>NC_136422.1:178841697-179541697 GCF_052625555.1 Lactuca saligna | reverse complement strand
CTCAGTTTGGTTTTCAAACATGGTTATTTTTTGGAGTTGTGTTTTAAATTATTTTGGGTTAATATTGGTCTTTATATCACAACAAAAGAAACGTTAAGTCAAACATACAGGGCGGGGATTAGAGAGCAACTATACTGTAAGACCGACTGGTATAGTCACAACGAGCCGTTTCGTGGTTTACGTGTCCACGAACCACGGACGTGCATACCGTCCCGGTGGTTCGTGGTGGTCCGTTCTCGTTGTGAGTCGTGTTCGGGACAACGGATTCAAACGATGGTTTCGATTGGGTGTTTGGTTTTTGGCCGTTTCTTTTTTTTTTCAAACTCAATTGTAAATACACTTCTAATTTTAAAACACATACACATACATACACATTCTATTACACCCATAGATCCCTCAATAAATATGGAATTTTTAAAAAGTTTTGACTCGGATGACGACGTAGAATTCGTCGAGACATTCTTCAATGTTGTGCAACACGTTCACGCCGAAGAAAGTTCGAATGCAACGCGTACAAGGGCGGTCGTCAATCGTGATCGCCAAGCCGCACACGACTTATTGGTACGTGATTACTTTGCCGATAATTGTCTTTATAATGACGACTCGTTCGAACGTCGTTTTCGTCTGAATAAGGCTATATTTTTACGTATTAGTAATGCTTTAGAATCTCGTTATGATTTTTTCAAACAAAAACCCGATGCTAGAGGAAGAATGGGTTTTAGTAATATACAAAAATGTGCGGCTGCTCTTAGGTATTTGGGATACGGTATAGCATTTGATGCATCTGACGAATACTTGAAAGTATCCGAGAGGACCGCGGTTGAATGTGTAGATTTGTTTTCTGCATGTGTTTATGAGTTTTTTCACGAAGAATATTTGCGTAAACCTATTCAACGTGATATTGAGAGATTATATTCGGCTCATGAAGAGAGGCATGGATTTCCTGGTATGCTTGGCAGTCTAGATTGTACGCATGTGGCTTGGGAAAAATGTCCAACTGCATGGCGTGGTCAGTTCACTCGAGGAGATATAGGTGAACCAACTATCATCCTAGAAGCTGTTGCATCTCAAGATTTGTGGATATGGCATGCATTTTTTGGAGTAGCGGGGTCTAACAACGACCTTAATGTTCTTGGTCAGTCTCCACTTTTCAACGATATTTGGACCGGCAAAGCACCTGATATGACGTTCACGGTAAACGGGCACGCGTACAAATATGGTTACTACCTTAGTGATGGGATATACCCGGATTATTCTACATTGATGAAGGCATACTCAGTTCCTCGAAGTGAAAAAGCAAATTTTTTTACAAAAAAACAGGAATCAGCGAGAAAGGATATCGAGAGGGCATTTGGAGTCCTTAAGCAAACACGGCATGTAGTAAAATATGCTACACGACTCTGGGATAAAGAAAGAATTAAGCGAATGGTCCTAACATGTATTATAATGCATAATATGATTATTGAAGATGAAGGTCGAGCGATTTGCACGTATGATCTGAACGACGTTGTCGTTCCAATTGAGGAGTTCGTACCCGGAACGAATGCTTTTTTGGAGCGAGTTGTTGAAATTCATAACAGTGAAACGTGTTTCAATATACGAGAAGATGTCACGGAACATTTGTACCAACATAGCATGAACGACGATTAGGATTTTTATATGTATGTTTGTTCGTTTTCTTATTAATGTAATGTTTGTTTTCTAGATTAACTAAATAATGTAGTTTAAAGTTGTTATTTTATTTTTATAATTAATGAAAAAATAGTTTTTAAAAAATGAATGCTTTTTACTTATAAAAAATGTAATTTTATTTTAATTTTTGAATTAAAAAAAAGTAATTTTATTGTATTTTTGAATTAAAAAAAAAAGTAATTTTATTGTATTTTTAAATTAAAAAAAAATAAAAATAATGATGTGGAGTGGTGTGTTAGTGGTAAGTATCCCATATTAGTGGTAATGGAATGTGGTGCTGATGTGGCACCCACCACATATGTGGTATGTGGTGGGTATAACGGATGGTCTAAGAGTCATATACTTATTGAATCTAAAATGGAATGATGCGAATAGATATGTTTATTGAATCTAGAATGATACGAATATAACTAATAAGTTTAAGTTTCTTATCAAACCGTACCACAAACATCCTTAGATTCTACAATTATAAATGCACCTCCCTTGGAACCATATTACACACTCTAAATCATTCGATCATCTATGTTGTCCTCTCTCTCTCTCTCTCTCTCTCTCTCTCTCTCTCATTTTTGCAATAGCAAAATTCGAGTTTTTCCGTTTCCAAGCATTCGCTTTGTGTTTATTCTTTTTTGCCATAACTGATAGAATGAAATATATTTTGCATCTAATCATGGGTGTCTATGTTGAAGCTTTACAACCTTAGAGCGACGTAAAAGCCTTTAAAGAAATAAACCTCTTGTGTGCATTCTTATACAATTGAAGATCAGCAACTCGATGTTTGTTTTTTTCTTTTTTTTAATGTTCCGGTTTTAATTTCATGCGATAACGGAAGAGTTTGCTTCTATCACTTTCTTATAATTAGATCTGATCGCGAATGATCAATATGATTTTTGGAGGAAACTTTAAAATTATATTAATAATAGTTGGATTTATTATTTACAACCAATCGATATATAATTTGCAATTTTGATTCTTTGCGTATATGTTCCACGATAACTAGCCTCCAAATATCTACTGGAAAATATATAAATATATTATGATACAACAACTTTATGTCAAATTGTCAAAACATCGCTCTCACAATACCACCATGTTAAAAGTTGTAAAGCAAAGGATGTGATAGTCGCTGTTTGTTTATCATACAGTTTTTGTCAAATGTCTTTGTTAATTGTTATTAAGATCCATTAAAATCTGAATATATGTATGATATTTTTGTATAATCATTGGAATAACCTATTCATGTGAAGAAAATTTGGGTAAGCGTGTTCTATTTGATTACCTCAGGAAATTGAAAACCAAACCCACATTTTGTTTTTGGCATCACTAATAATACGTTGAAGACAAAATCAAGTCAAGGATAATATCACAATATGACCAAAATAAAGAATATTCAAAAGATCGCAAATAGGAGAATTGGAGATTGTGTTTATAGCATGACTATTTAGGTCGGATGATGGTTCACGGGAACAACATGTTGGTCACTTTTTTTTAATAACTGAAAAAATCTACGTTAATAAATGAAACTGTTATTGTCACTTGTCATTCTCTTTGGTATATGTCATTTTTTCATAATTTTGAAATATATTTATTTTCCACTTGTCAAATACTTCATTATTTATTTCCAATACATTATTAACTAGTTTATAATCCGTGGGAACCACGGTTATAAAATTAAACTTTTATAGGAAAAACTCAAAATTATTAATCAGTTATTTTAAATAAATTATTAATTTAAGAGATATTTTTGTAGTTATGCAAAATTATAATTATTGATTCAAATAAATACGTAAAATTAATTTTTAATATATGTTATACATTTTTTTATTCATGAATTAATGAGAATATTAATATAAATTTTAAATTTTAAAATAGATAATAAATACATTGACAAATAGCATCTGTAACGATGAGATTTTTAAAACAAAATTTTCATTTTTCAACAACCAAGTTTATGTAAAAATATTCTCAAAAGCATTCAACAATAGTTATCAAAACATAACATATCCCAAGATCTCAAAAACATTAAATCCTATCTCTAATGTGTACGGGTCACATCGGCGCCTTCCCACGGTCCTCGCTAGTACCTGAGACACAAAACACAACAAATGTAAGCATAAAGCTTAGTGAGTTCCCCAAAATACCACATACAACACATACGCCACTCGAGGCTACTGTACGACCCTCCGGTCGATGTGTCTCAGCAGGACCCTCCAGTCCCGTAGCTCGTTGGGCCCTCCGGCCCGGTCTGAATCATTGGACCCTCTGGTCCGGTCTGTATAGTTGGACCTTCTGTTCCAGTCTATACAATCATATAACATACAAATATTACATAGCACATAGGTTCACATAATCTCATACATAACACATAAGACCCTCCGGTCACATAAATACCACTCTAGGTAACGTATAGTGAGAAGACTCACCTCGTGTAGCTCGGTAACTCGTAAATCTCAGAAATCTCGGACTCCGTGGGATAAGATCGAGCCTCCGCCTAATCATATGAATTAACACTTGACATCAACACATTTCCCAATGCTAGACCATCCCTTCTCTTAATACTCTCATGAGGGTAAAAGACCATTTTACCCCTCACATGGCTCAAATACCCTAAAGTTGACCAAACCATAAAAGACAACAAAAGTTAACCCTTCGGGTTACGCTGCGCGTACCAAACATGTACGCTGGGCGTAACCGATACCTTCAGAGGATCAGGGTGCGCCACCCCTTACGCTGCATGTACTGGAATTACGCCCGGCGTAATACCCAGTTTCAGTCCTTTAGCTCTTGGGGTCTTAAACAGTTAAGACCCACGTCCAACTTTTAGATCTGACCGTTTCTAAGCCTCTTAAACCATAAATTCGATGACTTTAAGCCTTTGCATGGCTGAATAAGTCACTAGCACCCAAAATATTTCATTCTCTAACCCTAGAAAGCATAGAGCTCAAGCATGACCTCATATCAATGACCAAGATAGGAACTTTATGGATCTAGACCACAAATACTACGGAAACGGGACAGATGTCGGACCATGGAGCACCTTACACTCATAAAGTCTCCACCTTTGGGGTTTTTAACCCTAGAAATGGCACATGCAACAACAAACCAAAATGAAGAGAAAAGTTTTGAACTTTATACCTCTAAATGCAGCTCCCTTCTATATAGATCTCAGATCCAAACTTGCACTTCAAGCTTTTAGTCTCCACAAGCTCCTTTCTTCCTTCTTCACTTACACAAAAACACTATTAGCTCTAAGAACACACACACTCACTAAGGACGATGGAAGGCTCTCTCTTAGGGTTTTACTCACTGATATGGAGGCTGAGAAATGAGCCTTAGCATCCTTTAAATAGTGCACAAGTCTTATTAGGGTTTTGCATCTGGGTCTGGTACGCCCGGCGTAACTATGGGTACGCCCAGCGTACCATAGCAACTCCGCGTCCAAAATAAGCGCATGAGTACGCCCAACGTACTCACTTGCAAGGATTCTTCCACTCACGGACCAATCATGACCAATTGACAAAGAATAAGGGTGGAATAAATGTACCTGAATCTCGGGGTGTTACAGCATCACATTAATGAGGATGTCTAAAACATTTAAAATAGAGAACTCATATATTGACAAGTGGCAACATATTAATTAAGATGTCTAATATGATGACACATGACATAAAAAATTACTATTTTATTAGTATATGGATTTAGTTTTCATAAATTAAACCTACTATAATAACTATTAATTTCAAATTTGAAATTTGAAATTTCAATTTCAATTTCAAATAAATGAACACTTTAAACATTTGTATTTAACATTTTATTATAATAACTCGTTTAGTACACGAGTCTAACAATTAAACACATAATTTTAATTAATTTATTTTTTGCATGTTTTTTTATCATAACTTTCACTTATTTCATATTTCAAATTCAAATAAACTTCTCATTTAATCGCTCATATTTAACATTATGTTTTAATTAACTCGTATAATATACGTGTTTCACAACTAGTAGATTAAAAAAAAGCTAGCAAGGAACTAGAAAAACATTACAATAAGTTCAAAGGGTTTTTAACCAACTATTCCAATCTAAAGAAACCATGTGATTTCTATTAGGGAATCATAAAAAGAAAATCGTTAATAGACTCCATCATTTCACTTTTCCCAATCTTCCTTGGTTGAAACACCATGTTATTTCTGAATTTTCATAAGTACCAAATCGAACTATAATAATGGCATCAACAACACCACTTTTTTTGAGTTGAACAGAAGATTACTATCACATTAAAGAGCTCTTGTATAGATAAAAAATTCATACGATCCAATTCAAGCCACACAAACATTTCATCCTAAATTTTAGCAGTTACATTACACCTAACAAAAAGATGATGAAGTTGTTTGACATGCAATTCACAAATTGGACATAAGATCAACGAGACATCTATACGATTACTCGAAAAATTAAACCTCGTTGGGATTCTATCCATGAACACACGCCAAACCAAGATATTTACCTTCCTAGGCACAAAAGGATTCCATCTTGTTTCCATTCTCATGGAAGGAAGAATTAGATCATCATTCCACCTTCGAGTGTCTTCCACCGTAAACAAGCCATATTTGCCAATATCCCACCACCATATATCTCTACTATCATTAAGAACGAGATGTTGAAGGCATTCTATCAAACCTAAGAGCTAGTAGAGCTTATCCTCATGGTAAATATTGTGGCACTAGTACCGCATCCACTCTCCATTAAGACGTCTATCAACTACCAAATAATCTTTATCAATTTTAAACTCAACACAACCTTGGAAATCTAACTGAAAACAATTCTTGGTGCCATCTTTCTTTCCAAAATCTAGTCAAAGCTCCATTATCAACATTTTAAAAAATAATTGCATCTAAATCTACACCGTGATTGCGAAGTCTGCCAAAGGAAGCAATAATGTGAGACCACAGACTCGACCCAAGATTACCATATCAATTAAACCCATAATCAACTCCATAAATATCTTTTATAACTTTAACCCAAAACATGTGATGATTATGTAAAAACCTCCAACTCCATTTTTGAAGAAGCGTAAAATTAAACGCCATCAAACTTCTAATGTCAAGCCCACCATTATATTTTCACGTAAGAGCCACGTCCAAATTAACCTAAGCTATTTTTCGATTATTACCATCTTCACCCCCAAATAAACTTATCTCTAAGAGCTTCCGACTTCTTAGCCACAACAACAAGCATAAGGAAAAGTGACCTAAAATATATATACCTAACGAGCCTAGAACTGATTTGAGTAACATCGATCTGCTACCAAGGAACAAAATAACAACCTTTAAATTTGACAAAATTTTCTTAAATCTATCCATAATCGTTTTCCATCTAACCACCCTAGTCATATTTTGATCCAAGGGAAGCCCTAAATAATGAAAATGAAACTTATTTGGAGGACACCCTACAACCAAAGCAAAATCTTCTACCTCCTCTTAAGAAGTGCATACCCCATAAAGGTTAGATTTGTGCAGATTAATCTTTAAACCCGAAACTAGGTAAAAGTAATGAAGAACTCTAACAATATTAGTAATATTAAATCTAACCCAATCATCAACAAAAATCACATCATCCACATGAAAAAGGTGTGAAATTTGCAAGTTTCGACTACCAACTTTTTTTTAGATTACTTTCTTTTGCATCTTTCATAGCAATGTGAAAACTATAACAACCGTTTTCCAGAATGGATCAGTTCATGGCATTAAGGAGTTAAAAGCTTGGTTTTTGAGGAAAACTGGGTGTCACGACGTGACGATAGAGAGGTTACGACGTGATAAGCCAAAAGTGAAGAACGTGTATCTGGATTGTGTTCTCGACGTGATGCATAGGTAGTCACGGCGTGAGGAAGGATACAGCCCAAGCTTATGATCTTTTTGTTGAATTAGGTGTCTAAGTTCATAACTATTTCTTAAATGTACTTAACCCGGTTAGCATGATCCATTTTGGGTTGCATGGCATTGCAACACTTGGATAGACTAAATGAGAGAAAGGACACTTAAGGTTTATTAATATATTATAAGTTCTAATATATTAATAATATTATTTAATTAGTATTGATCAAGAATTAATTTTGAATTAATTTGGTGATCAAAAGGAGACTAATTAAATATATGGGGTTGATGGTGCAAATCATCCATTCTTTTATAGTGGGCTAATGATCAATGGTTTATTAGATTGGGCTAAAACCATAAGGTGCTCCATGGATAGTCCATGGAGGTTATAAACCCATGGATCATGGAATATGGAAAGCCATGTCAATTAGGGTTTACATGTGTAACCCTACTTGTGACACAACTATAAAAGGACCCCATAGCTAGCAAAATTTGCACTAATATGTGTAGAACAAGAGGGTAGCCGATTTTGAGTGATATTGTACTTCTCTCAAAGTTATTCCAAGAGTTGTGGTGTTGTGTGAAACATTTGAGGCATCACATTTGAGGTGCTAGGCTCACAATGTTCTCAAGGAATCCAAGCAACAAGAAATGTATGTTCTTCTACTAGCTTTTATGTTTCAAAGTTCCCCATGTCATGCTAGTTAGGTTAAGAACCTTGGAAAATCAAATTTGCATGTATCTTAGTAAAACATAGATCCAAGTTTTCCAGGGTTGCATATACACCTTAGGAGTGTTAGAATGCTCAAAACCCTTTAGTGGTATCAGAGCCTAGGCTTGTTTTCTTGATATTTGATGCAAATTGCTGAAAAATTTCAAGATTTATGCATTCTACTGAGTGAACTCGCCGAATCCATGTGTTAATTCATCCTACTCGTCGAGTAGGTTCTTACACTTGACGAGTAGGAGGTCCTAAATGCAGATTTTCGAGTTTTGCTGTTGGAAATGGACTAAAAACATTACCCTAAACTGTTTTAGTCTTATAAAACTTGTTTTAGATGGTGTAATGGTTATGCTAGTCCATTTACAATAGCTATTATCAAAATTTCAAGTCTTATATGTGTTTTTATGATTCTTAAAATTGTTGATATGAATGTTCATGAACTTATGAGTATGGTAGATCATAGGAATTATTTTGTTAGTTTAGTTCTTGATCTTGATGTGTTTTAATGGAATCCATAATTTGTCGTCAAGTTATGAATTACCAAAAATCCATAATTTGACTGTAGTCACGACGTGACATAGAGGATGTCACACCGTAACCAAGAAAAAATCCGCAACTATGTTGTTTGTTATGCTCACAATATGACAAATGAGGGTTCATGTCGTGATGCTTGCTGGATAGGTTGTATGTGACAAAGGAGGGTTCATGTCGTGATGCTTGGGTTGAATTTTGGTCAAGATTGATGTATTTAGTGTGCGGACTAAGGTTGGACCTTGTGTGTTGTAGCATATGTTGTAGGGCTTTGAGTTGTGGTTTAGCTAATTCGTGAGTTAGGTGAGTCTTCTGACTATATTGTGTAGGATGCTAGCTATATTTGTTACTCTTGTATTGTGTGTTTGGTTGGGCCCATTGGTATGCATGTTGGGCTAGGCCCATTTGCATGTTGGACTGGACTTATTTGTATGCTAATCTGGGCCCATTGGTATGCATGTTGGGATGGGCCCATTGATATGTGGGGTTAGGCCCGTTGGTATGATGGTTTTGGCCCATTGATATGTGTGGTATGCAATATTTTGGAGAACTTACTAAGTTTGTGCTTACGAATTATGATTTAAACATTTTTTAGGTACTTCTAGATCCAGAGGGAAGGATCCAGATTGACTACACAACATCCCCCGATAACTTTCTTCGTATTGATTACTTTTCATATACTATGATGTTTGAAAATAGAATTGATACTAATAGATTTGGAACCAATGTTTGTATAATTTGATGTTTTAAAATGAAAATTTTGATTGACATCTTTGGGATGTTACAAAGACCCTCCATGATAATAATGAAAAGGAACGAAGATAAAGAACCCCGTGTATCAAAGATCTTTGTAATAGGAATGAAATCTCTAGACAAATACATACAATAATGAATTAAAGAACGCCATCAAAAGAAAAAAATTCAAGAACTGCAACATTCGATAACAAAATTCCAATTACCCGTGTAATAAGTCTTTTCAAAACTGGTCTTCAAAAGCATCATCTTATTTCTTGTATTCTTATACCATTCCACCAATTCAATCACCATAATTGAAGCATTTAGGATCTGATGATTCTTTACATAGGCCGATTACTCATAGCTAACAATCCAGTCAATAACATTAGCTAACCTTAGATCCAAAATCTTTGAAATAGTTTTAACTGAATTCCCAAAAGGCTGTTAGGGCGAAAATCATTAAGAACCATATGACTATCTTTTGGGGGATTAATGAAAGGAAAGAAGAATTACAACTCGATGGGATTCAATGTCACACCCCCGGTCGGCGATAAAATATAACATCCCGACTCCCAGGTATAAATTTAATTATTTTGTACTCATTTTGACTGGGCAACTCGATGAGTTGGAGGCCCAACTCTTCGAGTAGGTATTGAGATAGTCGCGTGGTTTTTAGAATCTACTCGACGAGTTGAGGGGACCCAACTCGACGAGTAGGAGCTAAGTGTGAAAACCCTAATTTTCGGGTTTGCACCCTATTTAAAGGACCTTAAGTCCTTTACCCCGCCTCCCTCATCACCTTAACACGATGAGAGAAACCCTAATTGAGCTATTATCATCTATGAGAGAGAGGGGGGGGCTAATATTGTATGTTTTAGTGCATTATTGGAAGGAGTTTGAGGAGCAAAAGGCTGGAACGAGAAGGAGCTCCTGGATCCAGTATTCTTTCAGTATTAGTTGCCATTTGGAGGTAAAAAGCTATTACCTTGACCGCTTGTGTGTTAGATCTCTCCATTAAGGAGTTTATAGTCATTTCTATCTTCTCTTTGAGTCCTTTAGTTGTTTGTGCATGCCTTGAAGATGAGACATCAGATCTGGACAATACTAAGTCCTGTGGGCCTAAAGATTCAAGCTTTATCAAGCTTTGGCCAACCTTCATGCCTTAAAACCTTTATTGAGCTTTGGGTTGGCAAACTTAGCCGTAGATGTCATGCATGGACATAAAGCTTCCAGCTTTATGTGGTATTTCAACTTTAGAAGGCTATATGTAACGCCCGTAGATCCGGGCTAGTCAATTAGAGACGTTAAGCGTCAAAAATGACTTTTTGATGGAAGATTATTTTGAAGGAATAATCTTAATTAAGTTATAGTATATGTTACAAGGTTTTTGTGCATATAAAGAACGCCGAAATCCGAGTTATAACGAAGAAGTTATGACCTGTCGAAGTTTCGCGACAGAACCGGCACGACACAGCGCGACGTAAAAAGTGAATTTACGTTAGAGCGATATTTAGCCTTAGCAATCTAAATGAAAGTCGTAGAATACGTTAAACCATGAGCGTTCATAAAAAGAACGCCCAAATCTGACTTCGTATGAGGAAGTTATGATTTTTCGAAGTTTCGACTTAGCGGTATGCAGCCCGAATGCTCGATTTCAGACCGAGCGGTTTTTAGCCGAAACAATCTAAATGAGAATTGAAGATCTCATTAATTGTAGTAAAACGATAAAAAGATAGGCGAAAACGGACGTCGGATGAAGAAGTTATGATTTTATAACGAAGTTTTCCTGTCCCGGCCTACTAAAAATAAATAATAAAAATAAAGTCAAAATTAGCCGACGGAGTCTAAACGAAAGTTGTAGATCGTAGTCTCACCTACGTGGGGATATAAAGATCGTCGAAAACGGAGTTCGTATGAAGAAGATATGAATTTTTGAAGTTTATTTAATAAATTCGATATTTAATTTAAATAAAAATTGGCTGATATTATCCATGGGGGGAGTCACCGGCCTTATCCCCGTTACGCCCCGCGTACATAAATTACGCCCCGCGTAAATCGCAGATCCAGCCCCTATAAAATGCTTGCGAGGGCAGCCGAAAGTTTTGTTCATTTCTTCTCTTCTCTCTCCCGTTTTGCATCGTTTTGCGTGCCAGAAATACCCCGAAGTCCCGGTAATATTCCCGAGTCCCGAAGCGAGTCCCGAGATCCCGAAGATCCCAAGAAGTGCGATTCCCGAGCCGAAGCTCTGCCCGCGAGGAGTCCGGTTTTTGTGAAGATCTTCCAGATCTGCCGAAGAATACTACTTCTACAAGTCGTAGTGTTGTCCGATCATCTTCTAATCAAGTGAGTGTGTGGTTACTTTCTTCTAACGCATAATTATCAAGTATTTAATATAAAATACGTGTTATGTGTATATTTTTTTGTTATATTCGTGAATGTATATTCACTTTCTTCTATCTCATAGATCTGATTTATTCTCTATGAAATACGTGTTATGTGGGTATACCTCATCCGTTATTTGGAATAGGTATTGAATGAGAATGCTATACATGTTTTAAACTATGTATAAAAATATATATTTATATCTACAAATATGTTGGGTAGAACATGGGTAGATGAGATAGTTGGTGTGTGATAAAAGGATGAGTTGGGTAATGAGATCAAGAGGCTAGTTTTAGATTCGGGAGTATGGATTAGACCAAGAGGTAAATTTTAGATCCGGGAGTATGGATTAGGTAAAGAGATAAAACTTGTTATTAGTCCGGGCGTATGGATTAAGACTAAGTTAATTGTCCCTAGTCCGGGAGTATGGATTAGGTACAGTTATTGATCCGGGAGTATGGATCAGATCAGGATTAAGGTATAGTTAATTGTCCCTAGTCCGGGAGTATGGATTGGGCACAGTTATTGATCTGGGAGTATGGATCATATCAGGTTAAGGTATAGTTAAATATCCTTATTCCGGGAGTATGGATTGGGTACAATTATTGATTTGGGAGTATGGATCAGATCAGGATGTTAGTTTTAGATCCGTGGGTATGGATAAGGGGAAAAGGTTAGTTTTAGATCCGTGAGTATGGATGAGGTGAAAAGGTTAGTTTTAGATCCGTGAGTATGGATCGGGTGAAGACAATAGTTTTAGATCCGTGAGTAGGGATCGGGTAAAGAGGAAAATTTTAGATACGAGAGTTTAGATCATGTCGTTGTGAGGATCGATGGGGGTGGGATAAGAGTTGCCTTTATATGGTGAAATTGTACAAGTTTGAATGTTCCATATTTATAAATATATGATATAACATTGTGGGATGAAAACCCTATATGCTCACCAGGCTCCCAAGCCTGACCCACTCAGTTTTCTTTGTATCACAGGTATTAATACGAAGACATATTTCACAGAGAGATTTAAAGGAGATATAAATCAATTGTGTAATTAAATGTAAGTTCTGTTTATGCTTATATGTCTGTATCAGAACATGACATCCCGAGGTTTTATTATTAAATGAAAATACATTCTCTTCGACAAATGTTTTGATAAGTTATTATCATATCTTGTTTTGGGAACAAATTCCGCAACCGTTTTCTTTAAAAGATTACTCTAATTTTATAAAACAAAGCATAAACAAATCGGTCTTTTCTGGCCGAGAAATTGGGGATGTCACACTATATCTAGAGTATGGGGCCTTAGTTCTTCTTGAAAACGTCTGAATGAGAGAGTGGATTGAGGAAACTCGACGAGTTGGTGAGCCAACTCGATGAGTTGGTTAGGGTTTTCCCCGATGGTCTGGAAGCATTGCAAACTCGGCGAGTTGAATTGGATTTTCTAGATTTTTAAGAGAAACGAAGGAACTCGATGATTCGCATAGATGCACTCGACGAGTTGGGTCAACATGGACTATTGGCTTGAGTGTTGACTTATGTTGCCTTTTAGAGTTTGGTCAAGCTATGAGTTATGGAGACCATGGAGAGGTAAAATGGTCTTTCACCATTTCTGGGAGTTAGAAAAGGGGTTAGCTTAACATCTTTGGAAGCTATTGTTATAAAATTTTAATTAGAGATGATTATGATATGTAGGCGGAGTCTAGACCAATCGTTGATTATGAGACCTACTTGCTTACTTACGAGGTGATTCTTCTCACTATACTTACCTGAGTGGTAATCATTGTGCGACCGGAGGGTCTTATGTGCTTCTACTGATTCATGTGATATATTATGCATTCTGTCTTTGTGATTTATGTTGTATATTATTTTGTGCCTTATTTAGTTATTATGTCTTTGTGGGACCAAAGGGTCTTCACTAAGATATAGGACCGGAGGGTCCAACCCGAGCTGCGAGACCGGAGGGTCTTCACTGTAACACATGACCAGATGGTCCTTATCGATATATAGCCATGGAGGCTAATTATTTGTGTGAGGTATTTTGGGGGACTTACTAAGCTTCGTGCTTACAATGTTGTGTGAAATGTGTTTCACGTACCTCTCAGGATCGTTGGAAGGCGCCGACATGATTGTACACGCTAGCTAGAGATTATGTTTTGAGGATTCTAGGATATTGTCAAACATTTTGTTGTCTTGTGTTTTGTACAACTTATAAATGTTATTTTGAGAAATTTGAAATTGTGTTTTGTGTGAGGTTTCAAAAATGGAAGTTTTATTTGAAAATTTAGAGTGTTACACAAAAACGCAGGGTTGTGCGACGTTAGACTGTTGGATCATAAATATTGAACATACCTTAAATAATACGACAATTTCATATATATATATATATATATATATATATATATATATATATATATATATATATATATATATATATATATATATATATATATATATATGGAAAAGTAAATATACCTTTAAGGGTATATAAGCTTAGGTACCCAAATTCATCATACCACGTCGTTTTGTATCATATAATACAATCTAATTGTCTAATTTTCTTATAATTTAACTTCTATCTTGATTTACTTCAGAGATTTTTATAAATTACACATTTATCTTACTCTTACATAATTTTTATTTTCAACTACAATATATATATATATATATATATATATATATATATATATATATATATATATATATATATATATATATAGCCGAGTAT
The DNA here is from genome assembly GCF_052625555.1 of Lactuca saligna. Lineage (NCBI taxonomy): Eukaryota > Viridiplantae > Streptophyta > Magnoliopsida > Asterales > Asteraceae > Lactuca > Lactuca saligna. The sequence goes on along the minus strand of NC_136422.1, from coordinate 179,527,035 downwards.
ATGGTCGGCAAAAAGATGTGATGTAAAAGGAGGATAATAATGAAATTTCGAAAATGTTGAAAGTAAATCAAGTTAGGGGTTGAAGTTTAATAACATTATAATGAATATATCAAACAAGGCTACGTATTATGGTGTGTTTGAGTACTAAGTTTATACACCCTTAAGGGTATATTCACTTTTCCCATATATATATATATATATATATATATATATATATATATATATATATATATATATATATATATATATATATATCACTTCCATTATGGAATAAATATTACATCAGAATATGTTTTGAAGTACAGGTGTTTGTAATACAAATGGTGCTTTGACATTTAGGCATAACAATAAACGATAACAGACTTCTAGTAGCTCCATCTATCAACCGCTGCTTAGGGAGTGCAATCTTCCATCTATCGGTTTCTTCGGAATACGTGTGGTTTTGAAAACGCCAACATAATTTTTTTGGTTTCACAGGTTTTGATTTTCATATTTTGAAAATAATTTTATATACATAACTTTTTAAGTTGTATAAGTATTTTGATTTACATTGTTAGGGTACCTTTGATTCGAAAAAGAGTACTCTACTATTTATAGGTATTATGACTTTCATAATTCTTTTATCGTTCATCTTATGTACTATTGAAATATTAGGGGGTGTTTGTTTGGCAGGAATGGAATGGAATTTGAGGGAAAAGGATTTCAATTCCCTCAAATTCCTATGTTTGGTTCAGCTACAAGGGAAGGAAAAGGAATGCTAAATAAATTATTTTCCGTTCAAATGAAGGAAAGTCCATTCCTTCACAATCTCAAAGGAATTAATTCCTTCACAACATGGAAAGCACAAGATTACGATTTTGCCCCTGCTAAACATTACAATACCCTTCATCAAACCTAGTTCGTTCATCCCATTCTCAACCGAAATCCCATCTTCGCGTCTTCTCCTCATCGTAAAAAGGATCGGCCAACGACTTTCATTCCAGGTGATCTCTCCCTCTCTCACTCCCTCTCTCTCTATCTCCCTCTCTCTATCGCTCTCTCTGTCTTCACATTTGAAAATGTCTCGACTTAGTTTAACAACACGCAATTGTAGACAAAGGCAAACTTCATTGATTTTAACATGTGGAATGTGGTTTTACACATTGTTGTAGTCATTTTGTTATGACCCTGAAAAGCATTGTGTTACTGTTGAGGATCGGGTCTAGGAGACATACCTATAGGTACATTTTAATAATAAATCGACTACATGGAAATATTTTGCTTTTTGTTTTTTATATGAATTATAATGTTGGTAAATAGGTACATAAAGAAGCGACTAGATGGAAACACAAAACATTTCCTTATTATGAAGATCTTTGCATTATTTTTGGAAATGACCGAGCTCAAGAGAATAGAGCTAGAGATTTCATGGAGATGGAACAAGAGGTGAACTTAGAAGAAGAAACGCAAGATTCAGATGATGATTTTCTTGATTCAGAGGAAGTTAGTCGTACTACAGCTGTGCAACATGATGAAACTTCACCGAGTGTTCGTTCCAAGAAGAGGAAAAATCGAAGCGACGAGGGGTTTTACAAGGTGTTTGGCTTAATTACAGAAAGTCTTAAAGAAATATCAAAGGACTTGAGTGAAGGTATTAAATTTGACATGAAGATTAACGAGTTAAGTGAGAAGATCCCTCCAACGATTTTAAAGATGAATTCAATAAGTCAACTTGAAAAGTTCAAAGCTTTGACCAAGATAAGAAGTGATCCCATTAATGTTCAAATTTTTTGGGAAATTGAAGAAGGTGATAGAGAAGCTTCGGTAAAATAAAATTTGGAAGGATAGTGTTACCAATTGGGATGTGCATTGGAAGTTGATCGATATTTTGCATATGAAAGTTTTTGGTGCCTTCGATTTGGATGTAACAAAATAATTTACGTTAACTTTATTTTTGGTAACAATATTAGGATATCTAGTGAAGAAGATGATTGCTTTTAAGTTATGTTTTTTTGGTAACATTACTGGGACGTGTATTTAAAGAATTTTATTTAGTTATGAAGTCGTTTGCATGATATTTACATTATATTGACACAAACACTCAATCAATTAAATTAAATTTATTATTTTTATAATTTATGTAATGTATTTTTACATATAAATTAAAAAAGATTGTAAAATTAAGCAATATAGACAAAAAGGGCAATTCTGTCATTTTATATGGATTCCGATTCCAATTCCTACGTACCAAACAAAATCTGGAATTAATTCTAATTCCATTTCCTGCCAACCAAACAGGACATGGAATTGGATTCAGATTCCTGACAGATTCATTTTCCAATTCCAAATGTAATTCCTTCAGTAACATTCTGCGAACCAAATAGACCCTTAGTGTATTCTTATCTTAGGAGTATACTTGTGGAAAGGAGTACTCATATCTTAAGAGTAGGCTGACTAAGAGTAAACTTTCATACTCAATGTGGGTTAATCGGATATCGTCTAATCTTAACCTATATAATTGTTTACTTAAGACATGAATAGCAAGGTTACAATGAATTCCTATAATCGAGCTTCTGACTAGTGATTTTCCCCATACGACGCTTCACTGTACATTGTATAAGTTTAGACAGTTATGCCTGCCAGGATTGTAGCTAGCAACTGCAGGTGGGGGTGTCAACCTCGTATAAATATATGCATAATTCTCCAACTCGTTTAAGATTAACGATTATATATCGGGGTCTTAGCTAAAAACTAATTAGCTAAGATGAGTGATCGTCACATTTAACTAGTTGTGTGACTAGTCTTAACGTAAAAAGAGTTATAATGTTTCATTGTATAATTATAATTAATTTATAATTATAGTAAATAGATACATGTAGCAAAGTCAAACTGACAGATTGCAGATGATTTAATATATGGCCATTATCCGAGTCGAATGACGGCATAATATACTACAATTATCCATTTGAATTGGACGGAGTCACGACATAATATACTATAATTATCCGTTTAAATCGAGCAGAGTGACGACATAATATACTACAATTATTTGTTTGAATTGAGCGGAGTGACGACATTGTATATTATCTATGAAATTTTAGGCAGAGTAACGATAGGGAATGATATTATTCCTTAAGAGTTTGAGAGTATCCAGCAGGCATAATATTATTTCTAAATATTTGGCAGAATAGCGACTAGGTACAATATTATCTATAAATTTTTATAAGAGTAACGACAAAATATAATATCTACTATTTTATTTGGGCAGAGTAGCAATATAATATATATTGTGTAAAAATAATATTTATAACAATAATGATATATATAATTTTTAACATGTATTCCCCCCTAATTTTGATAAAAGTTAGAAAATTGGGTCGTGAAACTCATCCTCGTAGCATGCTTTAAACGATATTTTCTACTTTCCGCAAAGTGGTCAAGGGATCGGGACTGTTTGGGTTGAGGGAAAAGTAATAACTAAAATATATAAATAGTTTTTTAATTTTTTAGAAGAAAATTTCGAAGGGGAGAGAGAGAGAGAGAGAGAGAGAGAGAGAGAGAGAGATTCATTTTGAGTGTGCCAAACTATTGAGCTCTATTATAGGTTAAAAAATGCATAGTTGCGCCGTGTTCTTCAAGATGCGCCACGTCCTTGTGGTGTGGCTCTATTCGTTGTGTGACACATGTACAAAGGTCGATGGTGCCACATCCGTCCCCCTAGAAGGCATGCACTACGTGCACGCACGTGTGTGTGCTGAAAAATGCAGATTTAGAAAAATTCATAACTTCTTCATACGAGCTCCGTTTCGAAGTTCTTTATATTCACACATATCTATCGTTGAGTACTACAACTTTTCTATAGGTTGCATTGACTAATTTTGACTTTACGTTTAGCGCTTATTTTTATAATCATAAATGATTTTGCAAAAGTCACATCTCTCTCGTACGGACTCTATTTTTGGCATTCTTTGTCTCATCGATCTTGTATCGAGGAGTACTTTGATTCTCATTTACAGAGTTTTGGCTAAAACTCAACCGATTTTCTTTTAACTTTTTAAGTCACACATTAATTATGTGCGGTTGATTTTTATATTTTAGAAAATTCATATCTCCTTCGTATGAAGTCAATTTTTTTTTATGAAATTTATGTTTCCTGGATCGGGACGTCATGCACTTTCGAAAGATGTTATTATTTCTTAAAAATAACATAATTTTTCGTGCACTTATTTTTATATATTTCAATCGGTTCGACTAATTTTTCTTATATATCTTTACATGAAATCTTTCATTTTTATCTTAGATTGATAAATAGGACGTATTAAATCTATTATACATGACGTTTGTCACTTTCAACGATTAAAGATCGATGGGAATTTTTGTGATTGTTACATTCTAGCTCGAGTAAAGAATTCAAACACAAAAGATAAGAAATCATTCTTCAATAACTCTTAATATCTTTTAATGGAATAAAAATTAAATTCATCTGGACTAGGTGCTTTATCACTACTGGAAGCACATGATATGTACTAGAATCAAGGTGAGTCGTAAGGATTCTAAAAAAATGGTAGTTGGGAAATAGTGTGGGTTAACACTATGAGTTTATTTTGATTTGTATCCATTTTTACATGCATTATAGTGTTGGCGCGATAGGGAGAGAGTGGTTATGGTTCTAGTTCTGGCCCACGTGGCCACAGTGGATCAGGTGTGGTTGATGAAAGCCTACATGTTCTGGTGGATTCTGAGGTCTCGAGGGCCTTATTTGAGGTGGTACCAACATTGGTTACAAATTTGAAGGATGAGATGATTAAGATGATCGACGATAGGAATGTAGCCACTATAAGGGTTAGACAACCAGGAGTCGGTGACATCACTTGCCATGATATGGTAATGTATCATCTCCCATTTCTAAAAGGAGGAAGTATCAGGTTCTTAGTATGCAATGGATAGAGGAGATGAAATGTGCCTTCTGCACCAGTTTTTCCCCCAGGAGGCAAAAGTCTGGTTCTCTTTGAACCTGCTGTGTCATGCATCGAGGGATGTTTAGGATTTGATCGCCAAATATATTACTATGGCCAAGGTAGAGACCATGTCATGGGAAGAGTTCATGACTTAATTTAGGGATGATCAAGTATCTTCAATGATGGGCGAGCGTATGTTTCCAGAGTTTAGGATGGAGAACCAACAAAGGACGGAGGGGTAAGTGCAGGTTCTAACGTCATTGACAGCTAAGGGGTTCAAGACTATTAGTACTCGTTTAGGTGATATAGGTAGTAATCTTTCTTTAGGAAAGTGTATAAAAGCACATAAGGGAACTTGTTGGGTGGTCGTACCTAGGTGTTTCTGTTATGGGCAAGAGGGTCATTTCAGTCAGGACTGCAAGCAGGATAAGTAAAGAGTATGTTTTCATTGAAACTAATTGGGCAATGTCAAGGCTGGTTTTCAAAGGGGAGTAGGAGAGGTAATATATGTTGGAAATAGGTGTCCATTGTCATAACTAATTGGTATAACGTTGACAATAATACCAAAGTCATTTTAGGGTTGTCCTCAAGAGCTAAAATAGCCAGAAAATGATTTAAGAGAGTGAGATAAATAATTTATTGATTTATCATAGATTGAGAAATTAATTAAAAACTTGTTGAAATTAATTTAGAATCAATTACAGTTAACAAGGATTTATTCGCGTGATCAATTTTAGTTACGTGTTAAGAAGCAGTTTTGTAAGGGTATGAGTCAAGAACCAAATTACCAGATGTCCAACCAATGTAAATCGAAATGGAATCTTGTTAACAAACTTGTGACACATTGGAACATAATTTACACAAACTTCGAAAAACAATGGGCTAGTGGCAAAAGTGAAGTGAGTTTGTTGAAAAAAAAAAACGCATGCGACATTCCAAGAGGACATTTTGGAGCCTTTTAAGTTCATTCATATGTAAGAAGTTGTCAAACGAAACATTAGATGGAAGTAGCTTGCAACACATGAAGACATTGGTAATCCGCCAAAAAGAAGCCGAACATATTCATATTCGAGTTCACAACAAAATATCATCGGATGGTCACATTGACATTGATCTTAGTGATGATAACAACGCCATCGAAGAAATACGACACCTCATCGTCCCACTGGAAGGGATAAAGCAAAAGCTTGAGGGAAAGGAAAAGGAAAAGGAAAAGGAAAAAGAAAAAGAAAAGCGACATCGTCAAATTCTTCAGTCGTAACGGAACGGTCACCTAGATCGGAGAAAATGATGATACAAATGACACAACTAAATACAACTTTTGAGAAGCATATGTCTGAAACCGTTCGACTCATAGAATTTTGCGTTGTTGATGCAAGATGTGAAACACCTCGACTCTAAAGATCAGAAGACAGCTAAAGTGGTGAAGACATCGATTCCTGAAAAATATAAGCTTAAACGCAATTAAAATTTGGATGTTATGTTTTTTTTCTGTGTTCTTAATTTTTCACTTCATTTTTTTAGGTTTTTAATGTAATTTTTAATTTCTTGTACTTTTTTAGGATTTCTAAAATGTAATTTTTAATTTTATGTTATTTTAAATTTTAGAATGTTTTTTAAAAAAAAAAAAAAAAAAAAAAAACTGAAGTTTAAAAAAAAAAGTTTATAGGTATAACAATAACCAAACCATAGTTCGTAGTTAAAATTTATCTACTATAATAGATGACGGTTTTTTTGCTACATTTCACACTGTCATTCAATTTGTCAAATGTCATTTTGTGGTTATTTTGAATTAATTTTTATTCCACATGTCATTTTCTTTTATGGTTTTTCTATTTTATTAATTCAACATAGTATTTAAATTTAAATACAATAATAAATGCATATTAATTTTCTTAATGGACTTTCCTTTTAATTTTAATATTACTAAATTAAAGCTTCATTAATTTCTTTTATTTATTTATCTAATTATTTGTTTAAATTTAGAGAAAAAAACACTTTAATTTTTATGATTCAATTTTTTTTTCTTATAAATTCAAACTTTTCAAATATTTAGAATTTTATATTCAGTTTTTTTCTTTTAAATAAACTCATGTAATAATACATTTGTATTATACCTAGTAAAGAATATAAAAGTTGATAGAATTTGTTTTACTATTGATAAAAAATACACCATATCCTTTAACTTCCTAAGATCTTCCTAGTTATTCACTCAGTCAAAACCATTGTTCACAGCCTTCCAAACTTCCATAAAATGCTTGAAATATTTTTCCTAAATTTTCATGTTTACAATCCGTTTTGTAGGCACCCACCCAACATTCTCTTGAACTCTAACATGAAATCTTTTTCAGCCACACTAACCGTGTCCGATTCTATTGGCATGTATTTGGAACTAATATAAACCGACCACGATATAAGTTACCTTCTTACCACATGTCTCTACTCTCCACCTCATCCCACTTTGATGTCACTTCACTTTTATAAATGACAGAATTTCGTGCATATAGAGGGATCCCCTTTATATACAACCTTATTAATCTTTCAGAAATTATGAAGATGATCATTGGACCAAGAAATCACTTTTGTAAATGAAGACCTTATACCATTAGGCTTACATAATTTAGAATTCGCTCGATCCAATTGAAACACCAACATAACCCAAAGCCATCCAACATATTTGAATTCCAAATCGATAAATCCCTCATTTCTAACAAGTGCATGGAGATTTGAAAACACAAAACATCTTTTACCCTTGCAAGAAGAAGACACAATGGTATATAAATCCCGTGTTACATAATCATATGTTTACAATCTTTTTTTTACCACACACTACATTCATTTTTGGCTTCTCTTTTGGTTGAACACGAGTCCTGGAAATCCAGCCAAATGTCGATTGTTTGGGTTATCTATTGTTCAAATCCTCCATAATAAATAAAAATAATTTTGCCACATGTCATTTTCTCATTAACTTTGACACATGTGATTTTTTAGTATTTTTGAATAAATATTTTTTCATTTTTCATTTTCATATTTTTTTTATATTTTCTTAATTAACACATCATATTTACACCTCAATTAATAATTACCTTTATTGAAAATAACCAATAAATTACAATATCACATCTCATATAATTTAATATGCTTCATTTTAAATTTAAATAAATTTTTATTTAAACTTTCATATATATATATATATATATATATATATATATATATATATATATATATATATATATATATATATATATATTTTTGTAATTACCGATCCTTAAGAAACATAGATTAGTCCAAATTATCTCCAATGTCAACCTTTATGAAGCGAACACAATCAAATGTTTTTTTTTTTTACTTTTGATCTCCGTTATGCAATAAATACATCCTACAGTGCAATATATGGCACGCGTATTATATTTTGTATTTTAATATTCTTTTTAGTGATTTAGTAATTTACTAGGATGGTGATTCACATTAAATTAGGCATGTCCGCGTAAAAATGTCTTTATTAATTTAAATATTATTTGACAAGTAGTTTTACTTAAATTTTAATACACCAAAATTGAATGAAAAGATTTGTGGATCATATGGAATCAAACCAACACCAAGAGTCCAAGAGTCCACGAGTAGTGGAAGGGAATTTGTGATCCGGATGTTACCATTGCCAAAGGCAGATACACATATGGGAAGACGAAATCTCTGAAGGCCTAAACTACTAAGCAGTTACCAATGAGGGCTATTTTAAGAGGCCTAGACCACATGCTTGAATCAAGTAACCAAGTGTAAGCCCAACAAATGTATTTCCTTAATTCCTCAGTTGGCTTTTTTTTTTTTTTTTTTTTTTTTTCAATATTTGTTTTATATCAAATGACACCTTTTGTTTAGTCAAAATGAAGCTTTTGGTAATCCATGTCAAACGACTTTCCTAGTTCAGCACACACAAAAAGAAGATTTAGATAATAGTGAAAGTAAGTTATCTATAAAAAGAGGGATTAATGCAAAAAGAACCAAATATAACATCAATGTTATAAGAATTGTCTATAACTGGAAAGACATGTATCTAACTGGTTGTACAAATGCAAGGTTCCTATTTATAGTATATAGTATGAATACAAGTGAGTTATATCGTTTCAGGATAAAGAGGTAGTTAATTGATCCAAAAGATAATGAATATATATTTCTTGTAATAAAAACACGTCATTTTTGTTTAGTCATGTAATTTTACTTTGCATGTCAGAATGTGACATCTTATATGAAATAGAACCAACAGGCATCCAAAACCAAACCACCATAAATGACAACGAACTTTGACAACTTCCGAAAAAGCAGAAACAGAAAAAGTCAAACATCAAAGTGTAATTAATAGTAACAAACTTTGAGAAACAACATGCATTAGAAAATATTTGATTCTTCTAAAGTATGAACTTTTAAGATTAGCTAACAGAAGGTTCCCTTAAAAACTATAAAATGCTTCACAAAATTCAACTAACTTTGTTCTATTGAATATTGATAGACATCTTCAGTCCTTTCACCCAAAAGATTGATAAAATTGCATGTGCTCGTTTTAAGTAAAGTTGATGGGGAACATCATCATGTATAAACCGTAACAATGTTCTTATCATTAGAAGAACGGAAAGTTCATTACTGTAACGCCTGATTTTTGGTACGTATTTATTTATAAAAGTATTCATTTTTATAGAGCTACTCGACGAGTTGGAAGCCCCAGACTCGTCGAGTAGAATCGAGTATTGGATGTGGGTTTTCAGCTATCTACTCGGCGAGTAGGTCTGCCATAGTGAAACCCTAATTTTAAGGTTTTGCATCCTATTTAAGCATCTTAATCCCCCACCTTTTGGCCTCATTACCATCCTCCAAGTCCTAAACCCTAATCCACGAAATTCTAGAGCATTTTGCGAGTGTGTGTGAGCCATTCTTGAGTGGTTTTGTGTGTTCTTGAAGCTAGAAGAAGAAGAAGGAGCTAGAAGGTTCAAGGAGAAGATAATAGATCGAGGGATTTCCTTCCATCCTCATCACTTTCTGGTAATCAAGTCTCTAACTTGATCATTCATTCATTAGATCTAGTTGCTTCCATTTTTATGAGGGTTTTGGCTTAAGAACCTTGGTCTTTGGGATTTGGACGTCCCAAGTGACTTACATTCCAGTTCTGGGATCTAGAAGGGGTACCATGGCATAATGGTGCAAACTTTATGACCATGGAAGCCCCATGCAAGCTTAAAAATGTCATTATGGCGTTTTTAGCCTTAAAAGGCCATGCATGGAAGGAAAACTAGGAACTTTACATGTCCAAATGATGTTCAAGGCCTATATCTATTATAATATGCTTTGGTTTAGAGTATTATGGCTTGTGGACCAAGATCTATGTTCTAGAGAGTTAGGGTTTGAGCTAAACCCATTAAGAAGGACTAATAGCGGGTAAACTTGGAAACTTTACCCTTAAAAGTGTATTCCTAGTGTGTAGATGAAGTATAGAGTTTGGATTTGAAGGGTAGGAGCTTAATCCATTGAGATGGTTCAATCAGATGCAAGAACTCGGCGAGTCCATAAAGGGACTCGACGAGTTGAGTTGGTTTGTCCCGTTTTAGCTTAAGGTAGATCTCGACGAGTCGATAAATGGACTCGATGAGTTGATTTGGTAGATCGCGACTATTAGTAGCCTAAGAACTCGATGAGTCGCGGGGGGGGGGGGGGGGGGAGGAGACTCAACAAGTTACATCGCAATTTCAGGTTCTAGGACTCGAAGAGTTGATGGAGCAACTCGATGAGTTGGATCAAACAGAAGGTTGACTTTGACAAGGGGTAAAATGGCCATTTTACCCTAAGGAGAATTATTAGGTTTTGACTAAGTGTTTTTGTGAAATCATTAGTCAGGTAGTTGTTGGAGCAGCCGTCAGAGATTCCTCACACGATATTTCACGTTTAGCATACGAGGTGAGTTCTCTCCTATAGGAATGAGTCTAAGGCACCAAGGTCGGCCCGTTTAGATAGCAGTAGTTCCGGGCTACGGTCCGATGTCGAGCGGGGACCGATGTAGGTTTATATGCTTTTTTGGGTTTCGATCTGATGTTGAGGCGGTCCCAAGGAATGCTTGTATGCTTGATGTCTTTGTGATTCTTGCATGTGTTTGTATTTGTATGTTTTTGGGCTTCGATCCGATATCGGGGCGGTTCCCGATGAATGTTAGTATGCTTCCAGATTTTGGTCTAATGTCGGGTAGGGCCCGAATAATATGTATATGTTGGTGTTAGTTGCTTATGTTATGTATGAGTTGATATGCTCATATGTATGCCGAGATCTGCTCGATGCCGGGCGGGGATCGATGTCGGGCGGGGCCCGATGTCGGGAAAGTCGATGTTGAGCCTGACTCGATGTAGCAGGGGTGGGGCCCAAGATATGTTTATGTGATATGTGTATGGTATGTAGTAATTAGGGAGACTTACTAATCTTCGTGCTTACAGTTTTTAGTTTTGGTTTCAGGTACTTCCGGTAGCAAGGGGAAGAGCTTGGGATGATTGTAGTGCACACACTATTGTTTCAGCCTTGGATGTTTAGAATCTGATATTTGGCACATGATTATGATACAATATTTTATTTTTATGATTTGAGATACATTACTTATGTTCTTTTTATGAGATGACAAATGATATCTATGGTTTTTATAAATAATCAAAACAAAATATTTGGACTGTATTTTTGGGATGTTTTAATTACAAAGCAATGTTCTTATCAGAAACTATCCAATTAATGCAGGGCACATAATAATATAATACATATCATTAGAAGAAAGAAAAGGAAAAGGGTCCATAGAAATGTTGATTATTTATGTTACAAATAATTAAACAAGTTGATGATTTAGGAACACGATTCAATCACAAGTCATAACCACCAATTTCATCCTAAAAGGATTCCATTGCAAAATTCATGGGAAAAGAAACACTATTAGGAAAAATAATCGAGGCACAACAACAAAGTTATAAGAAATCAAATTGAAGGGTTTAATGGGTTGAGTTTATGCTCTTGATTATAGAATGGTAAGAAATTATATCAGGTCGTTTATGATTATAAGTATGCATTAGAAGCTAGAGAATGGTAGATTGTGCAACAATGATGATGCATTAATAAACTCGAAAATAGATGATCAAAAAGCTTGTCATTGACTAATTCCCCAAAAGTCGTAAAAAATAATCGAAGTTTCGCGATTAAACCGACACGACTCTACGTATCGTAAAAAGTAATTTGTTGATAAATTACCTTTTAGCATAAGTAATCTAAACAAAAGTCGTAATAGTCGTTAAACCAAGAGCGTGCATATAGAGAACGTCTAAATTTGACTATATTAGAGAAAATTATGACTTTTCTAAGCTTTAACATAGCAATATTCAACTCAGAAATTGAATTTTAGATCAGTTGATTTTTAGCTGAAACAATCTAAACGAGACTTGAAGATCTTGTTAATAGGAGCCCAATTATATAAGGGCAATCAAAAACGGAATCCATATAATAAAGTTATGCATTTTATACGGGCTTTAACAGTCCAAGCATGTGTGATAAAAATAAAGTCAAAATTAGCCGATGAAGTCTTGATGAAATCTGAAGATCTCGTCAAGAGCTTCCCAGGGATATAAATAACGTAAAAATAGATTTCGTATGAAGAAGTTACGACATTTTGAAAATCTAAAAAATAACACGCGTGCGCGGCGCGCAACGGGTTCTAGAAGTAGCCACACAACCCCACCCATTATAAGACACATGTCAACTCCTGGATGGATCCATGTCAGCCTAGTGCACGACGCGCAAATCACTTTTTCGCCTATAATTACTCCGCTTTGTATATGCTCCTAAGATCTTACCCCCAGAGCACTTCTCTTTCAAAACTCCCTCCTGTAGCCTTATTTTGTCGAGTTCCTAACCTACGGTGAAGCCCTACGACACCCTTGAGTACTCAACTGATTAGTAGCCTTTGAGTAGGAGATCCCGATTTAATATTCTACCCACTTAGATCTTGATTTTCATTAAGAGTACTCTGTAAGTAAGCCACACTTACTCTTCTTACGTATAAATTCCGATTATAATTATAAGTCGCTACTAGGAATTTATTATTAAGATTTACCAATGATTCCATGTCGTTATACTGATTGATCTACTTATAGGAAAAGTATCAAGAATGGTCATGTTGGCTTGATTGTTGGATTTTAGAAAGACTATACGCCGAAATGGTCCTGCCTCCTAACTTTCTTGCCTGGTTGATACTTACTTGGTAGATCTCGATGTAGACATTGGGATTAGTGAGGAATCTAGACTATAATTATTATAAGTATTAGGATTACGAAATTAGACTAAGGTGTAGTACTTTATTCATCTAGGTTTTTCGAAAGTACAAAGTGAGGCGCTGCCAAAATCGTGAGTCACCCACCTAAGTCAGGTGATTGCATAGTTACCTTCAAACTTACATATAGATACAAGTATTCTAAATTGCTTAAATGTTATGTGCGTTGTCTTGATGTGTTTAATGTATATGTGCAACATGATATAGTAATTACTTAATTAAACTATATATATACATATATATATATATATATACATATACATATACATACATATACATACATATATATATATATACATATTATCATACTTAATAATATGAATGGGAAGTAAAGGGCAGTGTAAAATAATAAATGAGATCACCAATTTCACGGCCATAAAAGATTGATTTGTTTATGCTTTATTTGAAAATTAGAGTATCCTTTTAAAGAATTATGTTGCGGAATTTGTTCCCAAAATGTGATAAAGAATATATCAAAGCATTTTCGAAGAAATGTATTTTCATTATATCAAAAAACTTAGGGATGTCATTGTCAATACAAATCAAAAGCATAAACAGAAACAACATATGCTTTACAACATTTTAATTATTTCTACTGGCCTATAATCCATAATCCCTCATCGGATCATTGCATCTATGCTCTTGTGCCACTGTCTGTAATACAAGAAACTAAGTAGGTTAGGTTTGGGAGCTTGGTAAGCATATAGGGTTTTCAACCCATAATAATTAAGTTTATTGATTTCATCACATCAATCAATTGATTACCCGTTCCCATTATCCTTACTTTACGTCCCTAAAGTATCTAATTCAAGGGACTTAGCCTAAGGATCATCATCGGAAATACAATATTGCTTAGGGGATTCCTCATCAATATATGTCAGTAAGGCAACCATGAAGGGGATAGAGTACATCGGTGAACACATCGCTCACAAACATCTACGGGTTGTGAGCCTGCCAGCATTCCACTAGACTGTCTAGAATAGTCAATGGTGTTCATCTATACTCCACCAGATGATTAAGTTGGCTTAAACATCGAGGCCTCTCATCATTTTAATTCATCGCTCATCATTTATTTCATCTACCCATCTTTACCCATCATAATTATAGGTATAAAATATTTATGCAGTTTAAATCAAATAAAACTTGTATATTTTGATCATCCAACATAAATATCAAGAACACAGATAATATGCACACACAACACATAGTTTATATTAGATACTTCATATCTATGTGTAATATGAAGGTAACTATGCACTCACTTGTTAAAGTGATGATTCCAAACTCAAGCAACACTTCGCTTCTAACAATTATAGTTTCATTCGACGAAACCAAATATCATTACCGCTGGATTTTAGTCTAATATTTATTGAGACTATTTACGAGCGTTATTGTTTTATAAGTGTTCAACAATACTTTTCAACCACTATGTACAGACAGGGGCCATACATGAAACAACGGAGGGCATGACCATTTTTGGCATTATAACACTTTTGAAATCCAACAACCCTATGTGGCCCTTCAAACCAGATTCTCTGTACTGCGAGTAGTTAAAAGATATTATAATAACACTTTATATATTATATTTTATGATATATATATATATATATATATATATATGTGTGTGTGTGTGTGTGTGTGTGGTTTACAAGTTCATACTAACAATAATAAACTTAAACATAAAGTATACTTAAAGTAGAGTACATATAACTTACTTATAAGAGGGTTTGGTTAGGAACCGAACTCTGCGGGGGCAGAACTTCCGAGCTGAAAGCTCTTCTTCTTGGAGCCTTCTGGCACTCCAGGACTCACCTCTAGCACTTAGGAGTTACTAGGGAAGCGAGGGATAGTTTGGGAGTATTGAGAGAGAAAGAATGGGAAAGGTGTGAAGAAATGGGGTGAATTACGCATCTATTTATAGGCTGAAAAATGGCCAACACGGCGTGTTCTGAGCTCTAACACGTCGTGTTAAGGTGCCAAGTGTCATCATCTGGTGGCAAGGCGTGGGGAAGAAGCAGTGGCTCAGATCACGTCACGTGACCCCAAAACTAATTATCTTCTAAAATATGTAACTTTCGCATACGAGCTCCATTTTTTACGTTTTTTCATATCTACACATAGGTATTGATAACATTTACAACTCTGATTTTGACCCCATCGGCTAATCCTTGATCGATTTTAATTTTAAAAGTATGAGACGATTACACTGTTAACGACCGTGTAAATTTCATAACTTCTACATACAAACTCCGTGAAGGATGTTTGTGGTTCTCCGGTTATTCGGTCATGAGTAAGTTCGAAGAGGCGTCCCTTGAGAGGGAGATCGAGAGTCCCTCAGAGTATTTTAGTAAGGAGTCAGTGCGAAGGGAGAATTTCGATCTGAGTTGAGCGATCAGTCGATAAAGGAGATGTCACCTCCTATGATCTGGGAGGTACTGAGTATGTACGTGTGAAAATATGAGAAGCATGATGTTTTAGTTTTGGGTTTAGGGGTAAACCCTGCAGGTCGTCATTGATGATGATTTCCCACCAGAGTATCAGGTAGCATGTGTGCCGCGAGGTAGTGATTTATCATGAGCAGATAGTCAGTTGGGACTAAGATGTTTGAGGACCACACTACACCTATTTGAGCATAGTAGGAGGTATTGTAGTGGTATCAGTGGGGAGTGCAGTCGAGTTCAGCGGTGCAGAGAGTTTTCTATCCATGGGGTGTTGAATTTGGGAGTGAGTACCTGTTCTTGGGATGATCACGGTGTTCGAGCGTTGGTTAATGAGTTGAGGTGAGGGGTACGATGATTTTATGGTTCAGTCTATGAGCTAGGGATGTTATCGAGCAGTTGAGTTGTTTGGTACTAAATTGGTATGATATTTGGAACGACTAGAGGCAGACGTGACGAGAAGTTCTTGAGGAGTTCACCAGAGGTTCAGAGTATATGAGGTCGATTCATTTCCTTAAGGGGAGATTATCGGGCGTTGTGTAGCACTTTCCGGGGGCCGGTGCGATTTTGCTGGAGAATATAGTTATGGGTTAGTTGCGTGCTATTTGGTGATGGTTTGAACCCTAAGTGGGGGAGAACCGGGTGCCGTATGTAAGAAAGCAGAGATTTGTCAAGAGCAGTTATAAGTGGAGTATAGAGATATGCGGTAAGAAATCATGAGACCAGAGATGTCGGTGATCGAGGAAAGGGGTCAGAGTGAGTTAATGCAGGAAGTACTTGTTTGAGAAGGACGAATGTCTCCACGACAGGTGTTTATTAGTCAGGAATTTGGTATTGGTCAGTGTTGGGGCAAGTAGATAAAGAATGATTGGGTAGCCACCTCCCGGGTCGGTATGCGTATCCTTGTTTGGATTTTGAGCGGCGGGAAAAAGGGTTTCGGAGAATTATCAGCGTATTTCGTAGCGTTAGCGTTTCTTCGTATTGCAATTGAGAAATTGAATACACCGAAGTTGCAACTTGGGAAAAATGAAGATCTAGTTATGGGGTTCAGAGGGAATGTATTATTGCATCTATATGGTGCTTGGAGCAGGAGATCTGTGGTTGTGGCAGGATCTTGTGATGTTCGGTGGGGGTGTTCCGAGGTATCCGGGTATTGATATCTTTATTTCAAAGTTATTCGTGAACCTTGAGTTGAGACGACTTGTGGTATATCAGGTATCTATGGATCTAGTGAGAGCCTTCGAGTATGGGCATCCAGGGAGATTACTTGGGAGAGTGGATCTTCACAAGGGTGGGCATCTGTTATGACGATTGCCTCCAGAGTCTGTGATGAATATTCGAGACGAGTATGGGTAGCCGCCTATGATAGTCTGTGGAGCACGAACTAGTGGAGTCAGAGGGTGTTGTGATACTGCGGGGAGCCGTAGTACTCACTAGTCAGAGGGTGTTGTGATACTGCGGGGAGCCGTAGTACTCACTAGTTAGAGGGTGTTTTGATACTGCGGAGAGCCGTAGTACTCACTAGTCAGAGGGTGTTGTGATACTGCGGGGAGCCGTAGTACTCACTAGTCAGAGGGTGCTGTGATACCGCGGGGAGCCGTAGTGCTCACTTGATGGCAAGAGAGTGTGATGATGGAATGTTCTCCGATCAGTGTATGATGTGGAAGAGTTTTGGGCTTGAGTAGCCCTAGTATTGAGTTTTTGGAGCCTGGATGTTGGATCGGGGGTGAGACTGAGGTCCCCGTCTCTGTCGGGGAATGTGGTGAGATGCGCAAGGGATATGCGCAGCAGAAACCAGAGATCAGAGTGGAGACGATCCTCGGTTGGATTGTACTTTCTTGCATAAGGAAAAGAGAATTTCGTGACTTGCGTGTCACGGGGCCGGGATAGTGGTCACGGGGAGTGGGATATTTAGATCATGATTTGGGTGACCTTTGGAGGCTCAGCTGTGGAGTCAAAAGCTGACCTGGTGACCAGTCTCGAAGAGGGATATGAGATGAGCTAGAGCCTATCATGATGATGTCTGAGGACACCTCAGAGGGAGTGAACGATTCAGACGCTCAAAGACATGTTTCGGGCATGTGTATTAGATTTCGGAGGGTGTTGCGGCACGTATTTATCCTTGGTTGAGTTATCCTATTTCAACAGCCATCATTAGTGCATTGGTATGCCACCCTTTGTGCTGTTGTATGGGAGGAAGTCTTGGACCCTCATTTGCTGAGGAAAGTGTCGATTCGCGGAAATGGAAGTTGTAGTGAGAATGGATGATTTAGAGTATGATGGTCGAACATTGTGTCTGTGACAGTGGTATGGAATGACATCATGATGGGATGTCTGCTGAGGATGCGGAAGGGATTCCGCGGGTGTAGAGCCAAGAGTCTCAGGATGGATGTAGGGATGGAGTCTGGGACTCCCAGCTTGATTCTGATCAAGGGTCATGTGCGTAGTGGTGGTGTCCCCTGGGGATGTTAGAGATGTCATCAGTGCGACGGGTTTTCCTAACCCGAGAGTGTGAAGGTTGGTGCGGCTTGGGTGCTTGATTGCAAGAAGAGGACTCATGAGAGTTGCTCTGGGACTGAAGAGTGGGCCTTTCTGTCGTCACGGATTGGATAGAATGGGATTCGGATAAGGGATCCGATGGTTCATGGCCTCTAACCCTTATGGGTCGAGTGATTGTTGAAATTTGGGACAGTGATGCTTCATGGGTAATTCTCGGATCGTTGAGTGTGGTTATCAGAGGGTACATCCGGTGTCCGGTTCGAGACAGTGGTCAGGACACCGTAAGGAAAGGGAAAGTGTGTTCGAGTTTCGATGGGTATGCCTTGTGAGATCTGTTCCGATTAAGGCCAGGTGGCACGTTGTGGGAGTATTTCTGGAGTTGAGTTGCTGTAGGCTTCGAGGGCGAAGCCTAATTTAAGTGGGGGAGAATTGTAACATCCCGAAATATCAAGAGTAGAGTTGAAGGGCTAAAAGAGTAAATTGGGAAAGAGTGACTCGGCGAGTCCATGTGCGGACTCGACGAGTAGAGTCGCGACTTGGTCGCGTGTTAAGTGGCCGACTCGGCGAGTCAGTGTAATGGACTCGGCGAGTAGGCGCTGAGTGGAGAAAACCCTAATTCTCGGGGTTGAGCCTTATATAAAGATCACTATGCTTTCCTCCCAGCCTCTTTATCACCCCTTGAGCCCCAGAAAACCCTAAATCACGGAGAAGCACCATTGTTGAGTGGATTGGAGCTTGGAGAAGTAATGGTTGAAGGAATTTTGGGAAGATTGAAGTCTTGGAGCAAGGGGCTTTGCTTGGATTCGAATTGCATTGCAGTTGGGGCATCACTTAGAGGTAATATCTCGTTATTGACCAGTTGTTATGTTGTTTCTTCATTTTGGGGTTTGTGAGAAATTGTCTATGGATGAAATGGGAAGTCTAGAGGTTAGATCTGAGGTTGCTACCTCAGATCTGGAAGGGAGAAGAATCAGAGAGCATGAAAGTCCCTGTGTTGGAGTGTTTAGTGAAGCTTACATGTCCCAAACCCTAGCCCCAATGTGAAAACGGCCTAGATCTCTTTGGATTCACGTAAAGTTTGCCACTTTACGTGATGGATGAGTGGTAGGAGACTAGATCTATGTTTTGGAGCAGTTGCATGGCCTGGAATGCTTCAGAATGAATTCAGACCGGTGGTACTCGGCGAGTCACATGGGTGGACTCGACGAGTTGGATGAAGATGGCCTGGAACTCGGCGAGTTGTATGAACAACTCGGCGAGTAGGTTGAAGATAGCCGTAGACTCGGCGAGTCTGTTCTTGGACTCGACGAGTCTTGTCGAAGAGTCCTAAATATTCTCTGGTTGAGTCGAGAATCGGTGAGTCGAGGGATGACTCGGTGAGTCGTGTGCGAGTGGACTCAAAGTTGTTGGACTCGGCGAGTCTTGGGGTGACTCGGCGAGTTAGGTCGCAGATTAAGTGAAGATTCTGATTATGGGAACTCGACGAGTCACAGGGTTGACTCGGCGAGTAGGGTCAGTCAGGGGTTGACTTAGACTGAGGACTTTGATTTCGACCAAGGGTTGGCCGTTGACTTTTAGGGTTTGGTCAGCGATGTGGCCTTTGGGCCAAGAGAGAGGTAAAATAGTCTTTTACCCATAAGAGGGTGTTATGAGAGGATTTATTCTAGTCTCGAGAGTTATATTCATGAGAGTATTTGCCTTACGTGTTAGGCGGTGGCGAGTTCGAGATTCAAGTGTGGGGATATCTGCTTTCTGCTTTCCAGGTGAGTCTTCTTACTATACTTTACCTTGAGTAGGTAACCAGAGTTATGTGATCAGAGTATTTGTATGCTATATGTACGTGATGTGTTGTACTGCATTATTTCTATGTGATTTATGCTGTGCATGTTTATAGAGTTGGAACCGGAAGGTTCCCAGAGTTAGAACCTGAGGGTTCACAGAGTTTGGGTGCACGGACCCATAGAGTTATAGCCTCGAGTGGCTAATATGTGTTATGTGTGGTATTTTGGGGAACTCACTAAGCTTCGTGCTTACAATGTTTTGTGTGATGTTTTTCAGGTTTCTTTCAGTATCACGGGACGGCACCGGCTTGATTGTACACACCAGAGAAAGAGTCATATTTTGGAGGATCCTGGTTTTCTATGCAAGTGAAAATGGAGTCATGTTTTGTAAATCGACTATGAATGAGATTTTAAACAAGTGTTTCTAAGAATAAAATGATTATTTTAAATGAAAATTTTGTCTTGAAATTTACGGTGTTACAATATTATCGTGCCTAATCATCTAGGAAATATAGATGTTTGCGGGTAAATGTCCTTTAGGAAAGATCCCTCGAGATCATCATATTAAGATTAGAAAGTGAAGATAACGGTAATAGGGTAATTGCGGTATTTGAATGCTGAAGAATATATAAGTAAAGATAATAATATTATGGGTTGAAAATCCTATCTACTCACTAAGTTTACAACCCGATTCACTTAGTTTCTTGTATCACAAGTAGCGATACAAATGTACTGATAGATAATATAATTATCTGTTGAGATATTAAAATGAGTTCGTAGGCTGCTAGAATATTGAATCAAGGACCGTTTATGTTTACGTTTTGTATCAATTATGATATCCCAAGTTTTAATAAATCAATGAAAAACATTTTATTTCGAAATGTTTTTTATAGGACAAATTCCGCATTATAAAGATCATTCTGATTTTAAAATAAGCATAAATAAAAAGTTTTTAAATAACCTTAAATATGGGGATGTCAAAGGAGTGAACAAAGAGAATGAGAGAACGGCATATATGATTCTTCAACTAAAAAAGACGTAAGCGATAGAACGGGTGATGCTCCTATTTATAGTGACTAGGAGCATAAGGACAAATGATACAAAAAGTACAAATGTGGACTACAAATCAATTGTCTGATAATGTGGCGTGGTTGATCGTGTCTCCTCTAGATGTTATAACGAAAGAGACGAATACAATAAGAAAAAAAATAGTACAAGTCTTCAGTTCTTCTGACATTCTCTCAAACTTGGAAATTAACAAACTTGGAAACTTTAAGTGCATTGGAACCAGACCGAGCTCGGAGAGTCCCGTACTTCGGATAGACTACAGGATCAATTTTTTGAACCAACAAGGCATGTGTGAGAGCAATTTTACTGAGTAATCCTTGGTAGTTTTCGTACCAAGATGCCCAAAGTGGACACTGTTTTGGTTCGTGCCTTTAAGGGCTATTATAATAATGTTAATGAAAAACTTATATGACAAATTATTGTGTGGAATTAGGTTCAAGTATTCTAACTAATTATTGTGTGGATATTGTATGACATGAGAACCACTAAGAGAATAAGTTGTTTAACAATGCGAATACGTTAAACTTTACAAAAATATCGTCATTTTCATGCATTCTCGGTAATTATTATTTATTTTTGTTCCCACACATCGTTTTTCACTCATTTTCATTATGACAAAATACGACCCAATAAACATTTTGATAGAAACGAGAATAATTATAATAAGTGTATAATAATCTTATAGATGATTTAATTAGTGAGAATGTGTGTTAATGACAATAGTTATGTAAGATTGAACGTATTCACATTGTCAGACAACTTATTCTCTTAGTAATTTTCATATCATACGATATATGCACAATAATTAATTAGAATGGAATAACGTATGCCTATATATGTGTGTGTGTGGGTGTGTGTATGTACACACAATCATGTGATGATTGAATATGCTTTAATGCAATGCATTTTATAAGTATTGTGCTTGATTATCCTTTGCAATGAGTTTCTAATCCCATTGCATTATAGTCACCTGTTTTGTTGTATATAAATTTTCAGATGTATTCTGAAACTTAAAAAAATATTCTTCTAAAATTATCAATCTTAACTATAACAAGTGTATTTGTTATATTATTATTTCTATTCAATATTATAAAAACCGAAAAACTAAATAATGATCTATTTAGATATCAATATGGAGTTTGTTTCAATAAAATTAAAATTGAATATTTTGATTTTAGGAAACAAACAAAAAGGAAGCAAGCAAACACTACTTGCCCTATAGTAAACTATATCTGGTTACGTTGAAACATAAAACGAGTTGAAAGAGATTGAGTTTAACCTTGGTCGTTTAATTTTGGTGTAATGCTGTTTCAACCCGTTTATCTAAATGAGGTGAAAGCTATTTCACCCAACCCACCTAGTTCATGTTGGTTTTGTGTCGGGTTGACGAGTTTAATGTTAAGATTTTGTAAACTGTTGTATCAATCTATTTACTTAAACATTTTGAAATCTCTTATACAAACCAATTTATTTCATGTGAGGTTAGTGGGTAGGTTTTAGACATTGTAGATGTGCAATGTAGTGATAGGTTGAAATGCTATACAGGTTAAAAGAGCTTAACCACAACTTATTCTATTTAATTTTCATGTTTTGTCGTGTTAACTTGTTTAATTAAACATATTGAAATATCTCATCCAAACCTATTTATTTCGTTTCAATTTTATGTCGAGTTATCCTATATAGGATTTAAACCTTCTAAGTGTGTCGTGTTATTATGTGTTAAAATGCTAAATGCACTGAAAAACTTTGAGAATAATTTACATATGATGTCACTTGTCATGTCATTCATTTACTAAAATGAATTGAATCCTTTTACCCATGCTCGTTTATTTTATATCAATTTTGTGTTGGGTTAATATGTTTAAAATTTAGACCTTATAAACGTGTTGATCACGTTATGTAAAAACAACTTAACTATTAAGTTAATAATTTTATCGGTTTATTTTTCGTGCCATCAACCTATATAACATATAACATAACGAAACAAGTAAAATATTTTATTTTATATCGGATTCAAATTAACCTATATAACATATAACATAACGAAACAAGTAAAATATTTTATTTTATATCGGATTCGAATTGGGTTAACATGTCGTGAGTCGTGACAACTTTTGCTACTCAATAAAACATTAGTCAAATTGACTATTTCCCCAAGCCCAACCCTAATTGATGTGTTATTCACGAAGTTATACCCGAGAGTAGTTATGAACCTTGGTGCCTCCACAACATCGCCCAAGTTATCTCTACTTTCCCTATAAATCATCATCCAACCCTTTGATTTCATTCACACAATCACAAATCCCCCCTACAGCCTCTTCTTTCTAACCCTAATTGGGACGATTTCCCCAAAAATATTTCACCCAATTTCTTCTCTCCAGTCCCAAATCTGAGTCTCTTTTGCTTCAACACTTTCTTTTTTGTAGATCTGTAAAGATACCGATGGGTGGTGTTGCTGTTCTCCATCCTCAAGATTGTCTAAACGATAATATATTTTCTACGCCGGTGAAATCTCGCCGAGCACCGAAACCTAGCCCTAATTTTTCGAATTCTAGCCCTAATATCACCAGATCTGAAGGACGGAAACGAAGTCCACCAACTGGCGTACGAAGAAACAAAACGGCAGCGGCGATGGTTGTTGATCCGCCACAGACGGCGGCCGTTAAGAATCTGGTGATGGGACAGGTGAAAATTTTGAAACGAGGTGAACCTTTGGATGAATCATCGACGGTTTTGAAGGAGATGGATGATCGCAAGGTTTCAAACGGTACGGCGACGACGACACCGACAAAAGAAGTCGTCGTTGATCGGAAGGCTTCCAAAGATCCCAACGCATCCCGGAGAGTTTTACCAACGAAGAAGAAATCCGAGAAGGAGAAAAGAAGTTTCTCGATTCCAAACCCTAGAACCGACATGAAAATTGACGATTTTGCCCTTTCGTCAACAAACCGCTTAGGACCCGACCCGGAAATGGTACCAAAACAGATGAAGAAAAACATCGCTGAGTTTTTCTTCGCAGGTTCTGCTTTCGTTGATTCACCACCACCAAGCTCTCTCCCTTTGCCTGGCTTCTTTACAAAGAGTTTTGTCACCGCAACCGTGAAGGAAGATCCCAGCACTGATCTCCGGCGTATTCTCGGTTTAAACCTTTCATAGTTCTAAATAACCATAATTTCAGTTTCCAGAGTTGCTACATAAGTTTGATCGATGATGAAAAACATCTTTCCTCCGAATTTGACACAATTTCCCTAATTTTAGACTGGGAAAGTTTGAATTCGGTAAGAAAGATTGTTATTTCTCAGCTAGATGCCCCTTTAGTTGGATAATTAGGAGAAAAATATAGTCTCTTTAAGGTTGTTTTCTTTATTTAACTCAAGCTATATATGATATCTACTATGAATTAAGTTTAGGAATGTTACTGGGTTGTCATGTAATAATCCCGTTGGTGATGATTATTGATTAGGTTGGCCTGCTTTTCTTGTATGTAATTAAAGCATATTTACCCGAATCAAACTATAATAATAATAATAATAATAATAATAATACCGTTTGTCTGTTTGTTTTCATGGAATTGGAGATTTCTTTGTTCATTATGATTATTGAATTCAACCTCAAAATTACCGATCAAAGATTGTGGAGATGATGAACAGTATAAGGTTTGATTTTGGAAATGGAAGTTTACTCTGTAATCACTTTAAATCCAAGATACTCTATGAGGAAGAAGCCAAAATAGACTTAATCAAAAGGCTTTGATAATGTCTTTGCTTTTGGGTTTGCTTGTAAGGTGAGGTATCTTTTCTTTTTTTCTTTTATTCCATTAGGATATTAGCTTGCAATGAAGTGGAATTGACACCTTTTTTTACTTTTATCTTTCTTGTATATTGGGTAGAGCTTCTTAACAAAAGTAGGTATGTTGTCTATATGTTTGGTTTTAAATGTTTGTGGTGGGAATCGGAAGGTAAGGTGTAGGACTACCATGTCCCAGGAAATTATTAGATTCCATATCATTTATGGTATTTAAATGTTTGTGTAATTATGCTCTATTATTTTGTCAGATTTTATGCAATAGATGATCATAAATGCAAAAGATGTTTTCATTTTTATTTATTTATCATAAGAAAGGTTGTCAAGGTCACACTTGTTAGTAGGGGTGAGCATTTGGATCGGACCGGACCGGACCGAACCGGCTCTTTCATCGGACCGGTTATGGAAAATTTTGTGGATCATGGACCGCACCGGATGAGCCGTGTCCGGGTTTTTCCGTTTTTGGACCCGTTTGGACCGGTATAAGTTCAAATGCATAGAGTATAAGTAATCTACATTGATGTATAATATTATAACTTGCAAAATTAATACGTTTCCGTTTCATGCATAACTAATCTATATTGATGTATAATTTTATAATTTACAAAAATTAATTTTCCAAATAAAAGTAAGTAACATATAAATAAAGTTCACAAAAAAAAATTATACAATTTTAAGACAAACATACAATAGTATTACCGTAACAACAAAAATTATAGTTTAAATTTTAAAATCAATCAAACTAACAAACTTCATAAACTCATAATCTAAAAGCTGATTTTTTTCAGCTTTGATAGCTCTACTTTGAAAGATTGTAACTCAAAGAATATAATACCAAAATAAACAAAATTATAGTCTAAATTCATCTACAAATTATAAACTAAATTCTGTAAAAAATCGGAGGTCATTCCGACTTAAAACGAATGAGTTATGAGTGTTAAAAAAATATCATATATTACAAAATCTTGCTGAAAAGCTGAATTTTTTCAGCTTTGATAGCTCTACTTTGAAGGATTGTAACTCAGTGAATATAATACCAAAATAAACAAAATTATAGTCTAAATTCATCTACAAACTGTAAACTAAATGTTGAAAAAAAACCCGGAGGTCAATTCGACTCAAAACGAATGAGTTATGGGTGTTTAAAAAATATCACAGATTACAAAATTTTGCTGAAAAACTGAATTTTTTCAGTTTTGATAGCTCTACTTTGAAGGATTGTAACTCAGTGAATACAATACCAAAATAAACAAAATTATAGTCTAAATTCATCTACAAACTGTAAACTAAATGTTGGAAAAAACTGGAGGTCAATCTGACTTAAAACGAATGAGTTATGACTGTTTAAAAAACGTCACAGATTACAAAATCTTGCTGAAAAGCTGAATTTTTTCAGCTTTGATAGTTCTACTTTGAAGGTTTGTAACTTAGTGAATATAATATCAAAATAAACAAAATTATAGCCTAAAACGAAGGAGTTATGGGTGTTTAAAAAACATCACAAATTATATGTCCAACCGATTTAAACCCGGTAAAAACTGAACCGAACCGGGGAAAAAACCGGACCGGACCGGATAGAAATCTTAGAACCGAAAACCGGCCCGGGGGTCCAAAAAAACGGTCCAGTCCGGTCCGGTTCACCTGTACAAATGCTCATCCCTACTTGTTAGGATAAAAGATGTGATAAACACACAATAAAGATTTGAATAGAAAAATAACACAATGATTTAATATGGTTCACACGATAATCGTGCTAATCCATATTTCTTAGAAAATTTTATTTCAATAATAGTATATGTCATGTAGATATCTTCATCAAAATCTCCATATAGGAAAGTTGTATTCACATCTAGCTGCTTCATATGTAAATCCTTTACAACTATAATACAAAGTACGAATCTGATTGTAGTCATCTTGACTAAGGACCAAGTTTGGTTCTTATCAAATGAGCTTAATTCGCTCCATAACCTTCTTCAGCTTTCTGAAAATGATGATCGTTGAAGATTATGTGTAGCCATCCTTACAAGTGTCTGTCTTGTAGTTCGTAGATACTTAGTAGTGCTTTGGCTATAAAGACATTCATATATAAAGTTTTTTTTTATTTTTTATTTTTTATTTTTTATTTTTTTTATACAACATAAGGAGTTTTTTAAACTCTTAGATTTCTCGATTTTCTCTACCCTTTTACTTCAGAGATATTTTAAGTTGATTGTTCATTTATTTTTGCTCACTAAATAAACAACACAAATTTTTAGAACAAAGTGACAAATTTAAAAAGTAAGTAATATTTGTGACGGCTATATATTTCATGAAATAGTATCTTAGAACATTACCGAATACATTATATTCATTTTGGAAAAATATAAAATAATTTATGAAGATATAAGAAAACTTGTGAAATATATCAAGGTAAAATCATAAAGTTTTAATGCAATTTTTCATTGTTTTAATCATCATATTATGTACAAAATAATCAAAATAACTAAAAAAATATAAAACATGTAAAATACAACTTGTGAATTCGCAACATGAATACAACTTTATACACATAAATATATAGAATATCAACTTATATAAAAACAGTTAATAAATGGCTTAAAACGATTTCGCAAAACTAGTCCGTTATCATGTTCACCATCAGGTTGTTTTTTAGAGAAAAACTGATTTTTGGAAAAGAAAAAAGATTGTACGAGAATTATAATGTAAGATTATAGATAGTCAACGTGTTTAACACTTTGTGAATAACAAGCATCTATTCACGAGCCATAACACAACAACCGGCATATATGTTTGATATAAAATGTCTTGTGAACAACTGGTTATTTCAAATAGTTTTTGAGAGCTTTTAACTTTTAATTTTTATGTTATACTACACTTCTAAAAAGCTTACAACTATTTTTTGTTGGACCTTCGACAAATAAAAATACAACTTACATTTTTCAACTTCCAACTCACAATTGCTAGTTAGTTTTGTTAAACACGTCTTCTTTCCATTTAAAAAATAGTTTGAAAGTTCACATGGTTGTTAGGTGCTATATGGCTAAATGTAAAATTAATAGTATACTTTGTTTATATGTGTATATGATATCTTATTTTATTTCTTTTTAATGTATACCAATCACTCACTACTCAGCCACAAACTTAAATGAATTTCAATTCCCCAATGACATTGAAACTTCCGCAGGATGTTCTCACACCTAGGGGAGAATGATTCTCAAATTCAAAATATTGAGGGGAACAACATGAATCAATTAAAGATGTTGTCTTAAAAACAACTACAATTCATCAAATCCTTTGGTTGTAGGTTTGGATACGAGGTCACCCACCAAACCAAATCATTGCTAATCCAAACTCGCTCTGCGATTTGTATTCAAAACGAATGACACTATGTCAGTATTTATACCTTTGTATAGAGAATGTATTAATGTAAGCAGCTCGGCCAATAAGCTCTTCCCCATTTTTACTCACATAAACTTGAAAGCAAATAACATCTTATTCACTATAAGGATCCAAAAATGCATTTTAAATAACTATTATAACAAATTTTTTAACAAATTAAATAAAAGAACTTAACTCTTCACAACTCCATTTGTAAACCAATGCTAGACAATTACACAAATAAAATTGTTTTAGATTTTGGTGTTTCAGTTTTATAACCAAAAGTTGGAATATTAAGATATCAAAAATCTAGTACCCAAAATTTGAAGATCCGATATCCAATTTAAAAACCCGTATTCAATGTCATGTAATATTTAGATTTGTGCTTATTTTTAGATTTCTATGTTTTACTAATTTATATAACAAATATTACCTTGTTTTGACTCTAACCTAATTTGTTCGAACATTTATCCAAATCAATATTTGACCCACCCATTTGATCACATATAATTATAAGGTTACTTTCTTTAATACTATATATTATTAACTTGATTTTATGGTCAATGGCTGGATGGCCACAACCATAAGTACATAAATATACAAAAACCAAAATTAACACATTCATTAATCTATCTTAACAGAAGAAAAAAGCCGATGAACAAAGAAAAAAGACGTTAAGAACCCAACCGCACCTGTCGCAAGCATCACTGCAATCACCATAAACAAAGAATATCCCAAATAAAGCATCGCCGACACAGGCCCACTCAAACTCTTCAAATCAAACACAAGGTAATTAATCGAATACAAAAATATATAAAACGCCACCGTTCCCGATGCAAAAAACGACTTCCACCACCACCTCCAATCCTCCACACAGAGATGCATATAAGTAACCACTAGCGACACCTCCGCACAAACCATCACTAATAATATCAAAACCACAAAAAGAAAACCAAAAACATAATAAACTCTCCCAAGCCAAATGCTAGACATGATGAAAAAAAGCTCGATGAAAAGGGTCCCAAAAGGAAGTGTCCCGGCCCCAAGTACCAAAATCCAAGATGGGAACCTCTGGGCCGGGACCTCCCGTGGGATCTGATTGGTTCGAACAGGGTACTCCAGGTATGGAGTCTTTGTGGCCACGAACCCACCGATTAAAGTTAAGGGAACTGAGATCCCGAACCAAAGTAAGATTAGAACAAGAAAAGTTGTGAATGGGATTGCACCGGTGCTATCACTTCCCCACAAGAGAGAGTTAATTAGGGTTAGGATTAGGAATGAGAGACCAGGGAAATAACATGCGACACGCAATGAAACAGAAAACCATCCTTGGCGTTCACCAATCGAGAGTGTTCGCCATAGCCAAACTGCTATGTAACCGGCTAAAAAGCCTAATAACACATAGAACACGAGCATTCCTGCAAATATTAGTAATTTAGTTATAATAGATCGGGTTAAATGCAAGAAATAGTAACATATTTTCATTGATATATTTATAATGGCATTCCACTTTTATTTGTTTGTTACAATACCGTACTTTAATAATGTATATGCGACTATTGCAATGTCATTTAAATACAAAACAATTTTTGCTAAGGTGTTTATAAGAAAAAATATTACAAGTATCATGTTGTAAGTGTAGATTGTACTTTGAATGACATAATAAGATAAAAGCTGACACCTTAATGTTGTAATAAAAATATAATATACATATGATGTTACAAACAAATAATTGTACGTGTGTATTTCTTGCCTTTAGATCTTTTATTTTCCACTAAAAACTTTGAGAGCGGGTACCAAACATAGTTGCGCAATAGTCTTTCAAAACCAACTTGAGCCAAATCACATAGTCCTTGCAAGACTTGGCAAGTTTTGACACATATAGGCCATTACCCATTAGTTAACATACACAATTTATTGTATTCATACATTTACATATTAAAACTATTTAGTTTATATATTGTTACTATTTGATTAAGTAACATTTATGTATAAAACAAATTAGTAGAATTCAATAATATAATAATTATGTTAGAGAGACAAACTAAATACATACCATTGATTAGGGTTCCACGTGAAGCCGGAGACATAAACCCAAGAGCCGCGAAAAAGATCAAAGCAATCGCCATCGCAAGAATCCGACACCCATCCGCCACCATAATACAGAGAAGCCCAGGGTTGTTCGGGGACCGAAAAACATCAGAAACAACAAGTTTCCACCCCGACAACTCCTCATTCATATGAGCTTGAGCTTCTTTATCCAACTCCTCGTAATGTGCTAAATCTCTACGAATCGTCCTCAAAAAAATTACAAGAACAATACCCGCAAGAAATGTTATCACCATTAACGAATTCAAAATCGAAAACCAATGAACTTTTGCACCTTCCATTTTTAAATAAGTATCCCATCTCGAAACCCACTTTATATCACTCATCACAAATGAAACATCATACGTGTAAATTACGGGTTTACCCTCCTTCACACTCATTCCCACGGAAAGCGGATCACATTTTATCCGTGACGGGTATTTACTATAGGGTTCAATGTCCTTTAGTAATTTTTCATCATGGTTCACACTGCATGGGACAACTTCAAAACCTACCACCACATAACCTTCGCTGGTGGTGGTTTCGTTTGCCGGTGTGATCATTTCATCCCCATCAGTGGTACCGATCACACCTACAACATTATTGTGTTCATATCTATGAACAAATATTGTAAACTTTAAATGATTAAATGCATAGTAAGAATCTTGAACTTTAGCGCCAACTGGAAAACCGTTCCATCTAAGAAAGAATCCATCTTTTTCCATGTACCGAATGGCGGGAAGGTTATCAAGATTTAGGTTGACTTGATACATTTCATCGATTCGTTTTTTCAACATCTTGAATTCGTTGCTTGATAACGGATTTGTTTTGCATAAAAAGATTTCGGATTCGTTTTTGAACATGTTAAATCGATATGGGGAGTTTTCGATTCGATCTCCCATTAGAAGTTCACCTAGGTTTTCAGCACTATCTTTAATGCCTTCAGAAGGTTTACAGAAAGGCAAAGTGTAATACCCATATGGTATTTCTGTATCTATGGAGGTTAAGGAGTTAACTTTGACAGATAATTGATCACCCACGTAGTATCTATTGGGGAAACTGCCAGGAAGATAATACCCATCAACGATTTCAAGAATCCAACATGAAATCGAAACCAAAATAATAATCCTGAATATGATAGAAAACCCCATCCAGATGAAATTTGGATCTAACCTGTATTAAAGATCACGACTTCAGCCTGCAATTTCGGTTGGGTAATCATGAAATCAGGTTTACACTCATGAAATCGAAAGGGTAATCTTGAATCTATAAAAACCCTCCAGTAATTACTTTGTATGTGATGTGAATCTAACTCGATATCAAATGAGAAACATGAACTGAGATTTACTATGTCAACTGTTAAAAATATAATCGAATTTTTTTTTTTTTTATTTTCATATGCAATCTGAATCTAACCTAATTACAAAAAGAAGGATTGAGTAAAGGTGAATCAAAGCAGAAAGAGCTGACCTTGTAGAAAGGAGTCGAGGTCTTTGAACCCTGAAAGCATGGGAGGATTTACAAATGGAAGGGCGAGAGTGGTATTTATATCTTTGCATTACTATTCTTTTTGTTCACATGTTCATGCTTTTGAGAGAATCCATGAAGTGTGGCATAAGTTGTTATATCGCATACCTCACTGCATGTTCGCTCAAAGATAATTGATAGATAAGAAACATAATTAAATATTGGTTAATAAAATGTTAAAATTTTGATCTTGATCTTATCATAAGATCTTACAATTTAACAATCTTATTAGTAAAAAACAATCTCAATCTCACTCGGATCTATATGAAACAAGATTATAATGAGATTTTAAGATATCACTAGAATCATAATGATCTTGTTTATTTGTAATTAAAATGTTTTCATCCTAATTATTATGGTTTATAATAACAAAATTTATGTTTCATGCTTAAAAGTTTAAAGTTCACTTTAAACGGTCTTAAGTAAAATCCAGAACTAGACAACTTTAATATATATTTTTAATAAATATCAAAATATCATATTTGCCCAAATTATTTTCATAAACATTTAAAAACATTTTTTACCAATTTCTTATATTATAAAATCATTACATTTATACTATAGCACCCGGCGGGAAGTCTTTGTCGCATTTTCAAATATCCATAATATCCATCGGTGTCTACATAATCAAAGGTTATATATATTGTCTAGTCTGGTTATATATATATATATATATATATATATATATATATATATATATATATATATATATATATATATATATATATATATATATATATGGTTGTAAAATTCTTTTGCATTTAGTTCGTCCACCATGTGTTCGATTGAATGCATAGCAGGACTGGTGTATGGTTTTGTAATTTCGATGATGAATAGAATGCATGTTCACTTCTAGTTATTATTGATATTGTTGCATTAGGTTATACATGTATTTTTTGCATCTTTATTAAAACACGTGATGGTAAGATTCTACATCAACACCAATTTCATAACAGTGGCGGACGACATCTTCGGAGATAGCGGATGATCAAGAAACACATGTTTTAAACTGAAGAAGAACAAATAACGATTGCCTACTTTTTCCTTTTACTATTTTTTTTTTGAAAGAAACAAAAAAGTATGTAATATGTGTATGAATTATCTAGAAGATGCTAATCAAGTATGATTTTATTTACATTTAAACCTACTAGAAAGATTTTTTTTAGTAATTTAAGGCGTTTGGTTTATTTAAGTTTATAATTGAAACACTAAAATGGAAATAATACTAAAACTTTAGGGGCTGTAGCTTTTTTGGTTTCGAATGTTCAATATAAATGAAATAATGAGCCTACAAGATTACTTAAGATTTCCAGTAGCTTTATCTTTTTCAAATTTTGGATGTTAAACATGAAAGAATGTTCTTATTAAAATTGATTAAATTAATAATTAGAATAAATATGATATTTTAAAAGTTACAAAAAAACATTTTAAACATAATTTTAAAAAAAAAATTATAATAGTTTATTGATAAAACTAAAGAATAAAAATAACTATAAATTATTTAAATATATTTAATAAAGATATATACGAAATTCATACAATTGAAATAATATGTTTAATTAACAATCCATACCCGCTCCAAATACCACTAGGATGTTAGATATATCATTTAGTGGCACTTGGAAATCTGAGAATCGTGATAATCACTTTCAAATCGAAGTATTTGGGTGGTACTCCCAAATCCTCAATTGGATAAGACTCAGATAAAATCAAAGAGAAAGAAAGAGAGAATGAGATGGTGTAATTTTCGTGAGTACCAGAAAACTGATTAAAATTGGTTATATACATTCCTTGTCTGAAAAACTATCAAAACTGTCATATAACAGTTTTCTCAACAGTCAAAACTGTTATAAATCCGAGTTTGGTATAACGATTAATGCAAAGTCAAAACCGGGTCAAATATTCAAAATTTGGATTTTCGATCCCAGCCAGGGGCTCTGCCCCTTGGACCCCGCCAGGGGCTGCCGCCCCTTGGACCCCGCTCCCAGGGGCGCTGCCCCCGGACCCCCATTCGTTCAGGGGTTTCGCCCTAAAATGATAGTGTACTTTGATACTTGATCAAACTTAAACAAGTGTGTACTCCACACCTTCTTTACTTGTTTAATATTTATCAAGATCATTTTTAGTCAACAAAGTAATCCCATTACACTTAAATAACATTGATGATAACAAATCACCAACATAGGACTTTTAACTTTGTCATTTTATTATGGGTAAATGTCACTATAGCCAATTCAACTATCGTCATTTATTCTATTTGGTCACTAAAGTGTGTGTGTGTGTGTATATATATATATATATATATATATATATATATATATATATATATATATATGGCTCAATAGGTCATTAAACTTACAACCTACATGTCTATTAAGTCATTTTCGTTAGTTTTTAACAGATTTTCTGTTAACCAGTTTTTATAATTTACAAGAATGGTCTCTATGATTTCAATTTCTTTTGTGGTTGGTCATTTACTAGCATCGTTCATCACCTGCACCACTACCGTTCTTGAACTTGTTGCAAAGTTGCTTGTTCTTGAATAACTGACCCGTTTTATTGTCTTCCAGTCGATGTAAAGTTGTTTGTTTGAACCCGTGGATCTCTGAAAGCTCACAATGTCACCAACTTTTAAGTTCTTTTCCTTCACGAATCGGCTCCAACCTTTGGTTAAAATGTAGCTCTGGCTACTATTAAAGTATGAATAACGAAATCACCAAATCTCCATACTTTCATCCCGATGTCTTCGAAATGTAAAAGAACACCTTTGGAAGTGCTTCCGGTTTGCAACGGGAAGTGCTTCTCTGCATGCTGCTTTGGTATCACTAACCGGTTCAGTTTTCCAATGTCTTTGGGGGTGATTGTCTTCTTAAAAAGTTGTTCCCGGGCGTTGACCAGGTTGTCACCCGATATAAACCCGTTAGTAAAAAGGGTTTTGTTTAAGCTGCAACTACTCTTATTTTGTCCTAGTTCATCATTGTATGTGTGTTTCCTCAACATATCTACGATCTCAGCTTTTGAATGAGAATTCAAGAAACTAGCTTCCAACCCTGCTTCATCGGTGTCAAGAACCATGCTGCCCCCATTGCCGATCAGTGGATGCGTAGTCACAGGTGCTGCAACTGTTGAAGTTGTTTCTGTAGTTGTGCTTTGATCATGAGTGGAACTTCCTTCCATTGTAATTAGTGTTCTTGAAGGAGAGAGGAGTAGGAAGAAGAATGAGGTTATATATATATATATATATATATATATATATATATATATAGAGAGAGAGAGAGAGAGAGAGAAAGAGAGAGAGAGAGATAAAGAAAGAAAGAAAGAAAGAGAGAGAGTGAGAGAGAGAGAGAAATATGATGTATATGAATTGGGTGTATGAGAAAGGTTGAGTACAATAGTTGATGGGGTTGCCCAATGTGAAGGGTGGTGGTTGTCGGAATTGAACGGTGGTGACGTCGGTGATGTACTTGTTGGATTAGTGTCTAAATCCATAACTATTTTGGTATGTACTTGACCCGATGGTGCATGGTCCTTTTGGGTTGCCTTCACCAAAGCAACTTGATAGGATGAATTATGGAGAGAAAGGATTAATTATGATTTATTAATATATTATTAGAATAATATATTAAAGGAGAAATCATATTGTTTAATTAATATTAGCCAATAATTAATAAGAATTAATTTTGTGGCTAAAAGACATTAATTAAATGAAGGGGACTAGAAGTGTCAATTGTGTGATAGTTGAATATTAGGCTAATGGACTCCATAGAGGATGGAGTGGACGAATTCTATGGGGGAAACCCATTAGAAATCGTCCAAGGCCTCTAAGGAGGGAGTCCATGGGTTACTTAGGGCCTAAACATCCAAATTAGGGTTTCCTTATTAGACAACCCTAATAGTCTCACTATTTAAAGACCCCTTGGGCACCAAAAACGTGGGTAACTTAATCCCTAAGGTTTCTACACGTTTTGGGTGTCTCTTCTCTTCTCATTCTTCATCCTCTTGCTCTTGGTGTTTGTGAACCATTAGAGGAGTGATATTTGTGACTCTAACCTTTCTTAAGTCATTACAAGGAGGATTTGAGATTGTTATTGCTACATAACAATCAAGGTAATATCTTAAACCCATTGTTATGTTAATATTGATTATCATATGATAGATCTAGGGTTTAAAGTCTTGGATGAATTGCATGTACAATAGAGAAACCTAGATCCAAGCATTAGGGTTTGTATGTGCACGTAGGAAAGTTCTTATTGGCAATTGAACATGAAGATGGTAAACCTGTGTGTGCTCACGTCCTAGAGATGAAATCACACATTGATAGGTTAATTATGTTGGGTGCATCTTTTCCCAATAAATTGGTTGTGGACTGGGTTCTTCAGTCACTCCCTGAATCATACGATAAGTTCATAAGAGAGTATTATATGATGGATCTTGACGCGACCCTCATTAACTTAACTTACATGTTTATTGTTGCTGAATCAGAAATGATTTGGCGAAGTAATGGAGCATATTTGTCTGGTAATTCAACCAATCATGCTTCCGTGGACACTCTAGAAGAACCCACGTGTTTCTGCTTCCAAGAGAAGGGACAATGGATACAAAGCTGCCTGAAGGAACTGAAGAGTCTAAGAGATGAGAGAATCAAGAAGTCTGGCTCTACTTTAGGTATAAAATCCACTATCTAGCTTCATTAAATTCCTATTCTTTTTACACAATGTGATAAGATTACATTTGCATGTTTTGCAGGATTAGAAGTTTGATGGAAGAGCAAGATGAGTCTGAGCACAAAGAAATGGATTACGATCGCATGATTCGAAGATCAGATTTTGAGCTTAGGAAGTTATGATAGATTTGTTAGGAATATTTGTTTACATAGTTTTTCATTCGAATTTTGCATTCTAAGGACATGTTTTCCGCTGTTTTTATGAATTAAATAAATTTTGGTTTTATCTTATTTGTTTATCCTTACAATGGCGTATATGAAAAATTGATGTTTGTGTAATTCTATTATTAGCAAAATAGATTTGATTCTTGATTAGGTTGTTTGTGGAAGTGTCAAAAGTTTATCAAATAGAGAGAGTTTCTTATCGCCCAAGTTTTAAGTGGATAGGAACTTGGAATCGTGCAACAAGTATTGCATGATGAATGAAAACTTTCACATTTGGGAAATTTAGACTAATTTATGGCAAAGTGTAAATTTAAGGACTAAGAGATTGAGTACAATAGGTCGTACGTTGATCAAGTCTACCACAAGAGTAACAAGATCATTCGTCATGATTCACTAAAGATTAGTGAATATGGTTATACTTATAAGATTGAGTATAATTCTAAAAGGAGTTTCAATCAATAGCAGAACGAATAAGAAGAATCAAGTAGGCAGAAATATAATAGTTTCTCCGTTCTAAGAAGAAGGGAGAGTACCTTTATTATGTTTTATGATAAGACTTAACGATTAAAACCATATCTCAATTGATCCTCTAACTGAATCTTAGTACAATTTGTATGGAGGAATCGAGAATTGTGGAAATGGTTAAATCAAGAAGTCAATCATACTTCGTTCCATTATCAAGTCTTAGAGTAATACTCCAAGATTGTGAATTGAGTGACAAGTCTTAAGAAGGTTTATAACATTCATCAAATGTAGAATTTAGAAAAGGTTTCTCTTATTCTTGCACATTTGGAATTGGAAAGTTGTGATGTCTGGGATAAGACAAAGACTAACTAGGACCAATTTTGTAAAGTGTTTTATCTTGGTAAAGGCTACACTAAATCTTTAATATTTGTTTGTCAAGAAATGTTTATTGACAATAGAATCTTATATGTCAAGGAGTCAGTGAGAGTCTTAATGGTCTTGAAAAGGTTCAAAAACTAACCAAGAATAAACCTTATCGATCATCACTAGCACACGAGTTGAGGTCTACAACCTATCGTGTTGACACTATTTTGTTTTTGTGCCATTCCGATTGAGTTAATTATGCATATGAGTTCTATGAGTTCTCATTTGAATGCATAAAAGGCAAGCACCTTGATCAATGAAAAGTACATTGATAGGAAAGGGTGAGCTGCTTAACTACTTGGAAGACATGGTGGACACTCGTGTTACCATAAGGCAAGAAATCAAAATTAAGAGTGTTCGGTCCATATGAGTTTGGATTTGTCGCAAACTTTGGTTTTGACAAATTCGCATGGATAGGAACACATACACCGTTAAAATCTAAGTGTCATAAGATCCCCTCCTTCATGAAAATGACTGTGAGGAAATGCTTTAACTAAGAGAGATTTTAAGAAGATAGTGATTGTGAAATTGTATTCTCGAATTCGATTATGGTCATGGTATCCCTTTCCATGATTCGAATTGTAAGATTTGGCAATTAGTCTGAATTGTTTAGACACACATATGAGCTATCTAAGGCAATGGTGTATAAGACTAAGAAGCTTGATAAAAGATTATCAAAGTATTAGGTATTAGAAATATGAACTTAAGAAATTCAATAGGTATTGTTTTTCTGGAAGTTAATCTGTTTTCTGAATACATATCAAAGCTAGTGGGAGCATAATTGTTATGCTATTATAATCATCATGATAGTGGGAGCATACATGTTATGCTTGTATGATTATTAAGACAAGTATTGCATTTTAACAATATTAATTATTGAAAACAAGAGTTATACTTTGCAAAGTTGTAAGGATTGAATAGTTGTTTTGCTATAATTAAGGGAGAGAATATTATGCTTCATTTCAAAACTAAAGGCTTAGGTTGTGGAATGTTAATAAACTTAGTCAGGGATACATAGTGTGTTCTTAAATTTCGATTATGATTACGCCTTTCCTCTCATAGTTCGAATTGTAAGAACATAACACACAAAATATTATGGCAGAAGATTGATAAAGTATCAAATCTTTATGTAAGACATTATGCATCGTGACCCATATGCTTCAGATATAGGATCGATTGCAGGTGCTATAATATTTGAGGAAAAAAAGGACAACAATCGGTTTTGACTAAGATAATTAAACAACTATCAAAGGACGATCCAAAGCTTGCTAAGGATTGGTCGCTTGTGAGTAGTTGGAAGTATGATATTGGATGGAGCATATCGACATTATTATGAATAGATAAGATTCTATTAAGAATGAGTTATCATATGGTAAGTATGGAAAGGTTTCCATACTGGGAGTTGGATATTGAGAATCTATGTCTAGATTATAAACTTTTATGCAGAAGGATGTTTAAAGGAATGTACTTTGAGTGAGATACATCACATCTATGGAATTGTCTTGTAACAATTTCCGATAGAGATCTTTGTAATTCATTGGCAATAGTCATTGTGACCTTAGTGCAGTGACATTACAAAAGGATCATTACATAAAATGTTAGAATCTAACATATTCTATAAGTGGCAAGAATTTGATATTCTTACACTTGTGATAAGGATTGGGAGTTGTGAAATGAGTATGATTGGAAATGTGTTCATTTGATTTATTCCACAAAGTAAGGACCGTAGGTTAGCATTGTGTGCATGCTAAGAGCATGGGCCAAGTGTAGTTATAATTCAAGTAAGAAGTTGATTACCTAAAACAACAAATAATGAGTAATCGATATGGTGATAAATAAAAGTTGTTTTATTTATACTCAAAGGTTTGGGGCCATATGTGATTAGTATTATTCTTGTATTTTGCTTTGCATGTTTTGA
The DNA here is from genome assembly GCF_052625555.1 of Lactuca saligna. Taxonomy (NCBI): domain Eukaryota; kingdom Viridiplantae; phylum Streptophyta; class Magnoliopsida; order Asterales; family Asteraceae; genus Lactuca; species Lactuca saligna. The sequence continues at coordinate 179,487,483 of NC_136422.1, read as the reverse complement.
CTTCCTGAATAATTTAATTGGTTCAGAACATTCAAATTATTAGAATGCGCCACAGTCGTTCGTATGTAGGAAGTAGGTATGAATGAAGACTGTCGTGAATTGGTGTGTGGATTGTCTAAAGAGTATTAGACATAAGCAAATTTTTGCTGCAACATTCATGAGTGCTTATGAATATGATTTGAGCATTGGATTAAACTCACGCTCACTTGGATCACTTCATGGATTTTTATCATGAGTGATTAGTGAGACGATAACATCTTATATTCTTGAAACAGAGATGTGTGAGTTGTATCTTGCGAATCGGTAGCACATTGATAATATGTAAACGCACTAGTAACTTGGTGTCATAAAACTTATTATTGTGTGTAATTCGGTAAGCGAGTGCAAGCGAGCATTGAGTCAAAGTTTATCCGTTCCTTTGATCCAAAGTAGGATAAAAACAATATCTTTGGGCCCCTCGATGATTTAGTGATGGCACCTAAGCTCTTGGCCAAGTCGGGACTAATTTGATGTAGTTTGTTGTCAGTCTTCATAAATAGGAAGTCGGGAAATAGTATAGAGAGAATGATTTGAATTCAAGTCTTATATCTATACGATATCTAGAATGGAGGAATATATGATCCCTTATCTAAAGGACACGCGTATCTGATAAGATCAAAGTTGACAGCGACTTTAGAAAGCTACGAATGTAGATCAGGATCTAAAGTCATACGTAGAATAGTTGTTAGACTTATCCAAGTGGGAGACTGTTGGATTAGTGTCTAAGTCCATAACTATTTTGGTATGTACTTGACCCGATGGTGCATGGTCCTTTTGGGTTGCCTTCACTAAAGCAACTTAATAGGATGAATTATGGAGAGAAAGGATTAATTATGATTTATTAATATATTATTAGAATAATATATTAAAGGAGAAATCATATTGTTTAATTAATATTAGTCAATAATTAATAAGAATTAATTCTGCTGCTAAAAGACATTAATTAAATGAAGGGGACTAGAACTATCAATTGTGTGATAGTTGAATATTAGACTAATGGACTCCATAGAGGATGGAGGGGATGAATTCTACGGGGGAAACCCATTAGAAATCGTCCAAGGCATCTAAGGAGGGAGTCCATGGGTTACTTAGGGCCTAAACATCCAAATTAGGGTTTCCTTGTTAGACAACCCTAATAGTCTCACTATTTAAGGACCCCTTGGGCACCAAAAACGTGGGTAATTGAATCCCTAAGGTTTCTACACGTTTTTTGGTGTCTCTTCTCTTCTCATTCTTCATCCTCTTGTTCTTGGTGTTTGTGAACCATTATAGGAGTGACATTTGTGACTCTAAGCTTTCTTAAGTCATTACAAGGAGGATTTGAGATTGTTATTGCTACATAACAATTAAGGTAATATCTTAAACCCATTTTATGTTAATATTGATTATCATATGCTAGATCTAGGGTTTAAAGTCTTGGATGAATTGCATGTACAATAGAGAAACCTAGATCCAAGCATTAGGGTTTGTATGTGCATATAGGAAAGTTCTTATGGCTCAAACCCATCAGAACTAAGCTGGTATGAAACCAACCACGAAAGAAATTTAGATCATAGGGACCATTATTGTAAATTATAATAACTGGTTAACGGAAGATCTGTTAAAAACTAACGAAAATGACTTAATAGACATGTAAGTTATAAGTTTAATGACCTATTGAGCAAAAAAATACTTTAGTGACCTAATAGGATAAATGACGATAGTTGAATGGGCTATAGTGACATTTACCCTTTTATTATAGATAAAATTACATAGATGGTCCCTATGGTTTGGTGCTACTTGCACGCTTTGTCCTTGGAAAGAATTTTTAACTCGGACCATCTCTATAACTTTTATATGTTACCCGCCTAGTCCCTTACTTAACTTTCCGTCTGATTTGGGGTTATGAACCCCTCATGTAAGTGGCACGCTGGGGACATTTTTGTCCTTTCATAATTCAACAAACTTAAAATTACTTCTCCTTCTTTCTTTCTCAATCGGTGCTTCCACTTCTCATCCTCTACTTAATTTCTCCTGCTTCGTGAAGATTGAAGATCCACAAAATTGATTATGGTAAAATGCAACTGTGGAGTTGTAAGGATTATACGAACTTCAGGGACAAAGAGAAACCCTGGTAGGCCATTTTGTACATGCCCTTTACAGGTATTGAGTTATCAATTTTTTTGGTAATTTCTATTTTAACCCTAGTTTGTGCTAATCGAGGGTATTGAAAACTTCATGGACCAAGAAGTGGATTTATTTCGTGGGTAGATGAAGAAAACATAAGCATGAGGTTGAAAGCCAAAATCTTAAGCTTGAAATCCACAATGAAGAACTTCAAATCCAAAATCGTGACCTTGAAATCCAGAATGAAAAACATGAAATCCAAAATCAGAACCTGAAAATGTTATTAATTGTTAGTTGGGTTTTGTTTTTTAGGATAATTCTTTACAAGTTGTAGTCTTAGGTATATATCAGTAGTGGTTTTTGGTTGAAGATCATCTAATGCAAGGGTTAATTTTAGCATGTTTGTATTGCTGCATTTTAATGAAAGGGTATATTTTGGTACAATTAATAGTTGCACTTTGTTGTCTTATAATGGATTACAATGGATTATTACCATCTTTTGGTACATTAATAGCTGCACTGTAAATGGTATCTTTTGGTACTTTTCATTCAACATATGACCAATAAACATGCCAAATGAAATGACCAAAAACAAATGTCAAAGTAACAAGAATTCATCCATTAGATAACATTAAAACAAAAGAATTACATAAGAGTTTAACCAAAAACAAATGTCAAAGTACCAACTACAATTGTTTTGGTGATACTAAACACAAAACAATTTAACCGAAATACAAACATCACATGACAGAAGAGTTTAAAATGGAGCCTTTTCTTTTCCTTTCTCATTCTCTTTTCCTTTCTTCTTCTCTTTTCCTTTCTCCTTCTATTTTCCTTTCTCCTTCTTCTTTTAGCCTTATTCTTCCCAGATGCACCACCAACAGTTGGTAACTACCCTTTGCAAGTCCTATCATTGTGTCCTTTGTTGTTACATGTGGTTAGGGATGAGCAGTTGGTCCCAAATTTCGATCCCGTACTGGTACCGTACCGGAACCGGTACCGAAACATACCGAATTTAAAAATATGGGACAGTACTTGGTACTCCAAATACATGAAATTCGGGAATCGGTACCGTCGGTACCGGTACTAATACCGAGTACTGGTACCATTCCCGGTGGTGTTAATTCGGTTCGGTACTCGGGATTAACTTTCGATCAAATTCGGTATTCGGGAAATCAGGAACGGGACAGGTCGGTACCAGTTCCATTCCACGCTCATCCGTACATGTGGTACATGTTACAGTTTTTTGTGCTCTAGAAATTGTATTCCCTTTGATCATATCATCTTTTTCTGAAGCTGACTTCTTTCTTTTCTTTTTTGGTCTCCCTATTGGGACACAGTGTTTTAGAGGCAACAAAGTAGTTGGACAAGGTAACTTCATCCACATTCTCCTACCATTTAGTGAGTCCACTTTGAATGAGTACATGTTCCTCCAAGTTGATAGCCAATAACATTCATGAACAAAGGTTTTAGGAATACCAATTGCAACATTATTTCTCCTCGTGTCCCAAATTGCAGATACAACATGTGTGCATGGCATTCCAGTTATTTCCCACCTCTTTCATGAACAAGTTTGTCGATTCACATTCAGTACACACTGGTCTTGCTAATGTCCATTAACTTGGTACTTTCCATTTCCATAAAAAGATGATATATACTCCTATGCCTCATCTTTGATCTTTTGTAATATCTTGGTAACTGTTGGAGTCAAAGGGCCTGTTGCTTTGTCAATTTCTTTGTCAACAGTCACAATCCTCTTCATGATGTACTCCCGGATGAACTCTAAGCAATTGATAATTGGTGCATCACGTCGTTCTAGTATTCTGATATTCAAGCACTCACATATGTTGTTTATCACAACATTAGAATGTGCTCACCCTATTAATTAATAGAATATATGTAAAAATGGTTAGCAAACATTAGAATTTATATAACAATGCAAATGGTTATCAAACATTAGAATATATAACATGGTTAAACCTGTAAAGTGAGAACATGCCTAATGTTGAGGTTGTATTTGTTTAAGCCACTCATAACATTCTTGGTTAAGTTTTTTGACTTCTTCCATTCCCTTTTCAAACTCTTGCACAGTACATGTTGTTCAACAATTCCAAAGCAGTTCCTTAAACTCATCTCCTCTCCAACGTGACCTCATATTGTCGTGTATGTGGCAAAGAAAATAACGGTGGTTTACACAAGGAAATAAGTCTGCGATGATAGAACTTAAACCCTACTAGAAAGATATATTCTGTCAATGATAACTTTTCCTTTAGATACTAGTATGCAAAACACAAGAAAATAACCTTTTTGTCTGTCAAATATAAATGTAAATTTTGAATTTAAAGTCAACCCTAGGTCATCACCCAAGTGAGTTAAAAACCATGTCCAGAGTTCAATGTCCCAGCTTAAACCACATCATATGCAAAAGGAAATATTCCATTATTCCCATCTAAAGTTTGTGCAATACAAACTAATAAATAAAAGTAAAAAATAAATCAACATACGTGGAATATAAATTTAAGGAGAAAATGTACCACAACAGATAAAATTTGACCATGGAAAGGTCCTTTCATGAAAGCCATATCTATCCCAATAAAATCCTTCTTCCTTGCTATAAATCCTTGCTTCAAAGAACCAAGGCACACGTACATGCATCCGAAGGTTCTTGTCTCAACATCAGGATTTGGTTCACTTTCGACATCAAGCTTGATAGTGGTGTTTGGGTTTTAAGTCTGCACCTCTAACAAATAATCTAGTAAGATCTTGTACTGAGTGGCATAATCACCCCTGATAAATTTTAAGGCTGCTTCTCTTGCCCTAAATGCTTTCATCTTAGAAATATCGACTTTGTAAATACGTTGAAGTTGTTGCCTTAAAGCATTGACTGGAATTTTTGGGTTTGCTTAGACCAGTTGTAGAATTTGGTTTGAAAGAAACTTGTAATCACAAGTGCTAACCTTTCTTGTTGGAAGATATTTATGTTCACTAACATATGTTTTAACTCTCAAATACTTGTCGCACTTACACTTAGTGCTAAAAGAACCCAACGACACTTACCTTCTTCGTTGACTACTTCTTGACCGGTCCCACCACCTAGGCTTGTTATGGTTCCCTTGCATACAACCCTTACTCTATTTTTATCATTCTTCTTTAAGTCTAATTCCCTTCTCGTGTCCATTACATTTTGGTTAACCGTATCTTTAAACTCCTTTGACGAATTAAAATTTTGATATAAATAGAAAGGCTCGCTAACTTGGGCGTTCTCGTTCTCATGTTCCCTTCTAATAGATTTAATTTTTTGTTTCTTTCACCTTCTATCCCATCATCCAATAAAGACTTAGACAAGTGTCACACCCCCGAACCAGACGATGGAAACGTTCGAGGGCTCTTATGACTTAAATTGACTACCATCACAATGAATATACATGAATCATAACATAAATCATCACCATGCATTAAAATAATACAATTGATATTGTTTACATCCAGTACTTTGTTTTTAAACATTAAAAATTCATAACATAATTGTCTGATAGATATCATAAGCAAAACACCTTGACATTACTTGGTACTTATTCTTCGGTTTACCTGTTACCTGAGAATACAAGTTATTTTGGAAAAACATCAACATATGAAATGTTGGTGAGTTTATAAGCAATTTTGTGATAAGATGATTTTGTGTAGTCCAGAAAATCCGATATTTTCTGAAAAGACCATGGTTTATAAAAAGTGTGGAGATCCGTAAATATATGCTTGTTGATTTTTAAAACATGTATAAATGTTGAACCTTAGTATTAATCGCACATGTGAAAATGTTGAACTTCTCTGGAAAACCCGATGTTTTCCCCAATACATAAAATTACAGTGAATTCTCAATTTGTTATACCATCACGACGAATGATTTTTGATTTCTCGCGTGGCGTTGGATTAATTAAGGTCTGTGAGTCGTTATAATTATGCATTAGAAAATGACTAGTTTATAACTACAGGTTTCGAACGATCCTTAAAGGTGTCGCCCGTTACTACTCACTTAATCCAACAACCATGATTACTTTTGATTAACATCCTAAATATGTTTACCTTGATTTCTCGTAAGCCTAGCAAACGAGGAAAAGGGGAGTACGAAGTCCCGTTATTTCCGTGAGTTATTTAGGCTGTCGGGAATGCAAAAGGCACATTGTCCCAACTCTTATTTGATTTCTTGACCTCACTAGCAATACTAATGGGCCACTAGGGCCCAATAGCACATCATAGCCACTGGAAGTCCTTTTACGTGAAATCGGCTCATAGGAGGCCCAATAGAACATAATCATATTCCCTTTGGGCCCAAAGATCATGTTAATGGGCTAGCAAGGCCCAACAAGCATGATTTGAAACTTCCAAGCCCAAAGTTTGTAAGTTTGCTCATCGTAGTTATCGCGTATTTATTTAGATGGTTTTGTTCAACGCTTGTTGTTTTGTATTGATTCGAGACCGAATCACTTCATTTGTAACGAGATTTGTTGTTGAGAGTGTATTTGTTTTCTGTTTTGTCAGTAGTTGTGGATGTTGTGTTTTGTATTAATGAATTATTTTGTTTAAAAGTGGGATTTGATCTTTTCACTACCCTTCTTTTATAAAAATAACACTTTTGGTCATGCTAATTACCCACTATTTTACATAAAGTTTCATTTCAGCTCCTAAAATTTATCATTTTTTGCATTTTTAGGCTTATTGGGCTGAAAAGCCCAAAAATTATCCCATTAAGCTAAAAGTTTACATTTTAAGTCCCTTGAAAATTTTGTATTCAGAAAAAAATGATTATAGAAGCTGTTTTGAACCTTTTAACCTGTAAGTCCCTAATTTGCCTATGTATCAATCAGATCCGTTTGATGGTGCGGAATCCCAATCAAACGGATGATGTCAGATGTAACGCCCGCAGATCCGGGCTAGTCAATTTAAAGGCAATAGGGGTCAAAAACAACTTTTCGACAAAAAGATTATTTAGAATAAATAATCTTAACCAAGTTGTAGAATATGTCACAAGGTTTCCGTACATATAAAGAACGCCAAAATCCGAGTTATAACGAAGAAGTTATGACCCGTCGAAGTTTCGCGTCGGAACGGGCACGGCGCCGGGAAGCGTAAATAGTAAATTTATGATAGAGAGAGATTTAGCCTTAGCGCTCTAAACGAAAGTCATAGAATATGTTAAACTAAGAACATCGATAAAAGGAACGCCCAAATCTGACTTCGTATGAAGAAGTTATGATTTTTCGAAGTTTCGGATTAGCGGTGTACAACCCGAAATTCGAATTTTAGATCGATTGATTTTTAGCCGACACAACCTAAACAAGAATCGAAGATCTCGTTATTAGTAGCGTAACGATAAAAATACAGACGAAAATGGACATCGGATAAAGAAGTTATGAGATTTTAACGGACCAATCCTGTCCCGGCCTGTTAAAAATATAACTTTAAAAATAAAGTCAAAATTAGCCGACGGAGTCTAAACGAAAGTTGTAGAGTACGTCTCCACCTACGCGTGGATATAAAGAACGTCAAAAACGGAGTTCGTATGAACAAGTTACAAATTATAATAGCATATTTACGTATTAAAATAAAGTATAAATCATGTATACGTACACATATATATACATATGTATATATCATTAGAAAGGTATCGACGATGCGGTCATTATAAGACTAATGTTGAGTTCTTTCGACATTAGTTTAGTACAAATATTATTAAATCCATTTAAAATAGTATTATAGAGGGGTGTTTAGTTGTTTATATAACTAAAAGGTCATTAAGTAATTATGGAGGGTAGTTTTTGAAAATTCAATTAGTATAAATAAGAGCCTTGGGCTCTCATATTTCTTGCACCATTCTCTTGATTCAAGATTCTTTCTCTCCTTATCCCTCGAGCATTTCGGTCCCTCGTGATTCGACTTCTCTTTCTGTAGTTTTAGTATAGTAAGGTGAGCGCTGAAGCGCTGCACGAATCTTTCTTAGAAAGATTCAGCGACGAAGTTCTGCCCCTGCAGAGCCCGACTCCTAGCTAAAATCCCCTTGAAAGTTTCGAAGCGCTGTCCGAGTACCGAGTCACCACCTTCTCAGGTGAGTGCATAGTCCCTTTCATCTTACACATAGATATGAAGTATTTTATATAAACTACGTGCTATGTGTGCATATTATCTGAATACTTGCTGTCTATGCTGGATGAACGTTTTATACATGTTTTAAAGAATTTAAGTTGTATACGTATTTTATATATACGAATATGTTGGGTATGATATGGGTAGATGAATGATGAGAGATAGAAGATGATACATTGGCAGCTATAGACTTAGTGCCTATGGGACAAACACCGGTAGCTATGGATTTAGTACCTGTTAAACGTTGGTAGCTATGGATTTAGTACCTGTTGGGAATTGGTAGCTATGGACTTAGTACCTGTTGAACATTGGTAGCTATGGACTTAGTACCTATTAGATAAAGACTGGTAGCTTTGGATTTAGTACCTGATGAATAGACCATAGCAGCTATGGAATTAGTGCTTTATGAACGAACATTGGCAACTATGGATTTAGTGTCAGTCTTATAACCCTGGAGGTAAGGGACTTTGGAATAAACGAATGCAGGATATATGACTCTTAGGTTAAATCCTTAAAGAGTAAAGAAGATAATGGGGATGGGTAATTGGGTTGATTGTTTGATTGAACATAGTAATTATATTATTGTGCGTTGATAACCCTATGTACTCACCAGGTTTCCCAACCTGACCCACTCAGTTTATGTATATCATAGGTGACGAAGTGAAGTAACATTACACTGAGAGATTTAAAAGAGATGTAGATCACTAGTGTAAATCATTGTAAGTTCTGTTTATGCTTATGTTTCGGTATTAACGATGACATCCCGAGCATTTTAAAATGAAATAAATACGTTTCTTCGAAAATGTTTTAATAACGTATTTACAATGTTTTTCTGGGAACAAATTGCGCAACCTTTTTATAAATTGAAGTACTCTGATTTTTATAAAGCATAAACAAAAAACGGTCTTTTCTGGCCGTGATTTTGGGGATGTCACAGTTGGTATCTGAGCATTAGTTTAAGAGAACTAGGAATATGGATTCATTTCTAGACTTAAACTTAGAATGCTAAGCGATGATTGTGAGGTGTGAGCACTAGCTTATTTTAGGAATAATGCCTAAATTGCTTTTATGTGCTAAATGCTTTGCGCATGATATGATTTGTTCGGATCTATGGTCTGTTGCCGACCGGATCTGAAAACCTTATGTGTTTAGGATTCTAAGCGTTTAACTACGATATTAGAACTAGCATATAAACGTTTCGGGGTGATAAGGATGATTTAAGACGTCAATCTTAAATTAAGATCTAGATTCACCTTATTCGGTGTAGAGATCAAGATGACAAGAACCCGTAGCGGAAACGTAAATGCGAATGGGAACCGAAACCAACCCCCAGTGGTTCAGCAAATACCTGTTGTTGAAGAAGTTGCGCCTGAGCCAGTCACCATGGCTGGAGTTCAAGCCATGATTCGGGCTATGTTAGCTGAACAAAGGGAAGAAATGAGACAAATGTTGAACAGGGACGAACCTACCGTACATGTTGAACCGACGGAGCCAGTTCCCGAGCAATCTGAGGAAGGGAACTACAGCCGCCAAGTGAGTCAAGTAGGGACTCAAGGTGAGCAAAGGGATGGCCCAGAAGGGAGAAACAACAAGGATGGGCGGATGTACAAGAATTTCTTGGGTGCGAAACCACCAAGTCTCTCAGGAAGCCCGAAGCCGGTTGAGATTATGGATTGGATCTCTGAGATGGAGATGGTGTTTGAGAGTTGCAGCTGTAACGAGAAACAGAAGACTGTCTTCGCAGTAAGACAGCTGAAAACTGGAGTCTTGAGTTGGTGGAAGCTATTGGCAGATACGATGCCACGAGGAGAAGCCTTAAGGATGTCGTGGGAAGAGTTTTTGGAACAGTTGAAAATGCAATACTGCTCGGAGATAGATCTGATAGACCTAAACAACGAGTTTCAGAACCTGAAGAAAGGAAAGATGAGTGTTGATGAGTATGCCACCGCATTCACCGAGAGGATGAAGCTATTCCTCTACTTGGTGCCTACTGAACTCTCCAAGATTGATAGGTTTGCTAACGGGCTGCCCACTAACTTTGGCCCAATGGTCAAAATGACAACTACCTTGAAAGCAACTGTTAGGGCAGCTAAGAACGTAGAGGCCCAGATAAGAGAAAAGGGTCTAGAAAAAGATAAGGTAGGAGAGAAGCGGAAGTTTAAAGGATCTTCGAGGCCGAACAAGGAAAGAAAATTCTCAAAGCTTGGAGGAGCAAATGGAGGTGAAGCAAGATGGTGTGATAGATGCAAGAAGAAGCATGGTGGAAAGTGCAACGAAGAAGTGACTTGTTACAAGTGTGGGAGGACTGGTCACTATTCCAAAGACTGCACGCATAATGACAAAGTATGCTATGGATGTGGAGGCAAGGGGCACATGTCCAGAGACTGCCCAAGGAAAAATAAAGCAGCAAGATCAGAAACGCCACCAAGGCCAAGGGCATTTCACATGATCCTCGACGAAGCAGTGAACCATGCGAGGAATCAAGAATGAGGACTTCTTACCCGAGGATCGGATTATGCAGTAGTCATAGTTTCGTATGATGTAGCCTAGTAGAGGCATAGTCTAGGGTGAACTTGAACACCTATGTAATCGTTTCAAGAAATGATATAAAACCTTCGTTTTGTTATCTGATGTGTTGAATGATTGTATGAATTGCTGCATGGTGACTTGGGAAACTGGGAGACAATACTTGGGACGAGTATGAGTAGGTGTGAATGGTAGTAGAGGCCTATACTACCGGAAGCACATGACTCACACTTGGATCGGGGAAAGTCACAAGGTTACCAAGAAGCTAGTAATTGATTTCATTTTTTTTCAAGTATGTCATTACCATCGTTTCGATAATGACTAAAAAGATTGTTGATTTCCGATCCTAGTGGTCATACCAAATTGAGTCTGACTACGATGAGTATGTTGCGTGGTTCAGGGAACCAAGTTCAATGTAGCGTCCGACTTAAACCAAACAATTGAAATCAAAGCGATCAATAGAAGTATCGCGTTCGTTGTTAAAGAAGTTGGTAGCCAGAAACGCTACATGTTAAAGTGTGATTATATCACATTAGAACATGAAGGAAGGCATAGTCTATTTTAGAATTTAACTCTAAGAGACCTAAGTCTAAACGTGCATCACATGATGATAGGTCATAATTTGAAGTCTAGCCTGAGGTAGAGAGCAGGTGCACGATCGAGTACTGCTTACAGTCATTGAGTCTAAGAGATAGACTTGAAGGAATATAGAAGTTATAATTATTACCTAGGATGAAGAGATGACGTATGGAGTCATTATACGAGCCCTTTTTCGTTGATGATTCCGGGACGTAATCATCCTAAGGGGGAGATAATTGTAACGCCCGCAGATCCGGGCTAGTCAATTTAAAGGCAATAGGGGTCAAAAACAACTTTTTGACAAAAAGATTATTTAGAATAAATAATCTTAACCAAGTTTTAGAATATGTCACAAGGTTTCCATACATATAAAGAACGCCGAAATCTGAGTTATAACGAAGAAGTTATGACCCATCGAAGTTTCGCGTCGGAACCGGCATGGCGTCGGGAAGCGTAAATAGTAAATTTATGATAGAGAGAGATTTAGCCTTAGTGCTCTAAATGAAAGTCGTAGAATATGTTAAACTAAGAACATCGATAAAAAGAACGCACAAATCTGACTTCGTATGAAGAAGTTATGATTTTTCGAAGTTTCGGATTAGCGTTGTACAACCCGAAATTCGAATTTTAGATCGATTGATTTTTAGCCGACACAACCTAAACAAGAATCGAAGATCTCGTTATTAGTAGCGTAACAATAAAAAGACAGACGAAGATGGACATCGGATAAAGAAGTTATGAGATTTTAACGGACCAATCCTGTCCCGGCCTGTTAAAAATATAACTTTAAAAATAAAGTCAAAATTAGCCGACGGAGTCTAAACGAAAGTTGTAGAGTACGTCTCCACCTACGCGTGGATATAAAGAACGTCAAAAACGGAGTTCGTATGAACGAGTTACAAATTATAATAGCATATTTACGTATTAAAATAAAGTATAAATCATGTATACGTACACATATATATACATATGTATATATCATTAGAAAGGTATCGACGATGCGGTCATTATAAAACTAATGTTGAGTTCTTTCGACATTAGTTTAGTACAAATATTATTAAATCCATTTAAAATAGTATTATAGAGGGGTGTTTAGTTGTTTATATAACTAAAAGGTCATTAAGTAATTATGGAGGGTAGTTTTTGAAAATTCAATTAGTATAAATAAGAGCCTTGGGCTCTCATACTTCTTGCACCATTCTCTTGATTCAAGAGTCTTTCTCTCCTTATCCCCCGAGCATTTCGGTCCCTCGTGATTCGACTTCTCTTTCTGTAGTTTTAGTATAGTAAGGTGAGCGCTGAAGCGCTGCACGAATCTTTCTTAGAAAGATTCAGCGACGAAGTTCTGCCCTTGCAGAGCCCGACTCCTAGCTAAAATCCCCTTGAAAGTTTCGAAGCGCTGTCCGAGTACCGAGTCACCACCTTCTCAGGTGAGTGCATAGTCCCTTTCATCTTACACATAGATATGAAGTATTTTATATAAACTACGTGCTATGTGTGCATATTATCTGAATACTTGCTGTCTATGCTGGATGAATGTTTTATACATGTTTTAAAGAATTTAAGCTGTATACGTATTTTATATATACGAATATGTTGGGTATGAGATGGGTAGATGAATGATGAGAGATAGAAGATGATACATTGGCAGCTATAGACTTAGTGCCTATGGGACAAACACCGGTAGCTATGGACTTAGTACCTGTTAAACGTTGGTAGCTATGGATTTAGTACCTGTTGGGAATTGGTAGCTATGGACTTAGTACCTGTTGAACATTGGTAGCTATGGACTTAGTACCTATTAGATAAAGACTGGTAGCTATGGATTTAGTACCTGATGAATAGACCATAGCAGCTATGGAATTAGTGCTTTATGAACGAACATTGGCAGCTATGGATTTAGTGTCAGTCCTATAACCCTGGAGGTAAGGGACTTCGGAATAAACGAATGCAGGATAGATGACTCTTAGGTTAAATCCTTAAAGAGTAAAGAAGATAATGGGGATGGGTAATTGGGTTGATTGTTTGATTGAACATAGTAATTATATTATTGTGCGTTGAAAACCCTATGTACTCACCAGGTTTCCCAACCTGACCCACTCAGTTTATGTATATCACAGGTGACGAAGTGAAGTGACATTACACTGAGAGATTTAAAAGAGATGTAGATCACTAGTGTAAATCATTGTAAGTTCTGTTTATGCTTATGTTTCGGTATTAACGATGACATCCCAAACATTTTAAAATGAAATAAATACGTTTCTTCGAAAATGTTTTAATAACGTATTTACCATGTTTTTCTGGGAACAAATTCCGCAACCTTTTTATAAAATGAAGTACTCTGATTTTTATAAAGCATAAACAAAAATCGGTCTTTTCTGGCCGTGATTTTGGGGATGTCACATCAGATCAAATAGAAGAGAATGAGAAGAAGAATAATATGAATCTTTGTATGTATTGATATGAATGAAGATCGGGATACAAAAGATTCACACACACATAAAAGCTCCTGTTTCTCTCTAGCCGTAAACTCCTTCGTGTTCATCATCCTTTTTCCTCACACCCCTCACCCCTATATATACTGGACTGGGCCGCAAACTGAGTTTACGGTCGTAAACTCTATTTACGGTCGTAAACTCACTTCCTGACCGTAAACACATAAGATATTACATAAAAATACAATTTCCTAGAAAAGCAAAGTATAAACCAAAATATTGACCCAACAATCTCCCCCTTGGTTTATAGCTTTCTTTTCTTTTCTTAAATGACCAAACAAGCTCCCCCTAAAAAGTAGCTAGCTTTCTTGATAATCTTCATTGGGAGCTTTGGCTTCAACATTTATCTTCAATGAATGACTTCATCTTGAGTAGTTGGGCTTTTCTTCAGAATTTGGCCTTGAACGCACGTTGGGTGAGGAGGCGTGACGTACTGATTCTTGAAAGATAGTGCTTTCAACTTGAGAATCTTCAGAGAGAACATCAGAGAGAACAATTCTTCTGGATCACTTCAGCAGGTTTATAGACAGCAGCAGACTGATTGAGGAGGCTTCAATTCAATCCATCACATATTCTTCAATTTTAGCTTCACCTTGCTTCTGGGATTGAAAGATTGAATGTCGAAAGAATAATCTTCATTTCTTGCTCCTTCGAATGCGAATTCTTCGATGCTCACGGACGAGGCTTTGGCTCAGAAATCTTCAACACAAACTCCATGAGTCTTATCTATACCTGAAATCACTTTTCAAGACAAAACAAAACTAAAAAGAAAACTTAGCACATAAACAAAAATATTTTTGGATTTTTTTTTTGATTTTTGTTTGTTTTTTTTTTTAATTTTTAATTCTCCCTTAATATTTAAATTAGAAGAAACTATAAACAAATTTAACAAAAATAAAATGACATCTAACTTTAAGAATGATTAGGGATCAAAGTTTTTAGACAGCCTTAATCCACTTATCGGTACCTTTCATCTTCACGTCTTTGTCTGGTCGATCGCTGGTATTGTGGTCCACTTAAACACGAAAAATTGTGACAGATTTAGGACATACTATTTGATACAAGATAAGGTGAACTTAAGTTCCAAAAAATTATATCTGATCCTAAGTTCCTAGATACTATATCTTAAGGACCATTCGGCTGACGACGACCAGGGAAATTGTTGTCCACCTAAATTGAGCAGCGAGATCTATAGACAATTTGTATGTGTTTAATTTTAAGTGTACTGGAATGTGTTTCCCACTTCCTGATATGCCCCAGCCATCAAGAACTTCCAGAGTACTCCTTACATCGGGTGACCAGACAACCATTCAGAGAGAGGATAGATTCA
The DNA here is from genome assembly GCF_052625555.1 of Lactuca saligna. NCBI lineage: Eukaryota > Viridiplantae > Streptophyta > Magnoliopsida > Asterales > Asteraceae > Lactuca > Lactuca saligna. The sequence goes on along the minus strand of NC_136422.1, from coordinate 179,472,270 downwards.
GAATTTTATTACTTATTACCTCAGAGGGGTTGAGAAGTAGAAGGTTGCATAAGCTGTGTACCAGGTCAGATTAGAAGTCACACAGAGGAGACAGCATATGGCTAACAGATAAGAAGTATTTCATATATATAACTTGCAGAGAAATAGAGTTGCTTATGTTACAGTCCAGGTCGGATCTCTTTCAATCACGCAGAGGAGGCAACATATGACTAACAGACGAAAAGAAAGAAAATGATATTCTACAAACCTAATTTATCGGAATTTACCAGTCGCCCCATCCAACCGGAATTAAGGACAAAATCCGCACATCGAGGAAAAGTTAAACCATGGTTCCAAGTACGGGTTCAATTAATGTGACGAGTATATTCCCATATATATCTCCCTGCTCAACCTATCCGAGCATCGTATTGTCAGGATGAACGGATCTAACTAGGTCAAGATTTGTCAAGTCTATAAATTTCCTAAGTTCAACTCTGCCTAGTCAAGTCCATTTTAAAAAAATTTCGTGCCTACCGACGCATCAAAACAGAGCATAAACCCTTCAACTTCGGGTACGTTACGCAGACTCATGTTGCCTGTTATCACTTGATAATGTCACTTCCCCAAACATCTCCCTCAATCACATTTCATAACCAACATATTTTTTTGATTTTTTGATTTTCTAATGTTTTTGGATTTTTTTGAAATTTTCTAATTTTTGTTTTGTTTTTATTTCTCCCCTAAATTTGTGCATATGAGAGAAACGAAAATTAATGCGCAAATTTAAACTATCCTAAAACAAAAATTAGTCTTTGAAGCGAATCAGCTTAAGAAAAACTCAGGAGTATAGAGAAGAAAACGCAAACCGTAAGTCACCGATTGAATTTGCATCCAGAAGGTCTGAGAACAACACGCGTAATCTCAGAACAGATCCGAAAATTCTTCATGTCATTAAGCACAAACCCCGTTTGTGATCTCTTCCTTTCTTCCTTTCCCGCCAAGGACACATACTCTTAAATAATGTTATGAGTACTGTACAGTTGAGAGCTATCTCCTATCATGTGCCTGGAACAGCTACTACCAACAAACCGAAGTCTGATGCTATGCCTCCATAGCTGCTCCGACACAGAGCGGGATTAGTTGGTCTTTGGAACCCAGTCCATTTTGAAATTGGGTCGACCTTTGTCATCCTTGCACGGTACTCTCTCCCATGACATATCCTGTTTATCACAAACAGAAGATGAAGAAATATTAGAGTCATTAGTTGATTTGGGAGAGTGAGCCTTTGGAACCCATTTGTAGTTAGGTTTAACCCATTTCTTTTTCGATTTGATGGGTGGCTCAGTACTTGCTTTTGAAGTTGATGTTGGCCGTTGAGATGACTTTGACCTAACCGGTCTTTGTTTCACTGGAGCATCTCTTGGATTGGGCTTCTTGGCCAACATTCTCTTCTTGCCCTTGGGATTTAGATTCTTGGCCTTATGGGATTGATTCTTGGCCTTCTGCGCATTCCAGTCACCATTGTCTGAGCGTGATATGCAAGGGTTTCTTTTGAAGTATCTCCCACTTGGCACGTTTTTCCATCCTTGTGCGTAGTATGGAACATACGCGCGATTAGGATAGTTTCGGGCAATGTGACCAGGTGTTCCACAGTGAAAACAAGTCTTTTTCTTCACTGGGAAATTGTTTCTTCGTGTCCCTGGTGTCGTATATTTGCCTTGTCTCTTGTTGTTCCCACATGCACACTTGCCACAATAACTCTGTTGCGTTGGAATTGGTGGCCTGTATTTCTCAATGGCAGGTTGATCAGAACCAGTTGAGTTCGAAGCAACATATTCAGAGTTCAAGGAGATGTTGGTTTGTTCAATGGTGCTCTCCTTGTTCTCATCTTCTGCTACTTTACCTGCACATGAAGTAGCAACATTAGAATCTTCAACCTGAATAAATCCTCCTGACACAAATCCAACTGGTTTGCCATATCGAAGATGTGCCTCCCTGTCAATTTCGTCTAGTGTCATAGGGATGGATGTGTAGTTATGATTATAAGGAGGAGGTACACTATCATACCCTAGACCCTTGTTTTGATTTTCTTTGAATTTTAATTGGGTTTCATATAAGGACTCGACTGTCTGACTTGACGCAGTATAATTTTTGAAACTGACATCAGTTTTTCCACACTTGATTTTTAAAGCGTCATGTTCTTCAGTTACAGCAACAAGTTGTCTCTTAACATAATCATAATTTTCACACTTGTTGCTATACTCTTCCTAAAGTTTCCTAAAGTCCTTGGTTTTAGCTTCTAACTCAGCCTTCAGGGGTTTCTGTCCATTCCTGAGTTGATATCCTTCATATCTCAGGTCTTCAACTTCTCTTTTAAATATATCAATTTGTTCTCGAAGAAATTTAATCGTGGCTTCACAAGCTAGAGTACATGTAACTTCAGTGACCGAAATGTTTTCAGAACTCATTGTTTCTCTACACTTCAAAGCATCAAGTTCTTGAATAACATCAGCAAGACTAAGATGATTGAGATCTTTTGTCTTCTTGATGATGGCCACGTTCATATCCCACGATTTCGGAAGTGAATTTAGCAACTTTTTGTTTATCTCGGACTTAGTCAAGAAGATCCCGGCTATATTCATCTCAGTAGTGAGTGTAGTAAATCGCTGCAACTGAGTTTCGAGCGTTTCTCCAGGGATAAAATCGAAAAAGTTGAAATTTTGTCTTAACGTCTCCTGACGACTCTCTTTCATGATTTCAAATTCCCTCGTAGACCTTAAAATCGATTAAAAAACACAACTAGAAGCTAAGATAAAAATTAAACGTCAAATTTAAAATGCCCCCCCCCCTTTTTTTTTTCTTTTTTTTAAAGTCAACCTTAAAAATCAAATTAAAAAAAAAAATTAAACTCAAAAGTTAAACTTAAAAGTCAAACCAAAAAGTGAAATTTGAAATTTTAAAAGTTAAACGAAAAAGTCAAAGTTTAAAATCAAAGGTCAAACCTGAAAGTTACAATCAAAATAGTAAAAAAAAATAAAAAATGAAAGTTAAAAATATATTATTTTTTTATATTTTATTATTATTATTATTTTTTATTTTATATATATATATATATATATATATATATATATATATATATATATATATATATATATATATATATATAGATATATATATATATTATTTTTTGGATAAATTTTTTCTTTGAATTAAAAGAAATTGAGTTTTGGGGTTAAAAGTGACAAAATTTGGAAACTGGATGCGACAGGGAGTGGTTTTGAATTATATTTGCGAAGGAAGCAACAGAAGCGCTGCTAGAGGAGATGGGTAGAGCGCTGAGGTAATGAATCAGTGGTCTTGAGTTCGAGCCCATGCGCCTTCGCTTCTGTTTCCTATTTTTTTATATGCGAAGGCGAGGTGAGGAACCTGTTGTGCTGCGAGGACGAGGTCTGAGCTCGTGCGAGCCGTAAACCACCGAGGACCGCAAGCCGACGCTGTAAACTCCTAACCGCAAGCTCGGACCGTGAACCTCGGGCAGCGAACTCCGGGCCGTGAACCTCCAAAAACACTAGTCGCCAGCCGCAAACTCCGACCAAAAACACCGATTTTTCGAATTTGAAGCTCCAAAACTCGATCAAAAACCTTTTTTTATGAAAAACACGAAGAAAAAACCCCCCTTATTTTTGCGAGATCTATCCAAAAACGCAATAATATTTTGAAAATAAGATCAAATAATGCTCCAAAATAGAGTTTACGGCCCAAGAACTTGGTGTTTACGGCCGTAATCTATGACCGTAAACACCAATTATTTAGATTCCAAACGAAACAATAAAACCTTTTGACTGATACAACTTGACTCTGATACCAATTGTAAGTCCCTAATTTGCCTGTGTATCAATCAGATCCGTTTGATGATGCGGAATCCCAATCAAACGGATGATGTCAGATCAAATAGAAGAGAAGGAGAAGAAGAATAATATGAATCTTTGTATGTATTGATATGAATGAAGATCCGGATACAAAAGATTCACACACACATAAAAGCTCTTGTTTCTCTCTGGCCGTAAACTCGTTCGTGTTCATCATCCTTTTTCCTCACACCCCTCACCCCTATATATACCGGACTGGGCCGCAAACTGAGTTTACGACCGTAAACTCTGTTTACGGTCGTAAACTCACTTCTTGACCGTAAACACATAAGATATTACATAAAAATACAATTTCCTAGAAAAGCAAAGTATAAACCAAAATATTGACCCAACAATCTTCAAGAAACCGTGATTTGTCGATTTGTACCCCAAGTTTTGTATTTTTGACAATTTAAACCCAAAAATGGTTTTTATGTTAGAATATGTTCATCATGACCTTATAAGCTATTATTCTTGATTTGTCTTGTGAAAAATAGCTTAGATTATGTTTGTTTCCTTTCTCATTGTCATAGATCTCGGGTTTACACCCTTTTTGGTAACATATTCATCATAAAACACATGAAATCACACACATACATGCATCAAATCACACATAGCATACACATACACATAGATCTACACATTTTCTTGTATTCTCCCCCATAAAACACTTGAAAACCGAAAAGAAATGGGTATGAAGCTCACATTCAGTTGTAGTTTCGGTTTTTGAAGGAAAAGATGAAGAAGATTCCATCCTAGTAAGCTTTCTTGGAGGATCTCGAACTTAGATGTTTCTAAGGTGTAAGATCACAAGATTGAATGGATTTAAAAGAGATTTTTGGATGAAATGAAGTAGCTAGATCATGGATTTAATATCAACTTACCTTAGATGATGTGTTTGTGGGAAAAATCTCCTTGAAAGCTCTTAGATCTCGAAAGTTTTGAAAGAGAAATGAGAAGATGTTCTTGAAGACTTAGAGAGAGTTTTAAGTGTTTTGTATGTGTGTGTTTTCCCTTGCTCTCGGACGAGGATAGAATAGAGAGAGAAGAGAGCGTTTTGAAGTGACCATGCATGGGAACATGAAAAAAAAATGCATGGTTACCCCATGAACAATTGTGAGGTGGCATAGGAAAAAGTCAACTTTCTTTCTTTGTGGGCTTGGGCCGAGATTGGAGAGGGACAAGGAAATAATTGGGCCCTTAAATGCCTAAGCCCAAATTATAGATAATTTGGATAACTTTTGGTCCAAAATAAATCAAGAAATGATTTTTATGGCCCATTAGGGCTAATTGGGTTAGTTATGGCTCAATAAGATCCATTAAAGTATTTTATTTCATTCTAGGCCCAATATGGCCCAAAATATTAAAATAAATAGAAGTGGGTCCAATTAGAGCCCATTTAAGAGCTCTAAGTCCAAAGTAGTCAAATTGGAAGCTTATTGGTCCATTGGGCCCAATAAGGAAATCCTAGTCCAAAATGGACTTAAACAAGGATTTCTAGGGTTTTCCAATTCTTTGTTGACTATTTGAACGTTTGTATGAAGTGTTTGATTGAAGTTTTGTTGTTATTGAATAAGCATCCCACATGCTTTCACATTGTTGGTTCACATTTGTTATCATTGTTCAATGTTTTCAAGGTATCAAAATTCCTAGTTGTGACAACAAGAAAAGTTCATTTTCTATAACTTCAATGTCTAGTTCATTCCCATCATCTGTAACTGCATGATGCATTCTTTTAGAAGCACCTCAAATCCAATCAACATTTGGGTCAACATTCAAGTGGAATTCTCTCATGTCAACTTCAACATCATCAATGATATTGTCTTCGTCCACAAGAAAGTCACCATCTTGATTGTCACTATCATTACCACTATTGATCTCATCACCACTGCTACTATCGTCACTGACATCTTCAATTTCAATTTCCATGTCAAGTGCATTATCAATTTCCATGTGCAAGTTGTCAACTGAAGGCTCATTTCTAGTATGTGAAACAGGAGGGTTGTTTCTATTAGGCCCAAATGGCGACACATCATTAGGATTAACTTGTGTATCATGTCATTCCAAAAACAATCTTTTTGGGGTACAATCAATCTCAACTATATGTACCTTAGATGGGTTTAAGGACATCGAGTATGTATGTAATTTCGTTTTCCCGTGTTCAGTATACACCTCTATTAGCTTATGTTGACCAACATATTTTGCTAAATGTCTTACATCATCATCTGAAGCTAAATCGAACAAGCCAAAATCCAGATCACAAAGTGGCCTTCAAATATGATAGTACATCTCCACAGCCTTCAAATATGATAGTACATCTCCACATCTAGTACGCTGGGCGTACTCACGTCAGGAGGAAACTCTAATATTTAGGGTTTGGGTACTATATAAGTGTCCTTATGAGCTCATAACCATCTATCATTTTATCCTCCATAGCTTTGAGGCATTTTCTCTAAACCCTAACATTTTTCTTGAGTGTATGAGTTAAAAGTGTGTGTTTTAAGTAGTTGAAGAAGAGGAAATTGCATAATGGTGTTGGAGAAGTAAGGCAAACTTGAAGATCTGAGATTATCTTGTCCTCTAGAAGCTCCAGGAGGTAAAAATCTTCTACCTTTATGTTTGTATGATGTAGATCTTGCCTTGACAGCTTTATGACACCATTCTTGTCCCAAAAAGTCCAAATATTGTGCATGTTATGATTTGGACGTTTTAAGCTATCCTTTCAAACCCTAGGAAGGGGTCTAAATTATAAAAATGAAGTCCTAATGGTTAAAGGTGTCCCATGTAAGTAGTAGAAAGGTTTTAATGGATTAATACCATGTATTATGGGCTTTTTGGATGTCTAAAATCTTAAAGTTTGAGACTTTATGGTTCTGAGGTACATTTATTCAATGGATCTGGAATATGGGATTAAGTGCTTAATCCATTAAGCATTTATCATGATTTTGGACTTCACGAGCGTACGCCCCACGTAAGTCGTTATACCCCCACGTACAGAGTCAACCACCCCGATGGTAGTCAATGCAAGGCGAAGTACGCCCAACATACACCCTCTGATGGGCTTTTGCGATTTGGGCTTCAGATTTGGGCCACCTTTGGGCCAGTTTAGTTTGGGACCTTGCTGGACTTTTTGAATAAAATTGTTTTAGGCCAAATATAGGAATGAACCTTAAGGTGAGGCCCAATTAAAGAGCTGGGCCTAATTTGGAAAATTAGGCCAATTATGGGCATTGTATATTTGGACCTTTTGGATCATGGATTTGGAATTGTTCCTTGGCCAAAATTAGAGAAAGGGAAAAAGGGACTATTACCCTATGTGGGACCCTTGGTCAAGATTGATATTCCAACTGTTAACTTAGTTTTTGTTATTTTGGATAGTTCGGTATTTTCGGTGAGACAGCGGTCGGAGACTTTCAGTCCAGTTCAACACTACTTGTGAGGTAATTTTTCCTCACTGTACTAAAGGATCGAAAGCACAAAGGATGGTTTTTTTGATTGATATCCTGTTAATAGTATGCTTATATCTAGTTATGATCTGTTACATCTGTATCTTGGTAGATAGGATGTTGTTATGTTGTTATGATATGTTAGATCGGTATCCTGGTAAATAGGATGATATTATGCTTAGTGATATGTATGATTTGTGCTTGTCTATTGATTGTTTATGTGTTATGAGTATGTCGACATATGTGTGCGTATGGTTGGGTTGAGACGATCCTGCTTTGTGCTGAAGGCTAACAGACCTAAGTCAGCACGGCTAGGCTGAAGGCCTTGCGAGGCGGTCTTGTCAGGCCGAAGGCCTGAAGAGCGGTCTAGATAAGTTGTAGGCCCTACGAGGCAGTCCAAACAAGCCGAAAGCTAGGGAGCGGTCCAGATATGCTATAGGCCCTGCGAGGCGGTCCATTCAAGATAAACCTGGAAAACGTGTCGTATCGTGTCGGGTTCGTGTTGTGTCAATACATTAAACGGGTTGAAACGGTTTGACCCTAACCCGACCCGTTTAATTATCGTGTCATGTCGTGTCAACCCGTTTATTTTCGTGTCAAGTTTTGGGTTCAGGTTTAGACCTTGTAAATATGTTGTGTCATGTCGTGTTGAAATATTTGAAAGGTTGGAAAGTAGGAGTTGTGGAGGCAAAAAGGAAAATGTGAAACACTGGAGTTATGAGAGGGAATGACAAAAATTATAGTAAGTTTAGAAGGAAAAATGAAAAAAGTTAAAGTTGGGGAGCAAAAGGGATAGTGTGACATCCCCATTTTTATGGCTAGAAAAGACCGATTTTGTTTATGCTTTATAAAATTCAGAGTACCTCTTTTAATAAAAATGTTGCGGAATTTGTTCCCAGTCAAACATGATAAATTCGTTATCAAAGCATTTCGGAAGAAATGTATTTTTATTCATTTAAAACATTGCGATGTCATCGTCAATATAGAAAAATAAGCATAAACAGAACTTACATTCGTTATCACTAGTGATTTGTATCTCCTTAATCTCTCAATGTAATGTGACTTCAAATCGACACCTATGATATAAATAAATTGAGTGGGTCAGGTTGGGAAACCTGGTGAGTACATAGGATTTTCAACCCACAATAATATAATTATTATGTTTAATCATCAAACAGTTAACCCAATTACCCATCCCCATTATCTTCTTTAATCTTAAGGATCTACCCTAAGAATCAGCTATTTCTTGTTCATTCATTCCTATGGATTTTCCTAATGAATAGGTACGAAGTCCATCGTTGTCAATGACACAGCTGTGAAGCACAACTGCTAGTTCTATCACTTAGGCGTAGCTACCAAAATTGTGACATTTTCTACGAAGCGCTTCTGTCGGTATTGTCCTTTAGATGCTACTGTCAAGGTTATAATGTTCTCTATTAGGCGCAACTGCTGATATTATCATTAGAGCTCAGCTGCTAGGATGTTTATCATAGATCAACAACATCTACAGGTTGTGGCACAACTACCAGTGCTCATCTATAGGGTACTAGGTCCATTGCTGCCAATGTTCACCTATAGGGCACTAGGTCCATACCACTAATATTCCTCTATTTCAGCTTTCACCCCTCGTCCTTCATCTACCCATGTTTTATCCCAACATATTCGTAGATATAAAAATACGTATATAGTTTAAATCATTTAAAACATATATAAAATCATTCATCCAGCATAGACAGCAAGTATCCAGATAATATGCACACATAGCACGTAATTTATATAAAAGACTTCATATCTATGTGTAAGATGAAAGTAACTATGCACTCACTTGATAAGGTGATGACTTGGTACTCGGACAACACTTCGTTACTGTTAAAACAATTTCCCTCGGACAAAACCTAGTATCATTACTACTAGAGTTTAGTCTAACGTTAATCGCGACTAATTAATATTCTAGATATTATGACTATTATATAAGCGTTAAGAAACACTCTTATATAACTCATAATAATAGCCCAAATATTCATTATAAGTTCCTAATAACATTACTATATTAAAGCATAAGCTATACTAAAGATATGATAGGTACAACTCACTTACAACGGGTTTCTTTGGAAACCAGGCTCCACCAGAGTAGAGTTTTTGAGCCAAAAGGCTCTTTTCTCGAGGCTTCGGGAGCCTCAGGGCTTCCTTCGAGTGCTAGGGGGTTTACCTAGACTTTGGGGGGGGGGGGGGGCTTTAGAGAGAGAAACTAGAGAGAGAAAGAAGGGTTTGAAGGTGTCAGGAAGTGAGGGAACCCAACACCTCTATTTATAGGGGTGCTGACTGATGGACTCTCCAAGTAGGAGTACCTACTCACCGAGTTGGAGCATGTGGCAGCCTTCTGGTGGTTCCACGTGTCCAATTCTGGTGGTGCCACGTCACCCCTATCGCGTATCAGCTTTCAAACTTAGAAAAATCATAACTCTCGCATACGAGCTCCATTTTCAACATTATTTTTTTCAATGCGTAGGTAAAATCAATATCTACAACTTTCATTTAGACTCCGTCGGTTAATTCTCGACCGATCTCAAATTTCACAATAAAAGGCGTTTAGACTGTTAAATGACCGCGAAGAATTCGTAACTCCTTCATACGGACTCCGTTTTCGTCTGTCTTTTTACCGTTGAGTTCCTATTAATGAGATCTTCAACGCTCATTTAGGTTGTGTATTCCAAAAACCGCTCGAACTAAAAATTGAGTTTCGGGTCGTGCACTGCTAAGCCAAATATTAAAAAATTCATAACTTCCTCATACGAAGTCAGATTTGGGCGTTCTTTTTTTTTTTATGTTCTCGGTTTAACATATACTACAACTTTATTTTATATTGTTAAGCCTAAAAGTCCCTCCATCGTAAATTTACTATTTACGCTTCCCGATGTCGTACCGGTTTTGCCGTAAAACTTCGACGGGCCATAACTTCTTCGTTATGAATCGGATTTCGACGCTCTTTATATGTACGAAACCCTTGAGACATATTCTACAACTTGGTTAAGATTATTTATTCTAAATAATCTTTTGTCAAAAAGTCGTTTTCAACCCCTATTATCTCTAAATTGACTAGCCCAGATCTACGGGCGTTACAGATAGGTGGTGAGGATGACTAAAATTAAGTAAGTTTGAAAATTTGAATTTTACTTCAAATTATTGAGTTTGGCCCACTACAATTCAATAACATATAGTATATTTATAAAATATGAAATTTATAATAAATAATATATAATTAAACGGTTCATATTCGAGTCATCTTCGAGTTAAAAGTCTTGACCCTAACCCTACCAATTTAATTATTATGTTGTTTCGTGCCAACCCGTTTACATAAACATGTCGAACTCCTAAACCCTGACCTACTAATTTCATGTCGGGTTCGTGTTGTGTCATGTTTTGCCAGGTCAAATTCAGGCTAATGGCTCAATATGAGTGTTGTTATGTTATATGTTTGGGTGTTGGTACTTTGGGGGAACTCACTAAGCTTCGGGCTTACAGTTTGGGTTAAGGTTTCAGGTACCTCAGAGGATCGCGAGAAGGTGAAGGCTTGATCATGCACCTCCTCATGTTTTGTGTTATGATTTCTGGGAATTTCTCTGATGACAAACTATATTGAAAACAATTTGTAATAAATGGTGTTTTTTGGATGTTTGAAAAGGTTTAAATTTTTTGTGAAATTTATGGATGTCACAAGTTGGTATCAGAGCCTTGGTTTGAGTGAATTAATGGAACACTCGTGTGAATCCAGTCTCAAACCAAGGAAAGATTTTTTAAAATGATTTTAAAAATACAAAGGAGGATGCGATGTGTACGATCAGCCGGAACCAATAAGTACACCTCAAAATAGTATAATGCTGTTTAATATCGTGATATGTTAGAAAAACATGCTAGTGATAGGCTAGGGATCTTTAGGAATTGCATGGTAGAATTGTCTGATTATATGATGCCTGATAGCCTAGGGTTTTCCTTATATGAAATTGACATCATTACTGTAGTGGCTTAGTGTATTTATCACAGTTGTATATAACTAAGATCTTATAGCCTGAGAATGTTTGGTTTGGCCTTATTTCCTGTTCTTGTCTGATGAAGGGCTTAGGGTATGATTGAATATTCAAAATTCTATAGGGTCCAGTGTTATGTATGGATAGCATGCACTAGTGGTGCAGGGTTAGTGGAAGTTTCATAAATGAGTTGTGCGGGGTTAGTCGGCCAGTTGTGAGATGTTTAGCCTTCCTCTATGAGTGAGGATTGAGTGCTCACCTATGTTTATGTATATTGCTAGGGTGTTGTGATGATCCTTGAGATAATTATGGCTAAGTATGGAATGTAGTATGGGATTGTACTACTTAAAGCACAGGACCCCATATGCGTAGCAAGGAAGTCACAACCCCTAGGGTTTTGTTAGGAGTCGGTTCTACCATTGTTTATGCGGATTTTCTGAAATCTCCATGGTGTATTTTTCAGTATGGTGTTTACGAGGCGATTTAAGACCAGATCCAGGTTAGGATCGGGAGTTGGCAGCCAGGATAGGCCGACATTGACAAATGATCGTATCAGAGAGATCATGTGACATCCCCATTTTCACGGCCAGAAAAGACCGATTTTTGTTTATGTTTTATAAAAATCAGAGTACTTCTTTTAATAAAAATGTTGCGGAATTTGTTCCCAGAAAAACATGATAAATACGTTTTTAAAACATTTTCGAAGAAACGTATTTTGTTCATTTTAAAACATTTGGGATGTCATCGTTAATACAGAAACATAAGCATAAACAGAACTTACATTTATTTACACTAGTGATCTACATCTCTTTAAATCTCTCAGTGTAATGTGACTTCATATCAACACCTGTGATATAAATAAATTGAGTGGGTCAGGTTGGGAAACCTGGTGAGTACATAGGGTTTTCAACCCACAATAATATAATTATTATTTTCAAACAATCAAACAATCAACCCAATTACCCATCCCTATTATCTGCTTTATTCTTAAGGATCTACCCTAAGAATCAACTATTCCTCGTTCATACATTCCTAAGGATCATCCTAAGGAATCGACACGAAGTCCATCGTCACCGGGGTTTAGGCACTAAGTCTGCATAGTCGCCAGAATTTATACAATAGGCACTAAGTCTGCATAGTCGCCAAGGTTTTGGCACCAAGTCTGCATGATCGCCAGGGTCTAGGTATCAAGTCTGCATGATCACCAAGGTTTAGAGTACACCGGGTGAACACATCGTTCACAACACCTACAAGTTGCAAGCCTGATAGTGTTCCACTGGACTATCTAGGATAGTCTGTGGTTGTCATCCATACTCTGCTGAATGACGGGGACATCGTTTGGGAAAAAGGCTTCTCACATCGTACACCTCTCACCCACACCTTATAGTCTATATCACCTCTCAACTCATCATCTAACTCATATTTCATCTATTATATCTACTCATGTTTTACCCCAACATTTTCGTAGATATAAAATACATATATAGTTTAAATCATTTAAAACATGTATAAAATCTTTCACTCAGCATAGACAGCAAGTATTCAGACAATATGCACACATAGCACGTAATTTATATTAAAATACTTCATATCTATGTGTAAGATGAAAGGGACTATGCACTCACCTGAGAAGGTGGTGACTCGGTACTCGGACAGCGCTTCGTTTACTTTAAAATAATTTCCTTTGACGAAACCTAGTATTATCACCACTAGATTTTAGTCTAATATTACCGTGACTAATTATTAGTCTTATTATTATTATTATTATTATTATTATTATTATTATTATTATTATTATTATTATATAAGCGTTTAAACAATACTTTCCAACTACTATGTACAGACAGGGGCCAGACATAAAACACCGGAGGGCAGGACCATTTTGGCGTATAGCACTTCTAAAATCCAACAACCCTATGCGGCCCTTTAAACCAGATTCCCCGTACCGCGAGTAGTTAAAAGATATTATAACGACACTTATATAAGTCATAATAATAGCTCAAATATTTATTATAAATTTATAATAACAATACTAATTTTAAATAGGTAAGCATAACTTACTTTCAAGGGGATTTTAGCTAGGAGTCGGGCTCTGCAGGGGCAGAACTTCGTCGCTGAATCTTTCTAAGAAAGATTCGTGCAGCGCTTCAGCGCTCACCTTACTATACTAAGGTGCTGTTTGTTTTTTCTGAGGCAAAATGTCTGCAGTCTGCGGACCACATCTGTAGACCTCTGCAGTAGAAGAGGTGGACCAAACGTCTGCAGTCTGAAAAAAGAAGATTGTTTGTTTTTTTAACATCTGCGGGCTATTAAAATAAACTGAAATCTAAATAAACTGATTTTTTAAAACTTCAAAACGAATTTTTTATATATTTTTACGACTTTATTATAAATATATAACGAATCTAGATCAACTTTTATGTATTATTATATAAAAAATAAAAATAAAAATGGTATTAATTCATATACATATTTGATAAAAACCAACAACTTTGATTGCAAAGTTATAACTAAACATTATAATTAGTGATCAAAGAATTTGATACATAAATAGATGGAAATAAACTTCGATTTTTTCAAATAAATCTATTAAAAACGTACGATAAATATTTTCTCGAGAAATTGATGATACTCTATTAAATAAAGTTTTACAAAATTTTGGCAAAAAATATAAAAATATAAGAATATATTATGATACTCAAATGTTTTTTTTTAAGTTTTGTAATTTTTTTTTTCATATTGTTTATCATTAATAAAGTTGAAAAAATATAAATTAAAAAAAAAACTTTAAAAAAATAAAGATATATATGTTTTTTTAAGCTAGAAGATGTCTGAAGATGTTAAAAGACTCTGGTCCACATCTGCGCCAAGAAGAGGGCGCGCAGACATTTTTAGGTCTGCAGTCTTCAAAAAAACAAACAGTCTGCGAAGACTAATGTCTGCGCGTGGTCTGCGCGGCACAAACAGAAGACGTCTCGCAGATCTGCAGACAAAAAACAAACACTACCTAAAACTACAGAAAGAGAAGTCGAATCACGAGGGACCGAAATGCTCGGGGGATAGGGAGAGAAAGACTCTTGAATCAAGAGAATGGTGCAAGGAATATGAGAGCCCAAGGCTCTTATCTTTACTAATTGAATTTTCAAAAACTACCATCCATAATTACTTAATGACCTTTTAGTTATATAAACAACTAAACACCCCTCTATAATACTATTTAAAATGGATTTAATGATATTTGTACTAAACTAATGTCGAAAGAACTCAACATTAGTCTTATAATGACCGCATCGTCGATACCTTTCTAATGATATATATATATATATATATATATATATATATATATATATATATATATATATATATGTACGTATACATGATTTATACTTTATTTTAATACGTAAATATGCTATTATAATTTGTAATTCGTTCATACGAACTCCGTTTTTGACGTTCTTTATATCCATGCGTAGGTGGAGACGTACTCTACAACTTTCGTTTAGACTCCGTCGGCTAATTTTGACTTTATTTTTAAAGTTATATTTTTAACAGGCCGGGACAAGATTGGTCCGTTAAAATCTCATAACTTCTTTATCCGATGTCCATTTTCGTCTGTATTTTTATCGTTACGCTACTAATAACGAGATCTTCGATTCTTGTTTAGGTTGTGTCGGCTAAAAATCAATCGATCTAAAATTCGAATTTCGGGTTGTACACCGCTAATCCGAAACTTCGAAAAATCATAACTTCTTCATACGAAGTCAGATTTGGGCGTTCTTTTTATCGATGTTCTTAGTTTAACATATTCTACGACTTTTGTTTAGAGCGCTAAGGCTAAATATCTCTCTATCATAAATTTACTATTTTACGCTTCCCGGCGCCGTGCCGTTTCCGACGCGAAACTTCGACGGGTCATAACTTCTTCGTTATAACTCGGATTTTGGCGTTCTTTATATGTACGGAAACCTTGTGACATATTCTAAAACTTGGTTAACATTATTTATTCTAAATAATCTTTTTGTAGAAAAGTCGTTTTCAACCCTATTGCCTCTAAATTGACTAGTCCGGATCTGCGGGCGTTACAGATCATTCGTGAGGAGGTGGTTGAGATTGTCTGGGGAAAAATTCTAGAGATGTTTGGGTATATCAAAACCGCGATGATGGAGTACTTTGATGACAAATACGCAACCATTGTTGAGACTGTTGCTGTTGTAGCCTCTGCAGCTATTACAGTTGCGAGTGTTGGGCCAGGACGGGTGTTTTAATATAGGGACTTCAATGACACAAATCCTTTCAGGACCCGATTGTAGCCATGAGATCGCTTTCTAATGTGGATGGATGTTTCTGTAATGCCCGTAGATCAGGGCTAGTCAATTTAGAGATGATAAACGTCAAAAATGACTTTTTGATGAAAGATTATTTATAATGAGTAATCTTAACGAAGTTATAGTATATGTTACAAGGGTTATGTACATATAAAGAACGCCAAAATCCGAGCTATAATGAAGAAGTTATGACCTGTCAAAGTTTCGCGACAGAACCGACACGACACAGCGCGACGTAAAAAGCGAATTTATGTTAGAGCGATATTTAGACTTAGCGATCTAAACGAAAGTCGTAGAATACATTAAACCATCAGCGTGCATAAAAAGAACGTCCAAATCTGACTTCGTGTGAGGAAGTATGATTTTTCTAAGTTTCAACTTAGCGTTATGCAACCCGAATACTCGATTTGAGATCGAGCGGTTTCTAGCCGAAACAATCTAAACGAGAATCAAAGATCTCGTTAATAGTAGTGAAACGATAAAATGATAGGCAAAACAGATGTCGGATGAAAAAGTTATGAATTTATAACGGAGTTTTCCTGTCCCGGCCTACTAAAAATAATTTATAAGTAATATATTTATAATATATTAAAAATAAAGTCAAAATTAGCCAACGGAGTCTAAATGAAAGTTGTAGATATTGTTTTTACCTACGCGTAGATATAAAGAACGTCAAAAACGGATTTCGTATGCGAAAGTTATGAATTTCTGAAGTTCGCGGAGCGAACCCCAAAGCTGTGTCAGAGACCAAGACGGGGCAACAGTGGCCACGACGTGGCATGACTTCTGACGCATTCTGGAGCCTGACAGAGCAAGTGGACGATGACGCATGCAGTGATGACCAAGCCCACGACGTGGCAAGGGTAAATTTTGCCCTATAAATAGATTTGAAGGGCCATCCGTTTAGGGTTGCTATTTTCTCTCCTCTCTCTCCCGTTCTACTTCGATTTACATGCAAAGAAGTACTCATGAAGCCCGGTATCATCCCGAGACCCGAAGCGAGTCCCGAAGCCCGAAGATCCCAAGAAGAAAAGAGTTTTCGAGTCGAAGCTCTGCCTGCGAGAAGCCCGTTTTTTGTGAAGACCTTCCAGATCTACCGAAGAATACTACTTTTACAAGTCGTAGTGTTGTTCGATCATCTTCTGATCAAGTGAGTGTATAGTTACTTTCTTCTAACGCACAAATATAAAGTATTAGCTATGAAATACGTGCTATGTGTTATATATATTATTTGTCTATTTGAGATGGGCTTGGAATTGATGTTTTTATACGGGTGTTAAATGATTTAAATTGTATATGTATTTTATATCTACAAATGTGTCGGGTAGAACATGGGTAGATGAAAATAGCGACGACTATGAGACGTAGTGCCTATTGAGTAAAGCCTTGGTGACGATGCGACTTCGTGCCTATTGAGTAAGCTTTGGTGACGATGCGACTTCGTGCCTGTTTGATAAACCTTGGTGACGATGTGACTTCGTGCCTATTGAATAAACCATGGTGACTATGTGACTTATTGCCTATTGATAAACCTTGGTGACGATATGACTTCGTGCCTATTGTATAAACCTTGGTGACTATTGAGTTAGCGCCTGATAACTATGGATTTACTATCTGATAGATAAGCGTTGGCAGCAAGGGAATTCGTGCTAATTCCTTAGGTAAATCCTTAGGAATGAATGAATGAATGAAGGATAGTGGATTCTTAGGGTAAACCCTTGAGAAACTAAAGTAGATATGGGGATGGGTAGTTGGGTTGATTGTTTGATAATTGAATATAATAAATGTATCATTGTGGGTTGAAAACCCTATATGCTCACCAGGCTCCCAAGCCTGACCCACTCAGTTTTCTTTGCATTACAGGTAATGGCACAAGGGTATAAGTTGATGGACTTGACGAGAGATTTTGGATTATAGATCAGTAGTTATAAATAACTGTTGTAAGGTCTATTTTATATTGTTTATGCTTTTGGTCTGTATCGGAACATGACATCCCGAGGTTTTATTATTTAATGAAAATACATTCTTTTTGAGAAACGTTTTGATAAATTTTATCATATTTTGCTTTGGGAACAAATTTCGCAACTCTTTTAATCAAAGGATTACTTTGATTTTATAAAACAAAGCATAAACAAATCGGTCTTTTCTAGCCGTGAAATTGGGGATGTCACAGTTTCTTTACGTGTTCCTGCCCTACTGACCAGAAGGTCAGGTGCGCTCTAAACCTGCTAAGGTTTGGAGCCAAGGATTGGTGGAGATTGGTTACTGGGTCGTATTCTGATGACTAGAGAGTTGTTGTGACATGGGATCTGTTCAGGGAGATGTTCCGTACTCACTACATTCTGAGGGTTGAGCGTGAGATGTTGGCTCAGGAGTTTTTGGATCTGTGGTAGGGTATAGAGTTGGTGGTGGATATCACCCGGATGTTTATCGAGAGGGAGATGTTTTACCCAGATTTTGCTTCCGAGCAAGCTCATATGACTTTCTATCTAAGCATGATCAAAGATGACATCAGACAGTTTGTTGCTACCCAGCGTTGTGATATTTTACTAGAGTTTCAGGAGGCCGCTAGGTGGCGTGAGTTGGAGATCAAGCTTCAGTTACCCAACATAGGCGCAGCCGGCACCGAAGTGGTATAAGTCCGTTGATCCTAGGACGGGAGGTCAGCATGGTCGTACTTGTGGGAAGTGCGGGAAGGGTCATTCTGGAGCATGTCGATCTGGTAGTGGGTGCCACAAATGTAGCAAGGAGGGGCATTATGCGAGGGACTGCCGCTAGTCTGCCCCTACTCCGGATATGAGGATATGTTATCATTGCAATCAAGTTGGCCATATGAAGGTCAAATGTTTGTTACTCGCTACTAAGCCGACACAGGCTCTCGCATCGGCTACTTTACAGATCTCTGAAGGGAGTTAGGGTAAGCAGAGCCCCCGAGGGCTCGGGGACGCACTTTCCAGCTCACTGCCGAGGAGGCCAGGACAACACCAGATGTAGTGGATGGTATGTTTCAATCTTTTTATCTTATGGATTATGTTTATTGTATACTCATATGTCTGTACCTATGTTAGGTACGTTTTTAGTGAACTCTTTACCTTCTCTTGTATTGTTTGACTCAGAGGCGAGTCGGTCATTTGTCTCTCAATCGTTTAGCAGAGGATTCGGTTTGCATTTAGGAGAGCTAGAGTGTCTGTTGTGAGTCTCCATCATCAACGAACATGGGTTTTCTGCTTCATCAGTTTATCGGGGTTGCGTTCTAGAAATATTTGGGGTGTCTTTTCTGATTGACTTGATTCTGATTCCCATGGGTAATGTTTGTGTTATAGTGGGTATGGACTGGCTCAATCTTTTTTGTGCCATGATCGACGGCGAGAGTCACCGTGTAGTAGTTTGAACCCCAAGTAAGGGAGAACTGATTATCTATGGTGAAGGCACCAGGTTGGGTTCAGGGTTTTGCTCAGCTACCAGGGCTCGGCAATATATTCAGCACGGGTGTGCAGATTATTTAGCATATGTGGTGGATATGCGGTTGTTAGAGATTTTGTTGACGTGTTTCTGGAGGAGTTACCAGGAGCACCACCTAACAGGGAGGTCGAGTTCAGGATCAACCTTATGCCAGGTGCGGCCCCTATTGCCAAGGCACCTACTGATTAACATCGCCACAAATGCAAGAGCTGCTAGGCAAGCAATTCATTTGTCTAAATAATTCTCTGTGGGGAGTGCCGATTCTCTTCATTAGGAAGAAGGATAGTTCACATCGAATGTGCAATGACTACCAGGAGCTGAACAAGTTGACGGTGAAGAACCTATATCCCCTCCCACGGATAATGATCTCTTCGATCAGTTACAGGGAGCATCTTGGTTTTCCAAGATAGATTTGAGGTTTGGGTATCATCGGGTCATGGTGAAGGAGGAGGACGTGGAGAAGACCGCGTTCCAGACTCGTTATGGACATTACGAGTTCGTGGTGATGTCGTTTGGGCTCACCAATGTACCGACAGTATTTGTGGAACTGATAAATCGAATATGTAGGCCAATTCTCGATCGCTCAGTAATTGTGTTCATCAATGATATCTTGGTTTATTCTAAGACCAGAGAGCAACATGATGAGCATCTTTGTGAGCTTTCAGGAGTCTTGAGGCAAGAACAACTTTATGTCAAGTTCTCAAAGTGTGAGTTTTGGTTATGAGAGGTTCAGTTCCTTGGACATCTCGTTAACCAAGATGGGATTTTGGTTGACCCGGCCAAAGTCAAGGCGGTGATGCAATGGAAGGTTCCGAAATCTCCCACGAATATCAGGAGTTTTCTGGGTTTAGTAAGGTACTACCGGAGATTCATCAGGATTTCTCCAAAATTACAGTACTCCTCACTCATCTGACGAGGAAGGGGGTAGAACTCTGGTGGGGCCCTGAGCAACAGACAACATTCGAGACCCTCCGACAGCGACTTTGCGAGGCTCCAGTCTCAATCCTTCCGGAAAGAGTAAAGAATTTTGTGGTTTTCTGTGATGCATCTATCATAGGATTGAGAGTAGTCCTCAAAACAGTTTGGACCGTTAGATACCAAATATTGATTTAACTATAACAATAATAACTAGTATTTATGTAAAACTTGAATGGACCATTTTTTTTGAAATTCTTATTTTCGTTATTTAAATGAAACTTGAATTGTTAAAGTATCAATAGTTTAGGGACCATTTACGTAACTTTAGTTTTCAAAGAAATAGTTATGTCCGACTGAAATTGAAATGGATGATCTATATATGAGTAATACAAAATCGACATATTGTCAAACTTCAGGTGCGAAAGGTAAATTATAATTTGTTTAAAAAAAAATTGTGACCAACATCAAAAGAAATTCACATGCGTATATTTGATACATTTTATTATTTTATTTTTGTTTTTAACTTATTTTTTGGTAACCCACCCAAAAAGAAAGAGACCCAAGTACTCATTTTCCTAATCAATGTCTATTATTTTCCATAAAAACTTCAACTTGATTTTCATTTAAAACTTAGTCAAATAAATACGTGAAATATTCATTAATCATCTTCCCTTTCTTACGAAATATATCCATTACCAATTATCAAAACTCAATTCATAACCAGATGAATTTCAAGTCTTTATACCAAAAATTATACATTCTATTTTTTTGTCAAATTATCGACTATCGGCCAAAACAGACACATGAAGTGGAACCAAAATATGCAACGCTTGTAAATAAACCTATTCAAACAACTTAATCAAGTTTATATCGAAGAAAGATACCTTAATTTCTAAAATAGCTCCGAAAACCTTGATGAACTTCTAACTTCGATTTCTCTTTTGTTTCCCCAACCTTTCTTGCACTTTTTTGTAGCGATTAAACTCTATTTCCCATCCCTTTTTATAATGCTAAAATTTGTAACATTTCTAGTTAACCAAAAAATCCAAATTTATGCACTAATTAAAGTGATAGGTTTTGGAATTAAAATTCCATAATTTCTTTATTTACTCCTACTTAATCATCAATTATATTATTTTAATAATATAGTCAAATTATATATATATATATATATATATATATATATATATATATATATATATATATATATATATATATATATATATACACACACATTTTTTTAGTTTGGGTTATCACACTTTTGTTGTTCGTTTGTTCCATGTCTTACCTCAAAAAACTATTATGTCATTGTTAATTTATTTTTTAATTAATTATTTTTATATAATTAAAAAAATTAATAGACCTCACATATATGTATCTTCTTATCCACAATCAATTGTCACTTCATTGAACTTCCCACCACCACAACTCAATATAAAGGTTGTGGTGTTTGTTCGTCGAAGATAAATGAACGAGAAAAAGACGGTGAAGACGTTGATATCACTAACGATGGAAAGAAAATAGAAGTTGAGGAAGATGAAAGATGAGATGGTAACTGGTGGGACCCAACTTAAAATTTTCAAAAAACGGTTTCAGGGTTTAGGGTGAGAAGATACAGATATGTAGGGTACTAGCCTACTAGGGTCTATTAATTTTTTTTAAATATATATAAAATAAATACATAAATAAAAAAAAACTATTTAAAAAATAAACTAAAATTGGAACAATAGTCTTTTGAGGTAAGATAAGGACCAAACGCACAACAAAAATATACAGTAAGGATTATCCGAATTAAAAAATAAGTTAGAGATCAAACGCACAAATTACACAAACCACGGGGACCATTTGTGTAATTTACTCTTATTTTTTTAGTTTGTTCAAACTATTTTTTTTATACGCATCTAGGTAACGAACTTTTTCGAAGTGTTCACATATGACTATTATGACCGGTTGTAACCTGTTACAGCCAGTCATAATGATCAAATATAAACACTTTTAAAAAGTTTGTTACCGAGATGTGTAAAAAAAGAAAGTTACATAGATGTAAACAAATCAAAAAGTTAATTACCCTAAAAAAAACCTATTTCGCTTTTTTTTTCATCCGATAGTGGACTCGATGATCATTTTATTTTTTGACACAAAAGGTAGAAAAATGATTATTGTTGGCAAAAGCTCATATATATGTTTGTATGTTTGTATAAAAGCATGAAATCAAGGATGTTAGATGTAATCATAGTAGTTTTTTTTGTTTTTTTTTTTTTTTTTTGAACGGGAGATGTAATCATAGTTATATGCAGCATATTTAACTTATTATTGATATCTTTTTTCTTTAAAAACATTTAATGTTTAACAACAAAAAATATCAAAGCTATATTACCCACTTTTCCTATGATAAAAAGCACACCATAACTTTATTTTTTCTACTTTTGCTCTTTACTGACTTCTACAGTTTTTCTTACCAAAACATCCATAAAATGTAAAACACATGTCTTTGTCAATTATTGTCATCTACCCTTTTTCGTCTATGTTATCAATTGATTTTCTAAACATACATTCAATTTAAAGAGATGTAAAAGTCAAATATTTATACCATCTTGTCACAAAACCACGACAACCAACACGAACACGAACCGATATTGGTGTACCAGTGACAACCACGAACGGAGAGAGAGAAAGAAGAAGAGGGTCAGCTGAGACACGCAAAGTATGTGGTCCTCCGTCCTCCTCACAATGAATCAGCGGGACCACAAAGGTCCGGGCTGGTATTCACGGACAACGCTCGTGGTCATATATGTCTTTGGTCATATAGACCACGAGCCCCTTCGTTGTCGGTATAACAGACGACCTTATAGAATCGAACAGTCGTAGGAAAATGATTGTTTTCTTGATATATTTAGATCGTAGCAAAATGATTGTTTTCTTCAAAATATTGATATATTTAGATTACGGTGAAAATCATAAAAAATATCAAAGAAATTTTGAGAAAAATGCTTTTCTTTGAAAAGAATTGAACTATGCACCCCTCTTGAATAATTTAACACTTGCCATTTTCCTATTGTCTAAAAATCGGCATGCTAACTCTTAGTAAGATTCTAATCATAAGTTACTTTTTTTCTCATTAATAATCATTGTGTGAAATGTATGATATTAGATTTGTCTTGTAAGTTTTATTTTATTTAAATGTCTTATTAAAGGGTATTAAAGGTAGTTGATTATCAATAAAAATTACTTATTAAGTTATATTTAAGTTAAATGTTACTATCTAGAACAAGAAGGAAATAATATGATTTGGAAACAAAAATTACTATTTCTCGTTAAAGCAATCAGTGCCATGTCTCGTTAAAGCAATCATTGTCATGCATTTTGAGATACAACTTATTAAAGATAACTAAAACTAAGCTCAATTGTAACATGATATGTGGGATGGCGTTCGTTTTTTTCAGTATGGACAAAGTGAATCACAATCACTGTGTTGCTGCTACAAATGCTGGTAGTTTTTAATTTTTCATAAAGACACTATTAGTCAAAGTCATATTGTTTAAATCTTATTTAGTTGTTTGTTTCAAATAAGACCTAGTCTACCAGAAAGGAGGGGTGACTCAACCATTTTAGAGGCTCTAAGAAAACAAAAAAATTGGAACCCTTCAAGTAAGCAAATAGATTTGAACCTAACCACCACCTTTACAACTAGGTCATGCTCCAACTTGTTTTTATAACCCAAGAAATATATATATATCAAATATAATTAAGAGAATAAGTTTTAAAATTGAAGACCCTTTAGAAATGGGGGCCTTAAGCCCTTACTTAGTTTTGCAAAACATTGAACCGATCCTGCCGGAAAAACCTATTATTGTGTGATTTTCAAAAGACCTATTATTTAGGTAACTTTTAAATTCAGTTGCATCTTTATTTCTTTTGGTTTGTAACGGCTATAAAACCACATCTTTGTTTCTTTTTAACGTAATCGCTTCGAGTAAATTAGAGTGAACTGCATATTTTTATATCACTCTTGTTGGCAATTAATATTTGGTATCAGAGCGGGCCTCGATTGTGAGTGAAGTTTAGGGAAAACACATAACAACCAAATGACGACTTCTGAAAAGTTCGTGCAACCATCTATTCCGAAATCAGATGGCCATTACGACTTCTGGTCAATGATTATGGAAAATTTCTTGCGAAACAAAGAAATTTGGAGCTTGGTAGAAGAAGGTATTATGACACCGATCATTGGTAATGGACCCGCAAATGAAACATGGAGGAAGAGTTTATAAGAAGCAAAGCTCAAGGATCTTAAAGTCAAGAACTTCTTAATTCAAGTTATAAGCAAAGAAATCTTGGAAACTATTCTTGACAAAAGCACTAATCATATCAATGACTATGGATCTCTGCCTACCCCGCCTGCCCCATTTTTCAGGAGTATCCTTCGGATTCCCGATACCATCTGCACACACTTACAAGTAGGTCTGGAAATAAAGTGAGTTTTGACTCTAATCCGATCCAAACACTTAGGAATCATATGAGTTTGGAGCATGGTTTTTGATTTGTTTACCCATTAACGACCCATACCCGCTAACCTTTTTATTAAAAGGGTCAGGTATGGATCATCAATGATCTGCTCAATTTATAACCTGCCACGTATAAATTTTAGAATATGAGTTTATATTTTTTCCTGTCTAAAGTTTAATTTTAATTCTAATCGAAAGTTCAAAGAGAATAAACCAAATACTAATCTATTTTTACATAGGACTCGAGAAGTCGACTTTTAGACTTCTAGTCTTTTACCAAAAATTATGGTATCATTTCATTAATATTTCATCAAGAAATCACTAATTTCATTTATAAATCAATAAAGTCATTTATCAACTAGAAGAAAGTTTTCAATTGATATTCTCTATCACCGTATTCGATATTCAAAAATCAATCAGAAGCTACTACAATAGTGATTTTAATTCCAACAGAAATTCCTCGAGTATGTAATGCATTTGTTAAAGAAACATTTGTGTTTGATTATTCAAAAAACCAACGAGTTACGGGACGGGTTTGGATATCTGTTGATTCGGTGGATAAGGATATGTGTTTGATTATTCAAAACTTTATGGATTACGGAGCGAGTTTGGATCATATTTTAAAATGTGGTAAACGGGTTTGGATCAAGGTCGATTCACTCCAAACCCACCCCATTGTCAGGTCTACTCACGAGGAGTCTGCACATAATCTGTCCCCATCCTCTCAAAAGGATGGTGTTGGCATTGAAAAATGTTCCTTACATCCCCTGGAACACACACAAACGAGTCTTAGTTAAACCTCTTCCTTCCACACAAACACGAACTGAAGCTTCTGCCACATTTCCTAAGCTTTCCATGCCAATAATTATCCATCTAAGCTAGGTAGCCTTAACTGAACAGATACCCACAACAGGTAAAGGAAGTTCGGGTTCTAATAATGTTGATTGGAATGATGTTCTTGAAAGGGCTCAACTATGGCGTCCAGGTCTAACAAGAGATCAAATCGAGTTCCTGCTCCTCGAAATGAGAACTCGAGCACTTCGCAACAAGCTCACAATGACGCGTCCTACCGATTTTGATGTTGATGCTCTTCTGCCTGCTTTAACCAATCTAAAAACCGATGATGTTCCCGGTAAAGAGGATGGTCCATCGATAAATGAAGCTGAGAAGACTCAGAAAGGAGATGTGCTCGATTCAACACCTATATCGAACGAGCCTCCTCTGAATGACTATCAAGCTACATGAGATAATCATGTTACTAATCTGGTCTTGGATGTTCCTTTTCATGATGACCATGCCAATGATGGAGTACAGATTGAGTTTTCTAACACTCAAGTTGATTTTTCAAGCCTTCTTCCTATCAGATCCAGCTTTTAATTTCTTTAAGCCTCCTCCTCCAAACTACAGATTGACTTTCAGTCATTTTTCGAGGAAATGGATTTTGAAGATGGTGATAATGAAACAAACAAAGGTGATGATGATACTAAAGGTATTGAAGATTCGGATGATGATGATGTTGAAAAACCTAAAGGATCCAGTTCCAATATATGATCATCTGTCGAACAGGTTGTTGATCCCTTTGCTTTTTTGGAACTCCGAGACAATGTTGAAAAAGTTAATTCCAAAGTTGACAACTTTCATACCAAAGTCAGAGCACTTGACTCAAAAATTGATTTAGTAATCAAATATCTTTCTGATATCAAGTATGTTGCTCCCTCGGAACTTGATACAGCCAACCAACTGGATCAGCTCAATTATCTTCCATTAAAGCATACCTTGGAAGAAGCTGAGAAGAGATTTTTTTTCATTTTTATAAAGCATTTTCACAAAAACCATAAGATGGTCAAGTATTGTTTTCAAATCAAATCCATAGAATCAGAGTAACAAATAATATCTCAAAATATAAATCAGCAGGAGGATGTGTATGATCACACCTTTGTCTTGCTCCGATCATCTGGTGTTCTTGAAAACATTGAAATCCACAACTGTAAGTCAAAGCTTAGAGAGTTCCCTCAAAATACCCCACACAACAATACATATACAATGCATGCACATCGGGCCCACAATAGAAATTGGATTACCCCCGGGCCCACGGTCATCAGACTAAATTTCCCCTAGCCCACAGTCATCAGACCAGACTGCCTCTAGCCAATATTCATAAGACTGGATTACCCCCAGGCCTACAATCATCAAATTGAATTGCCCTTTGCTAGCCTATAATAAATGGTTGGAATGGCCTCGAGCCTACAACCACAAAGACTAGATTACCCCAGGGGCTGCAGTCACAAAGACTGGATTGCCTCTGAGCCCACAATAACAAATATTAGGTTGCTCTCGAGTATGATGGTCTACAGCACAAGTAGTACCGCCTTAACTTAATCGCACTATGTACCAAACAATAACAAGAAAGCACATACAGTCATACAGATCTACCAATCTATCAGATCATTATAGTATAACAACATCCTACACATAAGGATACATACTGTAGTACAAGTATAGTCAGAAAACTCATCTCGCAGTCTAGAAGATAATAGTACTGATCATAGGTCCGATAACCAGCTCTACAGGTCACATATACAGCAAACAAGTACCAAACCTCAATCAACAGCCCAAAACCCTAAGTTTGACCTAAAGTCAAACTTGTCAAAAAGTCAAAGGTCAAGTCAAAGTCAACACATTGTGGCATAATGAAGACAAAATGAAGACACGTCGTGACTACCCATTGGTCACGTCGTGGCATAATGAAGACAAAACAATCGTGGATCAGACCCTCGTCACGATGTGGTAACCAAAGTGTCACGTATGAGGAATGCTCTAGACATATTAATGCCTTAAGTTCTTTTTTTTAAACGGAAAATCTAACCTACTCCTAAACTACTCATTAAATCCACCTATGTCCACAACGGAACTTGAACCTCAACCTCAAGGAGGGAGGGCAACACCGGATACCACTGGGCTAGAAGCCCTTTGGTGCCTTAAGTTCTTAATCCTTTAATCCATGCAACCAAACCTTCCAAAATGACTTCTCTATCTCATAATACCATAAAAATCATAGCTTTTTGGACATGCATGTCCTAACCACAAGCTAGGTCAAAATGAAGGGAAATGAGATCAAATCCCATGCATGAAACCTAAAATTTACTAATATTCCAGATCTAGGACAAAGGATATCAAAGGGGTCTTAAGAACTCATAAAGTTGCCAATTTTATGAGATCCCAACACTCAAATGTCCATAATTGATGAGAAAAACTAACCAAACATTAGATCTAATAAGCTTAAGCTAAAAAGGCAGGAACTTGAGGACTTACAAGAGTCCTAATGCAACCCAAGATGATGATCAAGTGGCTTGCAAGCTGAAATGATACACCACATGCCCTCTCTTCTTCTTTAAGTCTTCAAATCACCAAAAATGGAGCTCAAGGATCAATAATGGAAGATTAGGGTTTTTTAGGGGTGAAGAGAGGTGATGGAGGTTGGAAATGAAACTCTAAATCCGATTTTAATGGCTTAAATATGAAGGAAACTCTAAATGATCATGAGTTTGGGCTGCAACCATCCTTACGACATCAGCATACTCATGTCATGTCGTGACATGCTTCCCGGATACCCATTTCCCATTTTACTCGTCACATCATGACCTCCTTATGTTCACGTCGTGTCACCCAATTTTCCCTAAAAACCAAGCTTTTACTCCTTAATGATCCATTATGGAAAACGGGTGTTACATTTTTTTAATCTTCTCCTTCAGATATGGTATCTCTTTCTTTTGACCATATTCTTCTTCAACACTTTTATATCTTTTTGTTTCTGATTAATGACTTTGTCTTTCAGATCTACTTCATTCATAAAGAAAATAAATAGAAGTGCCTTTAGATAATACATCAGTTCAGGAAAACATGATAAATGACTTGTATCGACTGCCTTTTTATTTTTTGAACTTTTCTTATTTTCTTCTTCATAAAAACCTTTTGTATCTTTGTTGATCCTTCCATTTAAAAAATGTTCTCTCATCTGAGAGATATTATAAGGACCACAAATACTTGATGCAATTATATAGAACCAAAGATAAGAGAAAATATTATACTCTCTCTTCACTGTTTCTAAAGTATTCATCATATATGGATGATTGTTTAAGATTTCTTCTTCTTCTTCTTCTTCTTCTTTTTCTTCTTCTTCTTCTTCTGATTTTCGAGTTTATGAATAAAGTTTGAACTTCTGTATCTTCAACGGATCATAGAACGGATGTTCTAGCCTGCTCTAATACCAGTTGTTGATCCCAGGCTTCAACAATTGAGTATGAATCTAATAAAAACACGGGATTATAACACAAATATTTAACAAATAAAAACTAATTTTATATGTTGGGTTTTTCACTAAGAAAAATGTTATCACTAAGAGAACGAGTACAATGATTTAGAACTAATAGATATATTGAATCCTCTCTAAAAACTCACCAAGAACTCTCGGATTTCTCTACATAAAGTCTCTCTCTCTCTCTCTCTCTCTCTCTCTCTCTCTTAATACAACACAAATCATTAATTCTCAACTAATGAGAGAGACTAGTATAAATACTAATCTAAACCTAGGAGATAAGAATTTGCAGATTCTCCAAATCTTCCATTTAAATCAAATCCTTGATTTGGAGGGATTAAGTCTTCAATGATAAATGTATATCTCGTATTTAAGGAACAAATTAGATCAGATCTTCATGATACTTCTTCACCAAACAATTATGATATGCTCTAGATTCATACATCAGCACCAACACGACATACACCGATTAAGGGCAGCATCAGGGAGTCATTCACTAATCAACTTCAGCTTCAGCTCAAGCAGCTTCAGCAGATAGTGCATAATCATCAATGTATTAGGTCTTCAACGTATCATATCATTAGTGTGTCATCAGTATAAAAACTTCAATGTATGGATACATTGGTCAATCATCATTGAATGGTATCTTCGTGCCTTTAGTTGATAGTGCATTCAGTGTCTTTTGGTCATCAGGGGATGATCTTCAGCATTACCAAAACTTCATAGATTAGTTCCATCTCTGATTAGCTAAGGTAGATCGGATCTGATCTTCAGTCTTCGACATATGAACTTTAGTGTTTGGTAGAGCAATACCATATATTTTCAATATTTGTCTTCAGAATCATCAGCATATATTTATATTAACTAAATAAACAAATTAAGACAAATCAGCTTGTCTAGGTTGTATTACTTACTCTTGCTTAAACAATATTGATTGTCTACAATGAGCATATAAATAATAACTATAACGTATATCCTTTACATCACCAAATCTATTCAAATATATTCCCAATAAGATCGCCTAAGTTTTGTGTGAACGTTTCCAATAACATTCAATACTACTCACAAGCTCGAAAGCATAAAAACAAGTAATTTTAGTTTATACCGAAGTTAATCAAATCACACAACCAATTCGATGTGTGTCTCTTAGCATCAATTCATAAAACAATTACGAATCTTATGAATCGGATAACGAGACTGTACTAACGTCAATTCAAGCGGCCAACATGAACTGGGTTAGGAATCAAACGTTCGGTTATGACAATACTAAAATGGCTAGAAAAAATAATAATGTCACATTAAATCATTTAATTATATATATATATATATATATATATATATATATATATTCTAATAAAATAATATCTTTTAATATAAAAATTATTTTATATTAAAAATAATATCTGTTAATATCTAATAGTCCAATAAAAAAGAAATAATCCAAAAAAAAAAAGTTAAAAGAAGTTTATAATCCAATAAACTAATATTTATGAATAAATAAATATTATATATTAAAATTAATATTTATTAATATATAAAAATCCAATAAAAAGTAATTTATCCAATAAAAAAGAAATTAATAAACAAATAAATTAATATTTATTAAGTATATAAATATTATATATTGAAATTAATATTTATTAATATATAATAATAATAATACAATGAAAAAGAAAATATATAAAAATGGTCATTACAGTTTGGTTCCATAAATGGTTCATGAGATAAAATTATCATTTAAAAAAAGTTAACAGTCAAGTTGTTAAAGTTAACGTATTTAAACCAAAAATGTCGAAAAATGCATAAGATATTTAAAATTGGACTAGCATGCAACATCAAACATTTTTAGACATGACTATATAATTTTAACAACTATTTTTATAATTTTGTTTAGTTTAAATATTGATTAATGTTTACAGCTTAATATTTTTTTTCTATTAATAAACCTTCGTAACACACAAATCTGTCGCAACTAGTTACATAATTTGATATGTTTTTCTATATTTTGAGCCGAATGACACCGGCCTAACAATGAAACGGGTGGGGCTCAAAGCGAGTCGGATACTCGATCCAACAGTCTTGCGGTGGTTTTTCAAATAGAAAAATAAAAAGAATTAAGGATACCCCAGTACCCCCACCACGAGAAACGTCCATGGCACATTGGCACGTGACGCGCCTATGGCACGTGATGACTGTGTCTACTGATCTGAAATAAGATGTCTTTTAAATGACCCTCATATTTCTTCTAATTTATAATAATCCGCATAAATCCTTATGCTACACTTGCATATATTGGATCATCGCTAACAGAAACCATAAGTCCAAAACAAAATAGTGGAACTAATAGCCACGTAAAAGGTAGGACCCAACAACACGCACTCCCAGCAAACGAAAAAAAAATAAAATCGAATCAAATATGATACTTGCCGAAAACGTTTGCTTTGCGCCCTCCGACTTTCCTTAGTTACACTTTGACACCTTAGGTATCATTCGATAATTGATGCACATTGGCAATACAATGACGTGATAAAACATGATATTGAACCATTGTTATCGAATAAAATTGAGATTGATGTTAATGACAAAAGGTTTGTGTCACCATGAAA
Source organism: Lactuca saligna (assembly GCF_052625555.1). NCBI lineage: Eukaryota > Viridiplantae > Streptophyta > Magnoliopsida > Asterales > Asteraceae > Lactuca > Lactuca saligna. The sequence continues at coordinate 179,440,781 of NC_136422.1, read as the reverse complement.
GGATGAACAAAGTGTTAGATACTTTTCTCTCGATCTCAAACCATTGTGTATCAGTGTATGAGAATGTGATAATATCCATTGAATCTTTCGTTATTGAAAATAACTTTAAAAATCATATAGGATGATACCTAGGTATAAACAACCATAAGCATGAGCATGAGAACTTATAAAGACATTTGTTTTTACCACAATAAATTTTTCTTGAGTGTTAGATTATAATTGGTATGCATATCCATACTCGACATCCATAAAAGTTTTCCCCAATGTACATAACATGTTATGAGCTTGATAATAATTGGCTGAAGAAATAATATCCTGCAATTTGTAAATTAAGCAATATGTTCGAGTTAAAGTTGTTAATGGTGATTATCTGATATTTAATAGTCACCAAGGTCAAGTAACAGCTAATCTTAAGAATGTCATTAACTTCTTTTTTTGTCTAACTCGATATGAAGAGAGATCTTTGTTACATCGTTTACGTCTAAATAAGTCATAATAGGGTCTCAATCAATCTTTTTTTCATCACCAAACTTAGTTTCAATTTTTTTATGCACAACCAAAACCCTATGAATGAATTAAGGTAGATATGGTTTAAACCATCAACCAGTCAAACATGTAGATGGAAGTGTAAAAAACAATGCATATTGCTTCAACTATTAGAAAGTTTTAAATATAATCAAGGTGAATTGAGTTAGAATAACATACTATATTGTATCATTTTTATTTTTATGAACTAGTACTTGGAATATTGACTAGCTAGCATGAAGATTTCTTGTTTTTAAATCGTAACAAAAGAACAATGTTTAAACCAAATGAGATCTTTTAGATTTTAGTCCAGTTAAACTCATTAAAATGTTTGTGAAAAGGGAATGAATGTCTAAGGACAACAAATGTATTGTTTCTAGGGGTTAAGCATAACCATGGGTATATATGGACAACAGTATTTGACACGAAGATAAATGAGTTTTGCTTGAGTTTTTTGACCCAGCATCCAGCAACTCACCAACCAGTTTTATTATATAGGGTTGTGTTCGGGTTTACAAATAATTTCACAAGTTGACTCATGAACACGTTTATTTTATTAGACTAAAAAAATATTTATTAAATAAAGAAGAGAGTAAGGATTAATAAGTAAATATGTGATATTTAGATTTTTTTTCTCGTGACTCACGAACCCGTTCTGACCCACAAAGCCGAATCTAATCAACGAATATGCAAACCCGTTTTATTAAACGAGTTATGCCAGGTTACATGTTTTTGACTAATATGGATTAGGATTGAACAAGACGCCGCAAATAATTATATGGATCATGTCCGGGTTGACCTTTTATAACCTGTCAATCCGAACACGACACGATTATTACCCTTAGTTTTAGCTATGAAGAATATAGCTACGGAGTCCCTAGCCTTATGTTTATTTAGCTAATCTAGTTGTAACTATGAAATTTCAAAATATAACTACAAAAAAACACCATTTCAGACTTTTCTTTTAGTAGGATATACATTTGGGGTCTTTCTAAATGTCACTTACCAACCACTTTATTTAGAGAAATTATCATTTTGAAAGAAAAGAATTTCATGATCTCGTGATCTCATTTTTGGTCCAAGAATAAAGTTATTTAAAGATGTCCTTTAAATATTTTTCTATTGGTTTAAGATAGATGGACGGTGATGTAGTATATAAGTATAATGAATATATTATAGGCATTCGTATATCAACTATTTTACTTATTTATAAGTATTTATTCAATATTATATGGTGTACGTGGTTGACCTTGAATTTATGGTGGACTTATGTTGGCTTAATTATGTAAAATAAACATTAGAATGTATTTAAAAAGAAAACAAAGATAAATTTGTGAAATATAAAAAAGATGTTGAAATATTGGTACACTATTTAGTAGATGTATGTCATTAGAAATGGTGTTTAGGGCGTCATGTGTTAGATTTTAGTAAGGTAGCGTGAAATGTTAGGGCAAATAATGGTACTTACAAATAATAGAAAATGAGAACTTAGAATTTTTTATAGTAAGTTGATACTTGATAGGTGAAACACTTAAATGAGTTGAGAAATCTGAATGGGCTGCAACATGGGCTATGGTCTCTTAGTAAAGGGTTTTTGTTTTTCTTCATTTTATTTTATTTTTGGGTGAAAACTCCATTAAAAATAATAATATTTTATATAATTAATTTATTTTTATTTTGTTATAACGGTATTATTCAAAGATTTATACCATATAAAAACTTAATATAACATTTTTTGAAATAAAACTATAATTTTCATATATTATAGAGAATTTCATAGATAAAATATACATTTTTTTTATATTCTTGCAAATCAAAACTATAATACAAAACTATTTTATACTTTGAAAATGGTCTTTATAGAATTTTTTTTTTGTGTGTGTATGTAAAAATAGTCCGAAGCACAAAATTTTAAAAATTAAAAATTTTCCCTAGCATTTTCAAATATTAGATGTGAAAATTAAAATTAAACAGGTCGATCTATGCTATTATATGATTTTTTTTGCAATTAACTTTTTTTTTTATAGGTGAAATACAATATAAAGTCCTTTTATTCAGATAGAATATGAAGAAACCTCTTTTTAATATTATTAGAAGACATCATTATGCTACAATGTTTTAACATGAATCATGTTGTACTTTTGAAGTTTTGATTATTATATGCTAAACAATCTAATTACAAACTTCATTACAGAATATATCAAGCACAAGGTGTGAATTTCAATAAATGAAATACAAAGGACTAAAACTTAAGATTGAGAAAGTAGTTTATATAATACATATCACACAAAAACACACAATCCTTTCCGTCATTCAATTCACAGCTTCCTATATAATCCTTTCCCCTTTCCCTGCGCCACCCCCTCCTCCTCCACCCTCCTCTTCATCTCATCCTCTTTCTCTAATCTCCACCCATTAAATCTCTGCTCTTCACTTTCTTTATCCCTTCTGTAACGCCGACTAACGATAACGAATACCAGCTCAGATGATGAAAGAACACTGGGTTACGGCGGCGATGACGAACGATGCGATGGTGGCGGAGCTTCTCATACGTATGAGACAATCTTCATCTTTAGATTCATCAGCAATAAACACGCCGTTGTTACCCACGGTTAGGTGGGGCCACCGTAAGTCACGGTCGAAACCTTCCGCCATCACCACTGCCGTTAACGCCAGTGGTTTAAGGAAAGAACAACTAAGTGGTAGCCCTACAACGCCCTTGTATTGGAGCAGTGGCGGCGGCGGAAGCGGCGGCGGTGCTTCCACCAGCGACGGTTACGATGAATCTAGTCGCCCATCAGATCTCTCATCCGGCGGTAGATCCACCAAGGTTTGTATTTGTTCATATTTATCTCTCATCTCTCAATCTCTTTTTCCGATCTTCTCCGTTTAATCGGCGGGAACAATATTGACTTCACCGATTTACCCTTTACATCATCTACTAATCGCAACATTACTTCGACCTTTTTCTGGGTTTTCCGTCGAGTAGATCTGCGTCACATCCTATTTTTATGGTCGCCGGCCGTCGCACCGGTGTCTCTTTCAACGTCATTCGATCTGCCTCACTTTTTAACATAAAAAAACATTCTTAAAGAAATATAATGTAAAACTAATATTACGTTTTTACCCTTCTTCATCCACCTATTTTGTGAACTCAAATGTCGACTCTCTTCTACCTTTTCGGTTTTTTGTTTAATTTGACGAAAACACCTTCTGTCAGCAAACACAAGGGCATTTTGGTCATTCCATTTTTAATCTGAATGACTGAATGTATAGATCGAAGTCAAATCAGACTCACATTCTTTTGTATGTTACAAAAATACAAAATGTAGCCATGAGTTTCTAACCCTCTTTCATTCTCTTGTAATTGACTAAAATACCCATCCACTTTTCTCTTTTCCTTATTCAAAATCAGCTTTCATTACCATGAAAAGTAAAAGGGTACCAGAAGTTTCAATTTTTCTCATCGGTTTTATCTTTTTTGTCTTTTAGGTATATGGTTTTGTTAACATTGAGGGGTAATATTGGAATAGGACAGTTTTGTCAGAACATATTTGAGTTATTTAGGGGCGACTCTCAACTGAAAATTCTCATAGAGATCCGGGAAACTTCTGAAACACGGTTTACTAATTTTTTTATGGACGAAACTGCCCTTGTAGTGTCTCTTTGATTGGATCCACCTATTGGGGGTAGGTTCGTCATGTTTGTGATGACAAAAAGTGGTGAGGTGTAGAGAGTGGGACCATTCACTACCTTCACTTGCTAAGGGTACTTTTGTCTTTTATCATATCCACTTTTCTTGTTTTGTTTTAATTTGAAAATTTGCAATTATTTTTCAGTGGATTTATATTCCCAATTGGTTTCTTTGTCTTTACTCTTTTCAATTTTATTTATTTTTTCTTATGTTTTATTTTTATTTCAAAATCAATTTTATTTTAATTTCAAAATCGGGTATCTTTTCGGGTTTGGATTCTGGCCAATTCGGATATTTTGGTGAGTCAAACTTTAACATTTTCCGGATCTAGGTTAATTTTTATTAATAAATTATAATGTGCATAAGGAAATTAGGCTTTGTTTGACTTTGATACTCACATTTAAAAAAACAAACTATTTCTCACTTTGATATATAAAGGGTAAAAGTGTAATTAATAAAGGATAAAAATGTAAATAACAAGAAAGATAAGACTAAGAGTAGGGTAGCTTTGGTTTGTGTTTGACTTTCTGGGTTTTATTCTTTTCCACATGTCAAGTTCTTATTGGCATTTGTCTTGACATAAAAAGCTTGAAAAACAATCAAAATCATGCCATGAATGGATTTGGTTCACCTTCTAAAAAAATCATGTTCAATAATCATAATTTATATCTAAATCAAAGTTTAAATATATGGATCTTAATATAATAAGCTATTAATCTTATACAAATATTCAAATAATGGTTGCCGACTAACATAGCATTTAATAAGGGCATTGTTTTTTTAATGAAAGTCACGAGAATTTAACAATTTTTTCAAGTGGGGCTAAAGCATTTTTATTGACTTATTTTATATATATATATATATATATATATATATATATATATATATATATATATATATATATATATATATATATTGCAATTTCTATTGAATTGTTGTGGTATAAAAAAAGAAAGTGAGAATAATCGATTTTTTTATGCAGGGTGGTTTGGGAAATGAAGGTGCAACCACATCAAGCTACAAGAAATCTAAAAAAAGAAAGGTTAGTTGTTTTATTTTATTTTAATATTATTCTATTTTTTGAATAAATTTTTTTAGTTTATTGATAGATCTTTGTAATCGTGTAGTCATTCGCTGAACTCAAAGAGGAAGAAGATTTTCTCTTGAAGGAAAAGCTACATCTAAATAGGGTATGTCCTCGATTTTATTTATTATTTAAACAATGAACGTTTTAATTATTATTTGCATTTTATTTTTTAGTTGGTAAAGCATATATCATGTCTTGTCGATTTATTTCGATACAATTTAAGTTAATATAAATATTATTTCCATTGTATTTTTTTTTTAAAAAAAATTGAATGATATTTTTGTAATTATCGAAAAGTAGTTTATATTTAGGGAAACAATTAATAATCCAAAAGAATCATACGACTTGAAAAAGCGTAATATGATATTGGTTACCATATTTTATGGTGTTTGTTGTAATCATTTTTTTATTAATTTTATTTTAATCAACAGGAGTTGGAGTCGATGCGCCTAACCATGAATAAACAAATTGCCACAAGTCAAAAATTAAAGAAATTCAAGGTATATAATTTCTTTTTAATTTTCTTTCTATCCTTTCATTTTGTCAATTCAATGTATATGCAAATTAAAGAGTTTATTATAAACTTCTAGCTTCAAAAGCAACAAAAACTTTTTTTTATATTTTCCAAATTTAATAAATTACGCCTTTTTATTTTACGTTTTACAAAAATTCATATACAAATAAAAAAAAATGAAATGTTTACTCACATTTTTTTGTTTGTTTCTACAGATTAATTTTCATCAAAGTCCTAAAAAAGAAGATAAACAAGAAAAAGGATTTGTTTTGCCCGATCTAAACATGTCCCCAGATATGGAAGAACTATGAGAGTCTCTAATAAACGCTTACTGTGATGTAAATTTTGTTACAATATAAAACCTTTTTGCTAATTTGGAAAAGGTTTTTTCTAAGTTACTGAATCCATATCAATTGCGTTTATTATAAAGTTTTATATTGCTACGGATTTGGATTTAAGATAAACTAGAAAGTTTTGATGATATTTTTGTAGGTAGAGTGTAATTCTTACGTAGATTTTAATATATTATTTCATTTGTTTGGACTTAAGATAAGTTATAGGAAATGATAACAAGTTTTTTATGTTTATGGATGATCACAATTCACAACTGATCATGTATTGTTATATGTTATTGAAGATATGTGGTATATTATCTATTTTTTATTATTTATCAAAATAATCAATAAATCCGAAATAAACATTTCAAATTTTGATGATATGACATATAAGAGAAATGAAACATTGAGAAGGTTGTAAGAAAACAAAAGTACAAAACCCCACAATATTGTTTTTATACATGCCAAAGTGATGGAAGAATATCTTTTAGGGATAATGACTTGAAAGGGTAACGAACTTTCGACTTTTTTCACATTTAGTCACTAAATTTTTTTTCGTTATCTATTTGCCATTGAACTATTGAAATTGTTCACATTTTACCCTTATGACCGGCTGTTACCGGTCATAAGGGTAAAATGTGAACAATTTCAATAGTTTAGTGGCAAATAGATAACGAAATAAAGTTTAGTGACTCAATATGGACAAAATCGAAAGTTCGTTTCCCTTTAAAAGTTCAATGACTAAATGTGAACAAACTTTCTCTTGTATTATGGTTTAACAAATTATTTATTTTTGTTAAATTGTAGCAACATTTGTTGATGAAGAAATCTATGAAAAAAAAAAAAACAAAACAAAACCTTGAAAATAAATTTAAAAAAGAAAACAAAAAACCGAAACCGAAATAAAAAACCAATGGTTTGACATTTTCTTAAATAAAAAATCAAAATTTCCAATCTGATTTTGGTTTTACAAAAAAATGAACAATTCTCACTGATGTGAATTATGACAATTGGTTTAGCATGCGGAATTTGTGACATCCCATGAATACGTAGTTACAATATCATCTGAACTTGTAATTCATAGTGAGGGGTTAGAGTATAATCGCATGAATACGTAGTTACAACATCGCTTGAACTCGTAATTCATCACCTACAGGTTATGGGCCTGCTGGAGTTTCCACTGGATTGTCTAAAATAGTTCGTGGTCGCCATCTATACTCTGGTAGATGACTACATCGCCACATTGCCGGTTAAGGTTATGGTATCTCCTTTCATCCTACATCACATATTCATCATCATCTATTTACCTTTCTATCATTACCTATCTCTCATCATTTTATTTCATCACACACCAACTATTTCATCTACCCATGTTTCATCCGCAACATATTTGTAGATATAAAATAAATATACCGTTTAAATCTTTTAAAACATGTATAAAATCGTTCATCCAACATAGACAGCAAGTATTCAAATAATATGCACACATAACACGTAATTTATATAAAATACTTCATATCTATGTGTAAGATGAAAGTAACTATATATACCATAAAAATCCCATAAATGATTCCTAACTTCAAACCCCAATGTTTACTCTACTAAGGCTTCATATTCTCGGCTCTCTGGACCTAGAAGGGTCCAGATTTCTAACTTCAAACCCCAAGGTTTACTCTACTAAAGCTTCATATTCTCGGCTCTCTGGACCTAGAAGGATCCAGATCTATAACACAAACTTGCAAGAGGGGTTTGAGGCATTCAAAACCCCAAAGATAAAGTGATTCAAACCCTAACCCCAAAATGGAATCTACACAATAGGGAAGGAAATGGGTTCATTTTTGTACCTCAGAATGAAGCTCCTTGCTTGAATAACTCAGAACAATAACCTTCCTTGATCCCTCTTGCTGGAACTCTTCTCCTTTCTTGCAAAATCACACCAAAAAGCTCAAGATAACTCTTCATCTCACTCTACACACTCAAGCCCGCTAGGGTTCTCACTTATAGGAAAGGTAGTCGCAATTGAAGGCCATAAGTGCCTTTAAATATGGCTTGGGCCCAAAGATTTAGGGTTTCTGCCAACAGCGCGAACTCGTCGAGTCGCCTCACCGACTCGTCGAGTCCATTCATTAATCTGAGTCATTAGTCGCGACCTTACTCGACTCAACTCGTCGAGTCTCTCTTCTTAACTCAAAAGAAAAATACTTAAATTATGATACCTGGAAATCCGGATGTTACATTTTGTTTTTGTTTTTTTTTGTTTTTTTTTTGTTTTTTTTTTTTTTAATTTCATAGATTTCTTCATCAACAAATGTTGCTACAATTAAACAAAAATAAATAATTTGCTAAAACATAATACAATAGAAAGTTTGTTCACATTTAGCCATTGAATTTTTTAGAGGGAAACGAACTTTCGATTTTTTTCACATTTAGTCACTAAACTTTTTTACGTTATCTATTTGCCACTAAACTATTGAAACTGTTCACATTTTACCCTTATGACCGGTAATAGCCGGTCATAAGGGTAAAATGTGAACAATTTCAATCGTTTAATGACAAATAGATAACGAAAAAAAGTTTAGTGACTAAATGTGAACAAAGTTGAAAGTTCGTTACCCTCTCAAGTCATTATCCCTATCTTTTACATACACTAAATTCTAAATTTGGTCGCTTTTGAATAAGATGGGTATCTTGTTGGTATAATATATATCGAGTGTTTTTATATAAAAACGAGAAGAGTAATACTTGATTGTGTGATGTTCAGACTAAAAAACAAAAAGAATTTCCAACGTAAATTCCGTATTGTCTAGTTAAAATGTATGGTCCTGTGCAACAACGATAGCTTGGCGAAAACAACCATTTTTTCATGATTAATTCTTGATAATCCCTTGGGAATGAGCTTGGGCAATACATTTACATTTTTTTTTTATTGTTATGCTATATATGAAAATGTATGGTTGCTTTTATTTTTTCTAGTCGAAACAAAATTGTTTTAAAATGTTTTGTTTAAAACACATTTTAAAAAGAGTTCTTAAAATCGAAATGTAAGTAATTACAAATACATTGTATGCCTGTGATTTATTTTGTGATAATAAATATTGTTAATAAATGATAAAACATTAGCCTTTATATAATTAAGTTGGGTGATTAATTTATAAAGGATTAAAAGATCAAAATGTATTAAAATTAAACTGTTGTTTTCCTTTTTGTTTTTCTACTTAAGAAAATTAAGTTAAATAATGAGAATAAAACTTGTTTTATGCCTACGAACATTAAGTTAAATAATGATAACCTTTTGGATTGGTATCATGTTTTGAGAATTATTTATATACACAAGAACAAACTACATCTTCTTATTAAATTCTTTCCTAATCGAGGACCTGATCATCAACATCATGCATGGTGTAAGAAATTCGATGAACAACAGGATGTTGTTTCTTTTATGACTTTATTGTAGGAGCCTAGAGCTAAAGAAAGAAGTATGAGATATGAGGTCTACTTGGTCATCAAACAGTAAAAAAAAAAAAAAAAAGTTCCACAAATTGTATTTAAACACGAGTCATGGATTGAGTGGGAGAAATCCGAGCTAAAGCTATATAAAATGAAAGTTGTGGAATATGAGCTTTTTTCCACCAAGAGGAAGAGGTCGCATTCGAGGGAAGAAAACAAGAAGATTTCATGATGACCAAAGAAAAGAAAAAACTAACCTTTCTAAGAATGTCAACTAGTTCCATTGTAGAGAAGTTGGTCAATGAAAGATCAATTGTTTCAAATATCTTTTGAGATGAAAGATAGTAAAGTTGGAAAGTCCAACAAATCAGGCGTATATTTTCCATTCTATGTGATAGAACTAAATGAATTTTCTTAAATTCATGGGTGTTTGATAAAGGTTATCGTACTCACATTTGTAAAAAATATGCAGGGATTTATAAAAAGAAGGAATCTGAAAGGAGGCCAAGTGGACTAATTCGTTGGCAACAAGACAAATGCACATTGGAATTTATGAGCTGAAGTTCCAAATGAGATCATTCTTACATTAAATGATTGTGATTAGGCTCCTAGAATTAGTGTAGGAACTGTTCTAGTTTCCCTTTTAATAAAGAGTTGTTATAAACCTATGTTTTTTTATATTAGTATTTCGGTTTATAAAACAATATGTTATGCTTTAATATTATTTTTAGAATTGGTATTTGTGAAATTGAAATGAAAAACCACACCTCAAATAACATGTCAATGAACGTGTTAAGTTTTAAATGTTGCTAGATCCATATCAAACTTCAATCAAACATATCTATGATATTCTTCAATTGAAAATATCAACAAGAAATGCATAACAAAACTCCAATCATAGCAAATTTGAATTCAACTAGGTCAGACTTATTTGATATGTGTGAATCGTGTTTATATGGAAAAATGTAACTAGTAAAAATATGTCAAAGTTTGTCGGTAAATCCACCACAAACACCACTATAAAAGGGCATGTTGCATAGCATTCCTTATTCTTGAGTCCAATTGAAGTCATTGTACTTGAAATTGAATATAGAATACCTTAAAGTTTTCTCAAAGTTAATCGGAAACAATGCGTGAAATAAGTATTAAATGATGCCCTAAAAATAATTTTTTTTGCATTAAGTATACTTAGTAATGATGTATTGGCACGAGAATCGAGAAACATGATGACATCACAAAAGTACATTGCACATGATTGCAATATTAATTAAATCCCCCAAAATCCTCAAAAAGTTGATTTTGGTATATTTATAGCCGGTCAAGATTTTTCAAACAATAATTGACTCCTTCTCTCTCAAGCTTCATCCCTCCTCCTGCATTTCCGGCCAAAAACACCATTGGAGGTGGTTGCATTTCCGCTGACCAACAAAGGCAACAACCCCTTCCTCCAGTCGTGTAGCACCACCCAAACACCCCCCCCCCCCCCCTCGTGGTTATTGATGTTCTTGACCTTGCAGCCGGCGATGGAGAAGAGATTAACCAAGAGGAGTCGTCGAAGCAGCCCCTCTCAATGAAGATAGCCACCAGTTTCCGACTTCGCTCCCTCCTGCCACATCTCCCTCTTCCTACTTCGATTAACAACACCACATGTGGCATCCCCTTTTTTACCTTAATGTTAACCAGTTAGAAAGAAGATCGTCGTAAAATCGGATACCTCCTCGCTCTTTCGATTGTTGTGGCACCAAATAACCCCACTTATGTCATCTTCTTCACTTTCCGAAGAGAAGAACTCGGTGAAGTTCCACCGAAAACCTCGACATGCCGAGGTGAGGGGGCGGTTTTCCCCGGGTTGCTAGGTTCCATGTCACCATCCACCTCACATTTGCCAAGTCCTTCTTCCCACTCCCACCAGCCTTACATTTATATTTATATATGAATATTACATTTCTCTCTCACATCATTACGCAAGAGGGTTTTGCAGCAAAAAGAAATATGATTCAGATTTGTTCTCGCATTCTCAAGTATATAATTGTTCTCGTTTTCGGATCATAATTCTACAATATTAAGATCATACCCCAAATACAATTTGTATACAATCTGGTTCGTTTTTTATACTTAGGATCGTACGATCCTACAATCAAAACCACGATTTTAACAACCTTGATAAATTCTTATATATATATATATATATATATATATATATATATATATATATATATATATATATATATATATATATATATATATATATATATATATATATATTAAGAATAAATCTCAAAAGGTGTTGTTAAAAAATCTATAAATTTCTTTAAAAAATTATTAAAAAAAAAATAATTTGTAAAATAAACTAAATTTGGAACAAATTTGTAATAACGTTATTTGTTCAAACCAAATTCGTAACATAACTGAAATTTTAAGCCAAAAGAGTTGGAAATATTCGAGTTGAGATTGGGGTAAGCATACATATTACCCTTTTAAAAGGTAAAATGCATTCGTTGGCAACTTAAATACAAATGAAATAGTTACTTTCCAATAAAAAACAGTGGTAACCCCATGCTACCTAAATAATTATAGATTGAAAAATCATAAACAAAACAAATGAAAACACAAAATTTTAATATTTCAAGAAACAGAAAATTCAAGATTCTATGTAATTATAAAAACTCAAAATTCTACGTATTTATAAAATTTTAAATTCGGGTCAATCATCAAAATTCTACGTAATTATAAAATTTTAAATTCGGGTCCATCATACAATCGCATTCAACTCTTTTGATGCAATACAAGAGATGAAGAGAGTTGGTATCCTACCTTTTTAGCTGGTGGGTATTAATTAAAATTTAAAAAAAAAAAAAAAAAAAGTAGATGGACATAAATGATATGGGGCCTAAGTAGTAGTATGCTTGAGATTGTCTTCAACTAGTTCAATACATCGATATAAAACAAACTCTAGAGGATTAAGAGCAATTGCCAGTTGACCATCGTCGTCCCCAGCACTTACACCAGAGACCAAACTTCTTAATGGTTCAAGCCATTCTCTGTACACCTTCTGCAACTTGTTCTTCAACAACACTTCCGTGTAGTTTGTTTTCCCTGATGACTCGGTGATCAAAATGAATCTGTAGAGATTCAGTGCTGATAACACCTATCAAAAATGAACAACTCTCATTTATCTATATTTTCTTACTAAAGATACTCATACCACCATACTTTATACTATTAATTAGAAAGTCCTACATTTCCACTTCAGGAGTTTTGCCACAAAGGTTTTTAGTTTTAGAGTTTTGGAATTTGACAGATTTAGTCCCTGTCATTTTTTTTTACAAAAACAGTCCATTTGTTTAAGATTTTTGTATGTTGGCAGGTTTGTCCCCCATGTAGAAAATAAATTATAAAAGTTGTCCCCGTAATTTACAGAAAATGTCCTTGTGTATTTTTTTTACAAATCGGTCTGTATGTTATAAAAAATTACAAAAATAGTCCCGCCCAATAGAAAATTTGCAGATTACATTACACCCACCACACCCCACCAATATATTGCCATGTCTAGTCCCTACACTTTTTTAGTTTACCGCTTTCGCCACATGACTTTTGTATATTTGCAGGTTTGTTCCTTACACTTTCAGCATTACACAAGTTTAATCCCCCCACCCCCCAAAAAAAAAAAATACAGTTCATAATTTTTGATTGAAAAGGATAAAAGGGAAGAGAGTTACAGCATCGGTGAATTCAGGGAGAGAGGGGGGCCCACCCTTTGGTGGCTTTAAGACAAACTCCACACAATCAAGAACACCACCTGTCCAAAATGACAATGTACTTTGAACAGCTTTATTTTCTTCTTTTGCATCTATATTTTGCCCTGAAACCTTTTTCGGATATTCCTTGTACATTTCTTCTTTGACACAACCAAGAAGAATCGCAATCTGTTCAACAAATTTCATCTTTTCAAATTAACTCATCATCATAAATTCATACTTCATAAATCATGCTTTTTTACCATGGAGGATAAATCGCTGTTTTTTATTAAAGCCATCAAGATGTCAAATCTTAAAGAAGCTGGAATATCTGCAAGCACCTGACATCATCCAAACCATAAAATGACCGTTTTACCCTTACGACTCCAAAAAACAATATTCATTGATTCTAACACATGGGAGGAGTTGGAAAGGTAAAAAGAAGAGAGACAAATAGATAAAAAAGGGTTAGTGTCTTGATACATTAAGCCATATTGTTTCACCTTCAACTGATCCATTAAGGCATTTTGTAAAAACTGAAAAAAGGTAATGATGGAAAATTATTATGTATACTAATTAGAATTGAGAAATGAATAGTATACTTTTATGTTTGAGACTTTGGCCACCAATAGTTTTGTGCATTGGCAGGTTTGGTACCCGTGTAGAAAATAAATTATAGAAACTGTCCCTGTAATTTACAGAAAAGGTCCCTGAGCCGATTTTTTATAGAAACTGTCCATGTGTTTAGGACTTCCATATGTCGGCAGGTTTGGTCCCAGTGTATAAAATAAATTATAAAAATTGTCCTGTAATTTACAGAAAAGGTCCTTGTGCATATTTTATACAGAAACGGTCCACATGTTTACAAAAATTACAAAAATAGTCCCTGTCTAATAGAAAATTTTCAGATTAAGACCGCTGGATTAAGTCATGTATATAGCTTACTGGATTAAGTCATGTCCACATTAAGTTATTATAAGATTTACAAAAAAAAAAAAAAAAAAAAAAAAAAAAAGTTTTTTACCATTTTGAAAGTATCAAAAGCTTTTTTCCTCAGCGGTGGATCTGAAGCATATACAATCACCTTTTGAATAGCCTGAACATTTAAAAACTACATTTTTAGGCACTGTTTAGTAGATAATATCATAATAACCTGAGAAAAGGGGTGAGATTACCTGTAATGCAGCATAGAGACTAGGCATGTAGACCGAATAATCTAAGGGTTCCTCAAGATCCTTGTGAGAGTGAGAGTCAATGGCTTCCATAATGCAAAATAGAAAGTCAATGGCATGTCTTTTCAGTGCCCACGGAAGATTAGAAGAAGCATAAACATGCTTCAATATGCCAACTGCTTCCCATCTTTCTATTTGATTGCTACAAAGTTTGACTTTGACTTTGACTGCTGCCTCCAAATCTTCTTTGGAAGCTTCATTAGAAAGGTCTCTCCAAAGTACTGTGTGCACATATGTATATAAAAAAGAATAGAATCAGACATCATCTTAGTGGGTCTCATTTGTTACACAGGACAAGACATAACAGAACAATACAATCAGCCTTGTTATGCAAAAGACGAAAATGCCCTCATCCTCATCATGGAAAATAGCCCTAGAAATCTCTTTTAGTATAATCATGTCCCATGTAAGAAAGTAACAAACCGCAGCCTAAGCACTGGTTTTGGAAACCAGTGATTTCAGCAAAGGGTAAATTCGGAAAGAAAAAATACATGTATCAGCCTATCAGGTCACCTGTAATAGCTGCTCCACATTTGACATATGAAAAGCATCTCATATAATCATCTTCATCGCCTATACATGCATCAAAAAGGAAGAAAGGTATGAGGAAACAAGGTCAAAAGTCAAAACTGAACTTTTTATGGTCAAACCTGAACTTTTACCTTGAGAAATAAGGTCAACAGCCATGCCCACTTCATGTCCAGTTATTAGACCAAGATAAGTGAAACCACAGTAGTGAAGGAAGTGTGATAACTGTAACATAATGGGAGACCATCTAGAAGTTTCTGATCCCACACTATTTGAAATAAGAGCCTGCATTTTATAAAGAAAGTAAGATGAGAATAAAAAAAAAATTAATAATCACATTCTAGGCATGAGGGGTATTACTGTAATTTGCAAGACATACAAGCCAAATAAAGCAAAAAGCTTCTCATCTTTTTGATCCTGTTGCATAAAATAAATGATGGGAAGTGAAGAAACTTGAGAGTTAAGACAACTTAGACATATTTACAAGTGTGCCACTGACTAGTTTTATGCAGATTGTGTTAAGAGAATGAGCGATTAATATTGCTTTATTGATTAAATCCATATCTTCATCCTCTTCTGGATCTGATAAGATGGCTTCTAGAACCTTCAGGACAACGGGAAGGGATGCTTTTACTTGCTCAAATGGTCTTCTCTTGAGGGCCTCAAAAACTGGGAATAAAGAAAAATGAATAAGAAACTGGTAAATCTTAGTTTCAAAGCATGATATAGGTAAGACTAAGAGAATTATGTTCCAAGAAGAACAAATTTGGATCAATTTTCACAGGAATAGCTAAACATATGCTCACCTCCTCAAGTATCCTGCAACTTACTCATTAATCTTGACTTAACCAGGGTAGATAAGAAAATATAAGTGGAGTTCATGAAGTTATAATTATAAAATGTAAAAAAAATCTTCATCCGAAACAGTATATAGTAATCAGCTAGAAGTAAAAAAGGATGAAAACAAAACAGCAAACACTACCTTTTGCAAGAGCTCCTAATAGTGGTGTAAAATAGAAGGAATTGCTAAAGCCATCGCTTGGAGAAGTCATAGCCTGTTGAAATAGCACATAACTTTAACAATGGAGTAAATCAACATCTCACCAAGGAAGTAGTAGGCTAGGATCAAGCATGTTCATATAATTCATGAATTTTGTACATATTTTGAGATCATGTGTACAAACATAGTTGATAGATCTTTATCAAATCCTACACAAATAAACAGTTAAAAACAACATACCTCACAAAGAATAGAAACCATATCTCGGGGGCTACAAACCTCCACGAAATGATTAATGATCCTTTCAGCATTCTCAAAACACCTCGTAGACACACAAGCAAACTTGGCTACAGCCTTAGGAAGCTCAAACGCTAATGCATCTGTAATGGCCTGAGAAAAAAGGTATAGGTATCACCAAAAACGTAGCATTAATGTTGGGACTTATAAACTACTAATATGAAGAGAAAACTCCAAAAGAAGTTCAGAACATACTATCAGATTCGAAAAAATGATGTGATGGTGAAATTATGCTCGTTGAAGTAATAAATAACTTAATACCTGGTCAAGTGAAGGTGAAATTAAGTAGTGATAAATTTCTGAAAGAACCTCAAACGCCGAGTTCTCTGCTCCTTTTTCATCGTTCGTCCCCGATGAGATAAAATCCGATAGCGAATCGAGAAAATGAACAAGCTCCGATATGGATTCTTGTGATTGCTTAAAGTCCCCATTAGCGATTGACTATCAAAGAATACCATGATCATATTGGTAACTATCATAGAGCAATTGTGATTGTTTATATAAATAGAAAAAGATGTCGTGATTGTCGAGAGATAGAGGGAGGAATTACTTGAGAACATGAAGCTAGGGCTTGTTGAAGGCGAAGAGAGTCGATGTTCTCTGGTGCAGACATGGGTTGGGAGTTTTAGCGGGAATGATAGGACATTTGCTTCTACATGCTTCTTGGTCTACTACGTTTTAGGGTTTATTCTTTGGAATTATTAAGTTTTCATTTATATAAACGAACTACCAAAGGGATAAATAAGATAAGTCAAACATAACTGTTGATTTAACAAAATAGACATAGTTTTAATATACAACATTTACCAAAACGCTAAATATCGTTTTGTAACACTCGATTTTGAATTGCTTCATTATTCTGAACCGTGGCCCAATCATCGGTTATCAAAAGGCTTGGAGCCTTAGGGAAGAAAGTTTTAGACCCATGTTGTTTATGTGATGAAAGGGTTATGTTTGTACTTTAGAGCCCAAGAGTATCGATAAAGGCTTTGGTTTGGGCCTTTTATGAATTTTGGATTTTAGTTCGGTTGGTTTTAAGGCTAAATAAAGTTGATAGAAGTGTAGGACTTCTCGTTACCTTTTCGTGGATATAGGAACGTCGAAAACGGATAATAGATGCAAAAGTTATGACCATTTTGAAGTTAGAGGGGTTTGGGGCCAAAACGGGTACACATGGCGTATCAGGTGGGTACGCATGGCGTTCAAAAAGGAAATTGGTCGCGGGCCAACTTGGGAACGTTGGGCGTTCCTAAGGGGAACGTTGGGTGTTTGCTCGGCAACTTCAAAAGTTCGTTTTTAGGGTTTGGCCCTTTTATAAGCATCATTATGGACCCAAACCTTTTCCATTCTTCAGCCTCCATTTTCTCTAACCCTAAGAACAAACCCCTGACATCCATTTGAGTGATTCTTGAGCTTCATAGTGGTTTAAGTGTGCTTTTGGTGCTTGGGGATGGATATGAGCTTCTTGAAGAATCATTGTTTCGCTTTGAGCTTTTGGATCCAAGTTTTATCAGATGGATCTATCCTTAGAGGTGTAAAGTCTCAACATTTATAGTTTTCTCATATGGATCTACTTGGGTCTTGAGTTGTTATGTTTTGTACCTTGAAGAAGAAGAAACTTGGTAATCAAGCCATGCTTGGAGTTTAGCTTCTATATCCATATTCTTCATCACAATTGCAAGCCTCTAAAGGTATAAAGTTCTCATATTGATGCTTCTTTATCACGAGATCTAAGTTAGGGATAGAGTTATGCATGTTATGGTCTTTTGAGGCTCCTTGTGAGTTTGGGTCACTCCAAGAGCCTAAGATTGTAGATCTTGCCTTTTATGAGTTGGATTTGATATAAAGTTGGAGTATTGATGCATAAAGTCCTCCTATGTTTGAGTTATTGGTCACTTTGTGAAGTTTAAGTGCTTGAAATCATGATTGGACATTTTTTAGCTATACAAAGGCTTAAAGCCTTTAACTTTATCAATTAAGTCATTGGTATGAAGCTATTTTGAGGGTTTAGACATTGGACTTAAGGTATTAAGACGTTTGGTGTAATTTATGGTTAATGGTTGGGAACGTCGTGCGTTCATCTCGGGAACACGGCACATTCAGACAAGGGGTCCCGATTTGTGGTCTGGCAACGAATGCCCTGCGCTCCACCAGGGAACGCAACGCATTTGGTTCATCACTAAGCTTATTGGGCTTTTGGTCATGGGTTTGTTTTGGGGTTTCGGTTTGTTTCTTTGGGCTATGAATTATTTGTTTGGGCACCAGTTGGGCCTCAGGACTTTGAGGGGGCCTTAGGTTGGTTTGGGCCTCGAGTTGTATTGTTCGGCCATTAGTGGGCTTTGGGCCAAGTTTGGGTTGGGCCCATTAAGGAAAGGGTAAAATGGTATTTTACCCTAAGAGCCAGGATTTTCGAGTTCAGACCACAGTTATTGGATTATGTCATAATTATTAATTGGGATTTGTTGGTAGGCTGTAACTTTAAGGGATATGTCAGCGCCTATATCATTGTGTGCAATAACATCTTTAATCGATGTGATGCTAATTGTGATGGTTGAGTTTATTCAAGATCGGGAAATTGGGAAAGGGTGGCAAGTGTGGTGTTTAAAACAGCTTATGTGGTATGCTTTACTGGTATGAAATATGAATATTAGCATATCTATGACTTGTACTTTTCTAATTAAAAAAATAACGAGTATATATAATCATTGTCGATTATACTGGAAACAAGCAGGCTAGAACAGTATATAGATTTTGTCTAAGCTTCAGTGGATACGCAATGAGGAAGAGAGGTCATGTTTTGGTTTCCACGTTCAATCCCATTGACACTATCATCACTATTGTCATTTCTCGTTTCTTAAGTCCCTCCATTGCCATTGGAAGGTATCATGCTATACTCATGCATTAAACATTTGTTTAGTGATCTTACACTACACATTGATCATTTGTTTTGATTGTTCATCAAGTTGTTATCTTGTTTACACGGCCTTACATGTATGTTTGTGATGTTTACTGGGTTGTACTTTGTTCTATGGGCTAAATGAAAAGAGGGATTTAAAAAAAATAATAATAATAAAAATAAAAATAAAAAAAATCGAATGGAATATTGTGATGTGGAGACGCCTCTACTTCAATGACACCAATATTTTCATTATATTCATTTTGGAAACGCAATTTGAGATTTGATTGTCTATGGTAAAGGTACCAGAGTGGGATCAGGGTTTTGTTTAACCGCCAGGGCCAAACAATATATTCAGCACGGGTGTGCGGGTTATCTCGCGTATGTTGTGGATACACAAGACAGATATCAGATTTCAGTTTCAGAGGTCCCAGTGGTCAGGGAGTTTGCGAACGTATTCCCGGAGGAGTTACCAAGGATACCTCCGGAGAGGCAGGTCGAGTTTAGGATTGACCTAGTGCCAGGTGAGGCTCCCATCGCCGAGGCGTCGTATCGGTTGGCACAACCAGAGATGCAGGAGTTGTCTTCACAGCCGCAGGAACTGCTATGAAAACAATTCATTCATCCGAGCAATTCTCCCTGGGGAGCGTCGATACTCTTCGTCATGAAGAAAGATGGTTCACATCGGATGTGTTTTGACTACCGGAAATTGAACAAGTTAACGGTGAAGAACCGATACCCACTCCCGAGGATATATGATTTATCTGACCAGTTACAGGGTGTGTCTTGGTTTTCCAAGATAGACTTGAGATCTAAGTATCATCAGGTCAGGGTCAGAGAGGAGGACGTGGAGAAAACCGCATTCCGAACTCGTTATGGACATTACGAGTTTGTGGTGATGTCGTTTAGGCTCACTGATGCTTGATTCTAAGTTCTCTAAGATAGACTTGAGATCTGAGTATCTGCAGACTGATGCTTGATCATTCGGTCATCGTATTTATAGATGATATATTGGTATATTCTAAGACAGACGAAAACGGACGTCGGATGAAGAAGTTATGAATTTATAACGGAGTTTTGTTGTCATGACCTATTAAAATAATATAATAAAAATAAAGTCAAAATTAGCCGACGGAGTCTAAACAAAAGTTGTAGATCGTAGTTTCACCTACGCGGGGATATTAAAAAGATCAAAAATGGAGCTCGTATGAGGAAGATATGAATTTTAAAAGTTTATTAAATAATTAAAGTATTTAATTTAAATATAAATTTGGATATTATCCAAAGTGGGGAGTCCCCGGGCTTATTCGGGTTACGCCCAGCGTACCTGGATTTACACCCAGCGTAAATCGTGAATCCAGCCCCTATATAAAGGGTGCGAGGCTGCCTTATTCCTTTGCTCATTTTCTCTTCTCTCTCTTCCGTTTTACCTCGATTTTCGTGCAAGAAATATCTCGAAGCCACGGTATTAATCCCGAGCCCCGAAGCAGGTCCTGAAGCCCCAAAGATCCCGAGAAGTAAAATTTCCGAGCCGAAGCTCTGCCCGCGAGGAGCCCGATTTTTGTGAAGATCTTCCAAATCTGCCGAAGAATACTACTTCTACAAGCCGTAGTGCTATCCAATCATCTTATGATCAAGTGAGTGTGTGGTCACTTTCTTCTAACACATAAATATTAAGCATTTGCTATGAAATACGCGCTATGTGTATAATATAAAGTTGTTTATACGTGTGGGTGTGTAGTCCCTTTCATAAACACGAGTATAATACAAGTATTGTTTGAATGTATTAAGTATATGTTTGGGTGAGTGTGTGGTTACTTTCTTGTAACACATAAATATGAAGTATTTGCTTTGAAATGCGTGTTATGTGTTTATATACTATTTTTTTATTTGAGATAAGTGTGGAATGGATATTTTATGTGGTTTTTTAATGTGTTAAATTGTGACAATAGTAAATTTCGGATCAAGTCAAAGTCAAACAATGTCAACAAGTCAAACCAGACGACTCAATTAGCCCTTGTATATTAGGGTTTACATTGTGTATTTACTAAGCAACCCGCTATTTTTATGAGAAAACATCAATTGGATAATTCGTATGTTTGAATTTCCATAGCCGTGGTAATACTAAACATTGAACCAAAGCGATAAAACACTATTACACTCATCGGGAGTGTGTAGGACACTAAAACATGGCATAATGTGGTATACGGACCTTGCATTGCGAATCCGGACACTCAAAAAGGTCACAAAGGAAACCTCCCTCAATTGTATTCACTTTATCTCTCTCTATTTCAAATCTCTCCCAAATTTCTCTCAAAAGTTCCCGTAACTTTTCATAGTCTTTCGGGCCATCCCTACCCTTAACCGGGTCAGAAACGGCTTGAAACGACGTAAAAACGAGTAAAACATCCTTAAGGAGCCGAAACTCCTCTTAGGGCCGAAACCTCTTAGCAACCGAAACCCTAGGGTCGAACCCTCTTGGCAGCCGAAACCCTATGACCGAAACCAAGAAGCAGTCGAGACCCCAGCAGCCGAAACAGTGACCTCTAAAACCGAAACCCTACATCCGAACCCTCCCAACAGTCGAAATCGAGACCTGCTAATGGACCGAGACTCGCCGAGGACCGAACCCACTGAGGACCGAAACCCGTCGAACCGAGCCTCGCTTCTTCAAGCTCCGCCTTCGCACCTTCGGTTCTTTCTTTCTCTCCTCTCGGTCCCTTCCCTAATTTCGGTTCTCATGCCCAACCAAACCACACTTTCGTTTCTAAGCTCCTTAGGAGCCGAACCTTCGCAACTTCGGCTAGAATTTTGGATTTTTGCCATTTTTGCCCGATTTTCAATATTTTTAGCATTTTAAGCCCGTTTTTCATCATTTTAAAGTGGGAATTTCACCCAAAACTTTATTTTAACATATTAAGACCCATATGTATTAATTATCCATGTTTTGAATGCAAATCTTATCCAAGATTTAGTGGTTGGAGTAATAAAGGTGGAGTGTTGACTTTCCTTTAGCTTATAACACAAGCAACCCCTTACACCCACTCCTTGAGCAGCCACACTCCTTCTACCACGCCTAGGTATTGTAAATGTAATTTTCCATCGTTTCCAACCTTCTCTCACATTATTAGAGCTAGAACATCACTCCACACTCCTCACTTCACTCATTTCTCTCATTTTACCAAAAGATCAAACACAACTTTCTCTCACTTTATCTCTCTAAAAATTCGAGATTTAAGGCTGATCATCAAGCTTTCTTACACTCTTGGTATGTATAATTCATCCTCCATCTGATAGTTACACTTCGTTTTACTCAAATCATTGGTTTCTTACACAAACCCCATCATTATTGTGTTAGATTCTTGAATCTTCAAAGTAATCCTTCAAGTGTTCTTGAGTTGAACACTTATCTTCTCCAACATCCATCTACCAAAAATCATTCAAGGTGAGTTCATACCCCTATATTTTCATATTTTCTTAAGTTTTAAGTGGGGGGGATACAAGTTAAATCACCAAGAACACAACTAAATGCTTCTACCAACTTACATCATAAAAGTTGGACTCCATTCACATACTGTTTTGGTCAACTAAAACATTTTAGTTTTCAAAACTGTACAAGGTGAAAGTAGTTAAAGTTCTTAGCTTTAAAATGGCTACTTTCACATCTCCATATGGTTTTTTCTACAATTTATGGTGATTTTTACAAAACTACCTATCATTTTCAAGAACCAATCTGGACCAGTCTGTGTTTATGGACGTTTTCACCTAAGTTGGAGGTCACTAAAAATCATGGGAAAAATTATAAACAAACTAGACTCATCTTCCAAAACCACAGAATTTACGGATTCTGATTTGGATATATTATGAATTCTCTATAAATTTTCTAAGAACAGTAACGGAATCTGTTAATAACAAAAAAATACTAACAATTTCATTTCACCTTGTAACATGTCGAGCAAGGTGTACATATTTATGTGAATATATGTTATTGTAAGTAATATGACATTTTGTCTTGGTATATAGACATACATAAGTTTATAAATGGATTTTGATACATATATAAAAGATAACAAATTGTTATAATCAAAGTATATCCATTTCATACGAACATTTGAATAAACTATGTTAAAGATAGTTTACGTACATTACCACTAATACCCTTGTTTTGACAAACTATAATAGGTATAGTTTATGATACATTACATAACACTCTCATACAAAAAGGGTACATTTATACAAAAAGGGATTTTCATTACATTACACGTAAATTCATTAATAACTTTGTGAGACATTCGCTTCACATCTACCAATAAGTCATGTATTGTAACCAGAGTCTCCTGGAGCGAGAGCGTGATAGTTGTATATAGATATATATTGGGTTTGACAAACCCACACCTTAACTACATGCTACAGTTAGACCAGCAGGTCTGGGGTGACAAATGTCATAAAATTCCAACGCCTGAAGAACGTCGTTTCAGGCCAACTAGGTCATAGCATGGTTATAATAACTCACAGAAAGTATTAACAAATATAAGAATTTACGGGAATTTCATTGAATTCAACGCGTTTATGTTGATTTAAACTTACATTATTTTATATAAGTAAGAAAAGTTACTTATACATTTCGGTCTTTGGATATAAGACTACATTACACATTTTAAGGAAAATATCGGATTTTTCTGGAACAAACATGACATTTACAAGAGAAAGGATTTTATCAAGTTTAAAACAAAAGCTAATGAACTCACCAACCTTTGTGTTGACACTTTTTCAAACAACTTGTATTCTCAGGAAATCACTAAACAGGTAACCAAGTGCATTTTGAGGATGGGACGTTAGGACGTCAACATTTCATATTTTGGCAACGTATTATAATTGATTTGGAAACATGTAATTCGTACAATGATGTAACTATTTAATTTATATATATATATATATATATATATATATATATATATATATATATATATATGTTGGTTGTGTTTGCTTAAATTAGTATTGCAATTGTGGTTATGATACTATACATGAAGCCCTCCACCCCCGGACGTTTCCGTCATCCTTGGTTTGGGGGTGTGACATAAACCGTATATGTATTTTATATATACTAATATGTTGGGTAGAACATAGGTAGATGAGATAGTTGGTATGTGATAAAATGATGAGGTAAATGACTGAGGTATGTAAGATGCTTAAAGAATAATATTGGTAGATGCACCAAGTAGAGAATGTCATAATACTAGCAAATACGCTTGAGAATGATATTGGTAGATGCACCAAATATAGAATGTCATAATACTAGCATATGCACTTATAGGATAATCCTGGCAGATGCACTTATAAGATAATGTCGGCAGATGCGCCCAAAAGAGAATGCCATAAACCTGGCAGTCGCGCCTCATAGTGTATGACGTAATCCTAGCAGAGGCGCTTAAAGTATGATGTTGGTAGATGCGCCTTATGTAGTAATAGATTTTGTGTCAATTCATTAGGTCAATCCTTAGGAATAAATGAATGACGGGTAGTTGATTTCTGAGAGATCCTAAGAAATAAAGAAGATAATGGGGATGGTTAATTAGGTTGATTGTTTGATGGTTGAATATAATAATTATATTATTGTGGGTTGAAAACCCTATATGATCACCAGGCTCCAAAGCCTGACCCACTCGATTTTCTTTATATCACAGGTATTAATACGAAGACATTTTCACTGAGAGATTAAAGGAGATGTAAATCATTAGTGTAAATAAATGTAAGTTCTGTTTATGCTTATGTGTCTGTATCGGAACATGACATCCCGAGTTTTTGTTATATAATGAAAATACATTTCTTTAAGAAATGCTTTGATAAATTCTTATCGTATTTTATTTTGGGAACAAATTCCGCAACTGTTTTCTTTAAAAGATTACTCTGATTTTAAAAACAAACATAAACAAATCGGTATTTTTTTTTTCCGTGAAATTGGGGATGTCATACTAGATGTAGTCAAGGAATACGACTATGAGATCCTTTACCACCTAGGTAAAGCGAACGTGGTTGCGGACGCTCTGAGCCGCAAGTCAGTTGGATCTTCCACTTCGACAATATGTATGAGGATACCAATGGATTCTTCACTTGTGGGCTTGATCATGGAACCCCAAGTAGAGGGTATGCATCAGGAGAATTGGAAGCTATAGAGGATTAGGGGTGAGAACACCCGGTTTGTGCAGGATAGTCAGGGATTATTGACCCGATACGGTCGGGTGTGGGTTCCGATGTCTGGTGGGGTCAGATAGATGGTTATGGAGGAGGCTCATAAGTCTCATTTCTCTATTCATCGGGAGCCACCGAGATGTACCATGATTTGAGTTTGAGCTACTGGTGGCTGTGCATGAAGCGAGAAATCGTTTGGTACGTCGAGAGGTGCTTGACTTGCAAGATGGTCAAGGCCGAGCATCAAAGGCCGCATGGTAAGTTGTTGCCTCTAGATATTTTCCATGTGGAAAGGGTAACAGATCACGATGGACTTCATTACCAAGTTGTTAAGGACGACGAAGGGATATGATGCTATATGGGTCATCGTGGCTCGATTGGCCAAGAGCACCCATTTTCTGGCCATTCAGGAGAGTTCGTCGTCCGAGAAGCTGGCCGACATGTATGTCCGTGAGATCGTTGCTCGCCACGGAGTTCCAGTCTTTATTGTTTTCCGACCGAGATGTTAGATTCACCTCCTGCGTCTGGCAGAAATTCCATGATGAGCTGGGCACTCGGCTATATTTTAGCACAACATATCATCCGCCGAATGATGGCCAGAGTGAGCAGACTATACATACCCTCGAGGACATGTTGAGGGCTTATGTAATCGATTTTAGTGGGAGTTGGGATTCCCACCTACCCATGGCAGAGTTCGTCTACAACAATGGCTATCATTCCAGTATTGGTGCCACACCTTTTGAGCTGTTGTATGGGCAGAGATGTCGCACCCCGATCTGTTGGGGTGAGGTTGGTCACAGAGTGATGGGACGGACGGAGGTGGTCTTGCAAACTACCGAGGAGATTCATCAGATTAGACAGTGGCAGCAGACCACTCAGATTCGGCAAAAGATTTACGTCGACAGACGCCGATCTACGTTGGAGTTCCAGGTGGGTCACATGGTACTCCCAAAGGTCTCATCTTGGAAGGGTGTGACCCACTTTAGGAAGAAGGGAAATTGGGCCCCCGATACATCGGGCCATTTAGGGTCATGGCCAGGGTTAGCAAGGTAGCTTATAGACTAGATATTCCTGATGAGCTCAGTCAGATCCACAACACTTTTCATGTTTCGTTGTTGCGAAAGTGCATTCTGGACGAGGAGGCGGTGGTTTCATTAGATGACATACAGGTCGATGAGCACCTGAATTATGTGGAGAGACTTGTGCCCATTCTTGAGAGGAAGGTGAAGATTCTATGATACAAGAAGATACCTTTGGTAAAGGTACAATGGTAACATCAGAGAGGATTCGAGTGGACTTAGGAGCCCGAGTCTGAGGTGCGGGAGCATTACTCATATTTGTTTACCACCGCAAACTTCGAGGACGAAGACTAGGTTAAGTGGGGGAGAATTGTAACACCCCAAGATTTTACAGTTATTTTCGAATCCCCTATTCTATTATTATTTTGTCATTAGTAGTCCTTGGGGTTAGAAGAGCTGACCTGTGAGAAGCCTAAGGGCTAAAGTTGCAACTTTGGGATCAAGAGAGTACGCTAAGCGTACATAAGGTACGTTGAGAGTACTAGGCACGCCCTAGTATGTTGGGCTTACTCACGTCAGGTGAAAACCCTAATATTTAGGGTTTGAGTGTTATATAAACAACCTTGTGAGCTCATAACCCTCCTCTATCGCAACCTCCACTGTTTAGAGTCGTCTTCCCCAAACCCTAATCATTTCCTTGAGTGTGTGAGCTTATAATGTACATTTTGAGTAGTTTGAGAAGAAGGTGTTGCATCAAGGAGTTGGAGAAGAAGAACAAGCTAGTAGATCTAAAGTTGTTTGGTGCCCTAGAAGCTTCAGAAGGTAAAAAGCTTCAAACTTTATGCATATATGTTATAGATATTGACATTTTAGCTTTAAGAAACCCCTTTCTTGTCCCAAAAGTCTCAAGTTGGTGCATGATGTGATTTAGACGAAATAATCTGTCGTTCTAGACTCCTGAAGAGGTTTTGAGTGATAAAAATAAGGTCCCAATGACTTAAGATATCCCATGCATGGAGTAGGAAGGTCTTAATGGATTAAGACCAAGTATTAAGACCTTTGTGGATGTCTAAACTGTTAAAGTTCATGACTTTATGAGTCCTAAGCACATTTGGTCACTGGATCTGAAGTTTGGGCTTAAGTGCTTAAGCCATTAAGCACTTATTAGGGTTTCAGCAAAACCCCGCATATGCCCCGCGTAAATCCAGTACGCCCAACGTACTGAGTCAACCACCCCGATGGTGGTCAACGTCAGGAAGAGTACGCCCAACGTACGAGAGGAGTACACCCGCGTACATCCTTTTTTGGGCTTTTGTCAAAATGGGCTTCAGGATTGGGCCGCCTTTGGACTAGTTGGACTTGGGCCTTGATGGGTTCTAAGAATAAGGGTGTTTTGGGCCAGTTTTAAATATGGATCTTAGAATAAGGCCCAATAATGGGCCTTGCTTGTGGACTTTCAAGATAAATGTTTTTGGCATTGGACCTTGGCCCAATAAAGAGAAAGGACATGATGGAGTGAGTGGAACCTTAGTCAAGACTGATATCTCGTGTATTGATTTGGTGTTTATTATGTGATAGTTCGGGATTCCGGTGAGACAACGATCAGAGGTTTTTAGTACTTTCAGCACTACTTGCGATGTGAGTTATCATCACTATATCAACAAGGTCTAAGGCACCAATTTCGACCCTTATCGGATTTGGATCCGGGTTTATTGCATTATATGTTTATTGATTTACATCATGGTAGTTAGGATGGTGATATGCTATGTTAGTGACCAGTTAGGTCTGTATCCTGGTAATAGGATGTTGCTATGATTAGCGATCGGTTAGATCAGTTTGACTGTTATATATGCTAGCGCATGATATATATGATATGTATGTGCACATGTTTGTTGATTAGGAGTTGGGGTTGAGGCAGTCATGCTTTGTGCTGAAGGCCAACATACCCAGGGCGCTCCGGATAAACTGAAGGTCCTCCAAAGGGGTTCAGTTAGGTTGAAGGCCCAACGAGTTGTTCATATAGGTTGTAGTCCCTGTGAGACGGTCCAAACGTGGCAAAGGCTCAGAGAGCGGTCCAGATAGGCT
The DNA here is from genome assembly GCF_052625555.1 of Lactuca saligna. Taxonomy (NCBI): domain Eukaryota; kingdom Viridiplantae; phylum Streptophyta; class Magnoliopsida; order Asterales; family Asteraceae; genus Lactuca; species Lactuca saligna. Next base: position 179,412,196 of record NC_136422.1, on the reverse strand, counting down.
GAAGGCCTGCGAGGCGGTCCAGTCACGCTAAAGGCTCATTATGCATGTTGTTTGCTTATATGTTTATATGATATGGTTATATTTGTATGATGTTGGTATTTTAAGGGTAACTCACTAAGTTTTCGAGCTTACATTTATCGACTATTGTTTCAGGTACTTCAAATGATCGCGGGAAGACGAAGACGTGACCGTACACTTCCTCGATTTTATGTTTATGATTTCTAGGAACTCTGATATGATACTATTTTGAAAACGAACTGTAGCAACTTAATGATTTTTAAATGTTTTAAAAAGATTAAGGGGCTGTTTGGCAGGATCTTAATTTTTAAGATCTGAATTTTTAAGAGGTCTGAATTTCTAAGAGGATCTGAATTTTTAAGATCTGAATTATTAATATGCTGTTTGGTTGGAACCTCTGAATTTCTTTGCTGAATTATAAAAATGACCATTTTACCCTCTTTATTATTTTTTAAAGAATACAATGTTTATTTTTAGAAAATAAACGAACCAAAGCCTTCAATAATATGTATATATAAACGTCATACAAAATCAAAGTTAATCATACATAATTAAATATATTTTTTTAAAATACAATGCTCTAACCCGAAGAGGCGAAAGTATGATGCTATAATAAAGAAAGCAATAAAAATACATTGTTATTTCTTACATTTAACCCTTACAAAAACAAGGTATAAAATCAATCATCACCAAGTGACAGATGCATAATCAGTAAAACTATCTATTGTCGATCAATTAAAGAAGATGCTAACTGTTACGATGTAGATTAGATGGAAGAACATGGATTGAATTAAGGTACTTCAGTAGTCATCAAATGAAGAAACTCCATATTTGGAAAACCATTGAGAAAATGAATGAATGCATTCTTGGTTAAGAAATAAACTATTGTGGCTACCTTTGTGATGTTGTCTCTATCCAACATTGCCCATAAAGCGCATCCATGTCCTTCCCGTTGAAACCATTTTTCTTGAACTCGAATATCTTTGAATTTCTACTGCCTACACACTTAAGAAACAACCAATCATTCTATCACTTTCATATCAACAAAAAATTAACCACAACAATCAATACAATTGAGAGTATGCTTTAGTGAAGTTCAACTCATTGGAGCATTTCTACAAACACTTTGTAGTCAATAACTCACTCCTAACATTCTACAATAAGAAATATGTCGATTACCCAAAAAAGTTCACAAAATATTCAATAAAATACAACTCACTGGAGCACTTTGACAAACACTTGGTACTACAAGAAATCAATCGAAACTTACATGGTTGTTGGGTTAAGATAGAGAATGCAGGAGACATGTCGACTCTGCCATGGCTATCAAGAAGATGAATCACAGGGAAGAAAATGGCCCAGAAGCTTGAAAATGAAAGGAGTCGTATGTTATAGATAAAGTCACCTGGGTTTCTTCTTTTCCAGATGGTGGTTGGGTCTTGCCGGCGTTGTCAGAGAGCTTGGCGTCGGTGGTCGTAACTTGGCGAGGCGACAATGGGTGCGACAGTGCTGTGCGAGGTCGACGATGGGAGGAGGTGGGAGGCGCTGAAGTTGGTCGGAGGAGGGTGAAGACCAAATAGATGATCGAGAAAGGTAGGTGTGTGTTTTATGAAACGAGGGCAAAAGAGGAACTAGCGTCTCTTCTTTTTATTCAGATACCCATTCAAGTCTGAAAGTTTAAGAGACCTTTAAAAGATTAAGATGCTTTTATTAATAGGTAACCAAACACTCTGAATCTAAAATATTAAGAGGTTGCCTCTTAATTTTACAATTAAGAGGCTACCAAACAACCCTTAATTTTGACATAATTTTTATGGATGTTACAATATTACAATTAAACTGAAGTTATTGATTAATTTGCCACAATGATCCATATCATGCTTATTATGTAAAAATCAGGTCCAGTACAAACATATATGGAGTCTGGGGTAAAAAGAAAAAAAACATTAAAGACAAATATAATAAAGATTAAAAAAATATCATTAATTTGTCATTCATTATAGAAGTGTTCAATTAGCAATAATAAGTAATCAAAATTGTTTATCTTTTAAACAAATTTAAGTTTGAACAAGCTTCGGGCCCTAACAATCATTTAGACAATAATTTTATTATATATATATATATATATATATATATATATATATATATATATATATATATATATATATATATATATATATATATATATATATATATCCCAAAAAATTTGGGTCCCCTGAAGACGTGGTCCCTAGCGGTCGCCCATGTTACCTACCGTCTAGACCGACCCTGGTAAAAATCAAGGTCTTATATATGTAAAGCCTAAGTCTGATTCTGAAGGTTCTATATCATGAGTCACAAGAACTTCATCTACATGCATATGTGGTTCTCTTGTATAGATCGTCATTTTTATAAAAGCACGTACATTACTAATTTTAAATCTATTTCAATGTTATATAATAACCAAATAAAAATATCATACAAGAAAAAACGTTTTTGAAATTTTTGGTGACTCAAAAAATTAAGTGGAACTTACAAACTAGATAATCAAACAAAATGAAAGATATCGTACTTAAAAAAAAAAGTCCTAAAATCGTAAAAAGTTATACATTATAATACATTATACATATCTTATAAAATTAAAGTCCATAACTTTGAAATCAATATCAAACACGAAAGGTCAAAACCTATTCAACCCAATAAAATCTGCCCAAGCCCAAGTTAACGTTTAATGGGTTTAATGATGAAATCCTGTTGGCCCATTAGCTAATAACCGGCCTGTTGAAAAACCCTAAAACACATCAGTGAGATATGTATATAGTGTTCTTCATTTTCTAGGGTTCCCTTGCCTCCAAAATCTCCTAAAAGTCTTCAGTTCTCTGCAGCAGAGTAAGAATCAAGAGGGAAGATGAAGACTATTTTGTCATCGGAGACCATGGACATCCCGGAGGGTCTGGAGATCAAAATCAAGGCCAAGGTTATCGAGGTTAAAGGACCAAGAGGAACCCTCACTCGCAATTTCAAGCATCTTAACCTTGATTTCCAGCTTATCACCGATGAAGAAACCGGAAAAAAGAAGCTGAAGGTTGATGCTTGGTTTGGATCTCGGAAGACCACCGCATCCATCCGTACTGCCCTCAGTCACGTCAATAATCTTATCGTCGGCGTCACTCAGGGGTTCCGGTACAAGATGCGTTTTGTTTATGCTCATTTTCCGATCAACGCTAGCATAACTAACAGCAACACTGCTATTGAGATCCGTAACTTTTTAGGGGAAAAGAAGGTTAGCACATTTTCGTATAATACTTATGATTATTACTTTCACCCCTTCAGTTGTGTTTTGCTGTTTCCTCATTAATCATGCTTAACTATTCCCTGCTATTCACTATGATCTGTGTGTTTTATTAATATAATGTTGACATTCGAAAGCCACTTTTTCATCGTACAGTTGCCATTTCTAATCAAACGATTCTGATCACCCTTTTCAGAAAAAAAAACTACAATCCATCTTGTGCTTTTCGAAATATAAATTTTTGTTTTTGTTTAAAATTGTTTTATAAACTGAAACAAGCATTCATGTAATGTAACATATTATGATGCCAATGATCCTAAACTGTTTCAGTTCCGAATTATGAATTCATGAACTTTGTATGCAATTAAATGCTACTTTTTTTCACTTGATGTTTAGTCGTGTTATAACTATTTGTGGCTGATTAACAGGTGAGGAAAGTCGATATGCTTGATGGGGTGACTGTAGTTAGATCCGAGAAAGTTAAGGATGAACTTATACTTGATGGAAATGACATTGAGCTTGTTTCTCGATCTTGTGCCTTGATAAACCAGGTAACACTTGTTACTTTTATGAGATGTTTTTGGGTACAAATTTTTGTATTCACATCCTTTTTTTTTTCAAAACCCTCATGTTATTTTAATTATTGGTTCATGTCATTGATTTGAATATGAATATATAGAGTATGAAAATTTAACATGGTTGAACTTGTAAATCACTTTCTTTATTGTTAAATCAATTGATTACTTAAAAGATGAAAAAACAACTTATTTAGTAATAGAGAGAAATTCAAATTTTGAGAGTTTATTTTGTTGATGTGCAGAAATGTCATGTGAAGAACAAGGATATCCGTAAGTTTCTTGATGGTATTTATGTGAGTGACAAGGCGAAAATACAAGAGGAAGAATGAGAGTTTTTTTAAGCATTTTCTTGTTTAATTTTAAGGATGTTTTTAGGATTGTTTTTATTGAACTTTTTTTTTGAGTTGAGTCGCAAGTTTTGTTTTCAACTAGTTCTTCTTCATGTTATATTTTTAGTTCTTGCTTGCCTTTTATAATGTTTGCGAAATTCTTGAAAGGAAATATCGAGTTAACTAGGGAAGAATCCCGCTTTGCGGGATTGGATGCGCCAAAGAAAAATGATGCTACATTTCACCCATTTTAAGATTGAACTATCAAAATGTTGATAAAAAATGTAGCTGGTAACATACAAAGCAAATCATCTGTATGGGATTTAAATCCATTATTTTAAAAAAAGGGTATAAGCTTACATTCTAAATACACCAAATTTAGTGGGTTAATTTATTCATTCTCTTAAACTGTCTACAATACTTCGAAGAAATTCAAAAATTTTACTTACAACTAAGTGGAAAAATCTAAAGGGCATTTTCGAAATATATATAAAAATATGAACCTTTGCACAGGAAACATCCATCACCATCTTTGCTTCTGCCTTTGCTATAATACCATTTGCCTCTCATTTTGATCCAACCTATCACACAACTCACAACAACAAAATGGTCATAATAACAAACATACTTTGCTAAATTACCATTTTACCCTTCTTACATACCATAAACCAAATGGTGAAAAGGAACAACAACACCAGCTGTAAGTGTTTCTATAATACTAAGTGTTTCTATAATACAATGTGTCCCTTGAATCAAAGGAAGCATTCTGAATCTTTATCACAAATAATAGGTTTTATCAGTGACCGTTGACTTTTATATTTTTTTTACCCAATACACAATTTACTGGAATAAATTAGAAGAAGATCATGGTTACCTGGCATATAAACACCATAAAGGTCTTTTTCCATCTTCCTAAGGAGTTCCAAGAAGTGTTAAAAAATGTCATTAAATTTTTTTGCAAATACCAGGAAATAACGTGTTTTCTAAGCAGGAACTTGAAGAAAAAAAATCAAACAGTAGCCGATAACCGGTTCTTTGAGTAAAAATTTGTAAAAGTAATGGAGTAATGGTTACATGGAGATAGTTAGTAACCCGGGCTAGCTTAACTTGTCTTGCCTAAGCTACTGTTACGTTTCTCTCTTGTTACTGCTAGAAACTTGAGGCAATGCTTTCCTAATGGCCTCAGCTTTAACCAAATACCCTCTTTTGGGTGCCACCCATCCACCTGTAGAGAAAGTTTTGGTTTCTCCAGCAATTCTCTGTAATTCCAACTCTTAATTGCCTAATAATAACTTAAAAAATAAAGAGAAAGAACACGAATAGTGACATACAGTTGGATAATTGGACCAATCAAACACTTTGATTTCACTAATACCACTCACACCTTCTAACAGATTGTTGTAAAACTCATCTGGGGTATGACCAATTGATGTCTCCACCCCATCCCTGTTATACCGCCATTTTTTGAAACTGGAATTATGTCACAAAACATGCTAATTTTAGATTATAATTTCTTTTTTGTGTAAAAATATGATAACAGAACCTAAAAAAGACGAACGAAGAGTACCTTCTTTTTACCCTGGACGTAAAAGGGTTTATGTTTTCATTGAACCTATAGTTGTGAAAGAAGGATCGAGACGAAGCGAAGAAAACCAACAACACCTCCAAAGATGAAGTAGAAGAGGTTTTAAATATCAATGGAGGTTTAGAGAAAGAAAAACAAACCTGATGCAAGAAAAAGCATAATAGCAGTAGCGATGTAATGACCATCTATGAAATCGGTAACCATCTGAACCGGATCCGGAGACGACTTCTAATCGGAGGTAAGGCTTCAACTGATGTAGGCCTCCTCCCTCATGTAAACAACGATGAATTGAAGTATTGAACCAAAGAAAGCCCCAATCAATTAGAGGTGGTGGGTATCAGCCAGTTTGCATCACATCTCGTTTGTCGGGTGATAACTCCCTCCGACCAGCCTTCTTGCAATACACGACAAAAGGGAATTTGTAGATGCGGAGATAAATACTGATGTTTTGGAAGGTTATTGGGATTATTTTGGGTTACGATTTGTTGCTGAAGCTGATGAAAAGAGGAAGATGGTAAACGGAGTGAAGAAATCAGAGGAAGTGTGCTATGAGGGCCGATAGCTTCCTCTGCAAGAGATGATTTGGCCTTTGAAGATGGTGATGCTCATGGCGAAGCTGAGGCTAGGGTTCTGAGAGGCCTCGTCGGAGGGTTCTCTTGGCAGCAGGTGGGGTGATGTCGGAGATGACGGGTGCCGATGGAGCCATGGTGATGTAAGGAGGAGCGGTGGTGATCGACTCCAAAGAGAAGCCGTTGAGTACGGTAAGCAAAATGAGAAAAAAAGGTGAGACGGACGAAGATGAAAGGAGGCGAGGCGGTGCCAATATCTGTAAGAAAACTGCAGAAAATCAAACGTGTGTATATCGGTGTTAGAATCACTGGAACGAAGGTGGGATATATCACCACGTATACATCGAGCATAAATTATTAAACAAAATAAAAATAAAAATAAAAAATAAAAAGTTTGGTCCAATAGGAAGCAAGAACTGTTCAAGTGGTCCTTCTAAATTAATATGTATATATAATTAGTTGACTTTGTTGCATTGTATTGGTTAAGGCATGTTTGAACCAAAGTTTAACACACATGTATCTCAGCCAATGAATTCTCAAAACTTGAAATTGGATTTAAATAATATATGAAATTATATCATCTTATAATTGATATTAATTTTATTATAATTTTTAAGCTAATTTAATGTAATCAGAGTGAAAAAAATTAAAATTCAAAATTGAAAATTGAAATGGAGAATCAATATTATCAAATGATATGATATTAATTAGGATGTCTAATAAAATGATAATTAATTAAAAGAAGGACAAACTTATTTTTTTATTACAATATGAATATGGTTAAATCAATTTGCAAAGACAATCGATAATTGTTCTCCGTAGGGGTGAAAGACCGAAACAAGCCAACTTCTCTCTTTGTAGCCTTTTACCTTGGTAGCTTGTTTGCTTCTCTTACAAATCGAAATTGAAGATACGAAACAATCAAATGAAGCCCCCTCATAGAAACTTGCTTAAAGTTACAACATTATTCCCCTTCAATCTTTATCAGTTTTTCTTTTTTATATTTATTTTTATTTTTCTAACTCTTAATTTATGAAAATCTTATTTTTTCCAACCCACTCAACTTGCTGTCTGTAATCCAAATACTTATTCATAAAAAACAAACTATTTTAAATAAATTATTTCAAACACCAATAAAACTTTTTTATTGATTCATTTGATAAAATTTGGTCCATGAAGAAACAAACTATTTTAAATTTAGGGTTCTCTTACTTTTTTGTCCTTTATTAATTGGAAGCTCTGACTCTTTGATAAGATCGGATCTTACTTTTTTGTCCTTTATCAATTGGAAGCTCTGACTCTTTGATAAGATCGGAGCAATCGACGATGGGTGAAGGTAAAGACTATGACATATGCCTTATTTCCTTTCCAAGTCCTTAATGTATGTGGAGTGAAGGTTGAAGTTGGTTCACCAACCCGCACAACTCCTATCTCCCTAAGCGTTGGTACCTGCCATTGAAAGGGCCATGACCTGACAGTACCACCGATACCGCTCTAAATTGCCAGCTAACCCAACCTCGACTTCGTCCTCCCTAAGGTGAGTTTGAGCTGCCTTGTATTAACGCGATTGATCTCTTATTAGCAACAATTGAAACCTATTTTCAAATCCGTTGAAGGTCTTGTTTTTCTTATCTAGAAAAATTGATGCACAAAGTGGTTCTCTCGCGCTTTGTGACAACGAATGGTGCTACAAATTCTTCTTACAATGTATTTATTGTCGAAAATAACAATGGAAAATAAGTAAAATTGGAAATGTTAGGTTAAATGACAATTAATGGAAAAGCCAACAATGGATATTGACGTTTCATTTTGAGAAGTTTTGTGTCCTTTTGGGTGAAGGTGTTTGGTTGTGTTGTCACCCTTTAATATTTCTTCTGAAGAGAGAAGCTAACAAGTATTACAACATTTATAACAATATAAGGACCTGATAAATGTGTTAGGATTTGCATGTTGTTATTAGTCGGAAGTTCATGGTAGTTTAAACACATTTGTTAGTTTTCATATGAAACAAAGTTGAAGTAATGTAAAGGGAGGGCGGTCTGAGGCATTTCGGTGAAGTTTGATGCTTTTCCAAACCTTATTATAGATGGATGATCGGGGATAGTTTCCAAAATTTTGTTTACAAGCACGTCCTTCATCCCATAAAAGCAAACTTTTTGTTTTATGTAATGCAATTAGAGAAAGTTAATACCAAAATTTTCAAATATTCATCACCAAACATGGCAGTATTTCAAAACAATGAGTAAAAGTTGAAAACTATAAATATGAAATTAAATCTCTATCAAATTAATTTGAGGCCTTAGTGAAACATTCAAATAGAATGTGAATCATGTTTCATTTGGTCTAAACAAAGAACCTCTTATAATCACCAAACATGGTAATATTTCAAAATAATGAGTAAAAGTTAAAAATTATCAATATGAAGTTGAATCTCTATCAAATTATGTAACACCCAGAATCAGGTAGACCAAGAAAAGAAAGGTTAAGCTCTAAATTAAGAGTCAACTCGTCGAGTCCAGGGAGGAACTTGATGAGTCAGAGCGGGATCCGAGTCATTGAGTAAGTGACCGACTCAGCGAGTCAGCGAGTGGACTCGGCGAGTGTGGTCTGGGCGAGAAAAAAACCCTAATCCCAGAGGTTGTGCCCTATATAAACCACATTATAACCCACCCTCATCCTCTTTGCTCCCTTTTTGAGTTCCAGAAACCCTAGAATTGAGTGAACCTTCATTATTTGAGAGAATAGAGCCTTGGAGGAGAGAATCTTGGAGAGGGGCTTGAAGATAAAGGGCTTTGCTGCAAAGGAGTGGTGTAGATCCAAGATTTACTTTAGTTGGAGCTTTCATTTGAGGTAATAGTCTGTTGTTTGGGCTTATGTGCATTTAGATCTATCTTATGTTTGAGTTTTGGGCATTTTGAGTATGGATGAGATCTATTTCGAGTTTGGAGTAGATCTGAGGTTGCTACCTTAGTTCTAGGTTGGTATTAACCCAGAAAGTCATAAAGTTTAGGCCAATAAGTTGTTGGTGAAGCCCCTTTGTTACAAACCCTAGCCCTAGAGTGTTCTAAGCCTATAAATCCTTGGTTACACGTAAAGTTTGCCACTTTACGTAGGGGTTAGGCTCTTGAGGAATGGATATATGGATTTGAGCCCCTGCATGGCTCAAAAAGCCACTGTATGGATTAAGAACTGAAGAGACTCGGCGAGTCACATGGGTGTACTCGGCGAGTTGGATGAAGTTAGGCAGTAACTCGACGAGTTGGAAGAACAACTCGGTGAGTCTGTTGAAGATTGCCTTGCACTCGGCGAGTCTGTTCTTGGAATCGGCGAGTCAAGTCGACAAACCCCAAACCCTTCGATTTAAGACTCGGATCAGTGAGTTGAGTGGGGACCCAGTGAGTGGACAGGTCAGGACTCGGAAATCAGTAGACTCGGCGAGTCGAGTCACGAATGAAAGGGATTTCAGAGCTTATGAACTCGGCGAGTCAGTAGGCTGACTCGGCAAGTAGGGTAAACCTGGAAGGTTGACTGTGACCATAACTTTGACTTTGACCAGAGTTGACTTAGTTGACTTTTGAAGGGCTGTCAGACTAAGTATCATTTTGATATTGGTAGTTCAGTGAGTTAGAGGAGCAGCGTCTCAGAAGGTTGTCGGTTAGCAGCCAGAGGGTATCAGCAGAGCTCAACAATTCAGGTGAGTTTCCTTCCATTAGGAACGCGTCTAAGGCCACAATGCCAACTCGTTTAGCTAGCAGTAGTTTCCGGACTTCAGTCCGATGCAGTAGTTAGTATGTTTGATGCCTTCGTGGCTCAGACAGGATTTATGTGTTATGTGTTCCGGGCTACGGCCCGATGCAGTATACAGTATATGTGTGTTCATGCTAGTTGATATGTTTATGTTATGCTTTGTTCAATCAGTTTTGGGACTTCAGTCCGATGCAGGGGGCAAGGCCCCAGTTAGTCCGGACTTCGGTTCGATGCAGGGGACAAGGTCCCAGTCAATTTCCGGACTTCGGTCCGATGCAGGGGCAAGGCCCCAGATAGTCCGGACTTCGGACCGATACAGGGGACAAGGTCCCAGTCATTTTCCGAACTTCGGTCCGATGCAGTGGGCAAGGCCCAGTATGTGCTTTATATGTTATTGTATGGTATGTGGTAGTTTGGGGGAGCTCACTAAGCTTCGTGTTTACAATTTCCAGTTTTGGTTTCAGGTACTCAGTTTTCAAAAGAGGAGCTCGGAGAGGTTGCAGTGCACACACCATAGTCAGTTAGCCTGGGAATGTTTTACTTTGATAATGAGATTATGTTTTGAATTAATACTCGAAAATTTTGTTATGACTTATGATACGGTTTTATAAATATGGTTTTAGTAATGTTTTAAAAGAAATTTTTAGTCGTGATTTTTGGGTCGTTACAAATTAGTTTGAGGCATTAGTGAAACATTCAAAATAGAATGTGAATCGTGTTTCATTTTGTCCAAACAAAGACCTCTTACAATCATATTTTAATAGTTAAAGGAAAACTAAAAAAAACTTAAGAATCACCTGTGTTGTCATAGGACTTGATTCTTTCCATGTCATTGTCATAACATTGCTGACATCAGTTTATACTTCCATCATAATTTCAACTCGATATGTTGTTGCAACCACAAGTAGGGTTCCCGTTTTCATCACTATATCAAATTCTAGTTGGGGATTTGGATTTGGATTTGGAATTGGAATTTAATTTGGATTCTCAGTTACTTTTTCAAGTCCGTTTGGTGCTGTTATGAGAGATGGTAGACAAGGGTCGGTTTACATTATCACTGTAGATGTGACGGAAAAATAGTTTCACAATAAATCTGATGGGTTTTGAGCACTACACCATTCCTATGGTGTACATGCAACCCTAATGCTTCGGATCTATGTTTTTCTGAAGTTATACATGCAAATCAAATTACCCAAAGCATGAACCCTAACTACCATGCAATTTTCGAATTTATAACATAAAACAAAGTTAGAATAATACATTTTACTTGTAGCTTGTAGATCTTGGCCTTCAAGAGTTTAGTGCCTCAATTGTTGCACCTCTAATGAGTCACAAACACTAAGTAGCAAGTTGGAAGAATATGAGAGAGGTTTAGAGGCTCAAATTTGGCTAGGGTATTCTCTAGGAAAGCAAGTGGCCGATTTTGGAGTCCCAGGGGTTCCTTATATAGTCGAGCTTCTAGGGTTTCAGGTAAAACCCTAATATGATTGCTTAAGCTTTAAGCAGCCCAATAGATCCTTCCAAAAGCTATCATATGGACGAAATCTATGTAGGCTACACATAGAAATCATCCACTCCTTCCACAAGGAGTCACAAGCCCAACTTGCAACTATTAGATAATTGCAATACAAGTCCCCTTAATTCAATTAGTCTCATTTTGATCACCAAATTAATTCCAAATTAATTTTTGATCAACAATAATTAAATAATATGATTTCTCAATTAATATGATTTCTTATAATATATTAATAAATCACAATTATCCTCTTTCTCCATTATTCATCCAATCAGGTTGTTATGGTGAAGGCAACCCAAAATGACCATGTTACTATCGAGTCAAGTACATACCAATTATAGTAATGGGCTTAGACACCTAATCCAACAATCTCCCACTTGGATTAGTCGAATAACTATAATTGCAAGTACAACTTCAAAATCCTATTAGCAATCGTAGCTTTCAAAAGCTGCTGTCAAAATCTGACCTGGTCAATAACGCGTCCTTTAGATAAGGGATCATGTAGTCCTCCGTTCTCAAGATATTGTGCGGAAAAAGACATGGAATGATGTCATACTCATTGTCCAACAGTTAGTTTCCTGATTTTTGATTTGTTTGACATAGAACTTAATTGAACACACCAATTTAGTCCCGACGTGGCCTATCACATAAGTCAACACAAAATCATCGAGGGGGCCAGGATATCGCTTTTAATCCTCTTAGGATAAAAGGAACAGATAAACTTTGACTTATATGTTTGTACTATTTACTTATTAAATCGTACACAACAATACTTTTTATAACATCAAGTTACTGATGCGTTTACGCACTATCAATGCACAACCAAATAGTAAACAACAACTCATATATATATATATATATATATATATATATATATATATATATATATATGTTTAATGAGTATACAATATTATCATCTTGCAATCACTCGTGATAAATTCCATGAAGTGATTCATATGAGCGTGTGTTTAATCCAATACCCAAATCTCATTTCAAGAGTACTCATGAACGTTGCAACAAACTTTTGCTATGTCTAAACGCTTAGACAATCTACAAACCAATTGATGACAGTCAATCTCATAGCCTACTTCCAAAGTATGATCAATTGTGGATAATTCGAATAATCCTATTATTCTGGAAGTAAAAACATGCAAAAATGAAACAATAGTAAACAATTGGCACAAGATAATAACTTTACTAATAAATAAAACTCCATTATTCAATCATCAAATGTCAATTACATTTGATCTATTACAAGTTTCTAAACAAGTATCTAATCACTAAAACTAATATCGTCTTTTCAGACGAATGTTCCTCACATGTTACAAGTGCTTAACCTTGCTCAGACCTTTGTGAGGGGATCTGATGAGTTCTCTTCTGACGATACCCTATTTACTACGAGGAATCCCTCTTCTATCCAATGTATGATGAAGTCGTATTTTCTGTCGATGTGCCTGGATATCCCATGATCCCTCAGTTCCTTGGTTAAAGCAACCGTTTCTTCGTTATCGTAGAAAATCTTCGTAGGCTCTTTTATGGCTGGTACAACTCCAAGATCTCTGATGAATTTCTTCAACCATATCGCCTCATTTGATGCTTCAGTCGCTGCTATGTACTCTGATTCGCACGTTGAATCAACTACAGTCTCCTGCTTGGAAGTTTTCCAAGTCACTGCTCCTCCATTTAGGGTAAATACCCAATCCGACTGAGAGCAGAAGTTATCTCTATCGGTTTGAAAATTAGCATCACTATACCCTGTCATTCTCAAGTCTTCACTTCCATTAAGTACAAGGACCCAATCCTTGGTCCTTCGTAGATACTTAAGATTGTTCTTTACTATTATCCAGTAAGCTTACAAGGGTTCCCTTGATATTGGTTGACCGTGCTCAAAGCAAAATCCACATCAGGGAGAGTACACATCATAGCGTACATGATCGAGCCAACGACGGAAGCATATGGTACTCGACTCATATCCGCTATCTTAGCATCGGTACTTGGGCTTTGAATTTTACTCAATTTGGTATTGCTCTGGATTAGTAAGTCCCCTTTCTTGGAATTCTCCATGCTAAAACATTTCAGCACTTTATCCAAGTAAGTACTTTGACTAAGTCATATTAGTCTCTTACTCCTATTTCTCAATATCCTTATCCCTAGAATATAAGCAACCTCTCTGAGGTCCTTCATAGCTAAACACTTCCCAAGCCAGGACTTAACCTCCTGAAAGGTTGGGACGTCGTTTCCTATAAGTAGTATGTCATCAACATACAATAACAAGAAGCTAACTGTACTCCCACTAGCTTTGACATATACATAAGAATCATCCTCGTTTCTCGAAAAAACAAACTCTTCAACTTTCTCATCGAAACAAAGATTCCATCTGCGAGATGCTTCTTTCAATCCATAGATAGATTTGTCAAGTTTGCACACTCTATTCAGGTACTTTGCATCCGCAAAACTCTCTGGCTGATTCATGTAAACATCCTCAGCCAACTTTCGATTGAGGAAAATGGTTTTGACGTCTATCTGCCATATTTCATAATCATGAAATGCAGATTTGGCTAGCATAACCCTTATAAACTTGATCTTGGCCACTGGTGAGAAGGTCTCATCATAGTCAACCCCAGGGGTTTGAGTAAAGCCCTTCGTAACCAATTGTGCCTTGAACTTATGCACTTTCTCATCCATGCAGTCTTCTTCTTGAAGATCCACTTGCACCCGTCCGTCTTACGACCCGATACATAGTCAACCAAGTTCTAAACTTGATTGTTATACATGGACTGAATCTCGCTATCCATCTTCTCTTTCCATTTTGCGGACTTCGGGCCTTCCATGGCTTCCTTGTAGTTGTTAGGTTCATCCATATTTGTTAGTGTACTATCACTACTAAACATATCACCCTCGACAGTTATATGGAAGCCATATAATACGGGTGGAACACTAACTCTACCGGAACGACTAAGAGGTAAAGACTCGTCAATCAGTTCAACATGAGTTTCCTCCTCGGGTTGAGCGCTAGTGTTTGAGGTTCCTTCATCACTTGATTCTTGAAGATCTTCAATGTCAATTTTCCTCCCACTGTCATCTTGGCATATGAGTTCTCTCTCGCTCTCTCTCGGAAAATCCTTCTCCTCGCAACGAAGACAATATTGTCACTTGGTTTGTAGAAGAGATATCCAATGGACTTCTGTGAATAGCTGATGAAAATACACCGTTCACTGCGAGGTTCAAGCTTATCGTGAGTCTCTCGTCTTACGAAAGCCTCGCAACCCTAAACCCTGATATGTGCTAATGAGGGAACCTTCTCTGTCTACATCTTGTGCGGTGTTTTGGTAAGCTTCTTAGTTGGGACTATATTAAGGATATGGGTGGCAGTCTCTAAGGCATACACCCAAAATGAGATAAGTAACGAAGCTCGACTTATAACGGAACAAACCATGTTCAATAAGGTTTGATTGCACATCTTAGTCACACCATTCAACTGCGGTGTCCTAGGCGGCGTCAATTGTGAAACAATTCCACATTCCTTAAGATAGTCGTGAAACTCGATACTAAGATACTCACCACATCGATCAGATCGGAGCATCTTTATCTTCCTGCCCAATTGATTCTCCACTTATTTCTTAAACTCTTTGAACTTTTCAAAAGTTTCTGGCTTAGTAGATATATCCGTATCTGCTATAATCATTGGTAAAAGTCTCGTAGAAGTGATTTGCATCCCTTGTGGTGGATCTAAAGGGCCTACACATATCGGTGTGTGTATGAGATCCAATAATCCCTCACCTCATTCACAGTGCCAGTGAAAGGTGAGTTAGTAATCTTTCCAAGCAGACAAGATTCGCACGTGTCATCCGACTTTAGGTCAAATGACTCAAACACTCCATCCTTTTGGAGTTGGGCTATGCGTTTCTTGTTGATAGGGGTGCAAACGAGCCGAGCCGAGCCCGAGCCTGGCCAGGCTCGGCTCGGGCTCGTTTAAGTTATATGAGGCTCGAGCTCGAGCTCGGCTCGATTCGAGCTTTCTTGTACTGAGCTCGGATCGAGCTCGTAACGAATTATCGAAGCTCGGCTCGGGCTCGGGCTCGACTCGTTTTTTATCTGACGTGCCTAAATAAGCTTAAGCTCGGCTCGAGCTCGTTAAGAAGCTCGTTTACTAATACCCTAAATCCGTAATTCCTCTAATATATTTTTATTTTAATATATATAAATAATAATAAATTATATTATGTAAAGGCTCATTTAGGCTCGCGAGCCTAATCAAGCTTAATGACATAGGCTCGAGCTCGAGCTCGTTTAATAAACGAGCTTAATTTTAAGCTCGAGCTCGGCTTGGGCTCGTTTAAAACCGATTTCGAGTCGAGTTTTTAACGATCCGATCCCGAGTAGCTCGCGAGTAGCTTGGCTCGTTTGCACCCCTACTTGTTGACATGTCCAAGATGACAATGCCACAAGCATGCCTTGTCCAATCCATTGGATGGATCAATATGCAACACATTATTTCCTAAGTTGTCTACAACCATTAGAGTTTCATATATACCATTACAAGGCAATGCTTCAAAATAGAAAGTACCACTATAAAAAGCATTAATATTTCCTAATTTATGGGCCCTGAGGGCAAGTCAGACTTATGCTCTGGGCTCGAGAGTAAGCCAGATATGAGATGTGGGACCCGAGGACAAGCCAAACTCATACTGTAGGCTCAAGGGTAATCCGGTGTGAGTAGCTAAGAAACTGTGGGGACATCCTTTTGATTGTGATGTGAGTTTTCCTCACTGTACTTGTGGTGTAACATCCCAAAATCTAGACCCAAAAAAAAAATTGTTTTAAAGTATATTACTTGTAAAAATAGTTAACGGAAAAACAACATTGAAATCCTTTCAAACATAAAGTCACAAATCACAAGTCTCAAAACCATAGTAAATAGTATAATATCAGAGTACAATCCTAGGTTTCTCAAATGCGGAATATCATGTGTGAATGTGTGATGCGCTGCTACCCTGCCGCCTCCTTCCCCTTATATGATGAGGTACCTGAAACCAAAACTAAAAACCGTAAGCACAAAGCTTAGTGAGTTCCCTTATCATACCCATACCAAATAATGCATAATATTTGGTATCTTTCAACCAGAAACTGTGGAGCATAGTCAGGAGCTGGGTTCCTCCTCGGTATCTTTCAACCGGTAACCGGGAACTAACCTCCCATTCGGTATCTTTCAACTGGTAATTGGGAGCTACCATCCTATTCGGTATTTTCAACCGATAATCGGGGATTATTTCACCCCTACCACTGCTAACACATATCAAACACAATAAACATATCAAGCACAACAATCATATCAGGTACACTAATCATATCTCGTATCAACACTAGATAATTATCATAAAGACAATCATCTATCCAACACTCTTACTTGTGGGCTAGCATTGTGGCCGTAGACCCACTCCTACTAGGAGAAAACTCACCTCAAAGTCGTGTAGTGTCTGCACTGATCTCGGTATGAAAACCAACTCTTCTCGAATGCTCAATCCATACACAAAAACTTTTCTAACTTATTAATTCATACTCGTAACCCTTACAGGGGGTCAACTCAAGGCTAAGACAAAGTCAAGGTTAACACCTTGGTCAATGGTCAATCATCTGGTCAAAGTCAACATCTGGTTGACTCGACTCGCCGAGTCCCCATATCCACAAAATGCCATAATCCCGTCCCTACTCATTGATTCTAGCAAGGGCTCGACGAGTTCGCCTTCAACAACACATCAGACTATCTTCAACCGACTCACCGAGTTCGTCCTTGAACTCGTCGAGTTCATCTTTATCCATAAGAAGGTGTTCAGTTTATGACTCGCCGAGTTCCCCTTGAACTTTCCAAGTCCGTTTTCATGTGGTTAGGACATTGCCTTGAACTCGCCGAGTCTGTTCATCCACTCACCGCGTTCTATGATTTCCAGGTCCCGAGTGAGCCTAAACAACCGAGGGACCTTCGATCTAGCATTTGACCCATCAACAGAAAGGATTTGGTGGAAAATACTCCCGGACTCGCCGAGTCCCATGAACGACTCGCCGAGTCCCATGAACGACTCGCCGAGTCCCTTTTTGTCATAAACTATACAGTCGATTATAATGGGTCTTAACGCATCAAAACCATATATTTGGCCTCTTAGGGTCCATTTTATACGTAACCGTAAAAACTTGATGTACATGCATAAGGCCTTTGTCTCAAAAAGCCATAAAAAGAGGTCTACAAGATGCATGAGGTGCTTATGGCAACAAACTTGGCACCTTTATGCCATATGGACCCCCAATAGCTCCAGATCTGAAGTGCAAGTTCATTGTAGGCGGATCGCCGCCGAGTCCATGGGAGGATTTCCAATCAAACCGTAAAATTCACGGCGTTATCGGAATCTGTCATTGTCCGTCTTCTCCTGATCTAGGCAGTGTTGCTGAGCAGTTCGCTATGGCTTGTAAAGGATACTCATCTTCAGTTGTGCAAAGGTGTTTCGTTTTTTCCCCTGGAGATACACAGGTTATTTTCCCGATTTTCCCTAAGTTTTATATAATTTTATATCAATATCTAGTTCAATTACGTTATGGACATTTCACGAGAGTAGATCACTTAGTAGAATTCCGAATCGTAATGCTTTTAGTTTTGAATTGTACTTCTTGCCTTTCATTGTTTGACTTTCAGCTTTTGAAAAGCGTTTAATCATTAGCTTCCTTGTGTGTTTCATTTCCTACTGTTCTTCTTCCTTTGTACGGGTGTAAGCGTCTTGCAGTATTTGTTGCACTTGCACCACGACATATATATTCCAATCTTCATAGTTGCTTGCTAATTGTCATCCTATTCTTCCAAGAAATTATCCTAATAACATGATACCTCTGGTGTTGTTTATCTTATATTGCAGCTCGCGGATAGGAATAACAACAAAAATAAATTGGTTTTGTTTCCTCCTGCTGACCAGAGGACTCAAGAAATTCACTTGCAAACAATGATGCAAGAGATTGCTGCTTCACTTCTAATGGAATTTGAAAAATGGGTTCTGCGACCAGAATCTGGTGGAATAATTCTGAAGACACCTCTAGATTCTCAAGCCAGTCTCAGCTCAGAGGAGGTTTATGTTTTAGGTGTCCTGATGATTGAATAATTGCTACATTTTTCTCCCCCTTTTGTCTTAAAGCTATAAACATTGAATTATGAAGTGCATACTTCAAGAATGGCAACACCAAGCACACATACAAAATCCGATTTTAGCTTCTCTAAACTCATAAAAAGGGTAGAAATAGCCCTAAATCAAAATCTATGAGATAGATGGTCAAGGTTCCAGATTTTTATCTTGAATGAGCTGAGAATGGAGCAAAACTCCTGGATCTTCTTGCTTCCACTTGAACACCCAAGCTTCCTTCCTCCTTTCCAACTTCAAAGCACACAAAAGGGTACAAACAAGCTTAAGAATCACACAAAAATGGCTAGAGGTTCGAGTTAGGGTTTTCTCTGGGTTGGGAGGGACAATGGAGGCTGGTTTGTGATGATATAATTTGTTTAAATAAGGTGCAAACACAAATATTAGGGTTTCATCCAGACAGTCCTACTCGCCGAGTCGGTCACTTAACCCCCCGATCAAAAGTCGAGTCTACTCGACGAGTTGGGCCTCCAACTCGTTGAGTCCCAGAACAAAACATGGAGTTACTTGAATTTAAATATGTACCAAGAACCGGGTGTTACATGTGGGTTGAAGGCACCAATGCCGACCCAGTAGATTATGTATCATGGTTTCGGATGTTGTTATGCTGTAGTGATCTGTTAAGATCTTCATGTCTATTTGTTTGTTGTTATATGTTTATCTGTTACGAATATGTCGACATAGTATGGTTGGTTTGAGGTCGTACTGCTTTGTGCGGTACCCAACAGACTTGGGAGCAAGCCAGATATAAGTTGTAGGCCCCAAGGGCAAGGCAGACTTATGTTGTGAGCTCGGGAGCAAGTCAGTTATGAGCTGTCGGCCCCGAGGTCAAGCCAGACTCATACTGTAGGCTCATGGGTAATCTAGTCCTTTAGTTGCGGACCCAATATATGTTGTTTGTTTTTCATGTTGTGTGGTGGTACTTTGGGGGAACTCACTAAGCTTTGGCTAATAGTTTTAATTATTGTGTCAGGCACTTCAGAGGATTGTGGCAAGACAAAGGCGTGATCGCGCACATCCTTTAGTTTCTATGTTATTTGGATTTTGGGCTACTTAGATTACTGAAATACATATTTGAAACAATGGTTTTATAAACATTATGGTTTTGGATTGTTAATTTTAAAATTTAAAATTGTTGCAATTTTTGGGAATTTACACTTGCATTGTATGTTGGTCTAGGCCCATTATTGTGGGCTAGGCATAATATGAGGGCTAGGCCCAAGGATATGTATGTTATGTGGTATTTTGAAGAACTCACTAAGCTCCGTGCTTATGGTTTTTATGGATATGGTGTCAAATACTTCCAGTTCGAAAGGGAAGGACCTGACTTGATCGCAACGCATCCACCCATGTTTCCACACTTTATGATTTTGGGAATTGTACTCTGATAGTTATTTTACTTGACGTACTTCTAAATGGCTGATAAGAATAAATGATGTTTTTTGTTGAATTAAAATTGAAAATTTTACCATATGATTTTTGGGATGTTTTACATACACATACACACACACACACACACACTCTCTCTTTCTCTCTCTCTCTCTCTCTCTATATATATATATATATATATCTCACTCTCTTTATATCTCTTTCTTTTTCTCTCTCACTCCCTCTCTCTCTCTCTCTCTCTCTCTCTTGATCTCGGTCCATTGGGATCGATTTCTCGTTCTGAAATATCATTAATGAAGCGCTGGAAGTTTTGAAAGGATCCTTAAGAGAATGATCAAGCGTTAAGTTACAATCTTCATTTTCCGAACTATTCGTCAATCGGTAAGTTACACTTTTTCATAAGTATAACTTAATTTCGAGTATAACCATCATTGTTATTACGAACCCATGTATTAGATTAATCATTAATCTTAATTATTATAATGATTGATCAACTTACGAGAATGATATATTGGATAGACACATAGGCCTGATTGTTGGATTTTAGAAAGACTATATGCCGAAATGATCCTGCCTACCAACTGTGTTGACTGTCAACACAATCTTTTTCACAACTAACGGTCTAATTAACTCCAAAAAATCCACTTAAAGCATAAAAACTCCTAATGCTGCAAACACAGCCCAAGACCAATGGTAGACTTCTACATATCAAAGATTTAACGATCTAAAACCCTGATAAATCTCCTGATAAATCCATCCTCTAGTCCATATTACTAGAAACACTAGGACATTAGACCATAACTACCAAACCAATCTTTGCTATGGAAATTCATGACTATAAGATCTCAATTGTACACCTGACTTCTCGACAAATAATCGAAACAAATTGCTCCTACAAGCCTAACAATGGACGAACCAAAAGCTCCCGTCGTGCCCAGACTTCATCCTAACTTAGGTACGCAACCACCTGATAGATCATCAAAGAGACCCACTATGAACGCCATCACTGGCAACTTAATTCACATGAAACCATTCTCATTGACGTGCGTAAAATATCCTACAAATGTTGTAAATACCATGACTTTTCCAACAAGTAAATGTCCTACAAATGCCCGATCCAAACCTATTGGCCACTAAGCCACCAATAGTAATACTATACTGCTCTAACTCCCACCTATGCCAAAAGACTAATAACTTAGAAGCGACCTTCCCCTTCCCCAATCTTACCGCCATGGTCTCTAGTGATGAAGATGACTAATCTCGCCTTGCATGTTCGAAGTCGTTGTCTCCATGATTCGTTTGTGATTTCCTTGGGCTAACCAGAAATACAAACAATTGTATAGAACGAGAAAAAGACTATTTTTGGTTGAAAGTCGCTCGTCTTAGTTGCACCGTCTACAAAAAATCACATTCTCTTTTTCTAATCTAAAAGGGGATCATGTCAGTTGTCACCATAATGATGAGGTCAATCGTGTCCGGATAATATAAACAATTATAGCTTAAAGATAAAAATTGATAATAACTTTATAAATCTTAAACCAAAGGACTATACGGATTAAAACCATAACAAAACTTATTATAAAAACATCTTTCAAAAAGTTATTTTTGTTAGACTCTGAAAAAAAAAATAAAGATACATACAGCATGAAACATTTTGTAAGTTTTACTAAAATAAATAGAAGTATGTTTTTTTTTTTTTATTTATTTTATTTTATTTTTTTTTATCTATTTTGCCAACCATAGGGATTAAAAGGAGAGTTTAAAAAGGTAAAGGACTTAAAGTGAATGTTTGTTACACCATCATGGACTAGTTTCGTAAAAGAGGGTTTCAACTTTCATTACCATTTCTTAATTTCACCGCAACCGATCTATATTGAAGTGAAAAACCACACACACTACTGTCAACCGCCCCTCCTCTCATCTCCGGCTTGAACTCTCGGTACCCTTTGCTTTCTTCCCGGCGAAAACAACAATGGAGCCAGATGTCAGCATCGAAACCAGTTCCATGATCCGGATCGCCGTCCTCCCGGTCGGAGAAATCCACCTGCACCTCTTCCGCAAATACGCCGGGATGCTCGGCCGCCACCACAAGATCGAACTCTCAACTATCACTGATTTCTACAAAGCTGACCAAAAATCTCCGTTCTCTCAACAGCCATGGGAATCCGGTAGTCTAAGGTTCAAGTTCATTGTAGGCGGATCGCCGCCGAGTCCATGGGAGGATTTCCAATCAAACCGTAAAATTCACGGCGTTATCGGAATCTGTCATTGTCCGTCTTCTCCTGATCTAGGCAGTGTTGCTGAGCAGTTCGCTATGGCTTGTAAAGGATACTCATCTTCAGTTGTGCAAAGGTGTTTCGTTTTTTCCCCTGGAGATACACAGGTTATTTTCCCGATTTTCCCTAAGTTTTATATAATTTTATATCAATATCTAGTTCAATTACGTTATGGACATTTCACGAGAGTAGATCACTTAGTAGAATTCCGAATCTTAATGCTTTTAGTTTTGAATTGTACTTCTTGCCTTTCATTGTTTGACTTTCAGCTTTTGAAAAGCGTTTAATCATTAGCTTCCTTGTGTGTTTCATTTCCTACTGTTCTTCTTCCTTTGTACGGGTGTAAGCGTCTTGCAGTATCTGTTGCACTTGCACCACGACATATATATTCCAATCTTCATAGTTGCTTGCTAATTGTCATCCTATTCTTCCAAGAAATTATCCTAATAACATGATACCTCTGGTGTTGTTTATCTTATATTGCAGCTCGCGGATAGGAATAACAACAAAAATAAATTGGTTTTGTTTCCTCCTGCTGACCAGAGGACTCAAGAAATTCACTTGCAAACAATGATGCAAGAGATTGCTGCTTCACTTCTAATGGAATTTGAAAAATGGGTTCTGCGACCAGAATCTGGTGGAATAATTCTGAAGACACCTCTAGATTCTCAAGCCAGTCTCAGCTCAGAGGAGGTTTATGTTTTAGGTGTCCTGATGATTGAATAATTGCTACATTTTTCTCCCCCTTTTGTCTTAAAGCTATAAACATTGAATTATGAAGTGCATGCTTCAAGAATGGCAATTAAACAACTTTATCACAACTATATTTCAGGTGATCAAAGCCAAAAAGAGGAGACTTGGGAGAGCACAGAAAACAACTGGAGATTATTGTTTACTAGCTGGATCACCTGTTGATGCCAATGCCCATTATTCTACTGCTTTAGAACTTGCCAGGCTGACTGGGGATTACTTTTGGTATGCTGGTGCAATGGAAGGTGGTGTTTGTGCCTTGTTGGTGAGTATATCAAAGGATCAATGATTAAAGATATTCTTAAATAATGTGTTGATATTTGGTATCATGGTTCTTTCAATATCCATGCTGTTATTGTAGCAATAAAGGGAATTTGATGGATCAACCTCCCATCAGTTTTGAACAATGAAAAAGATTGCATACACTCCCTTAGGAAGTCTAAACCTCATTAAAAACTATGACTATTCTATTTACAATTTGAAACAATGTCTCTAAAACTTTATAGTATATTTAAAAACTACGACAATTCTACTCTTATATTCTTCTCATGCCGCCCTTTCAAATTTAAGCTGCAATAGAGTATGTCCTTTCAAATATATGGTTACCTTTTGATGTTTATTTATATACAATGCAAACCCAAGTATGCTGTGTAACATATTAATGTTTTGTGTTTCTGTTGTATAAGATGGATAAAGCAGTTCATAGGGATCCAGTTATAGAGGAGGAGGTCAAGTATCGTTACAACAGTGCCATTGCTCATTACAGGAAGTCATTTATACAAGACAATGCTCAAAGGTAGATAGATAGATCCTTACAAGTTATCCACATGAGTAACATCTTTCACATATGCATATGTTATAGTTATACACTCCCTCTATCACACAAATGGAAAATTTCCAATTTTAGGATATCCTGCACCAGATGCAATATTTATTACTTTTGGAAAATTTTGAACTCAAATGACATACTTGCCCCCATAGTCATCATTGCAAAGTGACCATTTGATATCAGCATCTTGTGAATACATTCTGGTCAAGTTTTATTTATACCCATATTTTTGAATTTGTTTCTTTACTCTTTGCAGGGTTTCACCCCTCAGTTTTGAACTGGAAGCCACTTTGAAATTGGCAAGATTTCTATGCAGGTAGATTTGTAAAACTTTGCTATTATTCCTACAATGCTGAAAGAGGAAAGAAACAAAAGTAGGATACCATTGAAATAATATAAAAAGAAATGAAAGTAAGTTGCATTATGATAATAATATTGATGTGATTGGCAGACGTGAGCTGGCTAAGGAGGTGGTTGACCTTTTGACTGCTGCAGCAGATGGAGCAAAGTCTTTGATAGATGCAAGTGACAGACTGATATTATACATTGAAATAGCTCGTTTATATGGAACTCTTGGTTACCATCGGAAAGCTGCCTTTTTCTCCAGACAAGTGGCTCAGTTATATTTACAACAAGAGAACAGTTTAGCTGCTATTAGTGCCATGCAAGTCTTGGCACTTACTACAAAAGCATATCGTGTTCAAAGTCGAGCATCCATTCCCAAACAACCTATTTCCAATGTGAGTTTTTATTCAATTTCAGTTTTCAAATCCCTTTTTTAAAATCTAAAACTTCCTTACATTTTGGTTTTTGTTTATACAAGGATATTGGGTGTGATAATGGGAAGATGAATCATCATGAGTTGGTTGTTTCTTTATTTGAGTCACAATGGAGCACTCTACAGATGGTTGTTCTCAAAGAGATTCTTCTCTCAGCTGTTCGTGCTGGAGATCCTCTTGCTGCATGGAGTGCAGCAGCACGTTTATTAAGATCTTATTATCCTCTAATTACACCTTCAGGTCAAAATGGTCTTGCAACTGCACTTAATAACTCTGCTCAAAGGCTTCCTTCTGGAACTCATTGCCCTGATCCTGCCTTACCTTTTGTAAGGTTGCATTCATTTCCTCTACACCCATCACAAATGGACATAATAAAACGAACACCGGGTCGACCCGATTGGTGGGCCGGATCCGCTCCATCCGGACCCTTCATCTACACACCATTCACCAAAGGCGATCAAACCACCTCCACAAAACAAGACCTCGTTTGGGTCGTGGGTGAACCCGTTCAAGTCCTGGTCGAATTAGCCAACCCATGTGGGTTTGACCTTTTAGTCAACTCCATTTACCTCTCGGTCCACTCTGGAAACTTCGATTCCTTTCCAATCACAGTCACCCTCCCCCCCAATTCCTCCAAAGTCATCACCCTCTCTGGAATCCCAACCAAAACCGGACCCGTTTCCATTCCGGGATGCATCGTTCACTGTTTCGGTGTCGTCACCGAACATTTCTTCAAAGACGTCGACAATTTACTCCTCGGAGCTCAACAAGGCCTCGTGATTTCCGACCCGTTTAGGTGTTGCGGATCCGGGAACGGGAAGGTGAAAAACACGAATGTACCAAGTATTACAGTTGTGCCATCGCTTCCGTTGCTGGTGTCGCGCACGGTCGGCGGCGATGGGGCGGTGATTTTGTACGAAGGCGAGATCCGCGAGGTTTGGATTAGCATTGCGAATGCGGGAACAGTTGCGGTTGAACAAGCACATGTTTCGTTATCAGGGAAGAATCAGGAATCGGTGATTTCGATTGGGTCGGAGGCGTTGGAGTCGGCGCTTCCGTTGAAACCAGGGGCGGAAGTGACAATTCCGGTTACTTTAAAAGCTTGGCAACTTGGGTTGGCGGATCTTGATGGGTCTAGGCCCATGAAAGATTCAAGTAGCCCGATGTTATTGATCCATTATGCAGGTAATTTTTTCTACTTTTTCACCCTACAATGTTATTATAATTGTGTTTGAGGGAATTAACGTCTTTTCACATCTCAGGTCCCACAGAGAACCACCAAGAGCCGCCAGCAACCACCGGTCTCCTGCCACCGGGACGCCGCCTCGTGACACCTTTAAACATCTGCGTCTTACAAGGGTTATCTTTTGTAAAAGCTCGCTTACTTTCAATGGAAATTCCCGCTCATGTGGGACAAATTTCTGATGATTCCACACACACTGATCGGTTAGTGAAAATGGACCCCTACAGAGGCAGCTGGGGCCTACGTTTTCTCGAACTCGAATTATCAAACCCAACCGATGTTGTCTTTGAGGTTGGTGTCTCGGTCAACCTCGAAAACGTTGACCAAAATTCATCCGAATTCGATTACCCAAAAACAAGAATCGATCGAGACTACACTGCGAGAGTATTAATCCCGTTGGAGCATTTTAAGCTACCGATTCTTGATGGTTCCTTTTTATTAACGAATTCAAAGTCAAACAAGAAAGCGGAAGTCAACGCGTCCATAAAGGATTTGATTTCGAAAATTAAGGTTAGGTGGGTTTCCGGAAGGAATAGTTCCGGGGAGTTGCATATTAAAGATGCTACTCAGGCTGCCCTTCAGACATCGGTCATGGATGTTTTGCTGCCCGATCCTTTAACTTTCAGTTTCCGGCTCGTTGACCAAGTTGACCAAGGTCAAAGTCGTGTATTGGCACATGAGATGACACCTATGGAAGTTATGGTGAGGAATAATACTAAAGATTTGATCAGTATGAGTCTTAGTATTACGTGTAGAGATGTTGCTGGCGAAAACTGCATTGAAGGGACTAATTCTGCTGTACTTTGGTCTGGTAAGTACTTTTTACCCATTATAGAAATGCATTTATGTTTTTTGATTTTAACACGTGTTTTTTTTTTTATTTTTTTTATTTTTTATGGTAGGTGCTTTGAGTGGGATGAAGGTGGATGTTCCTCCACTTGAAGAAATCAAACATTCGTTCAGTCTGTATTTTCTTGTCCCGGGTGAGTACACACTATTGGCTGCTGCAGTCATAGACGATCCCAATGAAATTCTAAGGGCTCGGGCTCGATCTTCTTCACCGGATGAACCCATCTTTTGTCGGGGCCCACCTTATCATGTTCGCGTAAACGGTGCTCTCTAAACCTATTCTTTCTCTCTCTATATATATATTTTTTTTGTTTTAAAACCCATCGGCTAAACATTTAATGTTGGATAGAACTATATGTAGATACACACATATATACGTCTATGTGTGTATCGAGTCTGTGTATTTGTTTGTGCTATGTTGTAATGTATGAAACTTTTGCATCATGATGTGTAACTATTGTTGGTAAAAACATTACATGAGGACTTTTTACATTAAGTTTTTCATTTTTAGAAAAAGTTGGATAAAACAGAACAAATGGTACTGCTTTTGGCATGAATTGGACTGATATCGGATATGATGTCGATGGGACATAAATCGGGATTTTTTTGTTGTATACGAAAGTTATGGGACAATAACGTGCAAATGACGTGAATGTCGTTGTAGAAAGTAGTCCTTGAAGTTTTAGTCCCCAAAGCAAAAAAATCCTTACATGACTCGAAGAAAAAGCTTGGTTTGTAAGTGGGAGCTTAAATTTTTTATTTTATAACAAAAATCCCAAATCGAAAAGCTATATTTTGAGAGTTTTTAGTAAGTTTAGCTTTTTATTTATTTATTTATTTTAATGTATTTTACATCTTTCAATAACCTATAAACTACACTTGTCAAAACTTATACAAATAAAACCTATCATTTAAGTTGGTAGCTATCGAAAGTAGGGATGAAATTTAAAACCGAAAAATCATACCAGAACTGGAACTGGAACTGGAACCGTTAGAACCAAAATATGTAGAACCGGTCCATGATTTTGTGTTTAAAGAATGTCTTTATCTAGGTTCTGGGTAAATCGGGTTTAAGAACCAGATTGGTTTCTGTAAAAACTTTAAAACATATATGTCTCATTCGTTTGAAGTCAGATTGATATGTAATTTTTTCTAGCGTTTAGTTTAAAGTTTGTATATGATTTTAGCAAGGTTGTCAAGATCGAGATCCTACCTAGGATCGTTTTTGGGTTTGCAAGATCGGGATCGAGATCCTAAGATCCCATAAAATAGAAAATAATTTTAATTTATAATATTTAATCATGAAAAATATTTCAAACATTTAATTTTTCGTTCAAAAGTTATAAAAAACTTCAAAATATTAGTCATAAGTCACAATAAAAAATGATAAATGGTAGATTGGTAAAGGGTAAAAAACATAAAGTGGTAAAAAAAATTCCGTTTGCAAAAAAAAAAAAATAAAAAAAAAATCAAAGGAAGGTAGGATCGAATCTCGATCCTACGATCTTACGATCCTACCCCAAATACGATCCGGATCGTTTTTCATACTTAGGATCGTACGATCGTACGATCAGGATCGCGATTTTGACAACCATGCCTAAGCTTATATACCCTTAAGGGTATATTCACTTTTATATATATATATATATATATATATATATATATATATATATATATATATATATATATATATATATATATATACTTTTATATATATATATATATATATATATATATATATATATATATATATATATATATAACTTAGGTACATAAACTCACCATAATACATCGTTTTGTTTGATATATTTATTATAAAGTTCTGATGCTCCTAACTGGATTTACTTTCACGATTTTCGAAATTTCATTATTATCTTACTCTTACATCATATTTTTTTGTCGAACACCTACTAGACTATATATATTATAGTTGAAAATTAAAATTATATGAGAGGAAAATAAATGTGAAATTTATAAAAATTTGGGAAGTAAATCAAGTTAAAAGTTAAATTATGAGAATGTTGGACAGTTACAATGTATATATAATACAAAATAACGTGGTATGGTGCGTATGGATACCTAAGCTTATATATCTTTAATGATATATTCATTTTTCATATATATATATATATATATATATATATATATATATATATATATATATATATATATATATATATATATATATATATATATATATATATATATATATATATATATAAAGGTTCAAATGAGAACCAAAAAATGTTAAGAACCATAAGAACCTCTAATTTCAGATGTTTATAAAGGGTTTATGGTTTAAGGTTTAGTGTTTAGGGTTACCCTAAACCCTTTATAAACATCTAAAGTTAGAGGTTCTCACGGTTCTAAACCTTTTTTGGTTCTCATTTGAACTACTCCATATATATATATATATATATATATATATATATATATATATATATATATATATATATATATATATATATATATATATATATATATATATATATATATATATATATATATATATATATATATATATATATATATATATATATATAGTTCATGTGAGATGACCTAATTTTGTGAGACCGTGAGGCGTATTTTTTTTATTTTTGTATTTTTTTAGTTAATTCAAGTTCTGAAAATAATATTTAAAAAAAGAATTTTTGGATTTTTCCATTTATTTTGCATTTTAAAATTATTTTTTGATTTGATCTCACTGTTTCACAAAATTAAAATGATCTCAAATAAACCTGAACCAATATATATATATATATATATATATATATATATATATATATATATATATATATATATATATATATATATATATATATATATATATATATATATATATATATATATATATATATATTGTTGCATCTTATCGTTGTTGGGTCGTTCAGTCATACATCCCCAGAGCTAATGAATCAATAGTACCAATAATCACAAGTAATTGTGTGGACGTATATACGCAAAAAAAGAAAGAAAACGCATTTAGACGATTTTCTTTTTGTATAATCATTCGACTCCATACGCAATAATTGTTTTCTATTCTAACTCAATTATGATTTACTTAATAGCAAAACCATGTAAATATATGCTATAATTATTCGACAAATGAGCAAAACTCTCATTTCTTTACGCCTATTACTCCCGAATTTCGACCATCTTTATAGTTCAACATAGAAGTTACTTTTTAATATCCCATATTTGTACTTTTAAATATCTAATTAAATTTTTTTCTTTTTATATAACTTCACACTCCATTAGTGTTATGTGAATCTCTTATAAGAATATAGGATCTAGAGTCGCACAAAAATCAGATTACTGTCCGGTTCGGATTTCTTGATTTATTATACAATATGGTTTTAATGAATATGGATCGGATCTTAACCGGTTTTAGAGGTAAAATGAGGGATCTTGTGTTACAATCTGGATTGGTTTGAAGCTGGTTTTGGAAACTGAATTTTTAGATTATCCAATTTTTATATGTACCTATTTTAAATTGACATAAAAAACTAATTTGTACACTTTAACTCTAATCAACACGTTAACGTTTCACACCAAAACTTTTCAATTCGATAAATGATTTTCAAAGACTCAATACGATATAAATTTTTAATAAACCAATATGTGAATTAATCGATTATGATAATTTGGATCGAATTTTGCAGTTTTTTCATGTGCACCTTAAAATTAAACTTAAATTTTATGTTTATTTTTTTTAACAGTTGAAGAAATCAAGATGAATTTTTTTAACTTATCTTCACAATTAAAAACTTTAAAGCTAAATGATAACTGAATTTAATTTTCCTAAGAAAGTCGACCACATAGTCG
Source organism: Lactuca saligna (assembly GCF_052625555.1). NCBI lineage: Eukaryota > Viridiplantae > Streptophyta > Magnoliopsida > Asterales > Asteraceae > Lactuca > Lactuca saligna. Next base: position 179,381,465 of record NC_136422.1, on the reverse strand, counting down.
ATACGGATTTTATCTCGGAAGCCCATTGCTAACTTTAAAAGTTAATCCATGACTTTGGAATGACCATCACGCTATTTTGTTGAACATTTATTTGTTTAATAGAAAATTTATTATATTTTATCTCTCTATTCTAATAAACAAATAAATTTAATTTTCTATTAATAAGTGTTATAATATTAAAAATTCTTATCATTTCTAATAAATATAGTTTTCTTTACCACTTGTCATACTCTTATTCAATTTATCAAATATCATTTTGTGCTTATTTTGAATTAATTTATTTTCCACATGAGTTTTTGTATTTTATTACATTCGATATAATATTTTAATGTAAAAATTGCATTATATATATATATATATATATATATATATATATATATATATATATATATATATATATATATATATATATATATATATATATATATCAATTTCATTAATAAAGTTACCTTTTAATTTCAAATTTTCCAAAATTAAAATTCATTAGTTTATTTTATTTATTTAAATTATTTGTTTAAATTTAAAAAATAAAAAACATTTCCAATATAATAATTAATTATTTTTCTTATTTTCTTATAAATTCAAAGTTTCCAAATATTTTGCCTTTTATATTTAACTTTAAAAAAAAAAAAAAAAATTTACTCATGTAATACATAAGTCTCACAACTAGTTAATATTATATGTCATCTATCATGCTAAATGTCAACCTATTAATTCTCCCTTTTAAATTTTAAATTTTAAATTTCAAATTTCTCACTCTAATTACATTACATTAATAACTGATTCTTCATTTCAAATTTTAAATTTTAAATTTCACATTTTATTTAAATTAAATTAACAACATTATAATAAAAAATAAAATAAAATTAATATATATATATATATATATATATATATATATATATATATATATATATATATATATATATATATATATATATATATATATTACAAGATGATATAATTTCATGTATTCATTTAAATCAATTATTATAATTTTATATAACTAAAAAAATATCTTTTAATTAATAATTTATTTAAAATAATTTATTTGAAATAATTGATTAATATTTTTAAGTTTTTAGTATGAAAATTTAATTAGTTTTATAACCATGGTTTTTACGGGTTATAAACTAATTAAAAGATATATAAGTGATGAATCAAAAACAACTATCATATATTTAATTTCTACGGTTACATGGATCATAATTTAAAGTAAAATATTGTTGAAATATTACATGTTTTGACCCTATTTCTTAAACTTAACAAATGGTAGTTTGTTGGTTCGTATTTAACTTGATATGGTTAAGTGTAGGTAATGAGGGACTATTCTTGACAACTGTGAAGACTGATTTGTAAGGAGTATGGGGACGAGGTACTAGAAGTGAAGATGGCTTGTTTTTTTTAAAGAGACGAAAACTCGTTTCTAGTGAACTTCAAGAAAGGGACGTGTAAATCTTATCATACCAATGGGTAACCCAGGTCAGGTATATAACATGTGTATCAATGTTTTTCCTTATTATTTATGTGTATTTCTAAAATTTTATCTTTGTATCATCTCACTGAGAGATTAGGGTTTCTACAAGTAAATTCTTCAAGCATGTTGGTTTAGTAGATTCTTTATTTTATGAGTGATATGTTATTAGATATTTTCTGAGTTTTCCTTTGGAAGTAAATGGTTTAATTTAATAAAATTTTTGTTTGAGCCTTTTTAACACGATATCAAAGCTCAAGGACTTGTTCATCGTTCTTGCAAGGGTTGTTTTTTTAATCTCTCTGAAGTATAACTATTGTTCGGTTGTCAACATATCGTTGCTGATTTCGTTCTTTGAATCTATCACTATCATTTAGTGTAGATCCGTTGTCATCTGATCCGGTTATAATTACACTAGATGGTGTCGAATTAGGTTGCCTGTTGTTTTTTGACGAATAGTTTTCTATCTCATATATATATATATATATATATATATATATATATATATATATATATATATATATATATATATATATATATATATATATATATATATATATATATATATATATATAGATATATATATATATATAGAGTTAGGTTCATGTGAGACGGCCTAATTTTGTGAGACCGTGAGACGTATTTTTTTTATTTTTTTATTTTTTTTAGTTAATTCAAGTTCCGAAAATAATATTTAAAAAAAGAATTTTTTGATTTTTCCATTTATTTTGCATTTTAAAATTATTTTTAAAATATGTACAGTGTAATATTCTATTTAGAATATTTCACGTATTTTTAAAAAACAATAGGATTTTTTTTTATTTTTTTTAGTAATTCAAGTTCCGAAAATAATATTTAAAAAAAAATAATTTTTAGATTTTTCCATTTATTTTTCATTTTAAAATTATTTTTTAGAATATGTCAGTGTAATATTCTATTTAGAATATTTCACGTATTTTTCAAAAAAAAAACGGGATTTTTTTTTATTATTTTATTTTTTTAGTTAATTCAAGTTCCGAAAATAATATTTAAAAAAAGAATTTTTGGATTTTTCCATTTATTTTGCATTTTAAAATTATTTTTAGATTTGATTTCACGGTCTCACAAAATTAGAATGGTCTCAAATGAACCTGAACCTATATATATATATATATATATATATATATATATATATATATATATATATATATATATATATATATATATATATATATATATATAATTATCCTCTATTTTTCAAAATAAAAAGAACTTTTTATTTACTTTAAAATATCACTTGTGTTTGTTGCGAAAAATTACAGTTAAATAAAACATTTTTATGAAATAACAATATTGTTTTAAAATATTAACAACATTACGGATATCATAATTTATATCCAACATAAATTACAACGTAAATACATAAGGTCTTGAATACTATTACATGATTGTCTCTTATTTCACTCGACATCCTATTTAGTTTCCAACAATCTTAGTTCCACTACTTGTGATGCATATAAATTGAGTGAGTCAGATTTGGGAAAACCTGGTCACACATAGGGTTTTCATGTCTATAGTAATTTAATGATATTCATATTAACAATCCTGCAAAATAAACATTTCCAAATAATATAAATATATAATTCTAACGTAAATATCTATAAGACATTCTACCCATACATAACCTGTTAAACCTATTCTCACAAATCCTAATTCAACAATTATCTTGATTAATCACCTGACCTGATCAATCGTTTGAGCAATTGATTGACTACATAACTAGGGGATTCCTTGGTTAATGTAAGTCAATTAAAGGCAACCAATGTTTAGAGTATTAGATAAATATGGTATCCCATTTTAACTACATGTGTGGGTTATAATTCCACACTAGCAACATAACTCACGGGACTTTCTAGAATAATCAAGTGTTTTCATCCTACTCTGATAAATGACTCAGACATAGCTGCCGATTGTCCGAATCAGACACACCACTTCTGTCTGTCTAAAAAGGAGGACTACTACACTCCTTTAACCTCACACTATTCCCTAGAATGAGTATGTTCGATTAACCAACTTACTTTAAAATAATCATCATTTACAAGCCTTAGTTTATAATTAAACAATACTATAATAAACATAAACGAATTCCAATACAGTTCCCGATTCTGCAAAACTATCATAAAACAATATATACAAACAACACATAATATATATATATATATATATATATATATATATATATATATATATATATAATATCTATTTAATCCTTTATGTAATAAATGCTTTTATTTAAGATTATGCTCTTCAAAGTAATTACGTACTCACCTGGTTAAAGGTGAAAGACTTTTGGTTACGTTTATGCTTTGCTTATTACTTCAAATCCCTCTTTTAAAAGACCTAGATATAAATATTACTATGTTTTAGTTGTCATTTGTATCATTCATGACTCAAATAATAGTTTCTTAGATTTATCAATAATCCCAAAAGAATGCCAACTTATAACTAATAAGGAACGACCAGGTAAGATTGTATCGTAGGTAGGATCCGTTTGGTATAAAGGTATATTGTTTGGAAAATCCACTTTAAACAACTCACAGATCTAGCCTAGACATCACTCCTGTAAGTAGATCGATCAGTATAGTAACTATTATTATTGATAAATCTTATTTATAAGTTCATAAGAACGGAAACGAACATTAATATAGGTTATACTTAAAGTACAATAAGCATAACTCAACTTACAGGCTGTTTACTGAAAATCGGAAACTCCGTGAGTAGAACTTCGTCGCTGAATCTTTCTTCTTAACAGATTCTTCCAACATTTTAATTCTCACTTATGATACTAAAACTATAGAAAGAGAAGTCGAATCACAAGGCACTGAAATGATCGAGGATGAGATGAGAAATTCCTGAAAGAGAATGTTGTAAGAAATGAGGAGGCTAGTCTCCTATTTATATGGGTGAAATGGCCCTATTCACTATTCATTGTTCACTATTCACTATTCACTACTGATTTTGTTGACTAAGGTGCTGGTGCGGATTTTGTTATTTTCTTGATATTTTATGATAATTGTAACTTCTTCTTACTATCATGAAACATCGCTATCAGCTTGGCCTTGATAGACCCAAACATCTATGAAATCACTTAGTTCCCTATCATAGATACCTCAATAACTATCTAATCGTGTAGATCCACCCTCACTTGGAAGTGACCTCTATGGGTTATTCATGCCCACACTAGAACCGCCACTTGCTCTAGTCATCACCATACTATAGGCAATAATGGAAACATGTCAAAACAAGTCAATAGTATCAAAGCACACTATATACATATTTACACATACCTTAGTAACCTTGAAACTCTTCTTGATCCCTGTAAGTATCGTGTGCTTCCGGTAGTATGGGCTTATTGTACCTTCTACACCTATCTGTAAACATCCCAAGAATTGCCTAAGAGTTCCTAAGTCACTAAACACAACTACTACTTAGGCATTCTGTGACAACCGTCAAATTCTGGTCAATTCAAAGTCAAATAAAGTCAACAAGTCAGCTCAACTAACCCTTGTGTACTAGGACTTACGTTCAGTATTTACTAAACAACTCGCTATTCTGATAAGAAAACATAAATCGAAAAGTACGTACAACTAGATCTCTTTAACCTAAAAACTGCGGTAAGTGGCAAGCCAAACCGATAAAACAATGATGCTTACTCATCGGGAGTGTGTAAGATCCTTAAACAAGGCTTAACAGGGTTTACGAACCATGCATTGCGATGCCGGACACTCACATCTGTCCCACATGGAACCTCTCTCAATCGTTTTCACTCTATCTCTCTCTATGTCAAATCTCTCCTAAATCCCTCTAAGTATGTGAAATCTCTCTCCAATAACTCTCTGTATGAGAAATCTCTCCAAGAATGTCAAATCCCTCCCAAATCTCTCCAAGTATGCGAAATCTCTCTCAAATATCTCTCTGTATTAGAAATCTCTCCAAGAATGTCAAATCTCTCCCAAATCCCTCTAAGTATGTGAAATCTCTCTCAAATATCTCTTTGTATGAGAAATCTCTCCAAGAATGTCAAATCTCTCCCAAATCCCTCTAAGTATGTGAAATCTCTCTCAAATATCTCTTTGTATGAGAAATCTCTCCAAGAATGTCAAATCTCTCCCAAATCCCTCTAAGTATGTGAAATCTCTCTCAAATATATCTTTGTATGAAAAATCTCTCCAAGAATGTCAAATCTCTCCCAAATCTCTCCCAAATCTCTCCAAGTATGTAAAAATCTCTCCCAAATCTCTCTCAAAAGTTCCCGTAACTTTTTGGGATCATTCGGGTCATTCCGACCCTTAACCGGGTCAAAAACGGCTCAAAACGGGGCGAAAACGAGAAAAATAGGCTTTAGGAACCGAAACCAAGAAGAGAGGCCTCTTAGGACCAGAACCAAGCCTCTGTTGGCTGAGGCACGCGAGGACCGAGCCTCTGTTGGCTGAGGCACGCGAGGACCGAGCCTCTGCTCTGGGTCTCCCCTCTCGGTTCCCTGCTCCGCCTCTCGGTTCCCTTGCTTCCCTCTCTGTCTCCTCGCTTACTCTCGGTCGCTGTCTCTCTACCCGCCTTTCTGCTTCTGTTCGCCTCTCGGCCTTCTCACCTCTCGGCTTCTGTCTCTTTCTCTCCTCTCTATCTTCTCGCGCCTCTCTGTTCTCTCTTCCCACCTCTCGGTCTCTGCTCCCTCTCTTCTCTTCTCTCGGTTTCTTCTCCCACCGCTCGGTTCCTGCCCTCTCTCTTCTTCCCTCTCGGTTTCTACCCTCCCTCCTCTCGCTTTCAGCATCAGAAGGCCGAACCTCGGCCAGAATTCGGAATTTGGTCACTTTTAGCCCGTTTTTGATATTTTTAACATTTTAAGCCCGTTTTTCGTGATTTTAAAGCGGGATTTTCTCCAGAAATTATATTTTAACATAATAAACTCTAAATATTCATAATTTAAACATATTTTGATGAAAATCATTATCTAAATAATAAAAATCAAATTGGTGAATTATTAAAGGTGGAGTGTTAACTTTGCCTTATCCAATGTCACAAGCAACCACCCCACACCCACTCTTTGACTAACCACACCTCCCCACCTTACCTAGGTCACTTCAATGTCCCTTACACTCAATTTACACTCATTCCCAAGTTTTTAGAGCTGGAACAAACATCCTCTCTCCTCATTTCTCTCATTTGCCCTCATTTCACTAAGTATCAAACACCACTTTTCTCTCAAACTTTTTCCACTCCAATTTCGAGATTCAAGGCTGATTTTCAAGTGTTCTTCCACTCTTAGTAAGTATAATTCATTCTCCTTATGATTATTTCACTTCATTCTACTCAAATCATGAATATCTTACACAAACTCCATCATATTAGCGTTAGAGCTTCGAATCTTCAAGTGTTCTTGGGTTGAACACTTCTCTTCTTCAACACTTATCTACTGAAATCACTCAAGGTGAGTTCATACCCCTACATTTTAATGTTTTCTTAAGTTTTCAGGGGGGGGGGGGGGGGGGAATACAAGTTAAAACACCAAGAACATAACTAAAATTTTCTAACAGCCTTCATCAGAAAAGTTCAACTCCATTCACGGACTGTTTTGGGCATCTTAAACATTTTTGTTTTCAAAACTGTACAAGGTTCAAATAGTTCAAGTTTTTAGCTTTAAAATGACTACTTGCACATCTCCATACGATTTTTCTACAATTTATGGTGATTTTTACAAAACAGCCTGTCTTTTCAAACACAAACCCGGACCAGTATGTGAATATGAGCATTTTAAGACAAGTTAAAAGCTTCCAAAAATCATGATAAAAATTGTGAGTAAACTAGACTCATTTTAGGAACTCTCAGAATTTATGGATCTAGTTTTCGACTTCGTATGATTTTTCTATGATTTTTCTAAAACAGTGCTGAAAGACTAAGAATTAATTAACAGCTTCTAACTATCAAAACACTTTGTAACATGTTGAGCAAAGTGTTAAATCTTTGATAACTTCATATATTACATGTATTTCTTGTCATGATATATTTATATAATCGGAAATTAATTGCTGAATTTATAAAAATCCTCCATCATAATCAATAGTACTAAACAATGCAAGTTAATCATAGTTATATCGTACTATACGTTTGACTTACATAGAGTGGGATTCTTAAACACCACAAGGAAATATACTAAACTATAATAGGTATAGTTAGGGTACATATACATTTCAAACATTTTAATAAACTATTAATAGGTATAGTTTATGATCATTTACATAACATACTCGTACAAAAAGGGGGGTACAAATACAAAGTACCGGGTTTTTATACAAAAAGGGGGTACAAATACAAAGTGTCGGGTTTATATACAAAAAGGGGTACAAATACAAAGTGCCGGTTTTCATACAAAAAGGGGTACAAATACAAAGTGCCGGGTTTATATACAAAAAGGGGTACAAATACAAAGTGCCGGTTTTTATATATAAAGGGGTACAAATACAAAGTGTCGGGTCTTTATACAAAAAGGGGGTACTAATACAAAGTACCAGGTCCACTTAAGATAGTTATTATGTTATTAAAACTATATTGCATCTAGAACTGTTAGACTTCAACTATAATCGCTGAGCGTACATGTTTGAGTCTTATAAGAATTTTGTCTCGATTGGCCTAGAATTAGTGGTGCCTGCCTCATCTCCTGTTCCTTGTTTGGTTATGGACCTAGGGCAGACCCACTATATTCAACGTTTTATCTAATTTAAACCTTATATAACTTATATACGCTGGATGATTATAGAGGAACTCTACGGGTCATTCTAGGGTTCATTAATGCATCATAAAGGAATATTTCTATTCACACTTAACTAAGAAAATATTGGATTTTCTGAAAATCAAACCATATCGATTTTACAAGGAAAACGGTTTCTACTTCAAACAAAACTCTTATGAACTCACCAACTTAATTGTTGACACTTTTTCAAAACTACTTGTATTCTCAGGAAATCAATGAAACAGGAAAACTTCAGCGCTTTGAGGATGGGACGTTAAACCGTCAACAATTTACTTTTGTCATCATAATGTAATTGATTTTTAAACATGTAAACATATACTTTGGTTGTATTTACTTTGAGCACTATCATACACGTTGTTGTGATGCTGTATATGAAGTCCTCCACCCCCGGACGTTTCCGCCATCCTTGGTTTGGGGGTGTGACACATTCTAACATACACTTATATTCTCAAATGAGTACAAATAGCTAAACTTCCTAGATTCTATTTCTAGGATCCTTTCTAATGTCGCTCTCGTACCACATGAAGTATCTACTAACATTGATAATTGCCTCATAAATACGAGTCGTATGTAATCAAAGATCTGATAAACAGTCAAATAAGTGATTTAAACCTAAGCCCACAACCAAACAATGAACATGATGTAAGGCTAAATCAAGCATCCTCGGGTATGAGTTTTACTTATCGACTATATCAGGTGAGTCTCCTCACTTATTCTTACCTGCGTGGTAGAATAGTTGTATTTATGATAACTAGCTGGGTCTGTCTATTATTTTGTATTATGTTGTTTATTTATTACTGAAACTATGAATAGTCTTCAGGGTTGCTGATAACTCCTCGGGCGTGCTATTGCCACTGGGACTGCTGATAGTCACCATGGTTACTGGTAACCCATAGATGTTTATATATGTTGTGACGTATGTGGTATCTTGGAGAAACCACTAATCTTTGTGCTTATAATTGTTGATTTATGTGTTTTAGGTACTTTTGAGGAAGGCAAAGGTCTTATTGTACACACTCGCTGGGAGATTTGTTACTGGGACAGTTTGAGAACTTTGATATTCTGTGATAATGGTTATTTTGGATCATTATGTGCTTGATAACTTGGTTTGTCAAACTTTATTTTTGGTAAATTAAAAATGAAAAATTTGGTCTAAAATTTGAGGTGTTACAGGTTACCCGAGGTTAAGGCTTTAGCGATCAAGAGAGACCGACTACCACTGATAATGAGATCCCTAGGATCATTGTTGTAGAGTTGACCGTGACGGTCATGGAGGCTATACCGAAGGTGTTCGGATCTATCAAGTCAGTGATGATCGAGTTGTTTGACAAACACTATGTTATCGTCACTGAGGTTGTTGTTATCATAGCCATCATAGTGGTTGCCACAGCGAGACCGCATGGGGGTGATTCGATAAAGTACCAGGACTTCAACATCACGAATCCCCCAGAATTTGAAGGGGTCAAGGATCCGATTGTGACCATAAGGTGGATTTATGATGTTGATGGATGGTTTTACACCTGCTCGTGTGTGAATGATCTGAAGGTTTGCTTTGCATTGAACCTACTTCGCCTGGGAGCGAAAGACTAGTGGAAGTTTGTGACTACTTGTTACTCACCCGCGGAGCGGGCTGCAATGACATGGGATAGATTTTTTAAGAAGTTTCGTGATAAGTATGTTCCTTTGGTAAAGAGGGAGCGACTGGACTGGGAGTACACGTCGCTCAGAAAGACGATAGAGTCAGTGAATGAGATTACCTGGATACTCCATGAGGGAGACTTGTTCTGCCCTGAGCATGCATCATTTACGCAAGCAAGGATGACTCAGTATTTGAGAATGCTCCGGAGGGTTATCATAGAGTTCGTGACAAACTACTAATACCGGAAATTAGCTAAGTTATAGTCCAATGATAGGAAGGGGGAGAATGGGTTATAGGTGCATGCGAGAAAGACTGAGGTGGAGATGCAAAGGAGAGACATGAGGCCAGTCCATTCACTACCAACAACTAAGTGGTTCAAACTCTTTGATTCAAGATTGAGTGGTCAGAGGGGTCGCACTTATAACAAGGGTTGTAAGGGTCATGAGGGTCCTTGTCAGAAAGGGACGGTATGCTACTTATGTGGTAAGGAACACATTGTGAAGGATTACCCGAAGGGTTTACAACTCTATTTCAGCTGCAACCAGATGGGCCATGTGAAGGTCGCGTGTCTATTACTTGCATCGAGGTCAGTTCAGACTCTTTCTCCCGCGACCTTGCATATTATAATGGTATTTAGGGGAAGGTCGAGGCTCCGAAGGGATGAGGTTGAGCTTTTCAATTGATTAAAGAGGAGGCCAGGGCGACAACTTATGCCTTTGTTGGTATGTGTTTATTTATATTTCCGTTGAGTTATTTTTTGTATATGCTTATGTTATGCTCCTGTTAGGTGCTTTCCTTGTGAATTTTGTACCTGCTTTAGTGTTTTTGACTCGGGTGCGAGTTGGTCTTTTTTTGTGAACATCCTTTTTTAGAGACCGATGTATTGCACGTGAGGCCTTGGATTGACCTTTGAGGGGCGCTATAGTTGATGATCACATAGTTTCGGATTCTGATATGATATATATAGTCTGTTGGATATTTTTAGTGTAGGATTTCCGATTGATCTTATCCCTATTGCGATAGGGGATGCTTGTGTGATTGCGGGTATGGACTGGTTGAGCTGGTTTGGAGCATTGATTGACTGCGAGAGACAATTGGTGATGGTTCGTGACCCATGTAGGTGAGTGCTGACTATTTATGGTGAGAGAACTAGAGTTGGGTCTGCTTTCTGTTCCGCAGCTAGGGCGAGGCAATGTCATCAACATGGATGTATCGGGTATCTCGTATATTTGGTCAATACATAAGTTCAAGGGAAGAAGTCATTTTATGATGTTCCAATTGTGAGAGAGTTTTTCGATGTTTTTTTTTGAGTATTTTCCCAGTGTACCTCCCGATAAGCAGGTGGAGTTTAGGATCGATCTGATCCCTGGTGTTTCCCCGATTACTAACGCACCAGATCACCTTGCTCCACCCAAGATACGTGAGTAGTTCTCTAGACTCCAGGAGCTGTTGGGCAAGGAGTTCATGAGCAGTTCTCTATGGGTAGCATCGATCATTTTTTTCAGGAAGAAGGACGATTCACACCGGATGTGCATTGATTACCGAGAGTTGAACAAGATGACGGTGAAGAACCATTACCCATTGTCGAGGATTGACGATCTTTTTGATTAGTTGAATGGAGCATCTTGGTTTTCCAAGACTAAATTGAGGTTAGTCTACCATTAGATAAGGGTTCTTGAGGAGTACATTCAGAAGACAACCTTCCAAACTTGTTATAGACATATTGAGTTCGTGGTGATGCCTTTCGGGATCACCAACGCACCGACACTATTCATAGATCTCAGGAACCAGGTGTGTAGGCCTATGTTGTATCGATTAGTGATCATTTTTATCGATATCTTGGTCTATTCTAAGACCAAGGAGCAGCATGCAGAGCACTTTCATGAGATTCTTGTGGTTCTTAGGGCGGATAGGTTGTACACCATGTTCTCAAATGGGTGAGTTTTGGTTGCACGAGGTGCAGTTCATGGAGCACCTCGTTAACCAAAATGGTATTTTGGTCGACCTGACCAAGATCGAGAAGGTTGTGTAGTGTAAAGTTCCGAAGACTCCATTTCACATTTAGAGTTTCCTTGGACTGGAAGGTTACTATAGGAGTTTCGTTCATGATTTATCTAAGATTGTAGTTCCTCTCACTAGGTTGACAAGGAAGGACTCACTTTCCGTTGGGGGCCTGAGCAACATGCAATATTCAAGATTTTATGACAGAAGCTTTGTGAGGCGTCGATAGTTAACCTCCCCAATGAATTTGAGGATTATGTGGTGTACTATGACACATCAATACCTTGTATGGGTGCGGTTTTGATGTAGAGGGGATACGTGATTGCTTAGGCTTCGAGGCAGGTAAAGCCTTATGAGGCGAATTATCCTACTCACGATCTTGAGTTGGGGTTGTGGTTTTTGGCCACAAGAGTTAGTGCCATTTTTGTATGGATTTCGGTGTACCATTTACACAAACCACAAGAGTATGAGGTATATTATGGAGCAACCCAACTTGAATATGAGACATTGAAGATAACTTGACGTGGTGAAAGATTATGACTGTTAAATTTTGTACCACCTGGTAAGGCCAACATGGTGGCCGATGCTCTGAGCCACATGACAATTAGTGCCCCGATTCATGATCTATGTTTGAGGATGACATTTGAGACTCCAGTATTGGAGATGATTAGAGATGCATATTCAGAGGCCATCAAGGAGGAGAATTGGAAGAGTGAATGAGTGGTTGGCCATGTGTTAGCTTTTAATATTTATAGCAGGGAATTATTAATTTTGCATGGTAGGATTTGGGTGCTTTATTTTGGTGGGACCCGACCGGTTTTAATGGATGATGAATACAATTCAAAATTTTCTATACACCTGAGCACAAAAAAGACGTATCATGATCTGATACATGACTACCGGTGGACACGTATGAAGAGAGATATACCCTGGTTTATGGAGTGGTGCTTGACTTGTCGGAAGGTCAAGGCCGAACATCAACGCCCTCATGGAAAATTGCAAGCCCTGGAGGTCCCATTGTGGAAATAGGAACATATCACCATGTATTTCATCACAAAATTACCGAAGACCGCTGAAGGATATGATGCTATCTGGGTGATTATTGATCGTTTAACTAAGAGTGCTCACTTTTTGCCTATTTGGGAGAGTTCTTCGACTAAGAATTTGGTTGACATCTATGTTCAAGAGGTGGTAGCTTGTCATGGTGTGCTTACTTCTATTGTTTCAGACCTGGGATGTTCTTTTCACTTCTAGATTTTGGAAGAGGTTTCATGAGGAGTTGGGTACCCAGTTGCATTTAACTTCCACCTATCATCTGCAAACGCACGTGCATAGTGAGCGGACTATTTAGATGCCGGAGGATATGTTAAGATCTTGTATTATTGACTTCTGTGGGAGTTTGGAGTCCTACATTCCCTTGGATGAGTTTTCGTACAACAACATCCTCTATGCCAAAATCGGTGTGCCTCCCTTCGAGCTTCTCTATAGGAGGAAGTTTCAGACCCCAATTTTTTTGGGGAGAGGTTGGACAGAAGGTCATGGCGATCATGGAGATAGTGGTCAAGACGATGGAGCTCATACAATAGATCAGGAAGAGATTATTGACAACCCAGAGCAAACAAAGGTGTTACACCGACCGATGACGATCTGAGTTGGAGTTCTAGGTTGGGGATATGGTACTATTAAAGCTTTCGCCTAGGATGGGCGTTATTCAAATCAGGAAGTTGGGTAAGCTGATCCGTAGGTTTATCGGTCCTTTTTGGGTTATTACTAGCGTGGGAAGGTAGCATACCGATTGGATTTACCAGATGCACTTAATGAAATTCATAGCACCTTCCATGTTTTTTAACTGTGGAAGTGTGTGACTGATGAGACAACTGTAGTTCCACCGGATGATATTAAGGTCGATGATCGCCTGAATTATGTTGAGCGGGCGGTGGCCATTCTGGATAGGAATACGAAGGCCTTGCGCAACATGGTTGTTGGCTTGGTGAAGGTGAAGTGACGAACACCAGAAGTGTTCCAAATGGATGTGGGAACCCAAGGAGGAGATGCATATTTACTACTCTGATTTATTTACCGAATAGGATATTGATGGCAAAATCTAATTCAAGTGGGGGAGAATTGTAACATCCAATTTGCAGGTATTCTTTACATAAGCTAATTATTTAATATCTTGGAGTTTTTGTATGACCATGACATGGCGTTGGGTAAGCCACAACATGGCATTAGGTGAAGGGAACACACTTTTCTGTGATGCCACAGTGTGACAGTATGTTTCCATGACGTAGCAACCATTTTGGGCCATAATCCTAATTTTAGTATTGATGACCCTATTTATGGGCACTAACTTCTAAGGTTGCCTCATTTGGTAGCCTCCACCCTTTGAGAACTGATCCCACTCAAACTTTAGCCTCCACATGTGTGTTTTGAGTAAGGGTGGTAAATCGGGCTATCATGTCATGATTTTATCTGACATGACACTGCATGACAAGGTTCTATGTAACACGAACACGACATGACACAGTGTCATGTTTTTTTAACTAACATGAAAACGAAGCGATTAGAAAACGACAAACACGACACTACAAAGATAACATAAAATACCAATTAGTTTATTAAATAATAGTTAATTATGTATAATACAACAAACACTGAAAACATGACCAACAAATGCTAAATCGTTTCAATTTTGTGTCGAATTTTGAACACGAGCATAACACGACATGATGTCGTGTTTTTTACGCTTGACACGAACACAAATTCAAATTTCAGTTTCATCCCAATTTCGTTTCGTGTCGTGTTATCAATCTCTACCCCTAGTTTTGAGTGTGTGAAGCCATCTTTGTGAAGGTTGAAAAAGGAAGGATATCATCTTGGTGTTTGAGTGCTTGGTTCCAGCATAGATCTTGCATCTTCTCTTCGTTTCTGGCCTTTTGGAGGTATAAAGTCTCTACCTTTCTCATTAAAGCATGCTAGATCTAGGGTTCTACCCACTTGCCTCCATTTTTGGGTTAAAAGGAGTGTATGGATCCCACAAAGTTTGGAACTTTATGGGTTATTGAGGTCCCTTAGTATACATATGTCTCAGATATGGAGATTTTTGGTATATTTGAGCTTCATGCATGGGATTGTGGTGTTATTTCCCTATTTTAACCTAAGTTAGAGCTCTAGAATTGCATTATACATGCATGGCAGAAAAGCATCAATTTTTGTGATGCATTAGACCTTAGGAAGCCCTATAGAAAGTTGGAAGGAGTGGCTTAACTGATTGAAAGTTGAATACGTTAAACTGTAGAAGCTTAGTTCCTACAACATGACATTCTGGTCGCCACAATGTGGTGGCTGGGGATTGCCAACTATTTTGTCCTGTAGCACCCACGATGTGGCTTATGAGTGGCCACGACGTGGAGACCTACTAAGGTTGACTTTGACCGTTGATTTTGACATTGGTTTACTTTTGGTCAATTTAAGGGTTTTAGGGTGCAGATTGAGAGGGTGCCCCTTATTGCTATTACATACCGTGTAGGACCGGTCTTCGTTGTGTGAGAGCTGTTGTGTTTAGCTGCTATCTGCGAGGTGAGTTTTTTCATTATATTTACATGTATGGCAGTGTATACATACTGACTAGTTGGGTCTTATTTGTTGATTGTTGTTATATGTGAAATTGAGTTGTTGATAACTCTTGGACTGCTGTGAGTCCAAAGGACTGTTGATAGTCCCCCAAGGTTGCAAATAACATCTGAAGTGTGTTGTTAATCCACATGGCATGCTATTAGTCCATTGAGATTGATGATAATCCCTAAGGTTTGCTGAGAACCCATAATTGTTTATTATGTTGTGTTGTATGTGATATTTTAGGAAACTCACTAAACTTTGTGCTTACAATTGTGAATTAAATATGTTTCATGTACTTTAGATGATCACGGGAATGAGAATGCTTGACTGTACACTCAAGCCTGCAGATTTTATGATTGCACATGTTTTATACTATAATTACAGATGATTGTATTTAATACACCTGAGTTTTATCGACTTGGTTATTATAACAATTGATGTTTTACTTATATTAAAAATCAAACAATTTAGTGGTAAAAATGGAATCTTACACTATAAACATATCATTACTAATACCGTCCAACACATCATTCTCATTATAGGACTCTAGACAATTATTCATAAATCGATCACTTATTTTACTGTGCAAATCGTTGTTTATCAACTTTGTAAACCATTATTATTGATTTCTATTTTCTATTATTCTTAATATTCAGTTTTTTTTTTTGTTAATTCAGACTCTATGTTTCCTTTAATATGGTTTACTAGTTTAATATTAACAAATGTGTCAAACCCCATAAATAAAGCATGTCTATCTAAGATTATCATATAATGTCTAGAAAAATCATGAAAATAAGATGTGTCCATGTTCACTCTTACGTCCATATAAACTCTCATTTGCCTATATTGGCCATGAGATCAATTAGTGATGCTTAAGGATGTTGCTTACAAATGATTAGAAAATGTATATTTGAATAATACCATTTATATAGAAAAAATTACATTATGGGTGTATGAAAAGATAGACATAAATTCTTAGTTCCAACTTTGATTATTCTTTATTTCAACCTTTATCATACTTGCGAAAATTCCCCACCCTTATCGACCCATCTCCCAAACCACAATAATTCCATAAGCATGCTATGGAATACACTCATATTCTCATTCCTTTTTATATGGCCAAAATTGAAGCACATATTTGGTCAAACTACACCAAACATGATCACTATTGTCCAAAAGAAACAAACACATTCATACTTAATACTATGTGTGCAATGTATGCATAAATAAATCTACAAGTGTAAATAGCATCAAATCAAGAATACATGAATCGGAACCATGTTTGTCGTGTATGACTGCAAATCAAACTCCCCTAAGTAACCAAGCAATGGTGTGACCTCTCATTAATATATAAAAGACAACACCTCTCAAAGACAATGCCTCAACCCCCACCCCACCCCACCCTACCCCCTACCTCTTGTTCTTTTGGATTGTTGGTTTTTCCTCATCTATCATATCACGTATGTGGCCTGTGGGGTCTTTTGTACCATGATTCACTAATTGGGATTTTTAGTCACCATGAGGCCTATTTATCAAATGTCTTTGTTTGGTGGATCCCAATATATTTTTTTTTCTTTTTGATGTGAAATATATAGAAAGTCATTAAGTGGTATTGTGGTCCAAGGATGTGAGCTATCCTAAGTGCTAGTGTGGTCCTAGAATGTAAAGCCTATTTTTGTGGGCAAAGGAACAAAGGAAAAGAAGAGGGTCGTGGGCTATAAATGCCATTCAAGTTCTACCACTACCTTATCCTTTCAAAACCCACAGAAATTTAATCATAAATTACCCAAATTCTTGATAACAAATAGCACTAACACATAACTTAGGTTATTCTTTTTAAGAAATTTAATAGGTTTAATTATGTTTTATCAATTTGATTTAATTTGAAACGAAACTTAGAAAAAGTCAACAAAATAAGCTTTTTCTATTTAGTCTTAGTTAATTATAAATATGTTTTATTTATCAAAGAATACTCTTATTTTTCCAAATATTTTTAAATATCATTAATCCACATAGCACTAAGTGGAAAAAAAATGAACAAAGCCTCATAAATATCTTATATAACCTAAAAGGTTACTATGGAAAATGTATGTGATACATAACCGACTACGGTTTATCTCTACAACGAGAAGATATAAACTCATTTAAATTCATCCAAAGTCATCATTTCGGTTACATTATTAAGCACTCAAATGATTTTTGTGATTCTTTCAAGATATAAATGAATTTCTTTTGAAGGAAAGATGCAAGAATATTTGAAGTAATTGTTATATGTACTTGCATACCTTTGGAACATTATATGGAATACTTTTGTGGACGAATTATCCCCTTATAGCTGAAACTTAAAACAAGTTTCACTTTAATTAGTACGAAATATTCTACCGATGAATAGTAAAAAAAACATATGAAAGGCAATAATTGATGAGGAACAAAGTCTACGACACCATTACTCTATCAACACAATTGTGTTTACAAATATATAAAGGAACACTATAATATAAATTAATGTGTTTGATAGGAGACCATAACGAACTATTATTAGACATAAGGCAATAACATCATTTTTGGATCCTCAAAACTCTCAATAGGTTTATGGATAATGAAAGAAATCATTTTTATTCAAAGTAATTGATTTTACACATAATATAAAAACTTTAAATATTATTTTATATCTTTATAACTATAATATTACGCATAGGTCTCAAATTATAAAACTCATTTATATTTAAATTTATAATTTAATTAGGTTTAAATTAATTTAATGTTAAGCTACTTACCTATAAATTAAAATTCCATATGATTGTATTAATGCCTTTTCCAAATTAAAGATTAACATTAAACCACTTTAATCAGAGGGTTAACTAATATATAAATCGTAATTTTATACAACTTGGTTGTTGTTAAAAGAATTTTTGCATCCTTTTAGTTTTAGATAAAAGCCCATTGCTACTCTTTCATAAAAATATACGTACTCAAATGTTTCTTTTATTTATTTATTTATTATGGTTTGTCAATTAAGCATGCCAACTTGTTTTATTGTAATCTTATTTAACAAACCTTTAAAATGATGTATAATTTTGACGAAAAAAATAATATATATTACTAAGTTAAAACTGAAGAAATAAATAATCAAATAAATCTATTTTAAAAACTCTTAAATTAATTATAAGTTTATAACATGTGACAAAAATATTGTGAATATAACTAGAGAACTAAATAACTATCACACCAAATCCACACATTATTGATGGAAGTGTGCCAAAAATAAAGTTTGACGTTATCCATGCCAAGCTATTTGATGAATGATGGAACCAAATAAAATAAGAATAAATCCTATGAAATGTCATTTTACGAATATATTTCTACTTAATGATGAAAATCTATTTTTTGTTCATTGGAATAAAATGGTTAGTTTGGTATGAATTTGTACTTTTAACTTATAATAATTCAAGAATGTCAAAGGACGCATGCATGTAGGACAAAATTAAAAGATATATCTCCCGCAGTGAAAATTATAGGGATAATGATTTAAGAGGGTAACTACTTTTTATCTGTGTTCACATATTGACAACTTCTTCTTTTTTGTACATAATAAAACAACTAACTTGTTTTAACAGTTTAAATTATACCAATATTACCGGCTAATACATGTTTTAACCGGTAACTTAAAGGGAAAATGAATACGGAGGGTAACTACCTCTTATCCGTGTTCACATATTGGCAACTTCTTATTTTTTGTACATAAGAAAGAAACTAACTTGTTTTAACTGTGTACATCCCAAAAATCATGACCAAAAATTTCGTTTTTAATTTAATACTAAAACTATAATTGTCAAACCATTAATTTAATACTCTAGCATCGGGCCTCGCTCGACATCAGGCCCCGCCAGGCATCGATCCCCGCTCGGTATACAAATTTGTCTCTCTTAGGCCCCTCCTATCTCCGGGCCCGACTGCTAAACACATACAATCATCTAACATGCTAACACATAAAGAAACATACACTACTGTATCTTTGTCCTAAGAAACATACTCTGCTAATAATGAGATACAGAACTTCGTCCGTACTTAGCTAGTTCCAGCCAGGGCTTCAGCAGTGCAAGGTGAGTCTCCTCACTGTGTGAATGGGTCTAAGGCCATAATGCTAGCCCATGTAGTCTATGAGTAGGAAGACTCGGGGGTTAGCCATAGGCATTGTTTGCTAGTATGTTATTCCAGACCAAGGTCTGATGTCGGGCGGGTGCCTGAGGAATGTTTTCATGTTAGATTATACTTGTTGTATGTGTGACACTTGTATGTGCCCGGTAAAGAGGTGAGTGTGGGAGAGCTCCCGTATCTCATCACTAGATGAGTACGAACGATGTTCTGTATCTCATTATTACCAGAGTATGTTTCTTATAACAGGGATACAATAGAGTATGTTTCTTTATGTGTTAGCATGTTATAGGATTGTATGTGTTTAGCGGGCGGACCCCGGAGACAGGCGGGGCCTAAGAGAGACATTTGTATACCGAGCGGGACTCGATGTCAGGCGGGGCCCGATGCCGGAGTATTAAATTAATGGTTTGACAATTATGGTTTTAGTATTAAATTAAAAAGAATTTTTTTGGTTTTGATTTTTGAGATGTTACACAGTTAAAACAAGTTAGTTGCTTTCTTATGTACAAAAAATAAGAAGTTGCCAATATGTGAACACGGATAAGAGGTAGTTACCCTCCTAAGTCATTTTCCCTTTGAGTTACCGGTTAAAACAGATATTAGTAGGTAATATTGGTGTAATTTAAACAGTTAAAACAAGTTAGTTGCTTTATTATGTACAAAAAAGAAGAAGTTGCTAATATGTAAACACAGATAAAAGGTAGCTACCCTCCTAAGTCATTTTCCCAAAATTATACAAGCTTATATCTAATCACCTACTAGAAATAAACAGTATACTTTCCAAGTTTTATATTTTGGCCACAATAAGTTTTATATTTTATACTTTCGCCACTACTTGTTATATTAACATGTTTTCTCTCTAAACCTTTTGTGTTTCAGACTTTGGCCACAAATCTCTTGTATATTAGTAAGTTTGGTCCTATATTTTCGTATATTAGCAGGTTTGGTTTCTAGACTTTTGTTTTTATGCAAGTTTGGTCCCCTACAAAGCGAGGGAGGGGTAGTATCACCATAGTTATTTACTAAAATATATTATCAAATTTAAAAGCCATATCTTTCTATAAAACCACATAGAAAAACAAAAAAACTAAACACATAACAATCATATATACCAAGAGTCGTAACCACATTTGTCAATGTCTCGCCTAAAAGTTCAAACGCCCTAGACCGTGAATATTTATGTCTGTGTGTTGTCCACTAAAGAAGAGGAAGGGGAGAAATCTTAGAGTAAAAAGATTCTTACTCCCTCAAGGGGTATATAGGGGTGAACATTTGGAGCTGATCAGACCAAAACCCATTTCAAGAAATACATGGACCACGACCGGACTGTTAAGCATATACAATGTTGATGTCAGTTTTTTGGTTTTTAGACTGGTTGTACCGATACAACATGCAATGTTGAGAGTAACTCATGATGAAACATTTGTTATCCAATGATTTAGATGGGTTATTTGAACATTCATAAGTTTATATGAGATATTTGAACATTTCAACTTTAATAACGGGTTGTTGATGTATCTCACCTGAAGAAATGTCAAAGGATAACAGAGTTATCAGCTCAGGAACGGCCCATCAAAAACCCATTACTCGACAAGATCCACGAGCGAGCCAAAGTCCATAAGACCTCGCGTTCTAGCGCCGAATATCTGGCTTCGGGATTGGCCTCCTTTTAGGAGAGAAATTCCCGTTCCAGATAAGACAAAGGATACCAGCTGCCTCAGATCCGCAGGTGTAGTGCTCCTTGACCATTGGTACAAAAAGGTCCCTTCTCCCTCAAGAGAAGGGATCGACACTTGAATCCCAGTCTCTTACTTTCTATTGTAGACTTTTCCTCAAAGGAACTCACTAACTTGACTGTCGGAGCCTCGTTCCGGGATTACCTCCCGGACAACGTCTGATGATCTCGTTTTTCATTATTGTGATACTCAGGCTTACCTTTTTCACCCCTCGAGGAAATAGAGTTAATTCGAAGACATATCACACTAGTTGGCGCCATCTGGAAGTGCACACATTACTGTACAACCCATCAAAAGACGTTAGGTGCCGAAAATGACAAACAAAGGACCCATACGGCCAGACGGTGGTCACACCAGCCCAATCAGACTAATGCAACCCCTCGACGGGAACGTTCCTTCGACACTATAAGGACAACCGCTCACTCAAACACCAATAGCACCGATAGTCGGGTCCGCGGCGGATTTCATTGCTAGTTTATGGCGACTGCTGCCCGTTGCAACAGAACAACCGACCATGACACCAACCGCAACACCTCAAAGAGAACTGACCAACCAATCACAACCAATAGTAAATCGACCTCCAACACCATTTTGACCGGTAGGAACCAACACTTGGTCCCCCGCCACCATTCTACCCACCAAAAAACTGCCCTCCACAGGTCATCTGCCTTCATCGATGGCCAACATGTCTCACATCCTGTTATTCGCACAACAACCAACGTTTAACCCATATTCATACCATTATTGGGGCATGTACTCCCAAACAACGCAGTCAAAAATTCACAACGGTTAAGGCATACCAGTGCAGGAGATGGGCTCATACACTACAAGGCCAACAGAGTTAAGTTCACAAGCGAACCAGCTGACGCACACATACTCCATGCAGGCACCATATATACCACAACTAACCATGTACAAACATGGGTACCAATATGGGTATGGCCAAGGATACAACAACCCATACCATGCACAAAAGGCGATGACCAGTGGAGCATTCGCCTATCCTCACATGGACAACCTAGTCATAAGCATCAACTCGACATTCTGCCAAGAGCTCTTACAACAAGAAATACCGCATTCCTCCATGATCCCAAACATTCCAAAGTATGATGGTACGCCAGGTCCAGATGAGCACATAGAAACCTACAAATAGACAATGACATCACTACGGATGGACAAGAGGTTTACCTGCACTTACTTCCCAGTTACGTTGTCATGAAATGCTAACAAATGCTTCAAGGCAATGCGTCCGAGAAGTATCTCCAGCTTTGAACAGTTGAGATATCTCTTCCTTAACAATTTTATGCAATTAAGGAAAATCAAAGGAGATTCCAACTCCATTATGGCATGAAAACAAAGAGAGAGAGAGAGAGAGAGAGAGAGAGAGAGAGAGTTCATCTGAGCATACTACGACTGGTTTACCCTCGTAAGCTTGAGCCTCCACAGCCATGAGGAGTTCCTAATCACCGACGCTTTCGCCTCCTAATCACCGACGCTTTCGCCTAGGGTTTGCTCCCATTCCCCCTGTCGAAGAAGATGCAAGGAATAGTGCCAAATTCTAGGAACGAACTAAAGTATAGGGTCGAAAAGTACCTCAGGAAAATCGATGGGGAAGAGCACAAAGAGGCCAACCTAAAAGTTGTAGTGAATGCATACCTCAAACAAAAATCAACTGACTCCCACTCCCACCATAGCCATAAGGAGCGTAATAATGGAAGTCACGATAATCATGGAAGACATTCGAGACATTCATCCCATAGGTTTCGCCCATTCGTTAAGTAAGAGACCAAGAGCCACAGGTTGAATATTCATATTGTGGAGAAAACCCCCCATCGAGCGGAAAAAGAAAAAGGGAAGTATTGCAAATACCACAAGAGCAAAAACACCGATACTAGGGATTGCATGATCTTTAAAAAAGTAGCAGATAAGAAATTGAATGGAGATCTCGTGGAGATCGTGAAGATGCTACGACCAAAATTCAAAGCCGAACAAAAAGACAGTCGAACCCAGAAGGAAGCGAATAAACAACCAATCAAAAAGGAGGAGATCTTCACAATCGCAAAGCCACAAAATTGAGCCAGACACCGATCGGAAAACTATAGCATCGATACTCTACCTGGAGATACTCTGAACATAAGTTTCTCACCAGGAGACCCACGAACGCTCGAATAGGATTCCACAGACCCAATCGGAATCTTCGCCTACATCCAATAATTATAGATCTAGTGAGTCTTAGTCGACGGTGGCAGCATCATCGATGTCGTCTACAAGCATCGTTTCGAACAACTCCCACCACCCTAGAAAAGAATCTAAACCGCCAACCAGAGTACCACTCGTCGACTTCACAGGACACAAGTTGTGGCCGCTTGGAGCCATAATCTTACCATTGACAATACCAGTCATGATGGGTTGGAAAACGTGACAAGGATAATTGAATTCTTAGTAGTAAAACACAGTTCCAATGACGATATGATCCTTCGGCGGTCAACCCTTTTCTGGCTCCAAGCCATCTCGTCAACAATGCATGGTATAGTAAAATTTAGGACCACTAACAGCTCGGCAACAGTGACCGCTCTCTACCTACGGGTGCAATAACAATGAGGTATCGCCATCTGGGCCGCCGTGCACATTCCAAAAAGGCGGCACACAAAAATAATTACCACCCAGATCCAATACAAGAGGAACAACCACTACCCTTACATAAACAGCCCGATGGGAGAAGGGTGTGATAGCAACAACATTACCACACCAAAAACATCAAGATAGTCAGCATGAACATCAGGCGATGTTGGATACTGCTATGCCTGCCAACACCCTGCCACAAGATAAAAAGTCAAAGCAAGAAAAAAGAGGAAACAATGTGGCATAAGCGTGAACTCTCGCAGCTCGACCAAAAATGCAATAGGGAAACCACTAAAGTTGGTACAACAAGGATAAATAACTACCCCAAAAAAGAAGATGACGACAGGAGATCCACCACAACCGTAAGGGTCCACAACTGACAAAGGCTTATTTTGGGATGGTATATAGCCAATAACCCTAAAAACAACAGAGGGAGTATTGAAACACAAAAGGAGCCAAAGGGTCATAATAACACAGACACGCACTCCGAACCATATGAACTCATCCCCAGAGGATGAGCAGGTGACCAGAATCAAGGAATGGAGAAAATTGAAGATCATCTTCCAAAAGATGGCCAAACCAAAAACAACAAATCATAGCCTACGCGCGAGCATGAACATTGAAGAGCTCGTAGACACAAGCCGCCGAGGGATACAAACCAAGAAATACCAAGAAGAAGAATTCACTCCGATAGTCTGGGAGTACTAGAGCCCAAATCAACAAGCTTAAAATAGGGGAGAGGAGGGGGAGCCAGTGAAAAGGCCAAGTGATCAAACTCCTAATGAATAATCACACCCCAACGAGTCATCCTGGGAGCTAGGCCTAGAATAGCATCAATTATCCCACCCTTAATACATATATAATGATGTAGATGTATCTAAGACACTAGAAAATATGCAATGAAAAGTATCAATTTGAAACACATGCATATTAAGACACATTCATACAAATGGAAAACAAAGACGAACTGATCATCCGCCCCATTTACATGAAATGATCGCAAAAAACACAACCATAGGCCTTAAAGGCTCACAACCTTTCCCTAATAAAATCCCACTCTGGCCAAGGACAATGAGAATTAGAATGTGGAATAAATGGAGCCTATGAAGGGTCATAACCTTCGCCTCACAACAAAAACAAAATCTAAGCATCAAATCCCCAGGATACAATCCATGTACATCCTAGATAATTAGACTTAGAGACATGGGCTTCAGGTGCCCAAAGCTTCGAATAAAAATTTAAAAGAAAAAATAAGGGGAAGAGAATTGAAGGGCAGTAAGCAAAGCGGCTAACCCTCGCTTAACAGAGAAAATTGCTTGCCAATCCTTCACTTAATATAACTTTTAACTCGAATAGCAACATAGAATAGCATTCCTGGGACTAACCAGG
Organism: Lactuca saligna; assembly: GCF_052625555.1. Taxonomy (NCBI): domain Eukaryota; kingdom Viridiplantae; phylum Streptophyta; class Magnoliopsida; order Asterales; family Asteraceae; genus Lactuca; species Lactuca saligna. Next base: position 179,356,044 of record NC_136422.1, on the reverse strand, counting down.
GTCGGAGAAAGAACTCAACCTTGGGGCGGGTAACATATCCCCCTCCTCCAGGAATCAAACCGAAAAAATCACAAGTAAATAAAAAACAAATCACAAAGTTATGTTTGTTCAAATAATAAAACGAAGTTTCTACCGAACAGACCCCTGACATAGAAAAAGTCCATGTAAGGCCATTCAAAAAATGAATAACGATCATTGTCAAAGTTGTTCATTAAAATAAAAATCATCCATAAGAAAATATTATTTGGGTATCACCGACCAAAAAATATTCGCACATAACTAGGGAGATAGCAGAGATCACATACCTGGACAGGGGCAGATAATCTGGCACCGAAAGTACTTCCTTCAGGGCATTCCCCTTCAACATCAGGGCCACTACACAAAAGGAGAAGATATTCCATGTCAAGCTCGCCAAGGTAGAGGTAGGAGGCGAAATAGGTCTCCAAGAAAGACTTCACCTCAGTGTGCATAGCTTGGGTATATTCTAGAAGGGTGCGCGGCTCACCAGGTGTAAACTTCCCAACAACAACCTGATCCCTAATTACCTGCTTACCACCCTCTACCCCAGTTGCCATACATGCAACTTTCATTTGCTTAATCCTAAGAGTGAACTTGGAGCTCTCAATCAATTTATCCATAATCCTAACAATCCATTTCTTTAAGAGCCAAGACAAACCCGCCTCCACGTTTTTCCTCTTCACCTTTTCTGTCTCCAGCTGCCCACAATACTCCTCAACACGGACCTCCAATTCTCCTTTTTCCTTAACCAACACCTCTACAAGTTGAGACAAATGCTCCACTGTTCCATCCAGGTTCGCAACTTGTTCTTCCAAAGAGGCATTCTTCCCGACCAAAAGATTATAACGGCCATTAAACGTACGATTTTCTCCCTCCAACACCAGTACCCTCACCCTCAATTCATCCCGCTCATCCCTAATCAAGGCAAGCTCACTGGAACTCGAGCTGTCATGATGAAGGCGATGAGTAGTCACCACCATGTGTGAGCCAACCTGAGCAACTGCATATAAAAGACTATTTGACAGATGAGAGTTAGAAAGAAGCTCCAAAGACTCGATGGTGACAGGGGGAAAATCTTAACAACCCTATTCATACGCCACCGCGTGTTGCGTGAGGCAAGACTCGTTGGTGATCCCCCATTCCAGCACATATATGGCCAGCACCGTTGGAGGAATAGAAGCAGGATCCCCAGTTGCACCCTCCCCAGTCAGAAGTAGGGCCGGAGGGTATGGGATATCTTCGTGAGCAACGCCCGAGTCAACACCGAAAACACTTTGACCATGTAACACCCCAAAAATTAGAAGGTAAAAAGTTTATTTTAATATAATCTAAACACTCATTTATCCTTTATTTAAACATTTAAAATTATTTCAGAATAAAATAATTATCAAAGTAAAATCCCAAATCACAAGTCGGAGAAAACACAGGTATACGCGCTGTGATCAAGTCGGACACTTCTCTTTCAAACCGAAAGTACCTTAAATCATAAACCACAACCGCAAGCACAAACTTTAGTGAGTTCCCCAAATACCACATAACATACGATCCATACATATTAAGCATACAACAGGAGGTGCTATATGCAAACCATAGTTTTGCAATTATGTCATGAGTCGTGTCATGGTCTTTCCTTTCCAAGTTAGGGACCAAAACCATAAGTCTTATAGACAAGTACCAGGAACCACCTCTTGTTATTCCATGCAATCATCACAATGACACCTAGTATACAATCTACCACTACTTATCTAATAAACTGCCAGAGACCGGACTCTAGTCTTGCATATAGATTGCTAGGAGCCACTCCATGGTCTTTCATAGAAATGCCAAAGGACACCCCCTGGTCTTCCTACAGTACATAAACGAAATGGACGGGTATTAGTGCCTTCGGCCCATAGTACAATGAGGAAACTCAGCTCGACATCTGAACCACGAATATATCTTGAATGTCGATCCGCTAGAATCCCCACGCTATCAAACATGAAAACATTCAATTAAAATTTGGGTTCCAAACCCAAAACCAACAATCCAAATATAGGATAAAAATACCATTTTACCCCTTACCTAGTTTGGTCCAAGACTAAGGCCCAAACTCACAATCTAAAGGCCCTCAAACCAAATAATCATCCAAGGCCCACTTATGGCCGAATTTTCCAAAATTGGGCCCAAACCCTAAATCACATTAACTTTTCCCTAATCAAAAACACTTATTCTCAGATGGCCCAACAATACCCCAAGCAACCAAGCCTAAAAGATAGCCCAAATCCAAAAAGAAACTGCAAGGCCCAATAAGGCCCAAATACCCAAATTAGACCCAAACCAATGATGGGCGTAACCCGAGAAGGCCCAATATCCAAAATGTCTAAAAAACCAATGGTCAACCTTGGTCAAACTTCTGGTCAACGGTTCATGGACAACAAGTCAACAAATCAAGAAAAGTCCAAAAGGCCGAGTACGCCCCGTGTACTCAGCTGGTATGCCCAACGTACACCTTTGGGACCAGGACACGCAACGTACCAGATGGGTACGCCCAGTGTACTCCCCTGAACCCCAATCTTCTCCATTAAGCACTTAACCATTTAACCCCTTGCTCCGAACTCTCTGATTTGACTCTTATGGATGACTTTACATGGAAAGTTGGCAACTTTACTTGCATGCATGGCTTAGTGGGGCTTTAGAGCTTAAATTATCTTAATGAAGGGTCTTAACACATGCATGAGTCCAAATAAACCATAAAGATCACATATTTATGCCTTTGAGACACCTAAAACGTCTAGATCTACAAGATCAACCCTCTGAAACAACCATACCTCACGAGAACCAACCATAAGAGGCTAAAATGACCATAATCAATTCCAAAAGAAGATCTAACCAAAGAAATGACAAGATCAAAGCTTTCTACCTTCAATAGATTGCAAAAGTTGGAAAAAATTTGGATCTACAAGCCCCTTTCTAGATGGTGATTCTTCAATAATCACAAAGCTATTCAAAGTACACAAAAATACTCCATGATCCTTCACAATGGCTTCAAAGCTCCAAGATATAGGCTATGGGTCAATTTTTAGTGTTTACTAGGCTTAGAGGCTGATAAAAGACGAGGATCATGAAGGAAATGAGGTTTAAATAGGGCCAAGGACCAAAAATTAGGGTTTCATAGGTGAAGGGCGTACACCCTGCTTACCCGATGGTATGCTCGGCGTACTCAAAGATCACCGAGACCATCTTACTCGGTACACCCCACGTACTAGATGGCCCTCCAAAAGTTTCAACATCATCCGGCCCTAACTACTTCGTCCTCAGTCTGTTTCAAAAAACTTTATATCCACGGAAAGGTGACGACAAACCCTACACTTCTAACAACTCACCCTTGCCTTAAAACTTCCCGCACAAGAACCCAAAATTCATAAAGTTGCGAACCAATAAATTACGATTATACCCTTGGGCTTCGAAACACCATCACACATTCGGATCACTTAAACTATAACACCCACATCCAAAAAGGGTCACATCCTTTCCTCCCCAAGGCCATATGCCTTATGATAACTGATGATTGGGCCAGAACCCCGAATAATGAAGCAAATGCGAAACCGAGTGTTACGACTCTCCCCCACTTAACTTCTATTTCGTCTGCGAAATCATTTCTTACTAACACTCTGATCATACCAAGCAAATCGAGGAACGTAGCTGCAAACCCTGAGCATATAACGACCTTCCTAAGGCAACCAAACCCAACCCAAATAGAAACTTCCAAACCGAAGAAGAACGAATTCGTAAACCCATGCAGAAAACCACTTTTACCTTTCCGAAACCTAGAATCTCAAATTGGTCTCATTCCCCGACATACTGCCCTTACTGGACCACTATCATGCCAAGTCCTCATAGGATCTCATACTTAAACAAAGCGCTTCCAACCCTGATCATCTTGATGCTTCCATCAAGAACAAAATAAATGACCATATACAGCTACATAACACTTATACTTGACAAAAGGCTCAGATAATCCTTTGAGTAGAGGATTCATCCCTACAACGGTTAGACTCAAACGAGATCTGTGTAGTAGGTCAAATCAATTACTATGAGATTATTTAATCCAAACTGCAAGTGACTTCACATTTTGTCAAATAACAAGCAACTCCACACACGAATCCCAAATCACTAATACTGCCCAAATCATCGTGTTGGCCCCTAGCTGTTTTCCAAAAGTAGCTGAGACCTCAATGGTCCTAACTTGATTGCCAATTATCTAAAACTCCAGATTCCTGCCCAGTTACTATGTCAAAAGACACAGTCACCCCACGCGACCTCCGAAAGAAAGCCTCAACTGACAATAATTTCCCAAACCATCTAGCTACTAAATCCAATGCTATAAATGAATGCTATGAGACCAACCATATTCTTATATCATATCCAATCTCCAACAACCCACCACTTCCTGATTCCAAGCATGTTATGGCCCTCCTGCAGTCTTGCGAACTGACCCACACTTGTCTAAACCATCTTAAGAAATCCATGACCAATCATGGATTTGCCACTCCCTCACCGTTGTACAGGGACAAATGAATGATACGGGACACCCACATTCTTAAAACATTCCCACACCAACTGCCAACTAGTGAATGCTATAGGGCACACCACAGTCATAAAACACTTCTACACTATCTGCCAACTATTGAATGCAACGTGCCACCCCAGTCTTACAACATTTCCTATTTTGCCATGGCCACCACCCATGGTCTTACCGCTCACCTATCAATCCATACACATCTAGAGTCGAACACGCACCCGACCAAGCGCCCAATTTGGAATCGAGTCATGCCTGGACCCCAACCTGGATCCACCCCGATATCCTCTACCAGAAAGGAGCTAACCAACCGTTTTGAAGTTTCCCAAACTCCTAAATCGCGTAATACTCAATGTAGACAGTCCCTTGGGTCGCCTCCCCCCCCCCCCTTTACGAGGATGTGAAACCCATCCTAGCTTCACACCTAATTTCGCTCCCGGAAATCTGAACAGTTCTCCCCACTTTGATTCGACTAATCTCTCCCATCACACAAGGTTTGAAGGATTCCTAATCCATCTTACCCCCTTATGATTAAACCGCTGACAACCTGCACTTACTAATGCTAGTTTTCCATTACTTACCAATCCAAAGACTAATCCACCCTAAAGACCAGATGAACACTCCTTGAAATCCCATCAAAACTGAAGCCCTTTGAACTGATGACAATACCAAAACCTCAGCAATAGACCACTTCCCTTGGCCCCCCAAGAGCAAACCAAGCTAAAATGCAAAAACTGTTGAACCCTAACGATATCGAAGAAGTAACCCGTTGAATCCTGACCAAAGACCTTCTACACAATACTCCAGAATCGATCTCGACCAAGAACTAAGATAACAACCGAACACGTTGAAACCTACTTAACAATACACAACCTCTTCTAACCCTCTAATGATTCATGGAATGCAAATGACATATAATAATTATTTAATGAGACAATTCAATAAATAATAGAGAATTAAACCAAATATAATGCTTACCCAAATCGATGCAAGATTCCAGACAACATAAATACTGATAACAACCAAAGAGAAAACAAAAGATCACATACCTACAACATTGCCTGCTGGGGTCCTAGCCTACCCTGCCTAACACTGTAATGCCCAGATCCTCTCTGCTGGGGCTCCTACCCTACCCTCACGATCATCAGTGATCCTCAAAGTAACCAGAGCAGGAGCAATCATTGCCCCTCCCCTCATCATCAGACGGTCGACCTTCTTGTGGCCTACCTGGGTGCAGTGAAAACATGACGAGCTTGCCCCCTGAGGAGAATCCCTGCGGACATGACCAACCCTACCACACTTGTAGCAGCCCAAACCCCTAGAATGACAAACCCCATCGTGCAGTTTCCCGCACGTGCTACACTGACTCCGGCCCTACTGGCCCCTTAAATGCTGATATGGAGACTTGGGTCTCTTCTTGGGACCCTCCGTTATATGCACCTGATCTGGCCCCCTCTTCCCTAGGTGCTCCAAATGCATCTACCGCTCTCGGGTTCTAGAAATCATATCATCCAGGGTCTTACACCCTGAGATACTCACAAACTCCTTGATATCATTCAGCAACATATCATGATACCTTGCCTTCTTCATCTGCTCGTCTGCGGCATACTGTGGCACCAATAAGGCCCTCTCCCGGAACTTGGCAGTGATCTGTGCCACAGTCTCAGTAGTCTGGCAAAGATCCTGAAACTCTCGCACCAACTATTGCACCTCAATAACATAATCACCGACCTCACGTCGGAACCTGGTCGAAAAATCATCCCATGGCATAACATTAACAACATAATCACCGACCTCACGTCCTACCTCCTCCCACCAATCTCGTGCCTTGTCCTTCAAAAGGCAAGAAGCAAATATGACCTTTGCCTCCTTAGGGTAGAAACTCAACCTGAACGCATTAGCCATATACACTAACCACATCCTAATGACAATGAGGTCCCTCTCCCTATGGAATGCATGAGCTCTATAAGGAAAGAACTCACGGAAAGAAAGAGTGCAAGCTCCAACGATAGCCATAACCTCAGCACAGAACTCACCCAAGCGCTCATCCAAGATCTCCAAAATCCCCTCCTTGACCGAACCAAATATCACAGGAGTCTGCTCCAAAATATTGCAAGTAATCTTCGGTGTGATGAACTTCCACATCTGCATTCTAATCAACTTAGTACCTGCACTTGAGTCAGAACCAGAACCAGAAACCCCTCCCTGGGTGCTTATCACCAGACTAAAATACAACCAGCAAACTATCAGGTCATACCCAAGAGTCTTCCTCCCATAAGCTTATTAGATTCTCCAAGACTTTCCCTGATTCGAGTGTGGATCCTGTGCTTTTAGTAGTATGGCCCGAATACTAATTTCCACACCTATACATCTTTACTCTAAAATCATCCCGAATCCTCTAAGTCTCCTTCTCAAATTGATGTACCAAAAACTAACTAAGCAATGCCACTATGTTAGGTCATAAATTGTGGTTTATACTTTGCTTTTCATAAGCTATTAAAGTTCTCGGTCTAGGACCGAAAGCACCATGTTTTGGTGTTGCTTGGACCGAAATCACATGTGATTTCCGTTAGGCTTAATATTGTCTTGTTTGGGTTTTGGGTTGGGCTTTGGTTATTAGGTCTAGGTATAATTAGTGTTATTTTAGCCTTGTAATGGAAGAGGGGTGTTTTTGGGTGATTCCATAAACCAAGAACGTGATTTACAGAGAAACAAAGAGAAAACCAAGTGTAATCAAGAATCTTATTTACTCGACTATTCGTCTATAATAGTGTGCATTGAAGATTAATCATCTTGTTCTTATTCCATATTATATCTTGAATCATTCACTTGATTGGGATTCCGCACCATCATAGTGAAATCCGATTGATACGTAGCGATTTGGGGTCTTACAATTGGTATCTGAGCTAAGGATGGGTATTAAGCGGGTCATTGCAAACGGTTTTTCTTGGAGTTTCTTGGTGTTTTTGATTTATTTTTCACGGAATTTTGGTTGTTTGTTCTTCGTGTTCTTCATATTTTTGGAGTTTTGATAAGATTTGTCATTAAAGATTTGAAAATATCATGTTTTTGGTAAGTTTTGGGTGTTTTTGGTCAAAATTTGCGAGATTTTAGTGGCATTCCTCGGTTTTCGGTCAAACCCTAGAGGTTCTCGGCAACCAACAACATTCTTGGTTAGGGTGCGAGGGTTCTCTGTGACAACCGTCAAATTCTGGTCAAGTCAAAGTCAACAAGTCCAACCGGTCGACTCAGTTAACCTTCGTGTACTAGGGCTTACGTTAGGTAATTACTATACAACTCGTTATTCTAATGAGAAATCATAAATTGAAAAGTTCGTATATCTAGATTTCCTTAACCTAAAACTGTGGTAAGTAATGAACCAAACCGATAAAACAATGTTGCATACTCATCGAGAGTGTGTAAGATCCTTAAAGATGGATTAATGGGGCTTACGGACCTTGTGTTGCGAAGCCAAGCACTCAAAAGGGTCACAAAAGAAGTCTCTCCCAATCTCTTTCACTCTATCTCTCCCTAACTCAAATCTCTCCCAAATCTCTCTATATATGGGAAATCTCTCCAAGAATGTGAAATCTCTCCCAAATCTCTCTCTATATGAGAAATCTCTCCAAGAATGTGAAATCTCTTCCAAATCTCTCTCAAAACCTCTTTTAAGTTTTGTAATCATTTGGGGCATCCCGACACTCGACTTGGTGAGAAACCATGCGAAAAGGGGTGATACCTTGGAAAATAGCCTTTTAGGGCCGAAGTCTCTCTACAGAGACCAAACCCTCCTTGAGCCGAGGTCCCAAGAAGCAAGACCGAAGACTCCTTGAGTAGCCGCAGCCACCGAACCGAAGTCACTGAACCCGGAACTGAGCACCGTATCCAAACTTCGCCTTCGGTCCCTCGTGACGAGCCGCCTGCGGTACTTGCTCGAACCGCAGTCCCCTCCACCTCGGACCCAATTCAGCGACCAAGCCACTTCGGTTCCAAGGCTACTGAGACCGGACCCTTGCCCTGACTTCGGATTTTCCGTCTTTTTACCCGGTTTTTGACCACGACTCCGTTTTAAGCCCGTTTTTAAGTATTTTCAAGAGGGATTTTCACCAAAACTTATATTTTGACATATAAGGCCCCATATATTCATAAATTCTGCATATTTATAAGGAAATCCTTATTTAAGAATAAAATCCATTAAGTAAGATCTTGTGGTGGAGTGTTGACCTTGCTATAGTGTTAGACACAAGCAACCACCCCATACCTACTCCATGACCAACCCACACCCCTCCCCACCATACCTAATCATTCAAGAGTACTTTTCCCACCCATTTCCCAGCCATTCCCACGTCCTAAGAACTGGACAACCCACCCTCTCTCTTCACACTCCCTTCATTCTCTCATTTTTCCTCCAAGGATCACACTCCAAATCCTCTCACCATTCTCTCTTAATTTCGAGACTTCCAAGACTGATCATCAAGCTTTCTTCCACTCTTGGTAAGTATAATTCATTATTCTTATGATTATTACACATCCTTCTACTCAAAATAATAGGAATCTTACACAAACATCGTCACCTTCATGTTAGGTTCTCGATTCATCAAGACATCTTCTAAGTGTTCTTGAGTTGAACACTTCTCTTCTCCAACATCCATCCTCTAAGAACACATAAGGTGAGTTCATACCCCTATATTTTCATGTTCTTCTCAAGTTTTAAGGGGGGGGGGGATACAAGTTAAAACACCAAGAACATAACTAAACTCATCCAACAACTTTCATCAGAAAAGCTTACCTCCATTCACGGACTGTTTTGGTCAAGTTAAACATTTTAGTTTTCAAAACTGTATTAGATGCAAATATTTCAGGTATATAAATTTAAAATGACTACTTGTACATGTTCATACAATTTTTCTACAATTTATGATGATTTTTACAAAACTGTTTATCACTGTAGCTACGAATTCGAACCAATATGCGAATATGGACATTTTCACACAAGTTAGAGACATCTAAAAATCATTATAAAATTTTTGAACAAACTAAACACATTTTCTAAACTCTCAGAGTTTACGGATTCAGTTTTCGAATTTGTATGATTTTTCTGTGATTTTTCCAAAACTGTGCAGAAATATTAAAAACAAGTTAACAGCTTACAACTTTCGTTACACTTTGTAACATGTTGAGCAAAGTGTTAATCTTTGATGGTTTCGTATTTTATCTATATTTTCCGTCGTGGTATATTTATATAAAAGAAAATACTCACTGATTTGTAAGAGTCCATTGTCATTACAAACAATACAATATAACACATGATAAACAAAGTTATGTTTTTTCTATACATTCGACTCACATAAAATGAGATTCATTTGCATTACAAACGTTTTGGATAAACTATAATAGGTATAGTTTATATTTCATATACATTACAAACAGTCATGATAAACTGTAATAGGTATAGTTTATGTTTCAATTACATTTCAAACTCATTACCAAAGGTTTTCAGTTCATATAAATGGTGTACGAATACAAAGTACGGGTTTATACAAAAATGGGTTTTCAGTTCAGTTCACGTAAATCTGTTAATGAATAAATCTGTGAGACATTCGCTTCGCGTTACCTCCAAAGTAACAAAGTCAAAAGTCCTGTAAATTATAACCAGAGTCTCATATAGGGAGAACGTGATAGTTGTGTATAGATCTATATTGGGTCTGACAAACCCGCACCTGAGTTGCATGCAACAGCTAGACCGCCAGGTCTATGGTGACAAGTGTCATTTAACTGGCGACGCTTGAAGAACATCATATTACGAGACCGACAGGTCATAGTATGGTTATAATAACTCACATGGGGTATTAACAAAATATAAGATTTACGGGTTCTTACTTTTAAATTTAACGAGTTCAGGTCGATTTAAATTTGTATAAAAGTTCTTTAAGTATGGGAAAATACTTGTACATTTCAGACTTGATTTTTAAGACTACAATGCATTTTATAAGGGAAATATTGGATTTTTCTTGAACAAACATCACTTTTACAAAGAAAAAGATTTTAGCATCACAATTAAATGCTTATGAACTCACCAGCTTAATTGTTGACACTTTTCTTTCAAAAATACTTGTATTCTCAGGAAATCAACGAAATCAACTAACCACAAGCTTTTGAGGATGGAACGCTACGACATTGAACAACTATTTTATTATCATGTTATAATCAATCATTGAAATATGTAACACTTGCAACCATGTAATATCTTTTTCAATTATATTTATGATTGGTTGTATTGCTTCTATCACTATTATACCTGTTGTTATGATACTATACATGAAGTCTTCCATCCCCGGACGTTTCCGCCATCCTTGGTTTGGGGGTGTGACATTCTCGGTCTACACGATTTCGGTCTCGTAATTCTCAGTCAAGATCTCGGTTGCCCCTTAGATCTCAGTCCGCAGCCTTGCATTCTTGGTGCGCCTTTCAGTTTTCGGCCTTGCCTTCTCGGTTAGCAAAGATCACGGCCTCGCTTCTCGGTTACACTTCTCGGTATTCAGGTCTTCGGTCTGAGACTTCAGCCTTGCAATTTCGGCTGTATTTTTGGATTTTCGAGATTTCGGTATTCGGTTTAGAGTTTACGGTGCGAGTCTTCACGGTTGGATTAAGAGGCTTCGCATTTTCGGTCCAAATACTCATTTTTCAGTCCAAAAGTCTCGTTTTTGGTACAAAACCCTCATTTTCGGCCAAGAAACCTTTGTTTTTGGTCAAGGTTATTTTTTTTGGACAAAAAGATTGACTTTCAAATTTGGCTTTTGACTTTAAAATTTGACTTTTGACTTTCAAATTTGACTGTTGACTTTCAAGTTTGACTTTTGACTTTCAAATTTGACTTTTAAGTTTCAAGTTTTCACATTTGACTTTCATGTTTGACTTTTCAAGTTTGACTTTTGAGTTTGACTTTCGAGGTTTCACGTCTAAAGGCATTTTTTCTTGGTTACACAATCACTTCTATTTTTAGTAAGTTATTCTTTTTGGTGAATAATAAGTTCTTCAATCACCAAAGTAAGTGAAAATTCATGCTCTCAGTCTTGTGAAACTAAAATTAAACATTATCGTGATCAACATGAGCAATTAATTAAGGAAATTGAGGACCTTAAATATGAAAGATAAACTATCAAAAAGGATCAAAAACCCTTAAAAGAACAATTATAGGCCAAAACTAAGGACTTTAGAACACTTCAAGCAAAATATAACACTAAATGTGAACACTAAGATTATTCTCAAGAAAAGATTGCTAGTCTAACTGCCGAGCTTAACATATTAAAAAATAAGTTTGAAAATGCAGACTTTAATTTTAAAAAGTTTGATGTGTCAAGTAAGAAAGTTAAGTCCATGATTGAAAAACAATTAAAATTTAAAGATAATTAGAATAAGGTTCTAGGGTATCACATTGTTCCACCTCCCTTCAATGACAAATATACCCTGCCCCTTGAAACCAATAAGGTAGCGACACCTGCTAAGTGTGGCCAACCCCCTGTACCAGCTTCAGTTAAGACTGAACAACCCGACCCAACTGAGAGTGTTGGGGTGAGCGATACAAATGCCTCTACTTCATGTGTAGGTAACGTAGTAGAAGATGAGAACAAGGAGAAAAGAAATAATTATAGTTTTGTTAATTTTGTTGATTGTCAAACCAATTTCTCTTTGAACTCTGGATTTGTTGCTTCTAATTTTCTTACTTCTAATAAACCTGTTGTTGGTAAATACAGGCCACCAAAACAAGTGAAACCGTATGCTTGTTGTAAATGTGCTTGTGGGAACAATCAGAGACAAGGCATGGGCACGCTACCAGGGGCAGGTAGAAACAACTTATACATGAAGAAACAGACATGTTTCCACTGTGGAACCCCTAGACATATTGCCAGAAATTGTCTAAATCATACATATATTCCCTACTATGCACAAAGTTGGTAGAACGTGACTAGAGGGAGATCCACCAAAAGAAACCCTTCGAGGTCACATTCAAACAATGGTGAGTGGAATGATAAGAAGGGAAAGAATCAATCTCTCAAGCATAAGAAGGGAATGTTGGACAAGATGCCAAATTCAAGAAATTGTTCTGTCAAACCAGGATCAGTGAGTTCGACATCATCTCGGCGATCGGTTTCAATTTCTAAAGCAAGTGATAAGGCATCCATCCGATCCAAAAAGAAATGGGTTAAACCAGACTATAGATGGGTACCAAAAGTTCACACTCCTAAATCATCTAACGATTCTAACATTTCTTCATCTTCTGTGTGTGATAAACATGATATGTCATGGGAAAGAGTATCTTGTGTTGATAGTGATGGTAAATCCAGTTTAAAAATGTATTGGGTTCCAAAAGGAAACTAATCTCGCACTCTGTACTAGAGCAACTATGGAGGAATCTTATCAGACTTCGGTAGGTTGATAGTGGTTGTTCCAGGCACATGATAAGAGAAATCTCTCAACTACATTACATTCAGAACTTTAATTGAGAGTATGTATCCTTTGTGGGAAAGAAGAAGGAAAGGATCATAAATGGGGATCTCATTTAATGGCATGATGAATATTGAGTATCTTAACATTGTTCTGAAATTGAAACACAGCTGAGGCTGAACATGTTGTTGCATCTGCGTGTTGTTCTCATATCATATGGATGCAACTTCAATTATTGAATTATGGTTTGAGTTTCTTCTCGGTACTTTTAAGTTTTTTCTAAAATGATTCGTTTTGAAGACAAAGTTTTAAATTTGCGCATTTATTTTATTTTCTTTCTTCCCCATGCACAAAATAAGGGGGAGAAATCAAAATACAAAAAAAATTATAAAATCAAAAATACAAAAATATGTCTTCTTTAGTAAGTATTCATGGGAAGTGATATGAAGTTTAGTGCTAAAGGGAAATAAGAGATGCATGTAATGCACTGAAGCTAAACTATTTAGACTATGTGTTCATTGTGCTGGTAGGCACGAAGGATTCCAAATTAAAGGACTAGACACAGTTCACAATGAGAGGACTAGACAATGTTAACTCATCTGGACTTATATAGTTTCATTTGGATTGACCATACGCCACTTGGATAGATTGAGCAGTGAGATAAACAAAGGAGCCTACAAAGGTTCATCAAAGCTACTTATCATCTAGAACTGTGGCTCAACATTTCTTCGATGTATGGACTAATGTCCTTAATTTTGGTGTTGATAGGGTGACTGGGGGTTCTGAAAAAGTAGGTATGTGTGAAATTCTTTTACTTTCTTATCCTCTTTGTCAGTCATATGTTTCCCCATTTGCATGATCGGAAGATCCAACTTGGGATGCAACATATGCATCTTTAGTTCTATTTCTATCTCTCTCTCTCTCTCTCTCTATGCATCTTTCTATCCATCTATGTCAGTCATATGTTGTCCCCTTTGCGTGATCGGAAGATCCGACCTGGGACACAACATATGCACCTTTCTATCTCTCTACCCCTCTATCTGTTTTAGTCATATGTTGTCCCCTCTATGTGATTGGAAGAGATCTGACCTGGTACACAACATATGCATCTCTATATCTATCTTCTCTCTCAAATAATTGAGCCCTTACCTAAAGTAGAGAGATCTTTGGAATTCCTTGATTGCTAGGGTATGTCGTGAACTGGGGAACACGTTCTAGTGAGCTTAAAATTGAGTTGGTTCATGACTAAAGGTTGTTTGTAGATCTCGCTGCTGAATTTAAGTGGACAACAATATCATTGGTCGTCGTTAGCAAAATGGTCTATTTAGGAATATTTTTTAAAGAATATAATCACAATGTCTTGTCATTTATAATCTGTCCAACTTGTCAACATCCTTTGTGTTTAAGTGGACCACAATATTAGTGATTGACCAGAGCTAACCATGCAGGTGTATGCTGATAAACGATTTTGAATTGCTTGACAACTTTGATCCCAAAAGTTTTAAATTTATTTATTATTTTTGTTTTTGTTAAATTTGTTCATATTTTTCCTTTATGCACAAATTTAAGGGGGAGAATTAAAAAAAATATCATAAAATTTAAAATAAAAAATCCAAAATTATGTTTATTTCTGTTTTTATTTCTTTGTTGGAAAAATAAAAAATCCAACAATATTTTATTTTGATTGTATTTTTAATTTTATTTTTATTTCTCAGTTATTTCTTTATATGCTAAGTTTATTTTTACTTTTACTTTTATCTCAAATTTTCGTTTGTCTTAAAAAGCGAATTAGAAAGGATAAAGAGACTCAAGGAGAATTCAAAAGAAGAAGAGACTCAAGGAGACTGTATTGGAAATTTCTAATTAAGGAGAAGACACATGGAAAGGAATTGACGGTTATTACACTTCACTCTATTTTCACAAGGAATTGAACGATTGCATTTGTACAAATTTTAAGTTAGGTAGTATCTTTCTAAGAACTGTCGTATTTAAGGAATTAAAAGTCTGAAACTATATAGATGGCATGGCACAAGGGCGATGCATCTCGCAAGGAATGATTATCGTTGAACGTCTCGCCAAAGGCCAAGTTAACATGTTTAACTTGAAAATTTGTATTGAGATCTTTGATCGAGGATATACGGGGGCTAACATCAAAAAGGACATGAGTCGTTTTTTGATACTCAACAAATCACAGTGTGTTCCTCCGTGTTCACACAGATTCTGCAAGAAGTCTCCTTCTGAGCCAAGGTTAGGTCCTTGAACAACTATGGTGAGAAGGGTCTTTATGATTATGTGATCCACAGGGACTTTTTAGTCATGGTTACTTTCAAGACGCATCTGTGATCCACAAAGAACTCTCATTCGAAGTTTACAAAAAGTGAAGATTATCTTTCATCACACAATCATTCAACCCCAGAAGTAAGGTGAAGCTATACTTGAAGTTATGTGATGAATTGCATTGAAACCTCCTAAATCAATTTGCTACTATCTATAAACATGTTGAAGTCCCAGAAGAATCGGTCTCTCTGTAATCATCTCTGAAGTTTTTCAAATCTGAAAGTGCTGATTTTCAAGAATCTTTACAAGAAAACTCTACACCCAATGTGCGTTCAACGTCAAATCTTTGAAAGAAGTCAAACTGTTCAAGATAAAGTCATTCATGTAGAAATTCATATGTTCATCTTGAAGTTGTGAAGAAATCGAAGATAAAAGATGAAGCCAAGCACAAAGCAAAGATTGAAAAGAAAAGAAAGCTATAAACCTAGGGGAGATTGTTAGGACATAAGAAAAGAAAGCTATAAACCAAGGGGGGATTGTTAGGTCATAAATTGTGATTTATACTTTCCTTTTCATAAGCTATTAAATTTCTCGGTCTAGGACCGAAAAAACCATGTTTTGGTGTTGTTTGGACCAAAATGACATGTGATTTCTGTTAGGCTTAATATTATCTTTTTTGGGTTTTGGGCTAGGCTTTGGTTATTAGGTCTAGGTATAAATAGTGTTATTTTAGCCTTGTAATGGAAGAGGGACGTTTTTGGGTGCTGCCATAAATCAAAAGCATGACTTACATAGAAATTGAGAGAAAATCAAGTGTAATCAAGAATATTATGTACTCGACTTTAATGGTGTGCATTGAAGATTAATCATCTTGTTCTTATTCCATATCATATCTTGCATAATTCACTTGATTGAGATTCCGCACCATCATAGTGAAATCCGATTAATACGTAGCGATTTGGGGTCTTACACACTATAATAGGTTCCCGACCTCGCCCTGCCTTCAGCTGCTGAAACGCTCCCGCCAATGTCAACCAACTACCACATGAACAAAGTCACATGCAACAGAGATCAGATAATCCTTCGAGTAATAGACTCAACCCTATAATCGTTGGACTCGAACAAGAGTTGCACAATAGGTTCAGATCCACCACTCTAAGATTATTTAACATGTACCACATGTGAGTTAGCATATTCACTTAGTGGTTAATACACATTGCTAAGAGCCCCATAAAGCACAATGCAAGTAGCATTCAGCCAATGGAAAATATAACCAACATACACAAATTAAGCCATTCTATCCACTTATCTGAAATCCATACTAGCATACAATTCTAAAGATTATACAATCAGGTATATAAAGGCATCTCTCATATCATAGAATCTTCAGAATATCCTTAACCTTAATCTAACATGCAATTCTCATAATAAAACACTCATTTATCCATTATTCAAACATTTAAAAGTATTTCAGAATAAAACAATTATCAAAGTAAAATCCCAAATCACGAGTTGCAAAAAACACGGGTATATGCGTTGCGATCAAACCGGACACTTCCCTTTCGAACAGGAAGTACCTGAAATCATAAACCACAACCATAAGCACAAAGCTTAGTGAGTTCTCTAAATACCACATACCATATATATCAAGCATACAACAGGAGGTGCTATGTGCCAACCATACTCTTGCCATTATGCCACGAGCCGTGTCATGGTCTTTTCTTGCGAAGCTGAGGACGAAAACCCTAGGTCTTATAGACAAGTGCTAAGATCCACCTCCTGGTCTTCCATGCAACCATCACAAAGACAACTAGCATACAATCTACTACTACTTATCTAATTAACTGCCAGAGTCCAGACTCTAGTCATGTATACAGATTGCCAGGAGCCACCCCCTGGTCTTTTATACAAATGCCAAGGGCCACCCCATGGTCTTCGTATAGTACGTAAACCAAATGGGCCAACATTGGTGTCTTCGACCATAGTACAGTGAGTAGACTCACCTCGGCAGTTGAACCCACAAATATATCTCTGAATGCAGATCCGATAGAATCTCCACGCTATAAACATGAAAACATTCAATTAACATTTGGATACCAAACCTAAAACCATCAATCCATATATAGGGTAAAAAGACCATTTTACCCCTTACCTAGTTTTGTCCAAGATTAAGGCCCAAACTCAGAATCGAAAGGCCCTCAAACCAAATAATCATCCAAGGCCCACTTTTGGCCGAATTTTCCAAATTAGGCCCAAACCCTTACATGGGCCTTACCCTAAATCCCATTAACTTCTCCTTAATCCGAAACACTTATTCTCAAATTACCCAACAATTCCCCAAGCAACCAAGCCTAAAAGATATCCCAAACCCGAAATGAAATCACAAGGCCCAATAAGAGCCAAATATCCAAATTGGGCACAAACCCATCATGGGCCTAACCCGAGAAGGCCCAATATCCAAAAAGGATCAAAATAACCAATAGTCAACCCTAGTTAAACTTCTGGTCAATGGTCTATGGACAACAAGTCAACAAAACAAGAAAAGTCCAATGGGTCGAGTACGCCACGCGTACTCAGCTAGTATACCCAGCATACTTCCCTGAACCCCAATCTTCTCCATTAAGCACTTAACCACTTAAGCCCTTGCTTAAAATTCTCAGATCTGACTCTTATGGATGACTTAACACGTAAAGTTGGCAACTTTACTTGCATGCATGGCTTAATGGGGCTCTATAGCTCAAAAGAGCTTAATGAAGGGTCTTAACACATGCACGAATCTAAATAAACCATAAATATCACATTTTTATACCTTTGGGGCACTTAAAACGTCCAAATCTACAAGATCAAGCCATTAAAAAAACCTTAGCTCACAAGGACCAACCATAAGAGGCTAAAATGACCACAATCAAACCTAAAAGAGGATCTAACCAAAGAGATGACAAGATTAAATCTTTTTACCTTCAATAGATTGCAAAAGATGGAAAACTTATGGATCTAAAAGGTCCCTTCCATATGGTGATTCTTCAATAAGCTCCAAGCTCTTCAAAGTACACAAAAATACTCCAATATCCTTCACAATGGCTTAAAAGCTCCAAGATAAAGGCTAAGGGTCAACTTCTAGGGCTTAGGAGGCTTAGAGGTTGATAAAAGATGATAATCATGAAATAAGAGGTTTAAATAGGGTCAAGGACCAAAAGTTAGGGTTTCATGGTTGAAGGAAGTACGCCTTGCGTACTAGATGCCCTCTTAAACTCTTGGTATGCTCGACGTACTCAAAAGACTACCCGTGACCATCTTACTAGGTACGCCCCACATACACATGTAGTACACCCCACATACTAGATGCCCTCTAAAACTCTTAACTTCATTAGGCCCTAACTCCTTCGTCCTAAGTCTGTTTCCAACGAACTTTATATCGAAAGAAAGGTGATGAGAATCCCTATGCTTCTATCAACTTATCCTTGCCTTAAAACTTCCCGAACAAGAACTCAAAATTCATAAAGGCCCAAGCCAACAAATTATGATTATACCCTTGGGCTCCAAAATGTCGTCAAGCACTCAAATCACTTCAACTATAACACCCACATCTAAAAAGGGCCAATAATCCTTATGATAACTGATGATTGGGCCACAACACTAAGTAATGAAGCAAATCCAAAACCGAGTGTTACAGACCAAAAGCAATAGGTTCCTGTGACTCTTCTTTGGGTTCACGGGGCAGTTCCATTGCCACTTCTTTCACCCCCTCCGACTATTTTGGAGTGTCTTCGTCAGCGATGTTCACTACCGCAACGTACTCTCCGAAAATGAAGTATGAATTCCCCCTCTTGAGAAGGTGTCATCCCGAGTAGCTAGTCTCGGTAGACTCCTCCTGCGGTGAATCTAACCAAGAAATCCGTCACTTGGGGGCTACGCGGGTATCTTGACTCACCAGCTTGGTCGAGGCCTCCTCCTTTGTGTTAGATGGCAATGGATCACCATGAGAAACACCGTCCACCGGAGCAATGACCAACGCCAGATCAGCTTAAGATCCAGGCATCAGATTCGGAGTAGTGATCGGCCCAAAGAGTGCCAATGCATGGTCGACGCTAACTGGCGGCTGAAGCACTTCCATCAACGACACCTCATGATGAAGACATGCACCCTAGAAACGGCCACTTAGAGCCATCTAGAAGGGAATGACCCTATCACGACGTAACAACAAAATAAGAAGATCAAGCACACAAAGCAGGGGGATGCACACTACGGAACATAAACACAACCAAATGAAAGCCTAACAAAAAGGAGGAAGGGAGAAATGCTTACCATCCTTCACAACGTAAAATTGGGGATCATTCATGGAGACCTCCAAGTTACACTAATACCCACAGCAGCTAGCATGCGATCCTCCCAATCATTCCTGGTGAAAGAGACGTTCTTCAAAGTGTTGGCAACCTGCTCGCTACCCCCACCCCCTACCCGAAGAGAAGGAATCCGATGGAAAAAGTTTGTTTTACGGGGATAACCATAACCAACCAAATTCCGATTCACTGAAAGCCACATATCCTGCTAATTCTTATTTGGTGCTTTTTGGTTCACAATGAAAGCATGAACACCTCTCCGTTGAGAAAACGTATGAATACCAAATTGAGTTGATGAATTGAAGAGTTACTTGAACGCCCACAGTTGGGGAAGCGCACCCAAAGCCATGCATGCCATATCAAAGCCAACAATCTTGTTGGTAGTGTTGGGGGTAAGTTTGTTGACGGTGAAGCCTTAGTTACGCATGATCTCATAAAAAAAGTAGATCATCGGCAGTCGGAGCTCTTCCTTGAAGATAGGGATAGGAATTCTGACCTTACCATCTCGTGGCCGGGAGTCGATGACGGCTCCCTTGCGAGGAAACTCGAACCCATGATCAGGTAGGAAACCAAATCATTCATGTAGCCTAGAAAATTATTTAGAAGATGGATCGAAACCTGTGCTCAGAGGCGCCATGGCCTGATAAGAAATGGGAAACAAAAACAAAGAAGAAGAAATGCGAAAGGAAAGAAAAGAAATAAGCAATGTTAGAGGAAAGAAGAAGCAAAGGAAAAAAGAAAAGGAGATTGGATGCGGAAGGTTTTAAATGCAGGAGGAAAACTCGAACAATTATAATGATGAAACCACCAACCCAAATGGTTCTGCCACATCAACAGGCAGTAGAAACCACCTTCGATGAACACGTATTCATGCCTAAGTCTAGAGTGACCTCGCCAGCCGTAGAAAACGCTGACGTCCACTAGCCTAGGGGACTTGTTGATGTATCTCACCTGAAGAAATTTCAAAGGATAATGGTGACATCAACTCAGGAACGGCCCATCAAAAACCCATTACTCGAGAAGAGCCGGGAGCGGGCCATAGTCGAAAAGACCCTGCATTCTAACGCCGATAATCAAGCCTCAGGATTGGCCTCCATTAAGGAGATAAATTCCCATTACAAATAAGACAAAGGAGTACCATTTTCCTTAGAGCCATAGGTGTAATGCTCCTTGATCTGCCAACTGGCCATTCTGCACCAATAGCAAACAACCACCTAAAGGGCACAATCTACCAATCAAAGGCCACCTCATCCCGGCATACCTGAAAAAGTAGAAGAGATTATTAGGGGTCTATCCCCGGACCACTGGTATAAAAAGGTCTCTTCTCCCCCAAGATAAGGGATCGACGCTTGAATCCCAATCTCTTACTTTCCAATGTACACTTTTCCTCAAACGAACTCACTAACTTGACTATCGGAGCCTCGTTCTAAGATTACCCCCGGACAACATCTGATGATCTCGTTTTCTTTTCTTTGATCCTCAGTCTTACCTTTTTCATCCCTCAAGGAAAAAAAGTTAAGCTGAAGACATGTCACAATACTCGCCTTCGATGGGATGTAACTAATTAATATGTAACAAAATAAGGTGAAATTATAATCTAAAATGATGTAAAAAAAAGTAAACTATATGTTTTAAAATATACCATGTCATTCCATTTCAAATGATGAGTTATGGCAATTTAAAGAATTTCAAAGATTTAAGATTATGTAGAAAAGTTTAATACATTTTAGCTTTGATACTCTATCTTTGGGAAACTTTAACTTAATAAGTATGTAACCATATAAGGAAAAATTGTAGTCTAAAATGAAGCAAAAAAAGTAAAATAAATGTTATAAAAAATACAATGTCCTTCCGACATAAAACTAATAAGTTATGTCAAATTAAAGAATGTCACAGAATTTACAGTCCAAAATTGGTTTTTATCCAGAGCCAGTAAAAAAACTGGAACAAAAAATGTGCATTAACATGAACGGATAATTGGCCCTATGAATGCAAATTGGTACCGGTTCGGTGCTAATCATGATTTGATCCCGGTCTGATTCAGTCAAAACAGTCCATATGCTCACTCTAGATTAAAAAGAGTTTTTCTCTACTTATGTTATCCTTTGTGAATTACTTCTGCACCCAAATAAGTTTAAATTAAAGTAATTATCTAAAGAAGATAATTATATTAATATAATTATACATTAAATTATTCTAATTATCTAAATAATATAATTATCTTATAGTAATTATCTTTTAAACGTTTATCGAAAAAATAAATCCCTCTCATTCAATTTCTAACAAGTGGAATTCCCGCACTAGCCTTATTGTAGAGAGGAAGTCCAATCACTTACTCTTTTCTATCCTTGCAATAAAAGTGTAACGACTAAAAAATCACAATAATTTTAAACTTTTCAAACAACCCATAATCATGGCTTGTATACAAAATCATTATTTCCGAAGTGTTTATCAATATCATAGTATCCAAAAGTCATAAAGCCATAAAACAGGAGGATGTGTACAGTCACGCCTTCACCTTCTCCCAATCATCAGAAGTACCTGAAACAATAAACTAAAATTGTAAGCAAAAGGTTAACGAGTTCCCCAAAGTACCACCACATAAATATAACAAACAACTGTTGGAATAGTGTCTAAGGCTGCAACTATATTAGGCAAGTATTTGATCCGGTTGTGCATGGTCCTTTTGGGTTGCCTTCATCATAGAAACTTGATGGATGATTTGTTAAAAGAGAGTAAATATTATAAGGAATAATATAAGGTTATTTGATTAATATAAGTCATAGATTAATTGGAATTAATTTGGTGACTTAAAGAGATTAATTAAATAAAGGGGTATAAACTGTCAATTGTTTGATAATTAAACTTTAGACTATAAATCCATTGGGATATGCTTTGGACGAATTCTATGAGATATAGGATAGCTAAAATCGTCCAAAGGCTTATCTATGGAATGGATTTGGATAGCCTTAAGAGAAGATTATCCAATTAGGGTTTAGGTTGTAACCCTTAAGGAGTCTACAAGTATAAATAGACCCTAGGGGTGAGGGAATTCGATACACCATAAAAAGTAGAGATACTCTGGCCGAATTCCTCCCCTCTCCTCTCTCCTAAATCATCTTGCTTGCTATTGGTGTTTGTAAGCCATTAGAGGAGTGACATTTGTGACTCTAGAAGCTCCAAGACAACAAGATCAACAAGGAACTCAAAGGTATGATTCTAGATCTGTTTCAATGTTGTTATTTAACCTAATTAGCCATTAGAAGTCTTGGATTCAAAGCATGTTTAATTAGAAAGCCTAGATCCAAGCATTAGGGTTTTGCATGCGCACATAGGAAAGTTCTTATGGCTAAAACCCATCAGTGGTATCAGAGCCTAGCTTGGTTTTCTTTAAATTGTTGCTTGATTAACTGAAACAAACCTGCAAAATTCGATTTTGGGTTTATGAGTCATGTACTCGGCGAGTTCCAAAGTGGACTCGGCGAGTAGGCTTGTACTCGGCGAGTCCGAGCGTCTGGATTAGGCAAAACTGGGATTTTTTCATGTTTATCTTATGGAAACTTACCTTAATCATATTAGATCAACCCTAATTCGATTTTTTGATATATATGACTATTATCTTGATCTAATTAAAGATATTTATCATCTAATAAAATATTTAATTCCCTTATGTGATAAATGATTAATTATTTTGATAATTATCTTAAAAGAAATCTTGGATAAATCAAATAAAGATAATTAGGATATTAATTGTTAATTGGAATTATTTGTTATTTGATCCTTCATGTTTTAAATGTTTAAAACCTACACTAAAGTTTTGAAATTTATATTTGTGATTAAAAGTTTTAATTTAGACAACTTAAATTTCAAACCCTAGATTTTAAAAGGTTTTAAAATACAACCCTATACTAATATGATATTACTAGAATAATATATATATATGTATAACTAAATGCTAGTCTTACCGTTAGTAGGCCTCATTCACGAAGCCGATCTATAAGGTGGGTATAAGGTTGCGGCCTATAAAATGGCGCTTAATGGGTGTACACTCACACCCACCGCTTGCTTGATTGGTGGAGGGTCGTTAGCCGAACGGGTAGGATAGGGCAACCTCATCTTCTCATTAAAAGTATAATAAGAAATACAAAGTAACTACACGTTTTAAAAATTTCCCAATCTTAGTTACTTTAGGAAAAGTGAATTGATGCAATCCCATGAAACTACACTTTGCACCTTGCTAAGAAGTTAGTGGAGCGTGTGTGGTTTACCGGCACACTAATTGGTTCTAAGCGAAGGTGGCAAAGGGTGATTCATTGTTTATCATAGTTCGATGGAGCGTGTGTGGTTTACCGGCATATCGAATAGGTGATCGTTACAATGAAGGCACCATGTGAATTTGCATGGTAATTCACACCCGCTTTGTGATCCTCGACATCCCAGTCACAAACGAGAGGGGCATATCGAGATTTAAACATGCCATTGAATAGTTTCAATGAATCTCATCCGAACCTAGGAATTCTCAAAAACACTTAGGACTAATAGTTTAAGTTTTGTAATGGATAATTAGTGAATCGTCATTCACTTACCTTCAATTTATTTGCATGTTAGATTACGGCATCCCTTCTCTAGTATGTAAATGTTATTGTTGGATCCTAGCCCTAATTTTCTTATTGGGTGATAATTAGGGATTATTATTCTAATCTATCTTTGTCCTTTTGTAATTAAAGATGTCGAACGCAAACAACGCTGCTGCTAGTTCTTTCACGTTGATGAGCCTTTGCCAAAAGGTCACCTTCGATGGAACGAACTTTAGCGAATGGATAAGATACATTCGCACCATTGCTCGCTATGAGGATAAAGAGTATGTCCTCGATGAGAAGCTCGAGAAAATCAACCCCGAAGTTGCTACTCCCGAAGAAATCACCGCCTTTGAAACTCATGAGCAAGATGCAACGAAGGTACATTGCATCATGATCGCCACCATGAACTCCGAATTCCAAAAGTCCTACGAGGACATGTATCCATACGAGATGCATCAAGACTTGTTGGAGAGATACCACCAAAACGCGAGACAAGAGCGTTATGAGATTTTCACTAACATGATCTCCGCTAAGATGGGTCATGGAGAATCTCTTACCGTGCACCTGCAAAAGATGCAAAGGTATGTCGACCGCCTTCGCAAGTTAAATGTTGACTTCGGTGAAGACTTGGCGATCGATATGGTGCTTCACTCTTTGCCTCCGATGTACAACCAATTTAGGATGACCTACCACATGAACAAAGAAGAGGTCACCCTAAGCAAACTCCAAGGTCTCTTGAGGGTCGCTGAGAGCAACTTCAAGGACAAGTCTGTTGCACCTACTCCCAATCCGTCCGCTGCTCCTGTCTTGGCTATTGGTCAAGGGAAGGGAAAGAAGAGGAAAACTTCATCGAATAACTATCGCAAGGTGAAAGCCCGAGATGGTGCCTCTTCTAGTGGGACCAAAGTTGATCCCGCTAAGCCCTGCTCCAACCCAAAGGAGGCAGAATGCCACCACTGCCACAAGATAGGACATTGGAAGAGAAGCTGCCCGGATTACCTGCAAGCGATCAAAGAAGGAAAGATCAAGCCATCTTTCGCATGTATATACACAATCAAATCTAACGATTCTAATCATGCTATTTCTTGGGTTCTTGATACCGGTTGTGGTTATCACATTTGTTCTAATGTGCAGGGACTAAGAAGAAGTAGGGATGTAGAGCAAGGAAGGATCAATCTAATCATGGGGAACAGAAGATCGTCGCCTGTGACCAAGATTG
Source organism: Lactuca saligna (assembly GCF_052625555.1). Classification (NCBI taxonomy): domain Eukaryota; kingdom Viridiplantae; phylum Streptophyta; class Magnoliopsida; order Asterales; family Asteraceae; genus Lactuca; species Lactuca saligna. The sequence continues at coordinate 179,330,607 of NC_136422.1, read as the reverse complement.
GAGTGTATTCTTTAGTGCTTAGGAATAGTTTGGTTTTAAATTTGAACAATAGTTGCTATTCACCAGAAATGGCTAGAAACATCATTTCATTTCATGGTTTATATAGACAAGGATTTAGATTTTCTTTTAATAATGAGAATGGTTCTATTTTGGCTTATCTAAATGGTGTCTTTTACTTTGAAGCTATACCATGTAATGGAATATATGAAACTGTTATGATTGTTGATAACTTAGGAAATGATGTTTTGAATATTGATTCTTCCACTAGTATGGATAAAGCATCCTTGTGGCATTGTCGTCTTGGACATGTCAACAAGAAACGCATAGCACAACTCCAAAAGGATGGAGTGTTGGAGTCATTCGACCTTCAGGAAGATGACACATGCGAGTCTTGTTTACTTGGAAAGATGACTAAGTCACCCTTCACGAGTACTTGTGAAAGGGGTGAGGGGCTATTGGACCTAATACATACCGATGTATGTGGACCCTTTAGATCAACCACGAAGGATGGGAACCGCTTCTATGTGACTTTTACCGATGACTATAGTAGATATGGGTATATCTACTTAATCAAGCAAAAGTCAGACACCTTTGAAAAGTTCAAAGAGTTCAAGAATGAAGTGGAGAATCAATTGGGCAGGAAAATCAAGATGCTTCGATCCGATCGAGGAGGAGAGTACCTAAGTCTTGAATTCCACGATTATCTCAAGGAGTGTGGAATAGTTTCGCAATTGACGCCTCCTAGGACACCGCAGTTGAATGGTGTGGCAGAAAGGCATAATCGAACCTTATTGGATATGGTTCGCTCTATGATGAGTCGTGCTTCACTACCTATCTTCTTTTGGGGGTATACCTTAGAGACTGCCGCCCATATCCTTAACCGAGTCCCTACTAAGAAGGTTGCCAAAACACCTCATGAGATGTGGACAGGGAAAGCTCCCTCGTTGGCACATATCAAGGTTTGGGGTTGCGAGGTTTTCGTAAGACGAGATACTCACGACAAGCTTGAACCTCGAAGTGAGCGATGTATTTTCATCGGCTACCCGCAAACATCCTTTGGATATCTCTTCTATAGACCGAAAGACAATGTTGTCTTTGTTGCGAGGAGAGGAGTTTTCCGAGAGCGAGAACTCATAAGCCAAGGAGACAGTGGGAGGCAAATCTAACTTGAAGAGATTCAAGAATCGATAGATGAAGGAACCTCTACCGCTGGCATTCAACCCGAGGAGGAAACTCCGGTTGAACCGATTGACGAATCCTTACCTCTTAGACGTTCCGATAGAGTTAGAGTTCATCCCCAGTTTTATGGTTTTCATATTACTACCGAAGGGGACACGTATATTAGTGATGGTACACTAGTAAATCTTGATGAACCTAATAGCTATAAGGAAGCCATGGCAGGCCCGGAGTCTGCAAAATGGAAAGAGGCAATGGATAGCGAGATCCAATCCATGTACGATAACCAAGTTTGGAATTTGGTTGATTATGTGCCCGAACGTAAGACCGTTGGGTGCAAATGGATCTTCAAAAAGAAGACCGACGTGGATGGGAACGTACACACATATAAGGCGCGATTGGTCGCGAAGGGCTTTACTCAAACTCCCGGAGTTGACTATGATGAGACCTTCTCACCAGTTGCGAAGATTAAATCTATTAGAGTGATGCTAGCAATTGCCGCATTTCATGATTATGAGATTTGGCAAATGGATGTCACGACCGCTTTCCTTAACAGAAAGTTGGCTGAGGATGTTTACATGGCTCAGCCAGAGGGGTTTGTGGATCCGAAGCATCCGAATAGAGTGTGTAAGCTTGAGAAGTCCATTTATGGACTTAAGCAAGCGTCTCGCAGATGGAATCTTTGCTTCAATGAGAAAGTCAAAGAGTTTGGATTTGTACGAAGCGAAGACAAATCTTGTGTATATGTCAAAGCCAGTGGGAGTATAGTAAGCTTTCTCGTTCTATATGTCGATGACATATTACTCATAGGAAACAACATCCCGACTTTGCAGGAAGTCAAGTCCTGGCTCGGGAAGTGTTTCGCTATGAAGGACCTCGGAGAGGCTTCTTACATTTTGGGAATAAGGATAGTAAGAGAAAGAAGTAAGAGACTAATTGGACTTAGTCAGAATACTTACTTAGAAAAGGTACTAAAACGTTTTAGTATGGAAAACTCAAAGAAGGGAGAATTACCGATACAAGGAAATGCCAAGTTGAGTAAGACTCAAAGTCCGAGTACCGAAGCTGAGATAGCAGAAATGAGCCGAGTACCATACGCTTCCGCAGTTGGCTCAATCATGTACGCTATGACTTGTACTCGCCCTGATATAGCCTTCGCTTTGAGCATGGTTAGCAGATACCAAGGGAACCCTAGCAAAGCACATTGGATTGCGGTGAAGAACATCCTTAAGTACCTTCGGAGGACAAAAGAATGGTTCTTAGTCCTTGGAGGGAGTGATGACTTGAAGGTGCAAGGGTATAGTGACGCCAGCTTTCAGACCGACAGGGACAACTACCGTTCGCAGTCGGGCTGGGTCTTTACCCTAAATGGAGGAGCAGTGACATGGAAGAGTTCCAAGCAGGAAACCGTAGCTGATTCAACGTGCGAATCAGAGTACATTGCAGCGAGCGAAGCGTCGAAGGAGGCAATATGGCTAAAGAACTTCATTGGTGATCTTGGAGTTGTGCCGGCCATAAAGGAGCCCATGGAGATTTTCTGTGATAACGAAGGTGCGGTTGCCTTGACCAAGGAACCGAGGGATCATGGTAGATCTCGACATATCGACAGAAAATATCACTTCATTAGACATCGTGTAGAAGAAGGACAACTCGTAGTGAAGAGGATATCATCAGAAGATAACCCAGCAGATCCGCTTACGAAGGGACTGAGTAGGGTTAAGCACTTGCAGCATGCTAGGAGTATTGGGCTGAAGGATGATATTAGTATAGATTAGATAGTGTTAGAAACGTATAATAGATAAATGTAATTAACATTTGATGATTAAATAAAGGAGTTTTATTGATGAGTAAAGTTACTGTCACATGTTAATTGTTTAACTATTGTTTCACTTTGCATGTTTTGACTTCCAGAATAATTGAGTTTATTAGGAATAATCGAATTATTCAAATGGTCCACAATCGTTCATATGTTGGGAGTAGATATGAATGAAGATTGTCATGAATTGGTGTGTAGAATGTCTAAATGGTGTTAGACATAGCAAGGGTTGCTGCAACGTTCATGAGTGCTTATGAACTTGTTTTGAGCATTGGAATAAACCCGCGCTTGCTGGAATCACCTTATGGAATACGATATAAAAGGTGATCGCAAGACGATAATATCATATAGTCTTAAAACCTAGATATATGGTTTATTATTTGTTAATTGATTGTACATTGATAATGCGAAAACGCATCAGTAACTCGGTGTTATAAAACGCATTGTTGTGCATAGTTGGTTAATGAATAAGTAAATGCATATAAGTCGAAGTTTATCTGTAACTTTTATCTAAGAAGGTAAAAGCGATATCTCGGCCGCTCGGTGATTTGATTTGACTTATGTGTCGGGCCCGGTCAGAACTGAATTGATGTGTTTGATTAAGTTTTATGTCAAATAAATCAGAGATCGAGAAACCTAAATGCTTGACTAACCATTCCATAGGATTGTCGGCATGATATCTAACAGAGGACTGTACGATCCCTTATCTAAAGGACAAGATTGATTAGATCAGAGTTGACAACGTCTTTGAGAGCTACGATTGCAAACCGAATTGTACTTGTATAGTTACTAGACTTATCCAAGTGGGAGACTGTTGGAATAGTGTCTAAGGCTGCAACTATATTAGGCAAGTATTTGATCCGGTTGTGCATGGTCCTTTTGGGTTGCCTTCATCATAGCAACTTGATGGATGATTTGTTAAAAGAGACTAAATATTATAAGGAATAATATATGGTTATTTGATTAATATAAGTCATAGATTAATTGGAATTAATTTGGTGACTTAAAGAGATTAATTAAATAAAGGGGTATAAACTGTCAATTGTTTGATAGTTAAACTTTAGACTATAAATCCATTGGGATATGCTTTGGACGAATTCTATGAGATATAGGATAGCTAAAATCGTCCAAAGGCTTATCTATGGAATGGATTTGGATAGCCTTAAGAGAAGATTATCCAATTAGGGTTTAGGTTGTAACCCTTAAGGAGTCTACAAGTATAAATAGACCCTAAGGGTGAGGGAATTCGATACACCATAAAAATTAGAGATACTCTGGCCGAATTCCTCCCCTCTCCTCTCTCCTAAATCATCTTGCTTGCTATTGGTGTTTGTAAGCCATTAGAGGAGTGACATTTGTGACTCTAGAAGCTCCAAGACAACAAGATCAACAAGGAACTCAAAGGTATGATTCTAGATCTGTTTCAATGTTGTTATTTAACCTAATTAGCCATTAGAAGTCTTGGATTCAAAGCATGTTTAATTAGAAAGCCTAGATCCAAGCATTAGGGTTTTGCATGCGCACATAGGAAAGTTCTTATGGCTAAAACCCATCAACAACAACATGCATAAATGAGACTTCAGCCTGATTAGACCACCTCGCATGACCTACAGGCTATCTCGACGCCTCTCGAGCTTTCAGCATGACTAGACCGCCTCACACGGCCTACAGCCTATCTGGACTGCTTGTCGGGCCTTCGGCCTAACTGGACCGCCTCGTAGGGCCTACAGCCTATCCGGACGGCCCCAAGTATCTTGGCCTTCAGCACAAATCATGACCACCTCAACCTAACCAACCATAACATGTCAACAAATACATAATAGATAAACATATAACTAGTCAACATACAACATGCAGATTTACAGATCACTACCGCATGCTAACATCCTATATACCAGAATACTGATCTAACAGATCTCTAAAACATAGTAACATACTATCATATAACAGGATATCCAATCCAATTGGTCGACCTTGGTCCCTTCGACCCATAAGTATAGTGAGGAAGACTCGCCTCTCAATCTAAACAATAGTTGATGAGGTCCCGACTCCAAATCTCAGTTGTAGCTGTCACCTATCAAACCAAATGACCAACTCTCACACACAATCCAAAATACCCTTAAGTCAAACTTGGTCAACCTTGGTCAAATTCAAAGTCAAAGTTAACAGCTAGCTGAGTCAACCCATCCGAGCCAACCCGACCGAGTCGACTTATCCGAGTACGTTGGGCGTACCCTTCTTTATGCGAGGCATACTCGGTGTTTGACCATCTTACGGGGCGCTGAACGCGTACAGGCAGCGTACCACTTGGCACGTCGAGCGTACGCACCCTGTTCAACCCTTTTTCCATTAAGAGCTTAACAATCCACATCTTTACATCTAAAGGCAGATCCAAAGATAAAATACCCTCATGAGTCATAAGGTTTCCAACTTTATGACTTTTCATGCACATTAAGTGCTTAAGACACGAACCCCCAACATCTTAATGCATTAAGACCTTCTATAACATGCATGGAGTGAAACTAACCCTCAAGAGTACATTTTTATGACTCAAGACCCTCATAAGATCTGAAAGGACGAATTAGTGGGTCAAGAATATTTCATGCTAAAAAATCATCATTTGTGGGACAAACAGTGTCTGGAAATAAGAAATGTCTAGATCTAGAAGATAGAGTGTTCAAGATATGAAATTTATACATCCTGGAGGTTGCTAACAAGAAGGAAATCCTAGATCCAAGATGTTTTCATGCTCCAAGCTCTTCTCACCACCTTCGTCTTCTTCAATAACACCTCCAAAACATTCTAATGGCTTCAAGATGTACTCTTCTCACTTAGGGTTTTCTTAGGATCATTTTTCATAGAGGGAGGCTGATGAAGAATGAGACATGAGGCTTAAATATCGACCAAACCCTAAAAATTAGGGTTTTCCGTTACTTCATGTACTCCCTGTGTACGAGGTGTACGCCCAATGTACTAGGGCGTGCCTGAGTACGCTTAGCGTACATAACGTACACTCAACATCTAACACTTGGAAAAAATTACCATATTGCCACTATGGGTCAATCGAGCAACCTTTCTCAACCCAAGGGTCAATTTCTCCGAAGTAATTCTCGTGTTAACCAGCACTATCCAATTTGAGTGTCAATTTCTCCGAAGTATACTTAAGATAAAAATAATCTTTTTCATGTATTAATAGCACTAATTTTTGTAAATAATTTTTCATTTGTTAACGAACATCAACTTTTTGAGATAATTAAGGTATTCCGCTTGCAATTATAAGTGTAATTACTTCAATTGCATTAAAAAAAACAAAGAATACTACACAACAGGTCCTATTATAAGAGGGTGCGTGATGGTTTTACTAGAAAATGTTAACCTACTTTTACCATTTGTTACATTTCCAGTTAATGATCCACCAATACTATCATGACCCTAACTAATCATTACACCTAACAACATCATAAAATCAATAGGCAAGACCCTACCAGTCTAGCATACGATGACACCATGTGTATTATATTGCACTTACATAACAAGGAGTATCCTAGTCAAAATCTAACAATACTATTATCCCAATGTGTAAAGGATATACAATGTCATACATGGAATAGTGAGAAGACTCTCCTGAATTGTAAAACAATAGAAGCCTAACTACACTCTCAACTCCTCACACGTATCAAATTCATGAACTGACTGTCACCAATTAAAGATCGAAACTCAATAAACAACCCAAATCCTTCAATTTTGACCCAAGGTCAAACTAGTTATTAGTCCATGCTCGATGGTTAACCAGGTCAATGACCACAACATTGTGGTGAGCCCTTGTCCGCGTTGGGGCCAAGTCCACACAAAGCAGTCGTGTTGCAGTATGCTAGATTGCTGTGGGGCTTCCTTGGTCACAACGTGGTTACGATCAGAAATTCATTTCTTAATTAAGAGCTTAATCCATTAAGACAACTCCTAATACTTTCCAAAAGACTTAATGATACCCTCTCCCTCCCCCTATTAAGGGTTCTATCCTAAGGGTTACACATTTGATATGGTAATCAATGAAAAATAGAGTACTTAAATGAATCCATAATCCATACTCTCGATTTGTGTAATTTCATTAACACGTACAGATTGCAAGTCTGCTAGTGTTCCACTGGACTGTCTAGAATAATCTGTGGTCGCCAGCAATACTCTACTCGATGACAGATGTATGTTAAGCATGGTCTCTTTGCCTAACTCTCGCATGGTCTCTCACCACTATTCGATCTTTGGTATGGTTTTTCACAATTATCTCTTTTATCTTATGGTCTCTCACCATTATCTCTACTCTTATAGTCCCTAATTGTAATCTCATTTCTCTTCTTTCTACCCATCCTACCCAATACATTATGCGTACAACAAATACATATATGATATTTTAGAAAAATCATTATCTCATGTAACAAAGATATCAAAAACTCAGATAATAAGCACATAAAACATTTAGGAAAATTAAATACTTGATATATGTGTGTAAGCTAAAGGTAACTATGCACTCACCTGACAGAGACATGTGACTCAAGTGCTTCGCCTTAACACATTATATGTTCTCTTGATGTAACCTAAGTATGATTAATACAAAGTCTTAGTCTAATGATCTTGATGACTAGTAACAGTCAAGATTCTCACCAACCTCAATGTCTACATCAAGATCTATCAAGTAAGGATCGGTCAAGTAGGACAGTTAGGAGGCAGGATCATTTCGACATATAGATTTTTTAAAATCAAACAACCAAGCCAACGTGCCCATTCTATACACCTCTCTCATAAGTAGATCAATCAGTATAACGATTTGGAAAATTACTGATAAGTCTTATTTATAGGTTCATAATAATGAATTATGACTATAAATATAAATTACGCTGAAAAGACTAAAGTGTAGCAAAACTTACAGAGATTTTTGATGAAAACCAGAATCTAAACAGGCAGAATATTGAATCAGGATCTCCTACTCGAAGGTTCCCACTCGGATGCATACTCAGCAGTGTCGTAGGGGTTCGTCGCAGGCCAAAAACTAAGGTAAAATGGCTCTATAGGGGAGAATATCGAGAGAGAGAGAGAGAGAAGTTTTAGGGGCTATATGTAAGGAACCTATATAGGAATGGGCTCTATTTATAGGACATGGAAATGCTCTTCGGGCAAGCCATTGTGCATATCGAGCATGTCAGCTCTGTTAGCTCCTATGGTTGTTTGCCACGTGTCATGATACTGGTGGTCCACCTCACCACCTTTTAGAGTGTGGTATGTGTCACAAAACCATGGTGCCATGTGTCCTATTTTTGTGGTGCCACATCACCTTAACTCTTGTAGGATGGGAATGGTCGACTTGCTACATGACGGTCTCCGGTGTTGCCACGTCATCAATATATGCCAGGTACTTCGTGCGCCCGATTTTCTTGATTTTAGAAATGGCCTAACTTCTTCATACTAGCTTCATTTTCGAAGCTCTTTATATCCTCTGAAAGCTACCTGTAAGATGTACAACTTTCTTTTAGATCCCAATAGCTAATTCTCACTCTATCAAAATTTTAAATTTTTGATAGGCTTAGCCTGTTAGAGAATGTTGTAGAAAGCATAACACCTACATACATATTTTATTCTCGATGTTCTTTATATCGACGGATTCCTATTGACAAGATCTTCAACTCTCGTTTAGATTGTTTTCCAAAATAATCTACCATTCTAAAATTTGATGTTAGTGCATACAATGTTGCGCTAAATCCTAGAAAAATCATAACTTCCTCTTACGAAGTCAGATTTGGACGTTCTCTATATGCATGAATTTGCTTTTTTGAATACTACAACTTTCGTTTAGATCACTTACACTAATAAGAAACCTATCTCTAATTCACTATTTATGACATACGGTTCGAACCAGAAACTTCAGAAGGTCGTAACTTCTTCACTCGATGTCGGACTCGAGCATTCTTTATATGTTCAAAATCCACGTCACATATACTATAACTCGGTTAATATTATTTACCCCAAACAAACTCCTATTTAAAATTCATCATTGTGGCTTACAATAACTTATTTGTCTAGCCTGAATTTGCAGGTGTTACACGTTATTACTACTCTGTGGTGCCTCAATCATAACCATCTCATCTCAGTCTTCTTTCTCCGGGTTCTAAAGACCACCAAAGAGTATCGTAGAACATCAATTTTGTATAATACTTCAAATAAAATCTATAAATTTAAGAAGAAATTGAGTAACAAAAATATAATAAGGTGGGAAAAAGAGCGGGGAAGAGATTACACGAAGTGGGATTACCGACCTTTGTGTGGCCACTGATGATACATAACATTCTTAATTGCATTGTTAGTAGAAAAAGTGAACTTGTTAGGGCACTTTCATTTTTATTTATTGGCTTTTGGATCTTCCAAATCATTCTTGTAGGAGATTTAGAGATGGATTTGAGAGAAAACTGATATTGATATTGAATTGAGAGAAGGTTGATGTATTGAATAAGAAAAAAGGTTGTGTTCTTCTGTGTAACACTCCAAATCAGGTATTACCTTGAAGTACTTGAATAATTTTAAATATAGCATAATAAGTCCCTTAAGTACGCTAATCAGGCGTACTTATGGGTACGCTTAGCGTACTATGCAAGGGTGATCGCGGAGGAGCGGCACGTACGCTGGGGGTACATGACGGATGACCAAAATCCTAATTTCCATACTTAAGGCTTATTTAAACATCCTTAAGCCTCTTGGACCTAACCCTAGACAACCTTAATAGCCTTATTTCGTCCTTCTACTCCAGAGAGAGTTTGTGAGATCATTTTTGAGCTTAGAGAGTGCATTTGTGGCCATTATAGTGTCCATTCAAGAAGGAGAAGTTGTCAAGCAATCTTGGAGTGACATTGGGCTTCAAGAATCTGCACCTAGTTCACCTTAAGAAGCTTCTGGAGGTATAAAGCTTTAATCTTTCCATCTTGTGAGTTGAGCAACTCCAGAGGCTGGAAATGTTAGATCTGAGGTCCTTTGGTCCATTCATAACATAAAAATGAAGTCTTGATGGGTGTTTTGACCTCATGCATGGATTAAGACCCTTAAAAAGGTCTTAATGGGATTGTTGGGAACATATGAGACATGCAAAGGCATAAAGTAGCCAACGTTATGCCCTAGGTCGTCTTAATAAGCTTAGATCTGACTATTGGACGTGAGAAAATCGAGTATTAAGCACTTAGTGGAGAAAGCACTTTTTATGTTACTACATTGGGCGTAACCTAGCGTACACAACGCGTAAGGCCCAGGGACTCAGTATGTCGTGCGTACCAGGGTGGTACGCTAAGCGTACGCACATCAGTTGGACTTAGAATTTGTTTTGGGCCTTTGAGCTTTTGGGCTTCAATTAGTCATTGGGCCTGGTTATGTTTTGAGATTAGTGGACCAGTTTATATGTTTTAGGCCATGGATGTTATGATTAGGCTTTATTGGGCTATACGGCCCATTAATGATTTTGAATATGGACTTTGGGCCCATTAACTAAGGAAGACCTTATGGGCCATTAGGAAAGGACTTGAAGTTCGGGTATTTCAATTGGATTATGTTTAGCCCTAACCTTGGGTAATGTTATCATGGTTCAACACGAGAGGTTACGGACAGTTAGGAGAGCAGCTTTTGGATTCTTCAGACAAATGTGAGTCTTTTCACCATACCAACGGGTTTAAGGCACCAAGGCTGACCCATTTAATGTTATACGGATTGATAGTTGATTATGTGATATTTCACTAGGACATTTGTATGAAAGACCCCGGGAGGTTCCCGTGGCAGTATATTAAGACTATGAGGAGGTTCCCATGGCATCTAGTATCAGTCCTTGGAGGGTTTCCATGGATTCTTAGTATGTTATTTGTTTAGCTCGTATGATATTTTCATGACTTGTGTAGATCGCGTGGGGGTTCCCGCGGCAATTAGCCAAGACCACGTGGGGGTTCCAGTGGTGGCTAGTCAAGACCACGTGGGGGTTTCCCGTGGCGTTTAGTGTAAGACCCTGGAAGGTTTCCACGACATCCCTATATGTCTATATGCATGGCTTATGTGGTATATGTAGCCTTTATAGATAATATGATATGTGGATTGTGGATTGTGTGGGGGGTATGCTCTGGGGGAGTCACTAAGCATTAGCTTACAGTTTGCGGATTTGTTTCAGGTACATCTGAGCCCAAGGGCAAAGACAATGTTTAATGGTGCGGCGTGCACTCTCTCATCGATATTTTATAGTCACTCTGATATTTTTAAATAAAGTTGTATTGGATGTTGATTTGAAAACAATTGTTTTGAGATTTCATGGTTTATGGAAATGTGTTTGATTAATTCAAAATGGAAAAATTCTTTTGAAAATTTGGATCGTTACATTCTGATTTTTGTAGATGGATAGGACATGGTTGATTAAAAGATGGAGGCAGTGAGCCGATACTTTTAACCGAAGCCTAACATTTTTAGCCGGCTAATGAACATTGGTGCTGTTGATAATCTGAATGTTTATAGATAAGTAACAAACTAATATATTTAGTTATAGATTTTTTTTTTCATTTTGATTGCTTTTGTGTATAACCTAATAAACTTATGTATTTATTATCATTGTCATCAATTTATTGTGCCACTGGACATACCTCCAGCAGTAACTAACCTACATTTTCAAATATCAAATTCAAATCAAGACTAGGGCTAACACTTCTATTTATTGTTTGTGTTTTTATGAAAAAAAAATCCCTAGTAGTGGATTTGAAATCTCTAAGGACTCATATAACGGATTAAGACAAGTGATCGAAACATTGTAATCATTATATTGTTTTTCATGTCCTTATACTATAGAGTTGTATAATACATAATTTTAAAACATAAATTGTTGTGTTTCGAGAAAAACTATTATGTACGAATAAACTCTCATAATAAATAGCTAGTGAACTTTTACTAAACAACTTATTAACTACTTTAAGTTTTCAGTCACTCGAGTTCAACTAATTATATATTTCAAATCATTTGTGTATTTGGAATTAAGCTGAAATTTAATATATAACTAATTATATGTTTAAAACTCACTTGTGTATTTGAATAATAAGGTTCTACTTAATTGGCGATGTAGATATTGAACTCAAATCATCTGATACAAAGTTTGACTCTTACAACTTTGATAACATATTGATATAAGATGATGCATTGAAGGTGTTCGTTTTGGTCTTTTAGGATTGTGTACGAAGCATTTTTCAAAATTTATGATTTCGATCATATTACTTAGGGTATCAGGAAATTAGATTCGAGATATCCAAGAACAATAAAATCTCAACTTCAGGCCAATCAGATATCTAAACACATAAACACCTTAATTTGTTTGATGCTTTTCGAAATAGAAACCTTGGGAGTAACATTATGTTTTAATGTGTATCTCTTTATAATGAAACACCTCTTCATACGGAGACGGAGGAAGTTAGTTTTAGGTAATTTTGGAAGGAAGAACACAATTGTTCCCGAGAGTAGCAATGAATTGTTTTTAGCAAGATATTAAATGCAGGTTATATTCGTTCCTTTGGATCCCATCAGGAGAGCTGCTCCTTGGAATCCCACCACTACCCTCCAAATTGGTTGGTTTTTTTATTTTTAAATTAAGCCTTAGATAAATTTAGTTGATAAAACTAAAAAAAAGTGTTATTATTTACTTCAAACTAGAAAAGTGTTATTTTTACTTCACTCATTAAAAAAATACCCCACACGCACACAAATTCACCTACTTATATAAGAAGGATATCCTAAACAATTGGACGTACATATCAAATAAACTAGAATCCCTTGGAAATTACTAACTTAGGATGATGTATTACAAACTAGTACATGTGGTTAAATTAGCGAGGGCCCGAGTTGGAATTAATTGGTCAGCTTTTGTGAAGTGATTTGGTTGCTGACAAGGCAGCAAATTGTCCTTGTCGACTGCCGTATCGCTGACGGTATTTGCAGTTGCCGGATGACTGCCTGTTCAACAGTCGGGGACCATTTTGTCCACTCTCCATCTCCTCTGAAAACTTTTATTTTTTACCACCCTCAAAATAATGATATTTTACTCAAGTCATGTAGTAAAAATATTATTTTTAATTAGTAACAGCTAATTAAATATTTTTATTAGATACGAAAAATAGAAAAATTCACGAATGAGAAATATATATAGACTTTGTACTTTGACTATTAAATGTTGATGTTTATTTATGGTCTTTAAATGGTAAATTGTGGTTGATACACTTCTAGTAATCTAGAAAAAAACATCATAATTTTTGTGTAAGTAAATAAAAAAATATATTATTGAAATAAAACCAGCATACTAAGATTAATTTCATGCGTAAATTATAGAAGATATATAATGTAATTTTAAAAATTATATAACATATAAAATTGTAATTTTTTAGACAGCTTTAAAATCAAGATAATATTTAATATGCTATCAAACAATTTTAGCGTCAAATTTGTTATATTTATTTAATGTAATTAAGTTTTTATGATACAGAGTTACTATGTTATAACTAATAGAATATATTATAGGAAGAATTTTGATAAAATCATAATATTTTACATCAGTTTACAGTTTAATCCGAACTTTTATTTTTTGACAAAAAATTAAAATTATTTTATATTTTGCGGAAATTAACGAACAACTATTATTTTCTAATAACAGAAAATGAAAGATTATGTTATCAAATTAGATAATTGAGATTTCTATTCAAAAGAATAAATATTGAAATTAAATTATAAAATGATCCAAAATATTAACATTTTATTGGATATTTCCTTATATTATATTATTTCTTTTATATATATATATATATATATATATATATATATATATATATATATATATATATATATATATATATATATTAGCATCTATTTGAGTTATGAAGAAATTAAGGAGAAATAATCATAAATTTTAATATTTTTTTTATAAAACATGTTTGGTGTAATACATGTTCTCATAACAGATATAATCATGAGGGGTATAGATTGTAGGAGTGTGCGTGGTGCGGTTTTGGTACGGTTTAGAGTCAAAATTGCAAACCGCACCGCATGTGCGGTTTGAAATTTTTGGAAACCGCACCGCGACTGTTGTAAACCACGTTATGCGGTGCGGGCGGTTTGATGCCATTGCAAATATAATATATATGTAATTATTTATTAAACATTTAATAGCCGTTATTGACTATTATGAGTGTGTGTGTGTGTGAGTGTGTGTGTGTGTGTGTATATATATATATATATATATATATATATATATATATATATATATATATATATATATATAGGGAAATGATCAAATGAGAATACCTAAAAGGTTGAGAACGCGAGAACATGTATATTCATTTGTGATTCCATGTATTCATTTGTAGAGAAATGATAAATTTTTATGTACAATCAACATGAATATGATTTTTTTCTTCATTTGAAATTAAAGGCGTATAAATCTATCATTTTTCTACAAATTTATACATGGAATCACAAATAAATATACTTTGTTCTTGCATTCTCAACTTTTTTGGTGTTCTCATTTGATCCTACTCCTATATATATATATATATATATATATATATATATATATATATATATATATATATATATATATATATATATATAATTTTGATCGATAATATATTCTATATGTAATTTGGTTTGATTTGTCTGAGTTCCAATGCAATTAATATATATATATATATATATATATATATATATATATATATATATATATAGAGAGAGAGAGAGAGAGAGAGTCAAGATCAAATAAGAAGAAAATTTTTGGTAGGAAGGTGAGAAGTTTTTTTTCTACATATTTTTTCGCGAACAAACAAAATGAATCATTAGATGATTCATTTGTAAGATGATTCACAAGAAAAAAATTTCAAAAAAACATCTCGATGATTTATTTATATAATGATTTTGTTGTTATTCACTAAAATTATCATAAAAGTAAATTTTTTCTTAATTTACTTAAAAATGAATCATAAAGATGTATTTTTGAGAACTTTTTCTTGTGAATCATCTTACAAATGAATCAGCTAGTGATTCATTTTTTTTGTTCGTCAAAAAATATGTAAAAAAAAAACTTCTTACCTTCCTACCAAAAAAAATTTCTTACCGGATCTATATCCTATATATATGTAATACATATATATATATATATATATATATATATATATATATATATATATATATATATATATATATACCCACACAGACACACACTTAATCGTGAAAGTGATCGCCATTTAAAGATAGATTATTAACTGAGAGACAGATTATTGATTTAGAGATAAATTATGAATGAGTGATAGATTATTACTGAGAGGTTAATTATGAGAATACCACCAAATGATATAAATTAAAAGCTATTTAGAAAAATAAGTGATAATATGATTTATTTGATTTATGTAAGTATGTTTTTAATAGTTGTTATTCACTAAGCCATGAAGCTTATGTTTTTGTGATGATTTGTTTTGCAAGTATATTATTGTGACGCTCGACTCATTCTTGTACTTAAGGCCAGTACGATCCTTGTGATAACTACTTGGTATGAGATCATGGGTATTACATAATGTAACTCATTCATCTTTCATGAGTTCACCATGTATGATTCATATAATCAATGAAGTTCTATCATGTACCAACATCATTTACATAATTATTATCTAAACAATTTCACAATCTATAATAGATAGGTTCAAACTCTATTTATCAAATTGATGAACTAAATCAAGATATATTCACCTTTTTTATGGCCTATGCGGATGGTATTCCAAACTTGGTAGTTCCTTATTTAGCCTATTCTCTTGATTTCCTATTCACCAAAACATTTTATAATAACTAGGTGTAAGACCCGTGTATTAAACGGGTTGATTAATAAAATATTAAATATCAAGATATTAGAAAAATAAAAAAAAATGGTTATGAGGGTTTAAGAGGTAGTTTTATACTCTTTCCAGTAATATTGGATGAAATTCATATAGAACATAAATAATCTCCAACACAAGTTCATTTTGATTCATTCACATTCTGTTTTGGAAAAGAGATATGTTTAGAGGAAATTACTTCACAAAATATTCATTGTAATACTAACATTTCAACAATATATATTACGTCCTTATAAGAAGTATTGATCATTTTGGTGACTAATCACTTTTGCACCTACCTTTGTAAAAAAACATTTAGACTAATAGGAAACAAAATATTATTATGTTACTTTTTAACCTTTATTTTAATAGTTGATGTTTTGATACAATGGCTTGAAGTCCATTGAATAATTCAAATCACATTTCCTTGTAGGAAAAGTAAGTAGTATGTGATGTGAAATTGAAATAATATGCGTGATTAATTATATGGTAAGTTGAAATATCATATAAGAAATATTGTATTATTTTGGAAAGGATATAGGATTAGTGTGAATTTGAGATTGGTAGAATAAATTTTGATGACATATTAGGAAAATAAGGGAAATATAGCATATGTATTCTTCATTTTTGGAAATATAGCATATTAATCAAATAAATACATTAATTAATCATTTATTACAAAAACACAACAAATTGACATGTGGAATTAATTTTATTCAAAAAAACCCACAAAATTACATGTGGCAAATGAATGGAAAACATGACATGTGGCAAAAATCATTTTCATTTATTAGGTTAGATCATTGATTAAGTCACATTCATGGATGAACTTATATATACCATATGGCTTTTAAGAAATCATATCATCATCTCAAATTTTCACAATCTTTCACATATCAAATATTTAATACTCTTTAACGAGTTCATTTTATCAATTATGATCATTAGGCACCTCTTATTTTACTACTAAATGGCTTAATCCATTAAGTCATATTCTTCATCTATAAGATCTTAATCTCATGGATTAAGTTTCTACCTTAACTCTTACTTCTCACATATAAGGTTCATAAACATTTGAATAAGCAGTAATTGATATATATATATATATATATATATATATATATATATATATATATATATATATATATATATATATATATATTATTAACATTAGCTATTACCTCAATTTCATCATTCAAGTTTATACCCTTCACTTAGGGTTTTATCATTAACATCATAATGTTTATCTAAATCAAATTTGATGTGTTAGAAGTAGTAATTCTTACCTTACTCTTCCAAATAGAAGCTTAAATCCAAAATCTTCATCAACAACGAGACTCCTACGGCGTGGATGGGCAAAATCGCACCTTGATGTGTGTTTTTAGGAGTGTTTATCGAACTGACCAATTTACAGGTCATATTTTTTAATCTACTCCAGTAGCCACGTCATGACATATCTTTTATGACACCTCTCACTGACAACAATACTCGATCTGCCACTAAAAATAATGGGTAATCTACTTTCTCCCACATCGCAGCCAGACACCTCCATGTCATGCAAATTTCAAAGTAAGTTGCTATCACTATTTATTTTATGTCACTCAGTATACCAATGTGAGCCCACATCGTGACCGTATTCTTGCCATGTCATGGCTAACACAAAAATGTGTTATTCTTCACATTTGATCATTAGGCTATAACCAATTGTACTTTTACACTATGTTCCTTATTTTAATTAAGGAAAGACATAATACTCCTACTAAGATCATATTTATATAATATAACACATGTTTATAGAACGGGTATTACATTGTTGGAGGTAGACATGGGTGCGAAAATGAGTGATGGTTACCAATGATAAGTTGTGTTGCTTATCGAATCTTTGATTAATGATGGGTTGGTTTTCGGTGATGTTGGCTAGAGTTGGAGACCGATGATATTGGTCGGAGGCAATGACCGGCGAGGTGGTGTGAACTAGTGCTGCTAGTCGTGGCCAGTGATGGATTGGTAGTTCAAGGTTAGAGATTGTTGAGAGGGTAAGGGTGTAAGGTGGCTCCCATCTTATGAATTAACTGGATTTTTAATAAAATACATAACAAATAAACATAAATTACATGGATCGTCCCTCGTGCAATACCTAAAAGGCACGTTCAATACCTATTTTCAAAAATTAACTCGGACCATCCCTCGTTTGATTTAAACTTGCATGGTTGATCTCTTGAGACATCAAACGACTATATTGCCCTTGCAAATTTCTTTTAATGTTTTCATTTCATTTAAAATGCCTCTAATTTATTTATATATTTATTTTAATGGATATTAAGTATTTATGGGTCTCATATCTCTCTCTCTCTCTCTCTTTATATATATATATATATATATATATATATATATATATATATATATATATATATATATATATATATATATATATACTTTGAATTAGTCCTCCAACTAATTGTTTATGAAGATTCAACACCACATACTGCCTCTGTCTAAAATAATACATGGAATCAAACCACAATAGCGACAAAGATCATAGACCTAAAAGTTGTTGAAGCTTTAGTCCTAACTCAAATCAAATGATCTAATCAAAAACCATATAGGAATTTACATTTGAAAGCCAACCCAAATAAATCCAACCCATAAGATTATTTCAAAAATCAAAATAAATAAATAAAAGAACTTTAAACCCAGATAGTTCCAGCAATTGAAAATGGTTGTGGATCTTAGATGGTCCAATAAGGTAAGAGACAATAGTGATGTCAAAGTTCAGTAGTGATGGTAGTGTTCATTGTTGATAGCGGACAATATAACCATGGTAGAGAGAGAGAGACCCTCACTAGAAACCTATAAAATATTTGTATTCAATCGAAACACTTACTCAACAAAAAAACAATAAAACCATCCCCACAAAACCTAGAATCATTTTTTTCAGGTGTGACATTTGACGGGGTGGATTGCAAGGGATGAAGAGATAACTTGAAAGCAGAGTAGATGATCTATCATCAAACGATGTCAGTGGCTTGCAGGAGAGGACAGTGTTGGTTTGGAGGCTGATAATGATGGTGGTTTGAGGGGGTAAACAACAACAACTATGTCATCCTGATATATCTTCGTCTCTCTTGGTGTTGCATCAACAGATACTCACATGCGTGTATCTCCGATCAGGAGGGTTAGGGAAGTGATGGAGAGGTTGTTGTAGTGAGACTTTTTTTTTCATTAGGAGTAAGAATAAAAACATAAAACTAATCGAAAAATAAAAATACAAGGGTTATTTATGGTTATTCTAATTCTGGCACGGACTAAGTTTGCAAAAAAAAAAAAAAATCTTCCAGTGATGAAGCATGCAAGTCTAAACAAAATGAGGGAAAATCCGTGTTATTTTTTAAAATATAAACTTTTGGTACCTGCATGAAGTACAATTCATATAATTTACTCAATAAACTATGAACAAATTAAAAAATAAAAGAGAATAATTTAGTTATTTTATGTCTGTAAGGGATCCAATGCGCAATAAAAATAAAAATATCTTTTAAGGATCGGCTAAGTTAACAAAAAGAATTAGAGACCAAACGTATAGATTACCCCGAACCGCAGGGACCATTCGTATAATTTAAATTATATAAATCAAAATTTAACAGTTTAAAGTTAATGTTTTCCAATAGAAATGGTTAAAATTATTTTGACTAAATAAAGGAAACAAAAACTCATTTTGATGAACATATAAATAAAATGCTACCTATGAAACCCACACATTTAAATTATATTATTTCGACATGGGAAAGTGTCAAAACCAACGGGTCTCGTAGCTAATTTTAAATTTGATTTGGGTTGGATTTTTGGGTTAAATCGATTTTTGCCGTGTCTAAATTAGTTCCAGCGTGTCATCTATGCTCAAGCATGTTTAAAAAAACGCACCAAAATCATTTTGAAGTTTAAATATACAATATTATTTAAAACGTCAATTCCAGTATTGCTATACACTAAAAAGAATATTATTAATCACGAAAAACGCCAATATTTTTAAATGGAATCTATAATTCCTTACAAAAAAAACCATGATTAAAGCTTTTGCCATATCCAACAAGTAAAAGCAACCTTCTTTCTATTCGTCACTTGGGGTCCACGTAAAACAAACTCAAACAAAAATAATTAAATATAAATGGTCCCGCCATCTGTCGTACCTCTATTTTTACTGGCGGCGCGCATATCACTATGCTTTTCTGCCGCGTGTCTTCGGTCCCAATGCTTGATTTGACTTCGTCCTTTGGTATATGGTACAAATCTTAGATCGGTGGTTGTGAGACCACTCACCGCACTACTCCATTGTCAATCATGTTAGGCTTCTCGGTGTGGTATGCGGTTTGGAACCGCGGTTGCGTCATGTGGGACATGAACACCGCCTCCAGGGTGCAGTTTGTGGCGGTCGAGAATGCACTGTGGCTTTTGAAGATCACATTTGCTGATTGTGTATTCCTTTTTCTTTTGACCGTTCAAAAATTCGTGTAATTAATTTTTTTTTTTTTATCCTTTTACTCCATCTATATATACATGTGTTATCACTTTTACATTTACACAACCTTTAAACACATATAAATACAATCATTTCATCCAATTTTCTTTGAAAAAATATCTTCTTCCAAAAGACCTAGCAAAGAAAAAACACCAGTCAGAAACACCAACACCCCAATACCTTCATTTGATCAACCGATTTTCTCACATCCGTATTTTTTTGGAAAGGGATATTCCCTAACGAGGGTTTCCGGGCCAGCTTTTGCGCACCGACTAATCCCCCACTGCAAACATAAAGCTTTGCTTTGTTTCCTTCTTTTCCACAACGACCAGCGCAACCACATCCACAAACACCACCACTACCACAACCCGACCCGGATTTTAATCCATTTGATTTTTTGTCCCAACCCGAGTTTGTTCAACAAACACAAACACAACCAGAACAGTTGTTTCTGATTATGAACCGGAATACGTTATAGAAACTCAACCCACTCGAGTAGCGACTAAAAGAAAAGAGAAGGCAGATGCTAGATGTTGGGAACCTTTGGAAGCGTTAGTGTTGGCACAATATTGGATTGATATTTCAGAAGATGCGCAGTTGGAAAAGACCAAAAGCATGATCGCTTTTGGATTCGCGTTTTACACAAGTTTCATAAAGGAATGAACCGTGGAAAATATCGTTCAAAACATCAAGTGTACTCAAAATGGGGAAAGATAAACAAGGAAGGCATGTTGTTTAATGACTTGTTGAACAACATGAAACGTCAATGGAAAAGTGGAGAAAGCGATGAAGTCATTTTGAAGAAAGCGTTGAAAGTGTATCAAAATAAAATCTGAAGGCTTTCAAATTTCTTGAAGTTTGGAATTTTTTGAAAGATAACAGGAAATGGCTGAGTAGCAAAACATCTGACCAACATATCGACAGTGGGTCAAAACGCAGCAGAACATCTGAGTTCGACTACACTACATCAGATGCTCGTGTTCAGTTTGATCTGAACGAAGATGAACCTGTTCCAGTTTCACCACCTTCCCGACCATTGGGAAGAGACAAATCAAAAAGCAAAGGCAAAGGCAAAGCGTCGGATTCAAATGATTTGAAAGAAATGGGAACCAACATGAAGGATATAAAAGAGAGAATGGACAAGATTTTGAAAATTGCTTCTGAAAAAGAGCTTCGGAAACAAAGGGAGAGCGATATGCGAATACTAGCAATGGACATGTCGAATATGACCGGGGCCGAGCTTGAAGTGGTTTTGGCGGTGAAGGAGGAAGTAAAAAACCGTTACATGAATCGTGGCTAATTTCTAGTTTTTTTTTTCAAGTTTTTAATGGTTTCTTGTGTGTTTTTTTTAAGTTGTTGGTTTTTTGTTTCTACTTTGTTTTTCTAAATTTTTAGGGTTTTTTTTTTAAAAAATTAAGTAATGTATGGTATTTGTATTTTTAATTAATGAAATATTATGTCTTTAAAATTATGTTTTTTTTATTAAAAAATAAGTTTTATTAAATTAAAATAGTTAACAAAAAAAAAACAAACAAAAAAAAGGAAAAAAAATAAAACTAAAATTGTGGCACCACACCCTTGGTGTGGCAAGAAACCACACTTAAGTGGTAAAAAGTGACGTGGCGCTTACGTGACGAGGGAGGGAGTGCTGTTTCGGTGGCACCACTCCCTCCAGCCTTAGACCAAGGAGAGTAGTCGCGGTTCCCCCACATCTTCACCCAAAATACCGTTTCTTTTATGCGGTTTTTACCGTAATTTTTCTCTTTTCATCCAAAATAGTGTCACATTCCTTCTACTCTTTATTTTTTTTCTTCAATTGTTTCTCTCTCATATCCTCCTTTGGTAGGGTACACCTAAAGAACAACACTTTGTATGGTAAAATTGACATGACACTTACTTAGCATCTATATATGGTGGAGAAGGGAGTGCGGTTCTCGTGACATCATTCCCTTTAGCCTTATAACACATTACATTTTCACTTACTCAATAAAACTCATGTGTGATATCATACCTTATCATTCTTTTAATATTTTTTTTTTGAATTGAATGTAATTTAATAAAAATTAAATTTTATAAAATTAAAAAATATATATTTCATTAATTTTATTAAAACGACTACAATAATAAAACCATAATTTAAATAAAGCAACTACATAGAAAATACGGCGATTACAATAAAACGACTACAAAATACGACTAGTTGTAATATTTTTCATGATATTCGTTCTAGCCCTCATAACAATATCGAGTTGTTACTGGTGAGATAATCGATTAGTTTTGTTAAAAATTTCAAATCATGAGTTTTTTTGTTTCGCCTCCCGCACTTTCTTTGTCTCTTCCATCTCTTCTTTCCAAGTACATCATAGTCATCTAATGTGACATCCCCAAAATCACGGCCAGAAAAGACCGGTTTTGTTTATACTTTATTTCAAAATCAGAGTTATCTTTTAATAAAAGGGTTGCGGAATTTGTCCCAAAACAATAATATGATAAAGATTTATCAAAAGCATTTCCATAGAAATGTATTTCATTAAAAGACTCGGGATGTCATGTTCGTACAGATCAAAAGTATAAACAATACAATATAAGCCTTACTACATTATTTCATATCTACAGGCCTATATCCGTAATCCCTCGTCCAAAACATCACACCTATGCTCATGCGCTACTACCTGTAATGCATAAAACTGAGTGGGTCAGGCTTGGGAGCCTGGTGAGCACATAGGGTTTTCAACCCACAATAAGTTTATTAATTTCATCAATCAACAATAACCCGATTACCCGTTCCCGTTATCCTCACTTTACGTCCCTAAACACCTATCATAAGGGACCTAGCCTAAGGATCATCATCGGGACGGACACTACTGCTAAGGGGATTCCTCAGCAATAAATGTCCTAATAGGCAACCATGTGGGGGATGGAGTACACCGGTGAACACATCGTTCACAACACCTACAGGTTGCGAGCCTGCTAGTGTTCCACTGGACTGTCTAGAAGAGTCCGTGGTCGTCATCTATACTCCGCTAGATGACTGGATCAACAACAACAACATCGAGGCCTCTCATCATTTTATCACACATCACCTATTACATCTACCCATGTTTTACCCCAACATTTTCGTAGATATAAAATAAATATACAGTTTAAATCATTGAAAACATGTATAACAACGTTCATCTAGCATAGATAGCAAGTATTCAGATAATATGCACACATAGCACGTAATTTATATAAAATACTTCATATCTATGTGTAAGTTGAAGGTAACTATGCACTCACCGGAAAAGGTGGTGATTCCGAACTCAGACAGCGCTTCGCTTCTTAAAAAGAATTTTTCTTCGACGAAACCTAATATTATTACCACTAGAGTTTAGTTTATTATTCGTCGAGACTAATTAATAGTCTAGCTATTATTATTATTATATAAGCGTCAAAAAAAATACTTATATAACCCATAATAATAGCCCAAGTATTTATTATAAGTTCCTAATAACGTTACTATAATTAAATAAAAGTTATATTAAAAATAGCGTAGGCGTAGCTCACTTACAGCGGGTTTTATAGAAAACCGGGCTTTGCTTGGAGCAGCGTTCCCGAGCCGAAAAGCTCTTCTTCTCGGAGCCTTCGAGCACTCCGGGGCTTCCGCCTCGTGCTAGGGAGGTTCCCTAGGCTTTTCGGGGGATTTCGGGGCTAGAGAGAGGTTCTAGAGAGAGAGAGAGAGAGTAAAGAGAAGAAAGAATGGGAAAGGTGTGAAGAAAATGAGGGTGGGAGAGGTGGTATTTATAGGGTGAAATGTGGCTGAACTTGGTGCCACATGTCACCATCTGGTGGCAAGCCTTGGGGAGAAAGCAATGGCCAAGATTGTGTCACATCACCCATTTTCGCACAGCACACTTCCGACTTCTAAAATCCGTAACTTTCACATACGACCTCCGTTTTTGACGTTCTTTATATCCACGCGTAGGTAATAATAAGATCTACAACTTTCATTTTGACACCGTCAGCTAATTCTCGACCGATCTTAAATTTAACAGTACAAGGAGATTATACTGTTAAACGTCTGCGTAAAATTAATAACTTCTACATACGGACTCTGTTTTTGTCTGTCTTTTTACCGTTGATTTCCTATTAATGAGATCTTCAACTCTCATTTATGTTGCGTAAGCCAAAAACTGCTCGAACTAAAATTCGAGTTTCAGGTCGTGCACTGCTAAGCCGAATCTTAGAAAAATCATAACTTCTTCATACGAAGTCAGATTTGGGCGTTCTTTTTATCGATGTTCTTAGTTTAACATATTCTACGACTTTTGTTTAGATTGCTAAGGATAAAAAGTCTTCTATCATAAATTCACTATTTACGTTTCCCGGTGTCGTGCCGGTTTTGTCGTAAAACTTCGGCGGGCCATAACTTCTTCTTTATAGCTCGGATTTCGGCATTCTTTATATGCACGGAAACCTTGAGACATATTCTACAACTTTATGTATAGATATCGGGATTATCTCACACTTTAATTTTGACGCTCATTTTTATTCTTTATTAATTATACA
Source organism: Lactuca saligna (assembly GCF_052625555.1). Taxonomy (NCBI): domain Eukaryota; kingdom Viridiplantae; phylum Streptophyta; class Magnoliopsida; order Asterales; family Asteraceae; genus Lactuca; species Lactuca saligna. The sequence goes on along the minus strand of NC_136422.1, from coordinate 179,305,652 downwards.
TTTATAATTAAATAATAAACACATAAACACACATAATTCACATAATACTCAAATATTTCATATTTATTACTTCAAAAAGAGTTACAATAGTTGACCTAGACTATTACATTGACAAAAATGCTTAGCCCTGAAAACCCGGGCGTTACAATTCTCACCCCCTTAGGATGATTCCGTCCCGGAATCATGCATCAGCAAACAGATGTGGATAGCGACTCATCATGTCATCCTCTATTTCCCAAGTGAGATTCGGCCCATTCGAATGTTTCCATCGGACTAGCACCAAGTCGACCATCTTGCGTCGTAACTTCTTAGTCTTACGGTCAATAATTGCCTCAGGCTCTTCGATCAGCCTTTTATTCTCATCCATCCTTAATTCCGAGATTGGAATTATGTCGGGAACATCTCCCATGAATTTCCTCAAATAACACACATGGAAGGTGTTATGAATACCATTGAGTTCTTCGGGCAATTCCAGCTTGTAAGCTTGGTTCCCAATCCTCTGAAGAACTTTGAATGGTCCAATAAACCTTGGACTCAACTTTCCTCGTTTCCCAAATCGTATAAGTCCCTTCCACGGTGAGACTTTAAGTAAAACGGAATCCCCAACTTCGAAGGTTATCGGTCGTCTTTTCTTGTCGGCATAGCTCTTCTGACGATCCTGAGCTGCTAACATTCTTTCCCTAATCACCTTCAATTTCTCAGCAGTCTCATGGACTATCTCGGGGCCCATAAACTGCTTCTCTCCGGCTTCAAGCCAAAAAGACGGCGTACGACACTTCTGCCCATACAAGGCTTGATAAGGAGCCATCTTGATGCTCGAGTGAAAACTATTGTTGTAGGAAAATTCTACCAGAGGTAAGTGCTCGTCCCAATTCCCTTGGAATTCGAGGGTACATGCTCTCAACATATCTTCCAACGTCTGAATCATTCTTTCACTCTGACCATCAGTTTGCGGATGGTAAGCAGTACTCAAACACAACTTTGTACCCAACTCCTCTTGTAGACTCCTCCAAAACCTCGATGTGAAACGACTATCACGATCTGACACAATAGTAAGAGGGACACCGTGAAGTCTTACAATTTCCTTCACGTAAGCATTTGCGAGCTTATCCATAGACCACTTCTCGTTGGCTGCTATGAAGTGTGCACTCTTGGTGAAACGATCCACGACTACCCAAATCATGTCGTGACCATTCTTCGTTCTGGGCAGTTTAGTCACAAAATCCATGGTGATGTCTTCCCATTTACCCATGGGTACAGGTAAGGGTTCTAAACTCCCATACGGTTTCTGATGTTGTGCCTTAACCCTCGCACATGTTACGCACTCAGCCACATACTTCGCAACATCGAGCTTCATCGTCGGCCACCAGTAGTAGGGTTTTAGGTCCCTATACATTTTAGTGCTACCGGGATGAATCGAGTACATGGTCTTGTGTGCTTCTTCCATTAGAAGATCTCTTATTCCTCCCGTCTTAGGTACCCAAATTCGATCTTGGAATACCTTCAGTCCTCGACTGTTCGTACCGAACACTAACGTTTTTCCCAAACGTTCTTCCTTTCGGTCATTCTTTTCTAAGGCTTCTTCTTGAGCTTTCCTGATACTTTCCACAATCGTCGAGACGGCTTCAATTCTTAACGCTCTCGGCCTTCTTCTTTCAAGATTGACTTTCCGACTGAGAGCATCAGCAACAATATTTGCTTTACCTGGGTGGTAAAGTATCTCACAGTCGTAGTCCTTGAGAAGTTCTAGCCAGCGTCGTAGCCTCATGTTCAACTCCTTCTGATTAAAGAGATACTGGAGACTCTTATGATCAGTGAAGAGCTTGCACTTCGTGCCGTAGAGGTAATGCCTCCATATCTTTAAGGCGAATACTACCGCTGCCAACTCCAGATCATGAGTGGGGTAGTTCTTTTCGTGCTCTTTCAATTGTCGAGATGCGTATGCTATCACCTTTTCTCTTTGGGTCAGAACACAACCTAACCCGACTCCAGATGCATCACTATAAACTGCGAAATCTTCGACTCCATCGGGTAGAGAAAGTATCGGCGCTTCACATAACTTCTTCTTTAGCTTCTCGAACGCCTCATCGTGTTTCTCACTCCATGTATACGTAGCTCCTTTATGGGTCAAAGTTGTTAATGGAGCAGCTATCGAAGAAAAGCCTTGGATAAATCGTCGGTAATATCCGGCTAATCCTAGAAAGCTTCGAATCTCCGTGGGATTCTTCGGACGTTCCCACTTCATTACAGCCTCGATCTTGGCGGGATCAACCATTATTCCCTCTTGGTTAACAACATGACCCAAGAATTGGACTTCCCGTATCCAAAAGTCGCATTTGGAGAACTTTGCAAAAAGCTTCTCCTTCTTTAACACCTCCAACACTTCTCGTAGATGCTTGTCGTGCTCCTCCTGGCTTTTCGAGTATATGAGAATGTCATCGATGAACACTATCACGGATTTATCGAGGAATGGTTTACAAACCCTGTTCATCAAATCCATGAATGCTGCGGGAGCATTGGTTAGTCCGAATGACATAACCAAGAACTCGTAGTGTCCATATCTTGTTCTGAATGCAGTCTTCTCAATATCCTGCTCTCTCACTTTCAGCTGATGATATCCTGACCTAAGATCGATCTTTGAGAAGTAGCTTGAACCTTGCAGCTGATCGAATAGGTCATCAATCCTCGGCAATGGATACTTGTTCTTCACCGTTGCCTTATTCAGCTCTCGGTAGTCTATGCACATCCTCATGCTTCCGTCCTTCTTCTTCACGAATAACACCGGAGCTCCCCAGGGTGATGAACTAGGTCGAATGAAACCGCTGTCCAACAGCTCCTGAAGTTGCGTCATGAGCTCCTTCATCTCCGTCGGTGCTAATCGGTAAGGTGCCTTTGCTATCGGTGTTGTTCCTGGTAATAAGTCTATACGAAATTCTACTTGCCTATCAGGTGGTAATCCAGGAAGATCTTCGGGAAAGACTTCCGGATAATCGCACACAACCGGTATATTCTGCACCTCTTTCTTTTCCTTCTTAGCATCGATTACGAATGCCAAGTATGATGCACATCCTTTGGACAAACATTTTCTGGCTTTCATCAAGGAGATGATTCCAGAATTCACTCTGCGTTTGTCCCCGTACACCATAAATGATTCCTTTCCGGGTGGGTTTATCCTAACTATCTTCTTTCGGCATAATATCTCGGCATCGTTGGCGCTAAGCCAATCCATACCCAAAACGATGTCGAAACCGTTTAACTCTATGGGTAATAGTTCCTCATGGAATTCGTTTCCGTTTAGGTTAATGACGATGTTCCTAATACGATTACTAACAGGTACGAATTTGCCACTGGCAACTTCTACAATCAGGGCATTATCTAGTTTTTCTACAGGCAATGCTAATCTTCCACCAAATTTATGCGATACAAAGGAGTAATTGGCTCCGGAATCAAATAGTATATTTGCAGGTAAACCATTTACAAGAAAGGTACCTGAAGCGACGTCTGCTGCCTCCTTTGCAGCCTCGAGCGTCATCTGGAAGGCTCTCACCTTCGGCTTTGGTGGTATGTTGGGTCTTCCTGCCTCCTTCTTCTTCGGGCAGTCCTTCAAAATGTGCCCTTCTTCATTACACCCATAACAGGCCTTCTGGTTAAGAGTGCATTCGTTGGCATAGTGCCCAGGCTTTCCGCATTTGTAACAAGTGACCCCTCCATCACACTTCCCAGAGTGCTTCTTCTTGCACTTGTCACACCACTTTGCTTCTGATCCTCCTCCTCTCGAACTAGACTTCGAGAATCTACCTTTCTTACCGGACCTCGAGGATCCGTCAAATTTCCGTTTCTATCCCACTTCCGCTCTCTCCAGACCCTTTTCTCGTATCTGGGTCTCCACATTCTTAGCAGCCCAGATGGCAGCTTTCAAAGTGGTAGTTTGCTTGACCATTGGGCCGAAGTCCGCTGGTAATCCGAGGGCAAATTTGTTAACCTTGGAGAGTTCAGTTGGGACGAGGTGAGGAACAAGCTTCATTTTCTCAGTAAAGCTTGCAGCGTATTCAGTAACGCTCATTCTTCCCTTCTTCAGATTCTGGAATTCGTTGCTGATCTCCAGAAGATCCTGCTCAGAGCAGTATTGCATCTTCAACTGTACCAGAAAATCCTCCCACGACATTTTGCTTGCTTCACCTTTGGGCATTGAATCAGCTAATAGCTTCCACCAGCTTAGTACTCCAGATTTCAATAGAGGAACTGCAAGAGCAGTCTTCTGCCTATTGCTACACTCGCAACTCTCAAACATTGTCTCCATCTCAGAGATCCAGTTCATGACTTCCACCGGCGTCGGGCTTCCGGATAGACTCGGTGGCTTGGATGCCATGAAATCCTTGTATTTGCATCCACGTCCATCATTTCCTCCATCCTGGTGGTTTTGCCTAACTATCGGTGGGTTGGCTTGACCAATAGTCCCACTGTAGTTTCCTTCTTCAGTCTGCCCTTCGTTCAACTCGGGCTGTTCGAGCTGAATAGTCGCTTCCTCTCGATTTTGCTGGAGCAAACGCCTGGTTTCCTCCATTTGACGATCCAACATTGCCTGGATCATCGCTTGCACTCCGGCCATCGTTATTGGTCCGGCAGCGGCTTCCACAACTGGTATTTGCTCGATCACGGGGGGTTGGTGTCCGTTCCCATTTGCGTTTACGTTTCCGCTACGGGTCCTTACCATCTTGATCTATAAACCGAATAAGGTGGATTTAGATCTTTATTTAGGAGAGACGTTTTAAATCGTCCTTATCACTCCGAAACGTTTACATGCTAGTTCTAATATCGTAGTCGTACGTTTAGAATCCTAAACACATAAGGTTCCAGATCCGGTCGGCAACAGACCATAGATCCCGAACAAAATAACAGCATATCATGCATAAAACATTTAGCACATAAAAGCATTTTAGGCACAATTCCTAAAATAAGCTAGTGCTCACACCTCACAATCATCGCTTAGCATTCTAAGTTTAAGTCTAGAAATCCTACAAATTCCTAGTTCGCTTAAACTAATGCTCTGATACCAACTGTGACATCCCCAAAATCACGGCCAGAAAAGACCGGTTTTGTTTATACTTTATTTCAAAATCAGAGTTATCTTTTAATAAAAGGGTTGCGGAATTTGTCCCAAAACAATAATATGATAAAGATTTATCAAAAGCATTTCCATAGAAATGTATTTCATTAAAAGACTCGGGATGTCATGTTCGTACAGATCAAAAGTATAAACAATACAATATAAGCCTTACTACATTATTTCATATCTACAGGCCTATATCCGTAATCCCTCGTCCAAAACATCACACCTATGCTCATGCGCCACTACCTGTAATGCATAAAACTGAGTGGGTCAGGCTTGGGAGCCTGGTGAGCACATAGGGTTTTCAACCCACAATAAGTTTCTTAATTTCATCAATCAACAATAACCCGATTACCTGTTCCCGTTATCCTCACTTTACGTCCCTAAACACCTATCATAAGGGACCTAGCCTAAGGATCATCATCGGGACGGACACTACTGCTAAGGGGATTCCTCAGCAATAAATGTCCTAATAGGCAACCATGTGGGGGATGGAGTACACCGGTGAACACATCGTTCACAACACCTACAGGTTGCGAGCCTGCTAGTGTTCCACTGGACTGTCTAGAAGAGTCCGTGGTCGTCATCTATACTCCGCTAGATGACTGGATCAACAACAACAACATCGAGGCCTCTCATCATTTTATCACACATCACCTATTACATCTACCCATGTTTTACCCCAACATTTTCGTAGATATAAAATACATATACAGTTTAAATCATTGAAAACATGTATAACAACGTTCATCTAGCATAGATAGCAAGTATTCAGATAATATGCACACATAGCACGTAATTTATATAAAATAATTCATATCTATGTGTAAGTTGAAGGTAACTATGCACTCACCGGAAAAGGTGGTGATTCCGAACTCAGACAGCGCTTCGCTTCTTAAAAAGAATTTTTCTTCGACGAAACCTAGTATTATTACCACTAGAGTTTAGTTTATTATTCGTCGAGACTAATTAATAGTCTAGCTATTATTATTATTATATAAGCGTCAAAAAAAATACTTATATAACCCATAATAATAGCCCAAGTATTTATTATAAGTTCCTAATAACGTTACTATAATTAAATAAAAGTTATATTAAAAATAGCGTAGGCGTAGCTCACTTACAGCGGGTTTTATAGAAAACCGGGCTTTGCTTGGAGCAGCGTTCCCGAGCCGAAAATCTCTTCTTCTCGGAGCCTTCGAGCACTCCGGGGCTTCCGCCTCGTGCTAGGGAGGTTCCCTAGGCTTTTCGGGGGATTTCGGGGCTAGAGAGAGGTTCTAGAGAGAGAGAGAGAGAGTAAAGAGAAGAAAGAATGGGAAAGGTGTGAAGAAAATGAGGGTGGGAGAGGTGGTATTTATAGGGTGAAATGTGGCTGAACTTGGTGCCACATGTCACCATCTGGTGGCAAGCCTTGGGGAGAAAGCAATGGCCAAGATTGTGCCACATCACCCATTTTCGCACAGCACACTTCCGACTTCTAAAATCCGTAACTTTCACATACGACCTCCGTTTTTGACGTTCTTTATATCCACGCGTAGGTAATAATAAGATCTACAACTTTCATTTTGACACCGTCAGCTAATTCTCGACCGATCTTAAATTTAACAGTACAAGGAGATTATACTGTTAAACGTCTGCGTAAAATTAATAACTTCTACATACGGACTCTGTTTTTGTCTGTCTTTTTACCGTTGATTTCCTATTAATGAGATCTTCAACTCTCATTTATGTTGCGTAAGCCAAAAACCGCTCGAACTAAAATTCGAGTTTCAGGCCGTGCACTGCTAAGCCGAATCTTAGAAAAATCATAACTTCTTCATACGAAGTCAGATTTGGGCGTTCTTTTTATCGATGTTCTTAGTTTAACATATTCTACGACTTTTGTTTAGATTGCTAAGGATAAAAAGTCTTCTATCGTAAATTCACTATTTACGTTTCCCGGTGTCGTGCCGGTTTTGTCGTAAAACTTCGGCGGGCCATAACTTCTTCTTTATAGCTCGGATTTCGGCATTCTTTATATGCACGGAAACCTTGAGACATATTCTACAACTTTATGTATAGATATCGGGATTATCTCACACTTTAATTTTGACGCTCATTTTTATTCTTTATTAATTATACATTTATAATTAAATAATAAACACATAAACACACATAATTCACATAATACTCAAATATTTCATATTTATTACTTCAAAAAGAGTTACAATAGTTGACCTAGACTATTACATTGACAAAAATGCTTAGCCCTGAAAACCCGGGCGTTACATCTAATATGTGGAATAATGTGGTGTGTGCAATGCAGTCATCCCGAGCTCTTCCATTTCGAAACAGAAGTACCTGAAGATATATATTGAAAACCGTAAGCACAAAGCTTAGTGAGTTCCCTAATATACCACATATTATACATATCAAACATATAATGAACCCCGTCAGTCATCAGGCCCTACCAAATATCGAGCCCCGCTCGGTAAATGATATGCCAGTCACAGGCTCTGCTTGGCATCGGGTCACGTCTTTTATGTAACACCCATTAAAAATCAACCCAATTTAAAACTTTTTCAAACATCCAAAAGTCATTAGTTATTACAAAATGTTTTCAAAATAGTTTCATATCAGAGTATCCCAGAAACCATAAACCCAAATCACAAGGATGTGTACGGTCACGCTTTCACCTTGCCGAGTCATTTGAAGCACCAGAAACAATAAACTGAAACTGTTTGCACAAAGCTTAGTAAGTTCCCCAAAATCCTCATACACACAACAATACACATATTACCACAAAAAAGCATACTATGGTTCAAATCAACCATCGGGTTGGAATACCCGAGGCCCTTAACCATAGGGTTGAAATGCCAACATACTATGGGTCTAATCATCCATCGGGATGGAATACCCCAGGCCTGTTGACTGACGCACGAAGCATCCCATTCTCACCGTATACAATGACAAATGGGTCGAGTCCAATCAACCATCGGGTTGGCATACCACAGGCCCAATCAACCTCCGGGTCCAGTCATCCATCCGGATAGAATACCCCAGGTTGGAATGCCAATATAACTTCAAAAATTGACTAGAAAATTTTAGCTACCAAAAGCCGTTGTCGAACTTTGATCTTATCAGTGACGTGACCTTTAGATAAGGGATCATATATTCCTCTATTCTAGATATTGTATAGACATGAGACATGGATTTTGATCATTCTCTCAGTCTATGTTCTGTTTCCGGATTTCCGATTAATGACGACCATGACTGATTGAACAAATCAAATCAGTCCTGGCTTGGCCAAGCACTTTAGGATGTCATCACTAAATCATCGATGGGGCCACAAATATCACTTTTATCCCACTTTGGGTAAAAGGAATGGATAAACTTCGACTCAAATGTTCGCTTGCACCTACTGATCGAATCACACACAACAATAAGTTTTATAACACCAAGTTACTGGTGCGTTTACATATTATCAATGTGCAACCGACCAACAAATAACAACTCACATGTCTCGGTTTCAAGAATATACAATGTTACCGTCTCACTAAACACCTGTGATAAATCCATGAAGTGATTCAAGAGAGTGTGGGTTTAATCCAATACTCTAATCTTATCAAAGCACTCATGAACTCTGCAGCAAACTTGCACTATGCCCAAACACATTAGACAATCTACAAACAGATTCATGATAGCCTTCCTTCATACCTACTTCCAATGTATGACCAACTATGGAGGTTCGAATAACCCGGTTATTCTGGAAGTCAAAACATGCAAAGAGAAACACAATGATAATACTTAATCCTATATGACCCAAACTTGTGAGTATTAATAAAACAACTTTATTTAATCACCATATTGATTAATCATTATTCATTGTTTAATGTTTCAGATAATCAACTTTATACTTGAATTATAACCACAATTGTCCCATGCTCCAAGCATACACACTTTGGTTTCCTATGGTCCATACTTTGTGAAATAGATCAATTGAAAAACTTTTCCAATGAAACTCATTTCACAATCCCCAATCCTCATCATTAGTGTAAGAATACCAAATTCTTGCCACTTTAGAATATGTCAGATTATAACATTTTATGCAATGATCCTTTCGTAATGTCACAACAAAAAGTCACCAAGACTTGGCCAATGAAATTACAAAGTATTCTATCAGAAATTGTTACAAAACAATTCTTTAGATGTGATGTCTCTCACTCAAAGTACATTCTTTTGAACATCCTTTTTGCATAAAATTTTCTAATCTAGACATAAATTCTTAATTTCCAACTCCCAATTATGGAAACATTTCCATATTTGCCATATGACAACTCATTCTAAATAGAATCTTATCTATAATGTCAATATGGTTCATCCAATACTATACTTCCAACTACTCACAAGCGACCAATCCTCAGCGAACTTTGGATTGTCCTTTGATAGTTGTTTAATTATTTTAGTCAAAATCGGTTCTAGTCCCTTTTCCCTTTTCGATGCCCTAGGCATTTGGAAAATTTTAGAATGGTTAAATATTATAGCATATGCAATCGATCCTATACCAGAAGCGTATGGGACACGATGCATAATGTCTCTCATAAAGACATTATACTTTATTAGTCTTCTGCCATAACATTTTATGTGCTATGTTCTCACAATTCGAACTATGAAGAGGGATGGCGTAATCATAATCGAATTTTGATAATGCACTGTGTATCCTTGACTAAATTTTATTAAAATTTCTCGATCTAAGCTTTTAGATTTTGAAACGAAGTATAATATTCACCCCCTTAATTATAGCAAAACAACTTTTCAACCCCTACAACTTTGAAAAGTGAATATTTGTTTTCTATAATTAATATTGCTAACTTGCAATACTTAAAATAATAATCATGCTCCCACCAACATGATGATTATCTCATCACTAGCATAAAACTTATGCTCCCACTAGCTTTGACATGTATTCAGAAAACAGCTGAACTTCCAGAAAACAATGCTTATTGAATTTCATAAGTTCATATTTCTAATACCTGATGCTTTGATAAGCCTTTATCTAAGCTTCTTAATCTCATAAACCTATCCTTTAATAGCTCACATGTGCATCTAAACTAATTCAGAACTTATATTAATAATTCCTAAATATCCAGACTAATTGCCAAATCTCACAATTCAAACTATGAAAAGGGATGCCGTAATCATAATCGAATCTGAGAATACAATTTTCACAATCACTATCATTTTAAAATCTCTCGTAGAGAAAGAGTTTCCTCATAATCATTTTCATGAATGGAGAGAAACCTTATGACACTTAAATTTATCTGGTGTATGTGCTCCTATCCATATGAATTTGTCATAACATAATCATAAGATAATGTTTGTGACAAATCTAACTCTTATGGATCGAACCTTTTCAATCTTGATTTCTCGCCATATGGCACCACGAATGCCCACCATTGCTTCCTGGTTGTGAAGCAGCTCACCCTTTCCTTTCAATTGACTTTCCATTGATCAGGGTGCCTTGCCTCTATGCAATCAATTGAGAACTCATAAAACTCATATGCATAGTTGACTCAAACTTGAATGACATAGAAAAAAGATTATGTCAACACGATAGCTCAAAACCTCAAGTTGTGTTCTAGTGATTAACTATCGGTTTATTCTTGATTTAGCTCTTGAACTTTTCAAGACAATTAAGACTCCCATTGACCTCCTAACATATATGATTCTCTTGTCAATGAACTTTTCTTGACGAAACAAATATTCAAGAGTTAGTATGAAATCCTATCAAGATTATCACTTCACTCAATTGGTTCTGGTTGGTCTTTGTCTTCAGTAAGATATCACAACTTACCAATTTCAAATGTGCAGGAATAAGAAACTTTCCTTATTCCACATTTGATAAGTGTTATAAACCTACAAAGTGTGTCACTGAATGTCACCTTCTTAACTATAAGACTCGATATTGGAACGAAGTATGATCAATTTTTTCGATTTTAACCATTTCAACAATTCCAGTTCCTCTTCTTTGTCATACAAATGCACTAATACTCACTTAGAGGATCAATTAAGTTATGGTTCTTAATCATTAATTCAATCATAAAACATGATAAAATGTACTCTCCCCTCTTCTTAGAATGGAGAAACTTTTATCCTTCTGCCTTATTGATCCTTCTATTCGTCCTGCCTTTCATTAATACCTTTCCAATTATACTTAAACTTGTAAGCATAACCATATTCACCAAGCTTTTGGAAAATCATGACGAATCTAATATTTTTCTTTGTGGTGGACTAGACCATTGCACAACATTGCGAACTTGATATCTTAGTCCTTCACTTGACTCTTTGTCAATGAATTAGTCTTAAATTTCCAAATATAAAGTTTCTCATTCATCACACAAACCAAGTTGTACGATTCCAAGTTTCTGTCCAATTGAAATTTGGGGGATGAGAATCTTTCCTAATTTGACAAATTCTCAACATTTCCAAAAATAACATAATTAAGAATCAAATCCATTATTGCTAACAATATAAATATACAAACATCAATTTTTCATACATGTCATTGCAAGGATAAATAAATAAGACAAAAACAAATTTTATTTTATTGCGGAAAAACTTTGTCCTTACAATCCAATTCAAATGAAAAACTATGCTATTACATATCTCATAGCAATCTACGCTAACTCTAAAGTAGCAGCTCACAAATCTAATCTTCGAATCCGTGCGATCAAAATCCATTTCTTCATGATCAGATTCATCATGCTTCTTCCTTAAGCTTCCTTTCTTTTCTTCGATCCTGAAGTAGAGCCATACGTTTTGACTCTCCCATATCCTAGATCTATCAGGTAGTCAGGACAGCTTCGTCTCCAATGCCCCTTCTTTTTGCAATAAAAGCAAATGGACTCCTTTGGCTTAGCATATGGGACAATCTCAGCCTTTTTTGGACTTCCAATGTTGCCAATGTCCAATGAAGTTTGGGAGTTCGATTGACCAATCAAGTTTTCTTTACTAGTGCGCCAAATCATCGCTGATTCGGCCGTAATTAGCAAATAGGTCAAATCCACGAGGGTCACATCGTGTTCCATCATATAGTACTCTCTTACGAACTCACTATATGAGTCAGGAAGTGACTGAAGAACCCAGTCTATAGCCAACATCTCTGAGAAATCGACACCTACCTAGGGATGAGAAATTGGGCCGAAAACCCGAATCGAACCGAGAACCGAACCGAACCGAACTGAATAAGACCCGAATAAACAATTTGATTCGGTTTTCGGGTATCTGTATATGGCTTATTCGGTTTTCGGGTTATTCGGTCCGGGTTACCCGAATAAGGACTTATTCGGTCCAAAAAACCGAACCGAATATGAAGCGTCTATTTTCAATTGCGTGAGCCGTGAATCAATTATCCTATACGACTCCCTCTCACAGTCGACGTCTCAATGATTCTCCCATTCGATTCCATAATCCTAATAGCGGGTAAACCAAACACAATTACACCAAATCGAACCGACGAACACAATTACACCGAATCGAAGAACATTGAAAAATTCTTGCTGACGATTTCTTTGATCAACATTCGACTGATTCTACTAGCCGAACATTGAAAATTTCTTGCTGCCGAATCGAAGAACATTCTACTTCTTGCTGCCAAGTGCCGAATTCTACTTCTAGTTGTCGACATTTAATTTGTTTGATCGCCAATTACACCAAAATCGTAATATATTCGGGTTATTCGGGCTATTAGGGTTATTCGGGTTATTCGACTACAAAATATTCAGGTTATTCGGGTTATATATTTATGAAATCATAAGATTCAAAAGTAATACAAAATATTTGGGTTATTCGGGTTATTCAGGTTATTTGGGCTATTATTGTTATTTGGGTTATTTGACTACAAAATATTCGGGTTATTCGGGTTATTTGACTCCTTAATCATCTTGCACAGGTTATTTGGGTTATTCGGGTCGGAACCGAACCGAATCGAATAATACCCGAATCGAACCGAACCCGTATTGCTTATTTGGTTTGGTTTTCGGTTCGTACAATTAGCCTTATTCGGTTTGGTTCGGTTCGGTTCCGACCTGAATAACATCCCTACACCTAACATCCTCAACCTGTCAATGTGTGACTTCATCTTTAAGATGTGTGTACACACATGTTGTCCATCTTCATGTTTCATTGCCATTAGGGCTTCAGTGAGCTTGAACTTTTCAAGCCTTCGTTCATGTGGGTTAGGGAGAACAATAGGAGGAGGTGGAGGAAGTGAAGCATGACTCTCATTTCCTTGACCGTATCATGGAACGTCATCTTCATTTGGAAAACTTGCTCCAAGGAATTTGGGAAGACCATTGTAAGATTTAGACATCTACAAAACGGGAGAAAATTCAAGTCAGTTCATAATGATCCTTGATGTAACACCCAAATGAAACATAAAGGCTAGGATCCAACACAATACTCTACAACCTAGAAGAGGGATGCCGTAATCTAGTTGCAGAATATTTGAAGGTAGGTAAAGGACGATTTACCAATTTCCACCACGAAAAACGAAAAAGAAATTTAAGTTTTAAATGTATTGAAAACTCCTAGATCCTTTGAGATTCATTGAACTTCTCAATGGCATGTTTAATCTAAATTATGCCCTTCAAGTTTGCGACTGGGATGCCGAGGATCACAAACAAGGTGTGAATAACCATGCGAATCAACATGGTGCACTCAATGCTACTATCACCTAATCAATGTGTCGGTTAGCCACACACGCTCCATTGATCTATAATAAACATCGAGCCACCCTTCACTACCAATGTCAATCCCAAATTAGTGTGACGGTTAACCACGCACGCTCCACTATCGTTTAACAAGGGTACGAAGTGTAATTCCATGGATTAGCATAGAATTTCACATTTTGCCTAAAGTAACTATGATTTGGGAATGTGTAAAAGCATTTAGTTAATTTGTTCTTAATTATACTTATAATGGAAGGTTTTGTCCTATCCTACCCGTTCGGATAACGATCCTCCACTAGTCAAGAGTGCGGTGGGTAAGAGTGGATACCCATTCAATCGTCATTTTATAGGCAATTTCCTGAAACACCCCTTATAAGACCACCTTCGTGAATGAGGCCTACTAACGGTAAGACTCTTTACTCATATATATATATATATATATATATATATATATATATATATATATATATAATATTAGACTTTTAATGTTACATATAGTATAAGGGTGTATTTTATACTTTTAAAATACTAGGGTTTTAATCATATTTAACTTTTTCGAAAATTAAAACTTTTTAATTTTAAACTCTTAAATATTAAAATATTGATTTAATAATTATCCAAAATTAAAAAATTAATTTAAAATTATTAAATCTTGTAGGATTGTCTATTAATTAAACAATTAATTTAATCTAATCCCATATCCCCTAAGATTTGAAAATTTTATGGAATGGGATAATGCATAAGATCTTTAATTATCTATTTAAGGAATCAAGGATAATTACAAGATACGAAATTGTCCAAATCCCTAAAAAAATTAGGAAAGGGAACTTCCCTAACGAGGGTTTCCGGGCCAGCTTTCGCGCACCAACTAATCCCCCGCTGCAAACATGAGGCTTTGCCTCATGCCCTGGAGTCACTGCAGGTGAACCTCCATGGCCACAAGGGCTTAGTAGTGCCGGGATTTGAACATGGGTCAATAGGTTATCCACCATATCTTCCAAATCCCTAAAATTTGGGAAACCTATCTAGGGTATTAGGCAAATTACAAAATTCTAGGGTTAGACAACCCTAAAATCGAAATCTTAGGGCCAAAGGAAAGGGTTTAGGAAACCCTACCAAAATTTCGACATCTAGGGTTTTGAAACCTTAATTTAAAAAATTAAGCCTCTAGGGTTTATTAGCCATAAACCCTAATTGTCATATTCATACATATGTATCAAATCTAATTGAAAACAAAAACCTAATGCTCTGATACCATTGATGGGTTTTATACACAGGGGGTGACTCATTGATGAACCGAGAGTTCAGCAACAAGAAGCCACCAGAGTTTGATGGGACTCAGGATCTGATATCCGCTATGAGGTGGATTTCAGACATTGATGGACGCTTCTACACCAGTTCCTGTCCGGAGCATCTGAGGGTTCGGTTCGCTTTGAACCAGCTTCGCTTGGGAGTGAAAGATTGGTGGAAATTTGTGACGACTGATTTCACTTCTGCAGAGATTACAACAGTGACCTGGGAGAGGTTCACCACCATGTTTCAAGATGAGTATGTTCCCCGGGTGTAGAAGGAACAGCTGGCGCAGGAGTTCTTGTCCCTCAAGCAGGAGACAAAGTCTGTGACTATGATTACACGGATATTTCATGAGAAGGCATTGTTTTGCCCTGAACACGTGTCGTTTGAGCACGCACACATGAGCCGGTATTTGAGCATTCTGAGGACAGACATTCGGTAGTTCTTGGCAAACTCGACTTACCGGACATTTGTTGAGTTCCAGGCAAATGCCCGAATGATGGAGATTGAGCTAGAGACTCAGGCTAGGGAAAAGGCCGAGTCTCAGAAGAGGGACACGCAACCGGTACATGTACAGCCGGAAGCCAAGCGGGCTAAGCCCACTTATACGAGATCTGGAAGCCAAAAGGGCCGCACTAGCGGGAAATGCGGCAAGGGACATGATGGAGTGTGTTGAGCGGGTGCTTGCAACAAATATGGCAAGGAGGGGCATATAGCCAGGGATTGCCCCAAGGGGTTTATGGTTTGCTTTCATTACAACCAGACAGTTCACCGGAAGGCCAAGTACCCACAGTTGTTACAGGGATCAGTGCATGGATCTGCCCCTGCTATTGCACGAGCTACTGAGGGTCCGCCAGTGAAGGCCGAGTTCCCGAAGGCTCGCGGGAGAGCCTTATAGTTGACAACGGATGAGGTCTGCGCAACGCCCGATGTCGTGGCTGGTATGTATTCTTTCATTTATTTATGTTGAGTTGAGATATTGTGCTTATATTATGATATGCGTAGGTAGTTTTCTTGTGAATTATATACCTGCTTTGGTGTTATTTGACTCGGGTGTGAGTCGATCATTTGTGTCGTTAGCATTTAGTCGGCACATCAGTATTCGACGAGAGGCGTTGAGTCAACCTATACGAGTATCAATAGCTGATGAGCTAGTGGTGTATGCTATTGACGTGATTCGAAGATGTGTACTCGAGATCTTCGATGTTGAGTTCCCGATAGATCTGATCCCGATTGCGATGAGGGACGTTTGCGCTATAGTGGGCATGGATTGGTTGAGCCGATTTGGGGCGGTTATAGACTGCGAGCGGAAGATGGTGACGATACAAGACCATAATGGGGGAGTGCTGACTATATATGGCGAGGGTACCCGATGTGGTTCAGCATTTTGTTCGGCTACCAGAGCGAGATAGAGTTTACAGTAGGGCTGCAGCGAGTTTCTAGCTTATGTGATGGATACATGAGTAGTCGTAGAGAGGCTGAGTTCGGTTGATGATGTTCCGATAGTGTGTGAGTTCCCATATGTTTTTCTTGAGGAGTTTCCGAGTGTGCCTCCCGAGAGACAAGTGGAGTTCCACATCGATTTGGATCCGGGAGCAGCGCCTATCGCCATGATGCCTTACCGCCTTGCATCGCCGGAGATGCAGGAGTTATCCTCACAGCTTCAAGAGCTGCTGCAGAAGGGTTTATTTGACCGACTAGCTCGCCGTGGGGAGTGTCGATCCTTTTTGTCAAGAAAAAGGATGGTTCACACCGAATGTGCATTGATTACCGTGAGTTGAACAAGTTAACGATCAAGAACCGTTACACGTTACCAAGGATTGACGATCTGTTCGATCAGTTGATGGGTGCATCTTGGTCCTCCAAGATTGAATTAAGGTCCGGATATCATCAGATGAGGGTGCGCGGTGAGGATATCCCGAAGACGGCATTCAGGACTCGTTATGGGCATTACGAGTTTGTGGTGATGCCTTTTAGACTCACCAATGCACTGGCAGCGTTCATGGATCTCATGAACTGGGTGTGCAGGCTGATGTTGGATCGTTTGGTGATTGTGTTCATTGAAGATATCCTAGTATATTCGAGATCCCGAGAGCAGCATGAGGAGCATTTGAGGGAGATCCTCGGGATTTTCAGATCGGAGAGGCTTTATGCCAAATTCTCCAAGTGTGATTTCTGGTTACGAGAGGTCCAGTTCTTGGGGTATCTCGTTAATCGGAATGGGATATTGGTCGATCCAACCAAGATTGGGGCGGTGATGAGTTGGGAGGTGTCGAGATCCCCCACCGAGATCAGGAGTTTTCTAGGGTTGGCCGGATACTATCGGAGATTTATCAAGGATTTCTCCAAGATTATTGTGTCACTCACCAGGTTGAACCGGAAGGGCGTTGCTTTTACTTGGAGTCCAGAGTAGAAGATATCATTTGAGACTCTTCGCCAGAGACTATACGAATCCTCGGTGTTAGCCCTTCTAGATAGATTGGAGGATTTCACGGTGTATTGTGACGCATCGATATCGGGGTTGGGTGCGGTGCTTATGCAGAGAGGGCACGCAATAGCGTACGCATCGAGGCAGCTGAAGCCTCACGAGGTGAGGTATCCCACACACGATTAGGAGTTGGGGGCCGTGGTGTTCGCCCTCAAGGTATAACGTCATAATTTGTATGGGGTTCGGTGTATCATATACACATACCACAAGAGTTTGAAGTACTTGATGGATCATCCCAGACTAAACATGCGCTAGAGGAGATGGTTGGATGTGGTAAAGGATTATGACTGCGAGATCCTATACCACTCGGGCAAGGCTAACGTTGTAGCCGATGCCCTAAGCCATAGGGCGGAGAGTGCCCCGATACAAGATATTTGTATGAGGGTGACGGTGATGACTTTGGTGTCGGATACCATCCGAGAGGCCCAGGTAGAGGCTGTAAGACTAGAGAACCGCAAGAGAGAGTAGGTGATTGGGCAGGTATCTGAGTTTGTTACCGATAGCTGAGGGCTTATGACCTTTCAGGGTCGGATTTGGGTGTCGTTTACAGGCGGGGCACATACCATCCTGATCGAGGAGGCGCACATATCGAGGTTCTCGATCCATCCTGGGGCTACTAAGATGTATTTAGACCTGAAAAGAGATTATCGGTGACCCTATATGAAGAGGGATGTTGCATGGTTTATTGAGAGGTGCTTGACGTGTCGCATGGATAAGGCCGAGCACCAGCGTTCTCATGGCAAGTTGCAGCCACTTGAGGTTCCCCAGTGGAAGTGGGAACAAATTTTTATGGATTTCATCACCAAATTGCCGAGGACCGCGAGGGGTGTCGATGCAATATGGGTGGTCGTTGATCGGATGACGAAGAGCGCTTACTTCCTTGCTATCAGTGAGAGCTATTCCGCAGAGATATTGGCAGAGATGTATATGAGAGAGGTGGTATCGTGGCATGGAGTACCGATCTCGATTGTGTCATATCAAGATGTACGTTTCACTTCCAGATTCTGGAAGAAATTCCTTGAGGAGTTAGGTACGAAGTTGCATTTCAATACCGCTTACCACCCACAGACGGACGGACAGAGTGAGTGGACGATTCAAACTCTCGAGGACATGCTTCGAGCATGTGTGTTGGACTTCGGAGGAAGTTGGGACATGTACTTACCATTGGATGAGTTTTTATATAACAACGACCACCATTCGAGTATTGGTATGTCTCCTTTCAAGTTGTTGTATGGGAGGAGGTGTCGGACTCCCATCGGCTGGGGAGAGATAGGGCAGCGAGTGATAAGTAGCACTGAGATAGTGCTTCAGACGACTGAGCAGATACAGCAGGTCAGATAAAGGTTGTTGAAAGCTCAGAGTCGCCAGAAAATTTATGCGGATAGGCGACGATCCGAGCTCGAGTTTCAGGTTGGTGACTTCGTATTCCTGAAGGTATCTCCTTGGAAAGGAGTGATCCAAATAGGAAAAGGGACAAGCTGGGACCCCGGTACATTGGTCCTTTCATGGTGACCGAAAGGGTGGGTAGGGTAGCGTATCGTTTATAGCGACCTGTGGAGTTGAGCCAGATACATGATACCTTCCACGTGTCTCAGTTGAGGAAGTGTATAGCCGACGAGTCAGTGGTAGTGCCCCTAGAGGATATTTAGGTGGATGCGATCCTGAAATATCTTGAGAGGCTGATTGCGATCCTGGATCCAAGGATCAAGGTGCTGTGGAACAAGGAGGTGCCCCTGGTTCAGGTCCAGTGGCAACATCGGAGAGGGGCCGAGTTGACTTGGGAATCGGAGTTGGAAATAAGGGAGCAACATCCAAAACTGTTTGCAAAGCGAGACTTCGAGGGCGAAGTCTGATTCTAGTGGGGGAGAATTGTAACATCCAAAATTCCAACTATCATATTTTAATTATTTAGTTTGTGTCAAGAAGAGGGACTCGACGAGTTGACGCCTAGACTCATCGAGTAGGATCGCGATTGCTGACTGGATTTAGTGAATGGACTTAACGAGTCGGCAAGTTGACTCGATGAGTCAGCGCTGTGGACAGAAACCCTAAATCCTTGGGCCTTTACCCTATTTAAGGGATATTATGGCCCTCATTTACGACCACCATCACCCTTGAGAGCACCAGAGAGCATTGTGAGTAAGGAAAGAAGCCGTTTTCATCATTTCTAGTGTGATGTCGCAAGAAAGAAGGAAGGAGGGAAAGCTAGGCAGATTGAGGAGCTCAGATCTACTACCATTTGATCAGAAGAGGCTGCTAGAGGTATAAATCTATGCTCATTCTCTTGTATATGGTGATCTACTTGAATCTAGGGTTTCTTATGCCTTCTTTAGCTTGAATTCGAAGCATATGAGGTCCCAAGGTGGAATTCTTCTTAGATCTGGACCTTAAGAGGTCCAGAGAGTCCTATCTATCCTGCTTTATGCTATTCCTTTGGAGATATGAACCTAGGTTGCCATTTTAGAAGCTATTTCACCAAAAGAAGCCCTATGAGTGTTGCATGAGTGTAAAGGTTGGACCTTTACATGATTATTGTGTATTGGAAGGTCAGATCTATAGGTTAGAGAAGCAGATCTGACCTCAGAAGGTCTTTTGAGTGTTTCCATGGAGGGAACTCGCCGATTCCATAAAGGGGACTCGACGAGTCGAGTTGGATTGCCCTGTGATTCGTGACCAGTGGTAACCCATCGAGTGAAAGGTTAAATCGATGAGTCGAGTGAGGATTTATGAGGATTAAGAGGACACGCATGGACTCGCCGAGTCACGCGAGTGCACTCGACGAGTTTGGTCAAAGTTTAACCGTTGACTAGAGTTGACTTTAGTTGACCTTAGGGTTTTGGTCAAGCTGGTTCAAGAGAGGTCAGGGAGGGGTAGAATGGTCTTCTACCCATGCTTTAGAAATGCGGACAAGAGAAAGTATAGATTAGAGATGTTATAATGTTGATAGGAGGAGGCTAGGTTGGGTTATCAAGAACGAGAGGTTATCCGACATCGTGCGAGGTGAGTCGTCTCACTATACTTTACCTAGAGTGGTAATTATGTGTGACCGGAAGGTCTTATGTGCTATGATGAGTATGTGATGCATGTTGTTATATTATATGTATGTGCTATGTTATGTTATGAGTATTATGATATGGACCGGAAGGTCAACAGTGTATGGGCCGGAAGGTCAAGATGATACGGACCGGAAGGTCGGAGAAGTGGCATCGGAAGGGCTACCATGACTATGGGATGGAAGTCCCCTGACACACATTGGTTGGAAGGTCTTGTAGAGTTGTAGCCTTGAGTGGTGGATGTCTTGTATGTAATATTTTGCGGGACTCACTAAGAATTTATGCTTACCATTGATGTGATATGTGTTTCAGGTACCAGCGAGGATCACGGGAAGGCGCCGACATGATCTGTACACATTAATGGAGTTTTATGTATTTGAGATCTTGGGATTGTTTTGTGTGGAGGACATGTGTTACATTGGATTTGATATTTCTTATGAATGAAATTATGCTTTAAAAATGGAAAACCATTTGTTTTGGAAATTCACGTTGTTACAATACTCTTTGTCCTCGAATCGAAAATCCATCCTTATGTTGCGTATCCAATCAACGTAT
Source organism: Lactuca saligna (assembly GCF_052625555.1). Classification (NCBI taxonomy): domain Eukaryota; kingdom Viridiplantae; phylum Streptophyta; class Magnoliopsida; order Asterales; family Asteraceae; genus Lactuca; species Lactuca saligna. Next base: position 179,284,445 of record NC_136422.1, on the reverse strand, counting down.
TTGGATCCATCAAAGGTTATTTTGGACATGATGGAGAGTAGGGAGAAACCCAAGTGGTGGGTAGATGATGATGGAGCAGAAGCATCAACAGGAGCATACATCTATAGAGAAAAAGAACAGTTTTAGTTAGATGACAATTATCCTTAATATTTAACCCATAATGAATGATTAAGTCTATGATCCAAAATAACAATTCACAACTAAGAAGAGGGATGTCTTAATCTTATTCCGAATTTATGAAGGTATGTAAAAGCAATTCACCAATTTTGAAATATGAAATTCCTAGATCTTTTGAGATTCATTGTGTCCATCAATGACATGTTTAATCTTAAATTTTGCTCTACTATTTGTGATAGGGAGACCTAGGATTACAAACTAGATGTGAATAACCACAAAAATATGCTAGGCACTCTTGATGTCATTTATCAACTCATTTTAATGTGTCGGTTAACCACATGGGCTTCATTAATCAATGATAATTTTTAAGATGCCCGTTATTACTATTTATAGCCACTATTAGTGTTCCGATTAACCATACGCCCTCCACTAACTACTATAAATCATAATGTGCAATTTTATGGATTAACATACTTTTTGTGAATGAGGCATACTAGGGATCCAACTGAATTAGTTGTATACATATAGTAATTAACTTTTAACATTACATATAATGTGTGTTTTAAAAACTTTTTTCAAAAATGCTAGGTTTAATTGACATTTTTTAAATTAATTAATTCAATTTAAATTAAACCAATAAGGATTAAACAATTTATTTACTATTAATCAATTAATCAAGTAAACTTTAATCCTAATCCAATACCCTATAATTTCTAAATTAGGGTTTAGGATTTACCAAATTTATAATTATCCAATTTTAAGTCATTTAAAACTACTAATTATCAAAAACAAGGAAACCCTACCGAAACCCTAGTAATTTCGAAAATTAAACAGGGACGCTAGGGTTCATAAAACCCTTGCCCAAATCAAAAACCATCAAGAAAAGGTTTTTGATCTTATTCAACTTTGTGCAAGATCACAGAGAACATACTCTCCGATACCACTTATGGATTTTATAGATAACAAAAATCATATTTTTGGGGGAAAACATAAAACCTTAAATTCATGTACAACCTAAAGGGTCTATGTTCGCACTATGATATGCAAACAAGAATTTCATTTCAAGAACCCTAAAGTAGATTTCTATTGTCGAAATATGAGAAAGGTTATTAGAAAACATACATTTTAGTTCAGTATTGTAAATAAACTTAAGTTCCTTCTCTGTATAACTTCAGAAAGCCAACATCAGAAATCTCGTGCCTCTAATGGCTCACACCCAAACACTAGAAGTTAGAGGCTATTAAAGTGAGAGGGGAATGATATGATTTTTGGCTATAATCCAAGATAACCTTGAAGGATTTTAGTGCATATTTGAGGAGGAAGAGGATTTTGTTCAGCAAGGAACAAGATGGAGTTGTTGGGGGTTCAGGCCATTTCGTCCAGAGCTTCAAGAGGAAGGTAAAAAGCTTGAATCTTTCCCCTTTATTTGGTTAGATTTCATGAGTTTAAGAAGTTAAGGTTTTCATCACATTTTATTTGGAACTTCGAGAATACTAAGTTATCTAGAGGTTTAAACTGCAGATCTGGACCTTGTGAGGTCCCTAGAGCCCAAAGGTCCCAACTTTATTCATCCATGTGAGGAGTATGGTGTTTAACACCTTGTGAGAACATGTATTGTAAAATTGGAGCAAAACTACCATGCATGAGCGTAAAGATAGAAGTTTTACGTGACAATCGAGCATTAGGATGGTAGATCTAGTGTTTGGAGTGATAGATCTGCCTTAAATCGTCTGAATGAGAAATCAGATCGAATGGACTCGCCGAGTCCATGAACTGACTCGGCGAGTCGGTTAGGGTTTATCCCGAAAAGTTGGACCATGCAATAGCTTGGCGAGTTAAGGGTTAACTCGACGAGCTAGACCTTCACGAGACTTATGAGGAACGAGTGGACTCGACGAGTCGCATGAGTGCACTCGGCAAGTCAGGTCAAACTTGGACTGTTGACTCGAGTTGACTTTTGTTGACTTTAGGGTTTGGTCAACATGAATAATGGAGACCATGGAAGGGTAAAATGGTCTTTTACCCATTCCAAGAGTTAGAGAGAAAGAGAGAACAACCTTTGGTGTATTTGAGTATGAGTAGAGTATTAATTAGAGATGCTTATCCTATGTGTTAGGCGCATGCTAGTTCGAGATTTCCGAGTACGCAACTTTTACTTGCTAGCTTACGAGGTGAGTCTTCTCACTATACATACTTAGAGTGGTAATATGAGTTGTGTGTTATCGGAGGGCCTTACATGTTTATTTGAGTACTGTGATATTGTAACGATCGACTTTCGAGGTATTGATTAATTATTTCTTCTTAATTTATGGTTAGGCCAGGTATAGATAAAAAGGACTATTGGATTGGACTTAAGCATTTGGGTTGCCCATAAGACGTACGTTGGGCCTAGTCTGGGTGTACGCAGGGCGTAGTGATCTACATCGGATTCAGGGGACGCGCACACGTACGCGCAACATACGTGAGCAGATAGAAAATCCTAATTTTTAGGGTTTAAGTCACATAAATACCCCCATTATAGCCACACCCCTGGCTTCTTACCAGTCCCATCACCCTCAGAAAACCCTTATTGCGACCCATACTCCATTGTTGTGTGTGTTTGACCGTTGTAAACTCATTTTCGTGAAGGAAGGCTTTGAAGAAGAAAAGGAAAGGTTGGGGGAGAAGCCTTTGAGTGCCTTGAGCTCAAATATCTGGATTAAACTCATCATTTGGCATTTAGAGGAGGTATAAAGCTCTTAAATTTCTTCCTTAAAGTCTAGATCTAAGGTTTTGGACCTCTTTAGGTCCAAAGTTTGGATCTTGATCATGCAACTTCGAATTTGAGCTTAGGGTTGCCACCCTTGAGGCTCAATGAGTTACTTTATCTGTAAAGTTGCAAGATTTAAGGCTATTATAAGGCCATGCATGAAATCAAGCCACTTTTATAGAGTTAGTTATCATTACTCCATGTTTGGGCTCATTTGGTGGGTTGCAAGCCACAAAGTGATCAACTTTATGGATTAGAATGATGAAAGGGACTTGGATCTGCATTTGTAGCTTCTAGGACTAAGTATTAAGTGCTTAATGTGGAAAGGAGCTTAACAGGGTAGTACGCTGGGTGTACCAGCCAGTATGGGCAGTGTACAAGCCATGTAGCATGTACGCGCTGCGTACAGATGAGTACGCCCCGCGTACTCATTAGAATTGGGCCTTTGCATTTTGGACCTTGAATTGGGCCAATTGTTGGACTTGTCAGTTATTGGGCCTCAGTAAGTCCATCGGAAGTCAGATTTTGGACCAAGGGCATGTTTGGGCTTATGTAGGGCCCATATAAGGAGTTAGGCCCAATTTAGAAAATTGGGCCATTAGTGGGCTATTGGTGGACTTAGGTGGATTAGTTGGATTTGGGCCTTGGAGGGAGTCCAAAGTTAGAGCAGGGGTAATTTGGTCAATTAACCCTTAGTTTCATGCACATAAAACAATTAGTCCCAGAGTTATGAAATTGTAAGCACGATGAAATTGTTATATGTGCTTTGTATGGTATGTGGTAGTTTGGGGGAGCTCACTAAGTTTCGTGCTTACAGTTTCAGTTTTGGTTTCAGGTACTTCAGCTAGCAAAGGGAATGGCTTGAGTTGATGGCATGACACCCACCACAGTTTTATAAGCCTGGGAGCTTACTCTGATATTTTATATGAGATAGTTATATGTTGACAGATTTTATGAGATTTTGAGATACATGTTTGATGAATTTGTTTGATGATGATGATAGTATAGTTGTTAAATAACTTTAAAAACGAAATTTTTAGCTTGTGCTTTTGGGTTGTTTCAGATATCCTGCATTGTGTGATTTATGCCATGCATTATTATGAGTTACAGTGTTAGGACCGGATGGTCCACAGAGTTAGGACCGACGGGTCCACAGAGTTAAGACCGGAGGGTCCATCATAGTTGTGGGAGTGGAGGGTCCCACTGAGACACATTGACCGGAGTGTCCTATAGAGTTATAGCCTTGAGTGGCTAATGATTTGTATGTGATATTTTTGGGAACTCACTAAGCTTCGTGCTTACCGTGTTCTGTGTTATGTGTTTCAGGCACTTCTCAGGATCACGGGAAGGCGCCGAGTTGATTGTACACACATCAAATATTGAGTTATGATTGAGAGGATCCTGGAATTTTGATATATACAATTTTTGATTATGAAATTTGATGATTTGACATTTTGAAATTTTATTACCGTGATATGTGTGTGTGTGTATACATGAAAGCATTTTTTTATGTATTTCTATTATTTTTCTACCGTTTCTAGAATTTATAGGGTTCATGCATTTTGTATTGAACTATCCCCGCAAGTCTCTCTCTCTCTCTCTCTCTCTCTCTCTCTCTTTATATATATATATATATATATATATACACACACACACACACACAATAGTTTTGGTTAGTTTATGATTTAATCTCAACTTTTATGTAACGCCCCTTTCCTGGTATGTATTCATTTTGATTAAATGTTTCTTTTGGAAGAGCTACTCGGCGAGTTGTAGCCCTAATGCGCCGAGTAGATGTTGAGTTGGATGCGGGCTTTAAGTGATCTACTCGGCGAGTCCACACCTGGACTCGGCGAGTAGGCTAGCTAGGAGGAAACCATAATCCTTAGGGTTTGCAACCTATTTAAACATCCTTATAGCCCCCATCTCAACCTCCATCACTCTCAGAGCATTCCTTATCGAACCCTAGCCTCCATTGGTAAGTTTGAGTGATTGTTGCCTTGTGAAGGGACTTTTGGTGCACATTGGAGCAAGTGGAAGAAGGGAGAGGTTGAAGAGGTCAAGGAAGGGGACTTAGATCCAGAATACATTCATTTGTGGCCATCCATTCTGGTAATAAAGCTTCCATCTTGATTATTGATCTATTAGATCTTGTTTGTCCCTAAATTGTTGCTTTTAAGCGTAAAAACCCCAAATCCTTTGTAGAGGAACCTTATGGTTGGGTTATACATCGGATCTGGACTCTCATTACCTTCTAGAAGTGTTAAGTTTCAGTCATATTCGTGATTAAGGTCCCTCTTGAGCTTAGAACCCCATTAAGGGCTTAGTTTAGACATTTGAAGCCCTAAAGCTATGCATGCACGTAAAGTTTGCAACTTTACGTGATAAGCATGCCCTAAAAGCCTAGATCTGTGGTTTGGAGCCGCTGCATGGCTCAAATCAAGTCTGTATGGAAAAAGGACTGAATGAACTCAGCGAGTAGAACGATGGACTCGGCGAGTCCTATGAAGATAGTCGTGGACTCGACGAGTTGGATGAACAACTCGGCGAGTCCGATGAAGATTGCCTTAGACTCAACGAGTTGTTCTTCAACTCGACGAGTCGGATGAACTTGGACTCAGTAGGTGTGCATCGAAGAAGAACGCGTCGAGTCTTCGCTAAGCTCGACGAGTAGAACGAGTATAAAACTAGAACATATGGAAGGGACTTGGCGAGTTGGCGAGCCAACTCGGCGAGTCCGGTCAAACAGGAAGTTGACTTTGACCAAGGGTAAAATAGTCATTTTACCCTAAGATTAGTTATAAGTATTTGACTTAGTGTTTATGGAAATTATAGTCGGGAGTTCCAGAGCAGCTGTAAGACAGTTTCAGAGTTAGCATCTCGACATTCAGCGTTACGAGGTGAGTTTCCTTCCAGTAGGAACGGGTCTAAGGCCACAATACCGGCCCGTTTAATTAGTAGTAGTTTCCGAACCTCAGTCTGATGCAGTAGTTAGAATGTTTGATGCATTCGTGGTTCAGACAGGGTTTATGTGTTATGTGTTCCGGGCTACGACCCGGTGCAGTATGGAGTTTATGTGTTCATGCTAGTTAATATGTTTATGCTATGCTATGTTATGCCCCGTTAGTTCCGGACTTCGGTCTGATGCAGTTAGTTCCGGACTTCGGTCCGATGCAGGGGACAAGGTCCCAGTCAGTTTCGGACTTCGGTCCGATGCAGTTAGTCCCGGACTTCGGTCCGATGCAGAGGGCAAGGCCCTGGTTAGTTCCGGACTTCGGTCCGATGCAGTGGGCAAGGCCCAGTATGTGTTATATGTTATTGTATGGTATGTGGTAGCTTGGGGGAGCTTACTAAGCTTTGTGCTTACAGTTTCAATTTTGGTTTCAGGTACTTCCGCAAGTAAATGGAAGAGCTCGGGTTGATGGTATCGCACACACCACAGCTTCAGTTTGTCCTGGGAGTTGTTTTAGCTTTTCATAGACGTGAATTGATACAATCTTGATACAGTTTTCTCGTGATAATTTGCTATGGTTTTGAGATATTGATGTACGAGTTTTATTTTATGATATTGATATGATGTTTTTAGTAATTATTAAACAAAAATTTTTAAGTCATATTTTGGGATGTTACATTTTATTTTTGAACAGAAAAGTCACAATTATTTTATATTTTGACCTAATAAGGTTTTTCAATAGAAAATGACATTATCATATAAAATTATATAATCGTAACTTTTCTGTTAAAAAAAATAAGTATTGAGATTAAATCGTCAACTAATTCAAAGTATTGAGATTTTTTCGAAGATTTCTTATATATATGGGCGTTTTGACGGGGTAAAGTGGGCAGCTGTAGATGACCCAATTTTTATATAATATTTAGCTATTAACTTTAATAATAATAATAATAATAATAATAATAATAATAATAAAATCATATTGCAAATGTTGTAATGCATGTAAATAAATATATACTCCTATAATTATATATGCTCATAATTTACCCGGCAATCGTTAAACTGTGACTCGCTGTAGGTGTATGTATAGTGTAGACAGTACACATTCAAATTATTTTATTCATTCTCTCTCTCTCTCTCTCTCTCTCTCTCTCTCTCTCTCTCTCTCTCTCTCTCTCTCTCTCTCTCTCTCTCTCTCTCTCTCTCTCTCTCTCTCTCTCTCTCCTGATTGGTAGAAAGCAAAGACTGCTGCAGCACCTCCGCCGCATCATCGTCACCGGCCAGATCGATTGTTATACAAGCTACAGTATACGGTGTAGTCTTCTAATGGCATATCATCCTAACCATATCTCGCAAGATATGGCCCTACAACAACATTTCTCCGACACCGACAACAATTCCGTCCTCCGAACGATTCTTCCAGAACATCACCACCTTGCATCCGCCGCACAATCTTCCTCTTCTTCCCGTTCCGCCGGAAAAGACCACTGGCTCAATAACGCAATTCTCCGGCAACAAGGCAGATTCGGTGGCGGAACCGGCGACGGTAACAATAATATCTTCCTCAACCTGCAAACGAACCACAATAATTCAGATTCTGCAGCTACGACGTCATCTCAGCATCACCACCATCAACAGGCTGCTAACAATAACAACAATCAGTGGCTATCGAGATCGATATTGCAGAGGAACGTTAGTGATGTTAGAGGAGACGACGGAGTTGCGGAAGTTTCTACTGACTCAATTATCGCCGCCGCCGCCGTGATGTCTTCTCACAGTTCACCTGATCTGAACAATCATTCTAGAAACATCGCTGCAAGTCAGGTTTGAACTTTTCCACTCTGAAATTCAGATTTCCACAAGTTTTCGTATATCCTTCATTTTCAACTACTTCCGGTATCATTCAAAAATGAAGTATAGATTTAACTTTTAAGTTCATGTAGGTTTATTAATTCATAAATTATTAATTAAGTCTCTCGTTTTTCCCCATATTGAAAGATACGATCGAAATATTAGGTTTTCCCCTTATCAACCTCATTGTTTCACGTCATTAACTTGAATAGTAGTATTTGATTTGAAACAAATTTCTGACTTCCAAAATTATGCATATATAATAAGTTTGAAGTAATATTCTATAGGACTGTTTTGATTAAAAAAAAAAAAAAAAAAAATCATATGCATTTACTAAATTAAACGTACAAAAACAGGTGTTGGCATTTCAACTCATTATGATTTGTTTTTAAGTAATTAACCAAACTATTTTGTAGAATGAAAAGGAAACTATTTCATTTAACAAAAAATATATGATGCCAATCATTAATTCATAGTACTCATAATCGTATACCACAGTTCTTATCTCCATATTATTTCACCGAAAACCGATAACACAAGATTCATATATAAAGCCAAAGTTAAAAAAGTCATGTTGTTATTCGTAATATATATATATGTGTGTGTGTTTTCTTTCTTTAACTTTCCTGTGATAATGCCTTGATTTTTCTGATAAGAGGATCTAAATTTATTTATTTGGCCATTTTAAGTCATTAAAGGCTGTTGGTGACATCGATTTTAATGCATGGAGTTTTCTTCGTTTTTTATCGCTGAAAGTAACAATAAATATTAGATAATTAATGATGAATATTAATATTTTTCATTGATGAAATCATTTTAAACACAAATTCGATGACAGCCATCAAAATGATAGTGAACCTAAATCTATAATGTTTATTTTTTATAATAAAAAAAAATCATAAAAATCTAAACAAAGAGAAAATATAAATTTTTTATGAACCACAATAAGCACCTTCAGTTTATTTATCTATTGATAACTGATAAAGAATTTTTTTATTAGTTTTCAAAAAAAAAAAAAAAAAAAAACGCTACCTCTGTTCTCATTCTTATACGAGAGTCACATAATTAATGTCTATTTGCATTTTAAAACAGAAAATAGACAATTCTAGTCACAAAACTTTTCAGTAAAAGTAATAAGCAAATAAATTCTTATTTTGATTCTTTAAGCCTAAAATACAAACAATAATAGAATCTTATTATATTTTTAGCGTTGCTGTGTAACACTATTCTTTTTTTTTTTTTTTTTCGAATTAACTTAATTTCTTTCTTGATAATTTATACGTACTAAATTATTTGATTTGGTTAACTTTGAATTCTATATTATCTTTCTTGCAACTTTAGCATGTATAAGTTTGGTTTTTGGACTATGAATATATAACTTTTTATAGTATATATCTTGATAGTATAGCTATTATTAATCAGCATAACAATAAAATACTACATTGAACTTCATGAAAAGATTTTAATAATCACATTTATATCTAAATTATTGATAGACATATTTCATAACGAAAGTATATTGAGACAACAGTTCAATATAGCATCTGGTGTGTAAAAAGCAGAATATTTTCATATCTTCTACAAAATAAATTAAACATATTCATCAAAACTAAATGTGAAGTAAAGAAATATAATAGGCATTGCCATCTTATGTGGTTTCTAAAAGTTAAGTTATCATATGGCTTGAATTTGTTATAGAGAAAAAAAATTAAATGTGGTATCCAAGTAGTAGTCTTTGTAAGATTTTGCTAGTATCTCATATTTCGTATTGAGTTTTAGTAAAAATTATTAAATATAATAGACTCAACATGTTGAAATACTCTGAAAAAAGATTAAATTAATTCCTCGTTATTTTAACAAGGGTAATAAGAATTTAGTTATATATACCTGTAATGAGTACAAAACAATATTAATACAAATTAATCTAAACTTAATTGTACTATGATGTAATTGATTAGCTTGTATAAAAGATAAATTGAAAAAAAAACACACCTTAATATTTGTCAATAAAAGTAATCACATTTAGATTCGTTATTAGTAAAAATAGTCATATTTAAATAATTAAACAATCATGTTTTAACAAGTGTGTGTGTATATATATATATATATATATATATATATATATATATATATATATATATATATATATATATATATATATATATATATATATATATAATTTGCACATACATGTGAAACATTAATGATTTCTTTTATAAACCTATCTAAAATGTGAGTTTTTACAACTAATCTCAAAACACAATCAGTTTTACAATGATGAACTTTACAAAGACTTGCAACAAATCTTAAAACACAATCCGTTTTACAATGATGAACTAAAAACAAAGGCTTATAATAAATCTTAAAACATAATATGTTAGTTGTTTCTATGATTACAAATGTGTTTTGTTTTATAATCTACTTCATAAAACCAATCATTGCTTTAAAATTGCAATTGTTAAATCATTTAAATTTTAACTTTGTCCTTGGCTAAAAATAGTCACGCGTGCGAAAAAAAATTCATATGAAGTAATCATGTTCTAAGATGCTTATATTCTCATAACTGTCAATAGTGTTTTTGATCGAACTATATATATTATCATATAAATAGTTATATAAAAAATTACATGATCAAAATAAGTTATATTTTAAAATTTTATATTATTATTTTATTATTTTTTAGAGTACGTAGTAGTGGAAATTAATCCTATTTATATATTGTGTGCTGTTAACAAAATATCACCATTTTTTATCCGATGAAGTTCATTTAAAGTTTCCATATCCGAACTAATTTATCTAGTTGGATATAAATAAATCATAAAGTATATAGTAATTATGTATAATGTATTGCAATTATTTAAGTCAAGGCCACTATCAAGACTTAACCCTACAATAAAACAAATGTTCAAATGTAAACAAATCAACATCGATCCTTTAATTAAACCAAACTACATAACTATTGATTAAATGTGAGAAAATGTAGAAAAAAAATAATAATAAACGGAAAAGATATTCTTACATAGATAAAACTAAATTAGGAGCATGAAAATAAGAATAAAAAATGTTATTGTTTAGCATTTATTGGTTTCACGTCTTTATGCGAAGAATCAATATGAGTAGAATTAATACATTATGTTGTTGCTTAACTTTTTTAAGTGAATGATGCCATAACACTTATCGTCCTTTATGACTTGTTAGTATCAAACCTAAGAAAGAAAAACATGTCACATGGAGTATGAAAGAAGAATGTAGGAGGATATGTCCAAAAACTACTTTGATTACCTTCATTTGGATGTGTGGTTGTTATAAACGAGGGGATGTCTTCTATTTATGGTGTGATACCATTTCTTGGAAGAATCTAGGATTCTACTTTTGTCCTCATTCTACAAAGTTCTTACATAGAGCATTATCTGAATAAACCCTTCACAAATTAAAGAGGTTTTGGGTTCAGATCTCATCCCTAAAGCCTCAAATCCTAGGGACCTCGTAGTGGATGGTATGGGAAACTCATGATAATCTATCGTTCATCCGTCCTAAGTTTTCAATGTAGAAATCCATGGCATCAATATTATATTATAACAATGGATTATCTTCGTCGTTAAATCGATCAATATTGTTTTCTTAGTTTTCTAGTGTTGGTAAAAGACTCGTTCTCTACAATTTCTTAGGTCATTGTAGAATATTTTGTCTACTCAAAATGCAATATTTTGTATGGTAGGTGACACTCTTCCCACTTATTCTTGTGAATCGTGATGCCTTTATGAACATCTTCCAGCGTTGAATTGCGTCAAGGAATTTTCCAATTTGGATCTTATTCAATCTTCCAAATCGATTCACTTAGTAGTAATCCTTCCATTTGATCAACCATTGAGTACTTGGCGGCTTACATATTTGTCTTGTGACTTTACTCGACATCACTTCTTCAACTTCCTTATTGAACAGTTTGATTATCCTTGGGAATGCTTGTATCGTGTCTTCCTCTCATCTAGTTAAAGTTTTCTCTTAAGGTGTCTTAAGTAACATCCGGTTATACATTCATATATTATTTTGACCATCCATATAGGCTGAAGACTTATAATATAATATATTTATATGGTTATTGTTAGTGATTAGGATTTACGCTCAAACCTTTTAGGGTTTAGATTAGGTTTCTTATGTATTTCTATTTTATTATGTTTAACCTCACTATTTATCAATAAAAAACAATAAGCTATATCCATGAAATACCTTCATATACATTTATTGTGACCAGATGGCGTCGATCATTTAGAAAACTCTGTGAGAGATCGTAGCGTTTCACCGTATTCTTAAAAGATAGCGAGGTTGCCTCATCAATTATACAACCTTTAGACATTTTAGAACGAGCTTATATATAATTATAAAAATATAACTATATTTATCAGGATTATCACTAATTATGTGTACATAGTAGCCCAAATCCATAACAAATCATGTGACTATAAGGATGAGTCATATTTAAAAAAATATTAATTTTATGTATTTCGGAAGAAAAACCTCAACAATCAAAATTGATCCTTCAAGGTCAATTTAGATATAGGAAAGAGGTAGAAACAATATATATATATATATATATATATATATATATATATATATATATATATATATATATATATATATATCATAAAAATTGAATCATAGATATAAAAATAGTCCACCTTCAATTTTAATGATCCAAAAATTTTTTTCCAAATTTTTTCTCTGATATAGTATTATGCTCAATTTATGATTTGTATTTTTTTTAGATTTTTTTTCAATTTTTTTAAAATGTCCTCACGAGTCCCCACTTTATAAATAATCCTTACCCGATCATGTTCATATATATATATATATATATATATATATATATATATATATATATATATATATATATATATATATATATATATATATTGATGATAGACAAAATATAAATTACAATACTTATGATGTAATTCTAACTTTGATTAAATTTAACCAGCATGACATCCATATGAATGAAACTTTTTTTCCTTAAAGGCTCATTGACATTCTAAAATGCTATACATCTATTGTCGATAAACATGAATTTGATGGATATTCGATGGCGTGACAACAAAGGTATTGCAACGTAGAAGACTCTGGAAACCATAGAAAAGACAGCGTTTTCTACTACCATCGTACAACAAAAATTAAAGAAGATGAGATTAATCAAATAAATAAAGAGAGTATTGATTTGAATTGTATTGTGTGGTTTCTAATATGTAGTTCCTAAAACATCTAACATCGACCTTTAGACAAGTAAGTGATGAAGTGTGTTTAGTTCTAGTGAAACTTTTTGGCACCACTCAAGGGCAGAACACGAATAATAAAACTGGGGTGTCAAAACCAAAACTTCATTAAATGTTTTTTGAATGATCACAAATTGTACATTTAATGAAGTTTTGGTTTTGACACCCCAGTTTTATTATTCGTGTTCTGCCCTTGAGTGGTGCCAAAAAGTTTCACTAGAACTAAACACACTTCATCACTTACTTGTCCAAAGGTCGATGTTAGATGTTTTAGGAACTACATATTAGAAACCACACAGCCCTTGTGGCCATGGAAGTTCGCCTGCAGTGATTCCAGGGCATGAGGCAAAGCTTTATGTTTGCAGCGGGGGATTAGTCGGTGCGCGAAAGCTGGCCCGGAAACCCTCGTTAGGGAAGTTCCCTTTCCAAAAAAAAAATGCCTAACCAGTAAAACAAAATCATGTAAGTATGACAAAATATATCAATCAATAAGTTCATAGTAAAAATGAGGTTATAGTTGTATGTATCTCCTTCCGTTCATGTTTATATGTATATACACATACATTTTTTTTTGAACGGGTATATACATATAGACACAATTATACATGTATATGATGTGTACATATATGGTTGTATAGACTTGCATAAGAGGAATTATAGTTCAAATTATGGATAAACCTATAAAATATATAAAAATATTAGGGTGACCTTTTCTGATCAGTTCCAAAACCCTCACTGGGCACTTTTATCAAAACACTTAGCATGTAAAATTTCAAGACCACATTTTCTAGTTAGACCCATAATATTAATCATAGATATAAAAGACCACTAGATCAGTTCCAAATGGAAAAAGTAAAGAAGAGCTTAGAGATAAAATTTTGAAACTTTATATGTTCATCAAAACTTATTTTCACAAAATAAACCTCATTGAGGATTTTTCACAAACACTTCATGTGCAACTCCACATGTTCATTTCCAGCAACATTAAATTGTGGTACAAAAGATATCAATGTATAATTTTTTTCTCAAGCAATAAAGAGATCAAATCAACATATTAAAAAAAAACATCTAATACATAACCACAATCGTATGAACTTAGAGTTTGCAAGGAAAAGTTAGAGAAAGAGAAAGAGATATAAAGAATACAATATGAAATCGGTGGTGGTTGAAAGGAAGAAGCGATCATGTTTCAGTCATTTCTCCATTTCATTGTTTGCATCTTTACACCTTGAGTGTTCATTAGAAATTATTCCCTAACAAATATGCCTCCCCACCTTTTTTTTCCTTGGGTAGTTGCCTTGATCACAACCATTCTGACATCCTTCCTCTGAAACATCTATGGCAAATAACATAGATGTGGTGAAAAACGGGGGGGGGGGGGGGGGGGGGGGGGGGGGGGGGCGGGCATGGCCTCCCCTGGCCCCTTAAAGGATCCATCAACTTTCAGCATTAATATGTTCATGTTCAATACATGTTATCTCTAGAACACATTTCAAATTAAAATGAAAATGCTCCAAATATTATGTTGTATATGTGCAAAGTGCACAATATGTGTATACATGCCGTTACGAATTTCACAACACACGTCCATGCTCACACCACACACAGGCTTGTATGACACCATATCATTCATCTAAATGGGCAAAGGGAACACATCTCTTATAAACCTAACGTCTCGTTCCCGAGTTTAACAAAAGAAAATAAGAGAAGAGAAAAGAAGTCATGAGAGAAAAGAAGAGAAATGAAAGGAAAATAAAATTTTCTTTTATATTTCCGAGTTAGAGAGAAGTGGAAGGAAAATAAATCATTTTGTTCTTTCTTTCCAAATCCTCCCAAATCGGAAGGAAAGCTAGGAGGGAAAGTGATCCTCCTATTTCCCTCCACTTCCTTCCACGTACTTTATGAAACTTGGGAATATCAATTTCTTTTATTTTCTTCTTAATTTCCCCCATTTCATTTCTTTTTTCCCGTTAAGTTGAATTCGGGAACGGGGTGTAATAGTAGTTTTATTTTTCTACATATATGTAACATCCCTTGATGGAAAGTTACAATATATATGTGGGATGACGGGTGAACAATTTTTCCAACATTTCCCATTAAATTTCCAATAACCCCCACCATTTTCAAATTTTAGCTGATATTCCGATAAATGATGTTACATAGGTGGTATAAAGATTAAATCCTATTTGATTACGATTGTGCAATAAGAGATCAATTCCATGGTATCCTTTTTTATTAAAATCGGAAACCTAGTGACCTCTTTGGCCCACCCACATACACCACGTACCGTCTTTGCAATCTTAGTTGGCATGAATATGACCATGCTAAAATCTTGTTTCATGGCCACATAGAAGAGAAACGGATACTCTGTAATTTGAGGTAACACCAACTTTACACTATATATGCAATTAAAGTTCACATAACATCTTTGATGCTAAGATGTCTCAAAACTTTATTAAGAGCATAGACCCAACCTTTACTCAACAACGATGTACTATTTATACCTTACATCGGTTTATCGAATAATAATACCTTATATCAATCACGTAACTTGTTATTATCAATTAAAATGAGGAGATAAGATCAATAAATCTAACTCCAATTCCTATCACTAATTGCTTCCATTATGGTTTTAGACTCATGTGTCTTACTATAAAACAGTGTACTATTTATACTTTACACTAGCATATCATTTATAGCAAGGGGATCAACCATGTTCCCAAACGAGTTGATAAAATAAACACTAATGGTACAATTCTGAATTGTCTCACATAATTTTTTTGAATACTAATTTGTCTAATTTCCCCTTATATACAACATTGTACATTTTAGACAATATACCATCATTATTATAGTGCATGGAAATAAAGGGCATTTAAGCATCATACATGCGAATATCAACAAGAATTTATGTAACTTTAATTGGCTTTTCCGCACACATATAAGACAATAAAGTCGACTTTCATAGTCACGTGCGTTATACATTTTTGTTTTTTGTTCGACTAATAAATGGTTCCCCTCTAGTTAGAGTATAAATCCATCCACTAATCGCTTGTGCCATTTATCTTTTTGTGTCGCCGTATCCTTCTTAAACTCCTAGGTACGACGAGTAGCGAATCTAGACTAAAAACCATACAGTTAATTAATTTTTCTATAGAATATTTTCTATACACATTCAAATATTTTATTGGTAAGATAAATCCTAAATTTTTCGAAGATAGGTAAAAAAAAATTCTATAGAAATTTTAGATAAATTAAAAATATTAGGTGGATCATTTGACCCACCTTACTTATGCAAAGCATCGCCATGGAATATAATGTGTATTCAGTTTCATACACGTTTATGAGTTCCACTAAGATATTCCAACCAAATCACAATACTTGATTAGAATTCAGATTCTATATCTTTTGAAAACTTATCTTTGAAGAATTTCACATATGTAGTTTGTAGATTATACGATAATACATGGTTTGTTATCTAAGAGCCATTAAGCTTCTTTTTTTTTTTTTGGCATAACTAGCAAATATTATTTTGGTAGATTTCGTTCCTGACTAATAACTCTTACTTCTTGTTTTTGAGTTCTATTTAACAAGGGAAATGAAAGGATGTGGGGAAAAATTTTATAAATTTTTAGTTCTAGTATTTGTTTTTATTTATCAGCAATATTACTAGAAAATTGATAAGATTGCTTTTTCTTAGAGTTTGGTTTTTTCTTTTCTTTAAGTTCCATAAAACTCAGTGTCTTTTCTTTTAACCACTGATTTTTTTTTATCAAACCACTATAGTTTTATTTTTGTTAAAATCCTTTTTTTTTCAATTTTCCCCGATAGAACTTTTTTTCCTAGTAATGAATGGCAAAAGTTAATCGTAAGATTAACTTTCTAATTAAAGATGGTTTTTATATAAATTCAATTGTAATGGTTAATTCATTAAAAAAATCTTCAAAGTCGTAAAACAAACCAATTTTTAAACTTTAATGTTTTTATAAAACTTAAGATTTTATTTAGTGATTTTGTTTTAAACAAAAAAGATTTAAGTAGAAAAATTCTTTTGAAGGTTAAAACAGGATAAAATCCAAAATACGGAAACTATTCTCGAATCTGTTCTAAAATTTTTGTTAAAATTTTGATTAATAATATAATTTTTTAAAATTATACATAAATATGTTCTTTTATCAAGTAATTTTTTGTCAAAACAAAAGGTAAAAAAGTGTTCTGGACGTTTTTACCCTTTTGTGTTTTGGCTATGGATATATCCTTTTTCTTTCTCCCCACCTTTTCTTAACAAATCTATCAATAGTTTTATCATTTGTGCATCAATAATTGTTCCTTTCGCATCATTCCTTGTACATTAATGACAAACCCAAGCAGCCAAATAAAGTGTCATTCCTCTCAAAACCAAATCCGTCGGTTACGATTCTCATAATGATGAAACTATCACAGGTAGATAACAATGTCGGAGGAGGAGGAGGAGAGCTCGGAGAGAGCGAGGCAGGTGGCGGCGACGGCGGTGGTGGTGGTGGATCGTTAATGAATTGGCAAAATGCGAGACAAAAAGCAGAGGTACTGTCGCATCCGTTGTACGAACAGTTACTAGCGGCTCATGTGGCTTGTCTGCGCATCGCAACGCCGGTGGATCAGCTGCCGAGAATTGATGCACAACTTGCGCAGTCGCAGCAGGTGGTTTCGAAGTATTCGGCTCTTGGTGGCCATGGTAATCTTGTTCATGATGATAAGGAGCTTGATCAATTCATGGTACGTCTCTTCATTTCATTTTTTTTTTCTTAAAATATTATCTGTAATGATCCTTAAAATCAGTGAATCGTTTTAGTAACTTCTGCTTAATCTGACTCTGTATGTTGCAATGGATTTATCGGTTTAAGCTGTGAAGAAAAAGCATAGCCTTAGAGAAATTGTTAATTCTGATGTCGAATGCCATAATTGCTTCAAATTCCATTGAATCAGTAAACTGTTGGTGTATCAAAAACCAAAAGCAGTCTTATCATTTCCATAATGAGAGCCTTCTGATCTTTGATCTAGACATCTAGGACCACATATAATTGTGTGAAGATGTAGATGGGGTACCAATAATTGATCGTTGTCAACTTGTCATTGTAAATTTGTAATCATCACAGTTACGCTAGTTATAATATTGTTTTATATTCATTTTTCACAATTAATTAGATCTTAAAAAGGCACAAAACTAAAATTGATGTAACAATGATATTATGTACTCTTATATATTCACAATGCAGACACATTATGTTTTGTTGCTTTGTTCTTTCAAAGAACAATTACAGCAACATGTTCGAGTTCATGCAATGGAAGCAGTGATGGCCTGTTGGGAGATTGAACAGTCCCTACAAAGCTTAACAGGTGACGTATAAGGTTTTACTCTTCTTTCCCAAAATCACTTCAAACAAATGTTACAGTCTGGAATTGTTACAAAATTGCCCTCATTTATTCTTTTTGGTTGGAACAGGGGTATCCCCCGGAGAAGGCACAGGGGCAACAATGTCCGATGATGATGAAGATCAGGTGGATAGTGATGCCAATTTGTTTGATGGAAGTCTTGATGGACATGACACCATGGGATTCGGCCCTCTTGTCCCAACAGAGAGTGAGAGGTCACTGATGGAACGTGTTAGGCAAGAGCTAAAGCATGAACTCAAACAGGTGAGACAAATGAGCTCATACACCTATTTTAATTAATTGACTACGGTAACAAGGGCATTTCCGTCTTTTACACACACAATAAATCAATACCAATACTTGTCCCATCTTTTGGCATGAACTCAAACACATTATAATCTGTTTTGTCATGATGTACTAATTATCATTACATTAAATCCTTGATTTTTTTTTTTTTTTGTTGTTAGGGTTACAAGGAGAAGATTGTGGACATAAGGGAGGAAATATTACGCAAAAGGAGGGCAGGAAAACTGCCTGGTGATACTACCTCTGTTTTAAAAGCTTGGTGGCAATCACATGCCAAATGGCCATACCCTACTGTAATTTTTCAGCCTACAACTCTTTTAAGCTTCCTTTAAAATCAACAACGACTACTTTACTTTACTACTTTAAAAGCTTGATAGCTTTTGAATTACTTTATTGTGTAGGAAGAAGACAAAGCACGATTGGTTCAAGAAACAGGGCTACAGTTGAAGCAGATAAACAATTGGTTTATCAATCAGAGAAAACGAAACTGGCACAGTAATCCTTCCTCTTCTACAGTCTTGAAGAGCAAACGCAAAAGGTATTATTATATTTTAATGCAACAGCATCATCTATTTAATTTATGTAAAAGAATTATAGAAATTAGTTTCTTATGTACTTTAAAAAAAATAATAATAATAATAATAAAGGGGCACACACCAACCCTAATCGCAAAAAGAAGCAATGCAGGTGATCGTGATGGTGATCATATCATGTAAATCAAGCAAACCTGTACATGTAATCTACGAGCCCAACCCACACACAGATATGCAACAAATCTCAAACCAAAAAGATGAAAATGGTGAGATTTGCATTTTTAAAGTTATATATGATGATCCATTAATACTATATATATAGTTTTTAACTGTATTATTGTTGTGTTTTTGATAGCAGTTGTATATCATAATAATTATGTTAGTGATTCTTATAGTGTCTATGTGTGCCGATTCATAGGCACTCTTCGTATTGCGTATGATATTATGTTTTTTTATTGATTTTTAACTAATAATAATGAACTTTACAAATGGTTATGTGAAAAATTAAGCTTAGAAAATCTTTTTAACTAAACTGTCTTAAAGGTACCTTTTGGAATATATATATATATATATATATATATATATATATATATATATATATATATATATATATATATATATATATATATATATATATATATATATATATATATATAAATGCAAAAAGTCATATTACATAAAAACCAATAACTGTGGTTTAGTTATTATTCTGGTTTAACCAATGTTATTTTAGTTTCCACAATGAAAGTCACCAATGTTTTACAATGTTGATCGCCTTGATCTGCAATAGCAGGTTAAAGTAGTCACTACATAAAACTTTATCAAAGTTTAATGGTTTTATTAAAAATTTTAACATTAAATATTCAATTAAGGGCACTAAATTTTTGATAGAATTTCTATTGTAACTACTTTAACCTACAATTGAAAAAAAATGACAAACTTGATGATCTTCATTAACCTTAAATAATAATTAACCAACAAAAATAACCAAAGTATAGTAGTTTTTATGTATTTTGTCAAATAAATAAAAATCATAAATGATAAATCATTTGATGGAAGGATGATTAAAAAATGGTAGAATGTGTACAAGTCATTGTATTTTGGTATTCTTTATGATTTAAAACTTTGACATTTGTTTCCTATTTCAACCGATTTGACGTGCTAAAACGGGTTAAAGTGATTACTATATAAAATTTTGTCCATGGTCTTAAATTTAGATACTAAACTATCCACGAAAATCACTAAACTTTGATAATAGATCTATTCTAATTCATTGGAAGGAATTGAGAGAGATTGTGGGGTTGAACGGAGCTTCTTGGATTTGGGGGTGGTATTGATGGGAGATTCGTGATTTTACTTTACGTTATTCCTCCCCTATTAGTTTGGAAATATTTAACGCATATGTCTTTTTCAACCCCTAATAAAAAAATTTAATTAATTTACTTGACATTGATGATTGTTTTTTAATAAGAGTAACAAAAATTGTTCAATAAAATGGTAATCTCAATTGATCAATTGTGATTAGTAACTTTGTTAAAATCAACATTATTATTGAAATATAAGTTTATCATCATTAAAAGATTTGCAAACAATAAAATGTTATGTTTTATTGCTTGATGTTGGGTAAATTATAAAAATATGCAATACTTAGATAAAACTAAACAAATTGTATCTATAATTTACTAAAAGTCACAAAATCATTCTTTCAAAAAAAATTATGCGAATAGTCCCCATAGTTTCAAAATTCATATGGTTTTGCTCAACAAGAAACAATGGGGGAATTTTGGTGTTGAAACAAGACGGAATCGATGAGATCGAATTAGTAATCTTAGGTTCTTGTCAGGCCATTGCGCTTTTTTATGCGGAATTTATGAAACACACTGAGACTAGTAACTTTGTCAAAGCCAACAATCAAACAAAACATGCAAGCTATTTAATGTGATATGACAGTGTAACATCCCAAAATTCATGATAATTTTTTTTGTTTTTAAAACCTTTTAATAACCCATACTTCATACAAAACATTGTTTCTAAAAAGTCATAGCCATAAATCAGAGAATCCCAAAATCATCTATCAATAAAATACCAAGGATGATGTGTACGATCACACATTCGTCTTGCCCTAATCATCTGATGTACCTGAAACCATGAAACCAAATTGTGAGTCAAAGCTTAGTGAGTTCCCCCAAAATACTCAACACAAAATACAATAACAATTACAATAAATGCATATAGGGTGTGTTGGCCCAGAGCCCCAACCAACCATCTGAGTTTGTTGACACATAGTCTCAACTTAACCATCCGGGTTTGTTGGTCCACCGCACGAAGCAATATCTCAACCCAACCACCAATATGTCGACATATGCAACAGATAAACAATAATCAACAAGTGCAGACAATCATATAGATCTACCAATATAACAGGTAACTACAGCATAACAACATCCTATATACTAGGATACATAACCTAGTGGGCTGACATTGGTGCCTTCGACCCACGAGTACAATGAGAAGGACTTACCTGAACCACTTGACAGAAGCCCAACAACAACCTCAACAACAACACAACCAATCCAAGCTTCCCAAAACCAAATCAAGGCCATCCCTTAGTCAAATACTCAATTCTACCCATGTTTGACCAAATGTCAAAGTGGTCAAAAAGTCAACGGTCAAAGCTAATGTCAAAATTGTCAACAACAACTCTCCACATCGTGGCCTTCCTTGGCCACGTCGTGGGATGCTAAAATAATCATTGACGCTCCAGTCTTCACGTCATGGTAGCCTAAGGCCACTTCGTGGGGATCGGTCTGAACCGCTCAAACGAGCTTAATCCATTTTCTTTCGATTTCAATAGCTCCAAAGCTCATATATGATCCTTTCCAAGGTCTTAATGGATAAAGTTTATAACTTTATCCATTAGGAAGGTCCAAACCACCAAAATGTGGACTTTAAGTCTCAAAGGGACCCAAAATGCATCTTTCTTAACTTAATCCATTAAGTCCAAGTCTCTAACCTTCAGATCTGGATCAACATGTGTTTAGATGGATAAAGTTTCCAACTTTATTCAGAACAAAGTCACTAACTTTCAAGATCTAAATTTTAATACACCAAAATGACCTAAAGGACCAAGATAACTTGCATGGCTAGAAAGGAAGGAAAAAGATCATAACTTTCTTAGTCCATGAGGTCCAAAAAGCATTTTAAATTGATTAAAAGATGTTGGAGTCCACTCAACTTCAAGATCAGCCATAAAATGGACCAAAAGTGCCAAAACCCCCAAATGACAAGACCTAAAGAACTAGATAGTAAGATTGGAACTTTATATTTACAATAGTCTAGAAATATAGTGTCTTTGATGGATCCAAACTTGAAGCATCATTCATTGCAACCAAAAGAACCTTATTGATCTTTAAACTTCATCAAAATAACACAAAAAAGCATCCAAATGAGGAGAAAGGAGAGAGGAGAAGCTCAAATCTTGAAGATGGAGGTTAGGGTTTCTCCCAAGGGGTCCTAGAGGTGGTGGAGGCTGCTAAAATGCCCAAAAATACAGAACCTTATGCTTAAATACATTGAAAACCCTAAAATCATGGGCTTGGGCTTGACAAACTGCCATGCCGTGGACTCTGATCCCCACACTGTGGTGACGGTTTTCACCTAAATCCACCTCAACTTCTAACAACCATAACTTCTTCGTTTCAACTCAGTTTTTGATGATCTTTATATTCACGAAAAGGTATTAATGAGCCCCACACTTCTATCAAGTTAATTTTGGCTTAATATATGTCAAAGAGGTATTCTTCTAACTTGTTTTTATGTTGTAATTCTCAAAAATTATATGCTAGTTAGGGTTTATGCTTTGGATATTCAGTATTGCATGTATAACTTGAGAAAACCTAGATCCAAAGCATTAGGGTTGCATGTGCACCATAAGATTTGTTGTGGTGCTCAAAACCCATTAGTGGTATCAGAGCTTAGGGTGTTTTCTGTTGTATTGATGCATTGGTTGAATGTTTAAAGTTGAAGCAAATCAAAATATGCAATTTGTCTGATGAACTTGATGAGTCCATTATGGGACTCGACGAGTTGGGGCTGCTCGACGAGTCCATTGCCTGACTCGACGAGTCGGCTCCTCTGTTGGTAGATTTTTCGGGACTTTTGAGACAACCGTCAAATTTCGATCAAGTCAAAGTCAACTAAAGTCAGCAAGTCAAACCGTTTGACTCAATTTGGCCATGAGTACTAAAATTCACACTATAAAACTTCTACATAACTTCTATTCTAATGTGAAATCATAAAGCAAAAAGTGCGAACATCTAGATCTCCTTAACCTAAAACGGTAGTACGTGGCGAGCCAAACCGATAAAACAATGTTGCATACTCATCGGGAGTGAGTAAGATCCTTAAACAAGGCTTAACAGAGTTTACAAACCATGCATTGCGATGCCGGACACTCACAACTATCCCACATGGAACCTCTCTCAATCGTTTTCACTCTATCTCTCTCTATGTCAAATCTCTCCCAAATCCCTCTAAGTATGTGAAATCTCTCTCAAATATCTCTTTGTATGAGAAATCTCTCCAAGAATGTCAAATCTCTTCCAAATCCCTCTAAGTATGTGAAATCTCTCTCAAATATCTCTTTGTATGAGAAATCTCTCCAAGAATGTCAAATCTCTTCCAAATCCCTCTAAGTATGTGAAATCTCTCTCAAATATCTCTTTGTATGAGAAATCTCTCCAAGAATGTCAAATCTCTTCCAAATCTCTCCAAGTATGTGAAATCTCTCTCAAATATCTCTCTGTATGAGAAATCTCTCCAAGAATGTCAAATCTCTCCCAAATCTCTCCAAGTATGTGAAATCTCTCTCAAATATCTCTCTGTATGAGAAATCTCTCCAAGAATGTCAAATCTCTCCAAGTATGTGAAAACTCTCGCAAATATCTTTTTGTATGAGAAATCTCTCCAAGAATGTCAAATCTCTCCCAAATCTCTCCAAGTGTGAGAAATCTCTCCCAAATCTCTCTCAAAAGTTTCCCGTAACTTTTTGGAATCATTCGGGTCATTCCGACCCTTAACCGGGTCAAAAACGGCTCAAAACGGGGCGAAAACGAGAAAAATAGGCTTTAGGAACCGAAACCAAGAAGAGAGGCTTCTTAGGCGAGGACCGAGCCTCTGTTGGCTGTGGCACGCGAGGACCGAGCCTCTGTTGGCTAAGACACGCGAGGACCGAGCCTCTGTTGGCTAATGCACGCGAGGACCGAGCCTCGGTCTCTGTCGCTTCTCCACTTTCTGTCTCTACCCGCCTCTCGGTCTCTACTCCGCCTCTCTGTCTCTTCTCTTCTCTCGGTCTCTGCTCCTTCTCTCCTCTCTGTCTCTTCGCGCCCCTCTGTTCTCTCCTCCCCCCTCTCGGTTCCTTCCCTCTCTCTTCTTCCCTCTCGGTTTCTGCTTCCCTCTCTCTCGGTTCAGCATCAGAAGACCGAGCCTCGGCCAGAATTCGGAAATTTGTCACTTTTAGCCCATTTTTGATATTTTTAACATTTTAAGCCCGTTTTTCGTGATTTTAAAGCGGGATTTTCTCCAGAAATTATATTTTAACATAATAAACTCTAAATATTCATAATTTAAACATATTTTGATGAAAATCATTATCTAAATAATAAAAAAAATCAAATGGGTGAGTTATTAAAGGTGGAGTGTTCACTTTGTCTTATCCAATGTCACAAGCAACCACCCCAAACCCACTCTTTGACTAACCACACCTCCCCACCTTACCTAGGTCACTTCAATGTCCCTCACACTCAATTTACACTCATTCCCACGTTTTTAGAGCTGGAACAAACATCCTCTCTCCTCATTTCTCTCATTTGCCCTCATTTCACTAAGTATCAAACACCACTTTTCTCTCAAACTTTTCCCACTCCAATTTCGAGATTCAAGGCTGATTTTCAAGTGTTCTTCCACTCTTAGTAAGTATAATTCATCCTCCTTATGATTATTTCACTTCATTCTACTCAAATCATGAATATCTTACACAAACTCCATCATATTAGCGTTAGAGCTTCGAATCTTCAAGTGTTCTTGGGTTGAACACTTCTCTTCTTCAACACTTATCTACTGAAATCACTCAAGGTGAGTTCATACCCCTAAATTTTCATGTTTTCTCAAGTTTTTAGGGGGGGGGGGGGAATACAAGTTAAAACACTAAGAACATAACTAAATTTTTCTAACAGTCTTCATCAGAAAAGTTCAACTCCATTCACGGACTGTTTTGGGCATCTTCAACATTTTTGTTTTCAAAACTGTACAAGTTGCAAATAGTTCAAGTTTTTAGCTTTAAAATGACTACTTGCACATCTCCATACGATATTTCTACAATTTATGGTGATTTTTACAAAACTGCCTATCATTTCAAACAACAATCCGGACCAGTCTGTGATTATGGACTTTTTCACCCAAGTTGGAGGTCATTAAAAATCGTGATAAAAATTATGAGTAAACTAGACACATTTTGTGAACTCTCAGAATTTACGGATCTAGTTTTCGACTTTGTATGATTTTTCTATGATTTTTTCCAAAACAGGGCAGAATGGCTAAATTTAGCCAACAACATGTAAATATCATAACACTTTGTAATATGTTGAGCAAAGTGTATAATCATAAGTTCTAATTATTGAATGTGTTTCTTTGTTAGTTTATCATCATGAACTGAAACTAAGGCATTCATAATAAATATTATTCATTCATTTTAGAACACGTATATTAAACTATAAAAAGTATAGTTTGATAAATTCATAACACTAATACATTTCCATAAAAGAGTTCACACATATTACATACATTTTAGATAAATTATAATAGGTATAGTTTATGATACATCACTCAACACACTCGTACAAAAAGGGTACATTCATACAAGAAAGATTTATATTCACACACATTTCACGTAAATTTGTTAACCTATAGTTTGATAAATTCATAATACTAATACATTTTCATAAAAGAGTTCATACATATTACATACATTTTAGATAAACTATAATAGGTATAGTTTATAATACATCACTCAACACACTCGTACAAGAAGGGTACATTCATACAAGAAATATTTATATTCACACACATTTCACGTAAACTTGTTAACCTATATTGTGAGACTCTCTCTCTCTCTCTCTCTCTCTCTCTCCCCGTACGTCCGAGTGTGGGATATAATTCCTGGTAGTTATAATCAGAATCTCCTTGAGGGAGAACGTGATACTTGTATATAGATCTATATTGGGTTTGACACCCCACACCTTGCTGCTAGCTACAGTTGGACCTGCAGGTCTACGGGTGACAAATGTCATTTTATTTTTCGCGACACCTGAGAACGTCGTGGCAGGTTCACATAGTCATAGTATGATTATAGCGACTCACATAGGGATATAACAATCCATAAGTTTACGGGATTTTATTTTTAAAACCTAAATGAGTTTTATGTCGATTTAAAATCACTTTTTATCTCTATGAGTACAGATATTACTGTACACTTTTGGTTTTGGTAGTTACGACTACACATCATTTGAAACCACATTTATACTTTTAAGTATGGTCAATACTTGTTATTTCTCGGTCCTCTAATTTAGGACTACATATATATAAAGTATTAACGAACATGAGAACATACAGAAATTTCATTTAATTCAAACGCGTCCATGTCCATTTAAGTACATAACATTTTCTATTAATAAGAAAGGTTACTTATACATTTGGTCTTCAGTCATAAGACTACATTACGCAGATTTTAAAGAAAATATCGGATTTTCTGGATACATATTCTAACGCTTTTACAAGGAAAACGATTTACTTTTCCAACGAAATCTCTTATGAACTCACCAACCTGTGTGTTGACACTTTTCAAAACTACTTGTATTCTCAGGAATTCAGTGAAAACAGGAAATCAACAACGTTTTGAGGATGGGACGATAAATCGTCAAACAGTTCATTTTGTATTATAATGTAATTGAGGTGAATCATGTAAACATGTGCGTTGATGTAACGTTTTCAATTATATTTGTGTTGGTTGTATTTACTTTGAGCACTATTATACTCATTGTTGTGATACTCTACATGAAGTCCTCCACCCCCGGACGTTTCCGCCATCCTTGGTTTGGGGGTGTGACAGATTGGTATCAGAGCATTGTTTATAGTGAACTCAGTATATCAAACCGCATAAGATATAGAAACTATAAATGCATTGGGACTAAGTCTCTGATTTAAAGTTTCAAAACAACTATACTTTTAGAAATAAATAGTTTCTTATTAAAGGTATACATGCATACATACATATTAAGGTCAGCACCACTCTAGAATAAAAGAAAAGTAATGATTGTTGAATATCACAGTTAAGCTCGAGGATGTATGGTCAGTCTTGGGAGTGGCATAGCCTGATCAACTATGCTGGTCCGAGGAGTGAGTAGCACATGCCCAAGAATAGTTGTGATATGGCAACAAGTCTAAAAACTTACCAACACTACCACAATGAGAACATTAGAACTGAACATGAGTTTAAAATACTATAGGAGTATTTTGTAATATCATAACTTATATGAAAAGTAAATAGATCCTTAATAATAGGTCTATAGTCCCTAAGTGGATACTTTAAGGTTATATATAACCTAGAAATTATAGACTTAGAATTTGTGGTCATTACTTTACTTCCTTTTCCTTGTTTGGATGTGGACCTAGAGTGGGATCACTTATTCAAAGGTCTATCGTATCTTGTTATATGTAATTAGTATGCACTATGTCATTATAGAAGTAACTAATAAGGATTACCCCTATAAGTAATTGAGAATAGGGTTAGATGCATAGTACTTATCTCCTCCACTTCTATTCTCGCAAATACGGCGTAACAAAATCCTACTTACCGGACGACCCTTACTTTCCTAATCCGAACTCGAGGAATGGTGAATGATTATGAGAAGAATCATAAGCGGGACCGGAGGTAATCAATCCTCCATGCATAGCAAGGGTTCCGCGAACCGTTTCGACTATATCGAACCTGTACCCCTTTGGACAATCGTGATCGAGGGTTGAATGTCGACAACAATGAAAACAACCACCATGTGGAGACCAACGAGGGTGCTATGACCTCAACCACGGGGGACTGACGGACAGAGCCCTCCCGGCAAAGACCCGGCGGATCGCGATCATCGTGGATCAAAACAGGAAGACTACAATCTGAGTTCAGAAAACTGCGCGCTACTATAGACCCCACCATCTCATGTACCGGTGACTCAGAATTATACTACTATTCCCGAGACCAACTCTCTTTTTAGGACCTTATCGCCACTCATGAAGAGGAAAGAGAGTAACAGGGTAGGACACACAGCATTCAAAGAAAGGATGATTGTAGCCAAGCGTTGATTGGCAAAGCTACAAAATTGCATCGACCTTGCCTCAGGCATCACAAGGGATGGATCATCGTAAGTAGAGTTCATGCCGCTCACCAGACCTGGTAAATTAGCTTCATAAGTATGCGCTGGTGCTACTCTATTGTAAGTAAAATCACGACACTACAAATTAAGTGGTCATACTAATCGAGAAATCTATCTACTATCAGAGCCCGCCCATGCACAAATGTGAAGTAGACCTGCATCGAGGTCAAAATTTTCGCTGAAACCATGATTTCTAGAGTCATATTAACAAGATGGGCTTAGGATGTACCTAACAGACTCGAAGGAATATCTAGCCTTAATTATATAACTAAGCATACATCAATAGGTCGTGATAAGGACCTAGCTTGGGTCAAGTATAAGGTTTCACTTGGATACAGAACTACTAAAATACATGAGTTTATTATACAAAGAATCTCGTTATAAATTGTTTTCAGAACACCCTAAACAACCGAACTTTGATACAAATCGATATGAGATTAACTTAGTTAGAAAACTCGCGACATATAGCCATCCTAGAAACTCATTATCGTCTCACCTTTAAGCATTTGTTGAGAAGTTTCTTCTTCATAGACCTATGGGTGCGATCATACCAGGACTAATGCACCGGATCCCATCAAAATTCCTCAGCCAAGTGTGTTCGGACAAACATGATTCTAAGAGGAGTAAAGCTTAACGTCCGTATGAAACCTACTCCTACCTACTGCCATAACTCCATCTCGGGAGCGTTAGCAGAAACACTAAGGATAGTACAGTAATGTGCAAAAATTTATATGCGTAAATATAAATTGTAAGGATGCACTTAAGACAATCATTTCCACTAACGAAGTCGTTTTTCATCATGAAACAGAGCTATGTCTTCACCAAGAGGCAACAAACCAACTAGCAAGGCGCCAAAACTTCAGATAGACGCTGCTACTTTTCAAGCTGCAGTCACGGCAGCCGTGGCAGCCGTCATGGTGCATTTCAATACTAACAACGTCAACAGGGGTGGAAGCAGTACTAACAATACAAATTGTGGTAACAATCAGGGACACCAATGGGTACCTACCAACAAAAATACCCCAGGCCACGAACCTACGAACAAGAAGAGAAAGTTTTGGGACATGAAAGAGCGCCACCAATCTAAGGGATACACTAAAAGACAACAACCTAGGGCCGCCCCTACCATTACAACAGCAGTCATGACACATGCCTCGATACTAGCCTCGGGGTCTGCCACCCAAATGCCTGCCAGACCATATGAGGGATCACTCCCAAAGTGCAACAAATGTGGCTTTCATCACCATGGGGCTTGCCGGGAGATGCACTGTAAAAACTGAAACAGGAAAGGGCATACCGTTCGTTTCTGTAGGGCCCCGGCCCATCACCTCCCTTCAATCACCTGCACCAAGTTAGGCCCAGTATGCTACCTATGCGGTGAAACGGGACACTTCAAGAGAGAATGTCCAACTGAGAAGAATGACGAAGGAACAGGAGGAATGTGATGAACACACCAACAAGAGCAGCAAGGGAACCATGTTAGGACTTTTGTAATGTTCCCAACGACAATACGTTTAAGTACTATATGTTTGTAATGAATTTGGTACGCTTACTAAAGTAACCTTCCTTCTAAAAAGTAGCTAAAATAATTTCTCTCTCATACAAATCAAACCAAAGACATTCATATGTGACCTTAGGAGCATTACTTGTAAGTTGTGATGACCTTGTCCATACATCGGGGTTAATTTAAAACCAAAATACTAAATTCTTGAAACAGATAATTCCATCCTGACTCCGATTCCATGTCTAGTATTAGGGGTTGAGTGGGGTCACCCACTCGACGATTGCACGATGTCAATTTACATACGACAAATCATATACCGCTCGATCGTAAGGAGACCTGTCAGGAATCATGATATCAAGTATCATTACTGGCTATCGAAAACACACCCACTACCAGTGCTAGACACTGTGGTAGGAATCATCTACAATAATCATAACATCAAACAAAACGGAACACACAGAAAAGAAATACAGGACACTCTATCACTCTATTGATCTCTTCCTTTGAATACAACTTATCTCATGTTATCTAAAAAGATAGTGTTGTCGTATTCCAATTTTGATTGATATTGCCCTCGTCTTCCTGATTAAACGACTACAAAAGGGCCTTTCGCCTAACCCCTGAATATCGAAACTATCGTCTCTCATAAACACCCAGCACGGACCTTTGGGTCATCTCTCGCTGTGGAACTCCAAAACACGAATCAGAGGAGTGTCATACTTCCCGAAGCCTTATCACATGTATATACGGGAGACCTTCGGGAATGCCGCGCATGTAGCAAACAAAAATTAAGCATAGAAGCTTGGGACAGATAGAGTACGAGTCCTGCCATGAGCTTCAGGCTAAGGTTGCCCAAAAGGACGAGTAAATGTCCTACCATTCAAAAAGTCATAGTCGCGCGAACCAAACCCACATACTTCCTACCCAGCTACAAGAGCTGTCAGGGAAAACCTGCCGAACTACTCAACAATGAAATTGAAGAACCAAGTTTCTCACCCTGAAAAGCTCTCGTCTTATTCTTCAAATTAGAAAGACAAATTGCTCACAATTCCATCGATTTCAGAGGCCCCGACAACATCTCTAATAGAAACCTTTACTATGTGTCTCGCATTGACGAATAGGCCGACCAACCTCAAGAAACGAGGTACCCTTCAGGAATTGGACCTAAGATCTGAATATCACCAGTCACGAGTATTGAAGAAGGATATCCGAGAACAATCCTCCAATTTCGATGCAGACGCTGAAAGTTCGTAGTGATAACCCTCGGATAGGACCAAACCACTCGTTGGAGTCATGAACGTAATAAATAGGATATACCCTTCTTGCTAGGATCAGTTCATCATCGGCATTACAAATGACTTACTTATCTACCCTCGTAGTAAGAAGGAAACCAAGGAGAGCAGCTACAACAAACCACGGAAGAAATACGATCAGAGAAGTATTACCCGAAGTTCTCTAGATACGAGTTTTGGAATTGAGGAATTCAATTCGCAAGACACATCGTTACCAAGGTGGAAATTCATAAGGACCCTTTCAATTGATCAAAACCGTTGAGAAACAGTCAGCACCGAAGGCGTTAGCAGAAATACGCCAAAACTCTGGGTCTCGCTGATCTATCGTCTTATTTCCTTTGGAACTTCTCGAAAAATACGGACCCCCTCCCAACTTTGACCCTAAAGGGAGCAACCCTTGACAGGAAGAGAAGCAAGAGGAAGAAACCTTTAGAACGCCGGTATAACCGACCAAATTCCTCTAGAAACACTCACTCTGGGAAGGCTTAGTACGCTTCGGAAAGCATGGAAAGCCAATATGCCAAATAATTGTGTCTTCCGAAATTCTTGTCAGAATCAGCCATGTAACTCACTACTTCAATCTACTCCTGCGAGCTTGGTAAAGTACACCCTACCCAACACGTCCCAAAATTTACAGGAAGTATCTATCCGACGAGACTCTTGCAATTCCCCTCGACGAGATCGAGTTCCACAAGAGCCTCACCTTCTTAGAAGAACCATGGTGACCATGGATCGAGGTCAAGCGGATGAAACAACGTCACTTCCCATTAGTGAAAGTTCGCTGGAATACTAACCAAGGACCTAGAGTCACATGGGAGCGCGAGAATTAGTCGATTAGGAAGTATCCTCACTTCTCGGCTTGATTATTCATGCCTACTCCTTGCCTAAATTCAAATTTCGGGACGAAATTCCCTCTAACGGGGGGATGATGTGACAACCGTCAAATTTCGATCAAGTCAAAGTCAACTAAAGTCAGCAAGTCAAACCGTTTGACTCAATTTGCCCATGAGTACTAAAATTCACACTATGAAACTTCTACATAACTTCTATTCTAATGAGAAATCATAAAGCAAAAAGTGCGAACATCTAGATCTCCTTAACCTAAAACGGTAGTACGTGGCGAGCCAAACCGATAAAACAATGTTGCATACTCATCGGGAGTGTGTAAGATCCTTAAACAAGGCTTAACAGAGTTTACAAACCATGCATTGCGATGCCGGACACTCACAACTATCCCACATGGAACCTCTCTCAATTGTTTTCAATCTATCTCTATCTATGTCAAACCTCTCCCAAATCTCTCCAAGTATGCGAAATCTCTCTCAAATATCTCTCTGTATTAGAAATCTCTCCAAGAATGTCAAATCTCTCGAAAATCCCTCTAAGTATGTGAAATCTCTCTCAAATATCTCTTTGTATGAGAAATCTCTCCAAGAATGTCAAATCTCTTCCAAATCCCTCTAAGTATGTGAAATCTCTCTCAAATATCTCTTTGTATGAGAAATCTCTCCAAGAATGTCAAATCTCTTCCAAATCTCTCCAAGTATGTGAAATCTCTCTCAAATATCTCTCTGTATGAGAAATCTCTCCAAGAATATCAAATCTCTCCCAAATCTCTCCAAGTATGTGAAAACTCTCGCAAATATCTCTTTGTATGAGAAATCTCTCCAAGAATGTCAAATCTCTCCAAGTGTGAGAAATCTCTCCCAAATCTCTCTCAAAAGTTTCCCGTAACTTTTTGGAATCGTTCGGGTCATTCCGACCCTTAACCGGGTCAAAAACGGCTCAAAACGGGGCGAAAACGAGAAAAATAGGCTTTAGGAACCGAAACCAAGAAGAGAGGCTTCTTAGGCGAGGACCGAGCCTCTGTTGGCTGTGGCACGCGAGGACCGAGCCTCTGTTGGCTAATGCACGCGAGGACCGAGCCTCGGTCTCTGTCGCTTCTCCACTTTCTGTCTCTACCCGCCTCTCGGTCTCTACTTCGCCTCTCTGTCTCTTCTCTTCTCTCGGTCTCTGCTCCTTCTCTCCTCTCTGTCTCTTCGCGCCCCTCTGTTCTCTCCTCCCCCCTCTCGGTTCCTTCCCTCTCTCTTCTTCCCTCTCGGTTTCTGCCTCCCTCTCTCTCGGTTCAGCATCAGAAGACCGAACCTCGGCCAGAATTCGGAAATTTGTCACTTTTAGCCCATTTTTGATATTTTTAACATTTTAAGCCCGTTTTTCGTGATTTTAAAGCGGGATTTTCTCCAGAAATTATATTTTAACATAATAAACTCTAAATATTCATAATTTAAACATATTTTGATGAAAATCATTATCTAAATAATAAAAAAAATCAAATGGGTGAGTTATTAAAGGTGGAGTGTTCACTTTGTCTTATCCAATGTCACAAGCAACCACCCCAAACCCACTCTTTGACTAACCACACCTCCCCACCTTACCTAGGTCACTTCAATGTCCCTCACACTCAATTTACACTCATTCCCACGTTTTTAGAGCTGGAACAAACATCCTCTCTCCTCATTTCTCTCATTTGCCCTCATTTCACTAAGTATCAAACACCACTTTTCTCTCAAACTTTTCCCACTCCAATTTCGAGATTCAAGGCTGATTTTCAAGTGTTCTTCCACTCTTAGTAAGTATAATTCATCCTCCTTATGATTATTTCACTTCATTCTACTCAAATCATGAATATCTTACACAAACTCCATCATATTAGCGTTAGAGCTTCGAATCTTCAAGTGTTCTTGGGTTGAACACTTCTCTTCTTCAACACTTATCCACTGAAATCACTCAAGGTGAGTTCATACCCCTACATTTTCATGTTTTCTCAAGTTTTTAGGGGGGGGGGGGGGGGGGAATACAAGTTAAAACACTAAGAACATAACTAAAATTTTCTAACAGTCTTCATTAGAAAAGTTCAACTCCATTCACGGACTGTTTTGGGCATCTTCAACATTTTTGTTTTCAAAACTGTACAAGTTGCAAATAGTTCAAGTTTTTAGCTTTAAAATGACTACTTGCACATCTCCATACGATATTTCTACAATTTATGGTGATTTTTACAAAACTGCCTATCATTTCAAACAACAATCCGGACCAGTCTGTGATTATGGACTTTTTCACCCAAGTTGGAGGTCATTAAAAATCGTGATAAAAATTATGAGTAAACTTGACACATTTTGTGAACTCTCAGAATTTACGGATCTAGTTTTCGACTTTGTATGATTTTTCTATGATTTTTTCCAAAACAGGGCAGAATGGCTAAATTTAGCCAACAACATGTAAATATCATAACACTTTGTAATATGTTGAGCAAAGTGTATAATCATAAGTTCTAATTATTGAATGTGTTTCTTTGTTAGTTTATCATCATGAACTGAAACTAAGGCATTCATAATAAATATTATTCATTCATTTTAGAACACGTATATTAAACTATAAAAAGTATAGTTTGATAAATTCATAACACTAATACATTTCCATAAAAGAGTTCACACATATTACATACATTTTAGATAAATTATAATAGGTATAGTTTATGATACATCACTCAACACACTCGTACAAAAAGGGTACATTCATACAAGAAAGATTTATATTCACACACATTTCACGTAAATTTGTTAACCTATAGTTTGATAAATTCATAATACTAATACATTTTCATAAAAGAGTTCATACATATTACATACATTTTAGATAAACTATAATAGGTATAGTTTATAATATTACATACATTTTAGATAAACTATAATAGGTATAGTTAATAATACATCACTCAACACACTCGTACAAGAAGGGTACATTCATACAAGAAATATTTATATTCACACACATTTCACGTAAACTTGTTAACCTATATTGTGAGACTCTCTCTCTCTCTCTCTCTCTATCCCCGTACGTCCGAGTGCGGGATATAATTCCTGGTAGTTATAATCAGAATCTCCTTGAGGGAGAACGTGATACTTGTATATAGATCTATATTGGGTTTGACACCCACACCTTGCTGCTAGCTACAGTTGGACCTGCAGGTCTACGGGTGACAAATGTCATTTTATTTTTCGCGACACCTGAGAACGTCGTGGCAGGTTCACATAGTCATAGTATGATTATAGCGACTCACATAGGGATATAACAATCCATAAGTTTACGGGATTTTATTTTTAAAACCTAAATGAGTTTTATGTTGATTTAAAATCACTTTTTATCTCTATGAGTACAGATATTACTGTACACTTTTGGTTTTGGTAGTTACGACTACACATCATTTGAAACCACATTTATACTTTTAAGTATGGTCAATACTTGTTATTTCTCGGTCCTCT
Organism: Lactuca saligna; assembly: GCF_052625555.1. Classification (NCBI taxonomy): domain Eukaryota; kingdom Viridiplantae; phylum Streptophyta; class Magnoliopsida; order Asterales; family Asteraceae; genus Lactuca; species Lactuca saligna. The sequence goes on along the minus strand of NC_136422.1, from coordinate 179,248,660 downwards.
AATTTAGGACTACATATATATAAAGTATTAACGAACATGAGAACATACAGAAATTTCATTTAATTCAAACGCGTCCATGTCCATTTAAGTACATAACATTTTCTATTAATAAGAAAGGTTACTTATACATTTGGTCTTCAGTCATAAGACTACATTACGCAGATTTTAAAGAAAATATCGGATTTTCTGGATACATATTCTAACGCTTTTACAAGGAAAACGATTTACTTTTCCAACGAAATCTCTTATGAACTCACCAACCTGTGTGTTGACACTTTTCAAAACTACTTGTATTCTCAGGAATTCAGTGAAAACAGGAAATCAACAACGTTTTGAGGATGGGACGATAAATCGTCAAACAGTTCATTTTGTATTATAATGTAATTGAGGTGAATCATGTAAACATGTGCGTTGATGTAACGTTTTCAATTATATTTGTGTTGGTTGTATTTACTTTGAGCACTATTATACTCATTGTTGTGATACTCTACATGAAGTCCTCCACCCCCGGACGTTTCCGCCATCCTTGGTTTGGGGGTGTGACAACTTTGACCAGAATTAGCTTGCCCTTGGCCCACAACTTATGTCTGGCTTGCTCCACGGCCAAATCAGTCCTTAGACTGAATACCACTAAGCACTTAGTACGAGTTTGGCATGCCTTTCCTGTCCCTCAGCTCGTATCTGGAATGCTCATGCGCCCACAGTATGAGTCTGGCATACCCTCCCCGACCCTCAGCTCATATCTGGTTTGCTCCAGGGTTTGTTGGCTACCGCACAGAGCAATACAACCTCAACCCAACCCACACAATATGTCGACATTTAACAGATAATAACACACACAAATAATTAGGCATTATCATAGGTAGTCCTACAAATCTACCATACTAGCATATCAAAACTAGTATGCATATCTATTCCATACTCAGCAAATCAACGAATATCAGGTTATTAACTAATGGCCCGACCTTGGTGCCTTCGACCCATAAGTAGAGTACGGAAAACTCACTTCACATTGCTGAATCACACTAAAAGTCTCTGGTTGCTGGCTCACTAAAATCCCTGCTCCATCACAGCAAATTAATTGTCCAGTTAATAATTGGATTACAACCCTTAGCTAATAGTCCATAAATAGGGTAAAAGGCCACTTCACCCTTTCCCCAGTTGGGCCAAGACCCATGCCCAAATCTTGATCCAAAAAGGCCCAAAACTAAGTAATCGCTCAAGGCACATATTCGGCCCAGTTTTCCATATTGGGCCCAAACTTTTAATTGGGCCTTACACTAAAGTCCATCCCTTCACTTAGCCCAAAACACTAATACTCAGATGGTCCAATAAGGGCCTAAGCATCTAGCCCAAAAGGTGGCCCAAACTTGCTACACCCAACAGACTGAGTACGCACGACGTACCCAATTGTACACTCAACGTACTCCGCCTTGACCAAGAAACGCGTTGCAGACCACCTACGCCCAACATATGCCCTGGTACACCCAGTGTACGCGGTGACCATCCAAACTTTCGAATATGGGCTTAATCCATTCAGAATCCAAATCCAAGTCCAAGAAAGTGCTCTTAACCATAAAGTTTCCATCTTAACCACTAAAGACCTAAAACCAACGTCCTAGTTTGTCTTAACCACTAAAGACCTCGACACTTTGCATGCAATCATTAAATGAGTCAATGAAGCATTTTTATGACTTAACACAACTCAAACCCTCTGAAAAGGCAGCTCCTTTGGTCTTAGAGTAACATTTACTCATTAAGTCCAAGAAAAAGGGACAAAACTCTTAAAACTCCGTATGGTTAGATATATAAGAAATACAAGTAAAGATCAAGGCTTTATACCTTATAGAGCTTCCCAAAGAGATGAAGATCTCAGATCTACAAGCTTGATTCCCTCACCAAAGCTTCTCAAAGAATCATTTCTTCTTTCTTCAACACCAAGAACACACACACACTCAAGCTCAACACACACAAGGTCCAAGGCTTCCAAGATCGACTCAAGGAAGGTGGGGGTTGAAAGGGTGAGTGAAATGGGGTTATATAGGGCTCAACCCTAAAATTTAGGGTTTCTAGCATCTGATGAGTACGCCCCGCGTATGTGAACGTACGCCCAATGTACTAGGGCACGCCCTAGTACGCTAAGTGTACACACGTATACATGGCATACTCCCATTCCTTCCAAATTACGGTTTTGCCATTAGGGCTTCTCATGGCTACTTCCTTCTACTACAATGACCAAAATGACATGATTTAAATTATAAGGATATTTTTAAAAATACTTGAACAACGGGGTGTTAGACGCAAGGAATCAATCCCATATGCAAGTGGATCTACAAGAGTCAAACCATTACAAAGTCACTCCATGAATAACTTTGCACCCCAACAACGATCTTTGGACGATTACGAATACCACGGCCCCACGGTGGGCACCAAATTGTTTTGGTAAAAAATTGATCAAATGGATATCAACCAAGGTATATAAGAGGATGTGGTGTTGTGAATAATGTGAATACTAAATTGAGATAAAAATAATACAAGTGGTTTACAAGGAAATCCCTTGATCTTTGCTAGGATTTCTGACATAAAACCTTGGAAAGTGATAATGATCAGTTGCCTTGTATGATCTTATTGATTTGAATATAAATTACAGAGATGATGATTGATATACGATTACAAGTGTTTCCCTAGCTCTAGGTGTGTAAGGTGTCAAAAGATTGTTCCCGTTGTGTGTGTTTTATAGGTGTATATATAGTATAATTTAAGTAACTAAAAGTTTGATATTTCCGAGATCCTTTTGAATTGGTATTTACACGTGCATTGACTTGGTATTTCCGGGTCTTAAGCTTGATTGAAGCGATTCTTCATTGAGAATGAGTCTTATGTTGACTATTTCTACACATGTGGATAATAAGCAAGAAATAAATCCGTTAATTTCGTTAGGAAATAATAATGGCGATTTTCAGGATCCTAATGTATATTTAGGATCTTGAGACTCCTTTAAGATCCGGGATCCTTAGATATATTTGAGATCTGGGATTTTGGATAGGATTGACGATCTCGGCCCTAACACAATTGATGTTTAATATTTAAAAAAATAGGTGTATTTTTTTTTTGTCAAATTACGAGTGTTACAAATTAGTAATCTCCTATGACAAACTTTAGATAGGTGATGCAATAGTTTCGTTGATATTTCTTGTTACGGTATAATTGTGTATTTCTCATGTTCAAGCATTTTATCATACACCTTATGTGCACAACTTATCTTCTTCCCATGCTAGCTAATTTAAACTACCATAGCTAAATAACAAGCACAACGAAAAAAAATTGGCCACTTGAAATCGGATGCAGGTTCAGGACCATTTTAAATCAAACAAATTACAATAAAAAAATATTTAATGACTTTGGAGTTGTAGCATAACAAGGATAGTAAGAAAATGAGATGTCGTGTTTTTTTTCACTAACACGAACACGACACGACACGATGTCGTGTTTTTTTTCACTAACACGAAAACGAACCAATTAAAAAACGACAACACGACACGACAAAGATAATATTACATAACTATTATTTTATTTAATTTATATTTAATCATATATAACACGATAAAAACGAAAAACACGAAAACACGACACATACATGCTCAATCGTGTCAATTTCGTGTGGATTTGTAAACACGAACACGACACGACACGACATCGTGTTTTTTAAACTTGACACGAACACGACACGAAAACGAATTCGAATTTTGATTTCGTCCCGATTTCGTTTCGTGTCGTGTATTTTTTTCGTGTCGTGTCATAAATTGACACCCTTAGATGCATGTATAGGGTCATGAAATCAGGAAGATTGACTATCCAAACCGCCTATTCTTGTTTTGATTTTAGTGTTATTGTAAGATCTTACAAGTTTGTGAGTGTTATTAATGAACTACATTTCTGATTTTGCCCCCCAAAACTTTTAAATGTACACTAAATCGATTTGAGTTATTGCAGCTCTTGACAAAAATCAAAATAATTAGCGGTGAGGAAAAAACAACGATCAAAAGGGTTATTTGAGAGATCACCAATACATGAGAATTGACAATACAATCATTGTGCAACGTGAAGGGAGGAGAATTCATCGGCGTTGTCATGAATGTATGATGTCTCATTGAGGCCTATAAAGAAATAAAGGACAATAACTGCTTTTCAATTTACAAAAATATATGGACGATTTGTTGTGTGATACCCATATGTATACGTGATTCAAGTCTGAGTTCGTGAATTCAATAATTTCTATGGATTTGGGTTTTAAGACAAAATTTCACGAATGGATTGTGTAGCTTGTAAAAGATGATATTGCACTCATATGCATTGCACATGTTATGACTTAATAGACTAAAATAAACAATGTTAGCCATTTACCCTCACTTAAAAGTTTTAAAATCACATGGACTTTCTATGACATAAAAAATACCAAACGTAATATTATATAAATGAAATACTAATATCGCATAGACCTTCTATTAGACCGAAAAAAATTAAATACTAAAAAATTAAAACCACAGGACAATTTACGAAGATTTATCTAAAAAATATTCGTCCTCAGAAATTAAATTAAATAACATTATTATACAAATAAATGAAAATATATATTTTATGCGTATAAATCAATTTTTTAACATACATACGAACGAGAGAGTTGTATTAAAAAATAAAACAACGTTTAAACCCTTTATGCCACGTCTCCGACAGTTCTAATATTTACACCACATATTTCTCTCTCTTTCTCTCTTCTTCACATCACTTTTGTTCCACTCACAATTCCAGGGTTGCAAAGTATTTTCTGACGCTGCAGTGTTGATAATTCGTTCAAACTCCTCGAAAGAACTTTTAATCACAATGCAATCAACCAAGAGCACACTCTCATTTGCTTTTCTACTTCTTCTTGTTGCTCTGTTCTTCGTTTTCGCGAATGGCGAACCCTATTTTTCTACCTTCAACGCACCCACTTCAGGTACTTCCTTTTATCCCCCAAAACCTTCGCATTTATCCCGTGAAAGTTACATGGAGTTTAAGCGATTTTGCAAAACTATTGTTTCATTATTTACAGTTTGTTCTCGGTTTTCCTAAACCGATTTTACGAAGTATCGAGATCTGTGTTGCTGTTGATGATTATTATTCTTTTTGCAGGAGAAAATCAAAGGGGGGTTAATGGGTTTTTGGAAACTTGGGGGACGAAAAGGTTACTCGCTGAAGAACAAAATGATGTGAATTCATCATCACTTGTGTTGGCTGAAGAAAGAACAGCAAGAAAAGATCCACTCGATGGTTTAAAGAAATACAGAGGAGGATGGAACATCAGTGAGAAACATTATTGGGGTGTAAGTTTTTTTATATTTATTTATTAATTTTATGCATACAGCGTACTTTTTTTGACTTAATTTGATCTTGCTTCATCATTGAAACACATTAACCTGATATTTTTGGGGCCCAAGGGAAGAATAGTGAAAAAAAAAATCCCAGAAATTACGCCTAAAGAACCCATTAATCTGTTTGTTTCTTGGGAAAACAAAGATAAGGTTATGTAATTTCTGTTTTTTTTTTTTTTTTTTTTTTTTTTTTTTTTTTTTTAATTTGAATTGTTTTTTCTTTATGCGCTGCTACTTCAGTTAAAACCCATTAATCTGATACATTTTGGGAAAAGGGAAAAAAAAGTGAAAATAAATCCAGAAACTATCTAAGATTTTGTAGGGCTAGAGCCTAGAGAACCCCATTAATCCAAGTTTTTTTTTTTTGGAAGAAAGGAATAAAACGGTTTTTCTCCTTAAAAATCAATGATTATCTGGTAAAACACATTTATTTAGATTTGCAGGGCTAAAAAACCAGAATTTAATGGAAATAGCTTTAAAACAAAATGATTTTGGATTTAGTTTTAATCAAAGATTAATCCTTTTAGCAGGCCAGCTCTATTAATTGGGTCTCATATTTAAGAAATTAATAATGTATCCTTGAGAAGAAAGAGTAAAAATTGGTCAAAAACAGATTTATTAATTTCAATTTGTCCATTAAATTAGATTACAGTGGGCAGAAAACAGGTTAAGTTTATGTGCTTGTATCAGTAGAATCAGAATTTCGAATTTTGAATTTTAAAATTTTGCATATATTTAAAGTCAAAAGGAGCAAGTATATTATTTACGTAAGCCCTCTTTTAGCTGGCAATATAAAAAAAAAAAAAAAAAAAAAAGGGGACTTTGAATAAAGGACACGGTGTGAAGCTTTGGTCCATATCTTTGAATATTAAACTGATAATATTTTCTAAATCCAACATGTGAACATCATATAATCATTAATCAAATAATTTAAGAATCTCTGTTTCATACTATAATCTTCAATTGTGATAGATCGATAGTAATATCATTTAAATAATGATAGTTTTGTTCCAAATCACATGGATTTATTCTACTAGCTACCATCAACATTTAATGGAAAATAAACACATTTTCTCTTTTTTGGTTTATAATCCTTGTTTCGAGCATATTTGTTGGAAAGAAAACGAATTCGGATTTACAAGAAAATTTAGTGAACTTTTACCTTCATATTTTTTAAACGAAATAAAAGGATAACTCTCTTTCCTAACACGAACTATATTTGTACTTTTACTCTATCATGAACTTCACAAATCCATTTGTGATGATTATATCATAGGGGCATATATGTAATTTGACCATGCGATAATTTTTTTTTTTTTTTGCAGTCTGTGGCGTTTACAGCTGCACCATTCTTTATCATGGCTTTAGCGTGGTTTGTGATATTTGGGCTTTGCTTATCACTGATTTGCCTCTGTTATTGTTGCTGTACACGAGAACCATATGGCTATTCCAAATTAGCTTATGCATTGTCTCTTATTCTCCTCATCCTCTTTACAGTTGTTGCAATGTACGTATTTTTCTCTTTATATATAATAAGTGTGTGTGCTATATTTTATATTATTTGATATGTTTTGAAGTAAAAACTAATGGCGCTTGTTGGATATTTTTCAGTGTTGGATGTGTTGTTTTATACACGGGTCAAGCAAAATTTCATCATAGTACAAACAAAACATTAAAATATGTTGTACATCAAGCAGATACAACTGCAGAGAAACTTAGGAATTTATCAGATGATCTTGCTTCTGCAAAGAAAATAGCTGTAGCCCAAGTGTTCTTACCTGTTCAAGTCCAATCAGACATCGATGAGATACAGACAAAATTGAATACAACTTCTTATGACCTTTCAGACAAAACTGAAGACAATCAAGATAAAATACAACATGTTCTTGATATCGTGTAAGTAATAATAACTCTTCAATTTCACCCTTTTTTTTTAAACATATGTCGTTTTTTTATGAGATTGTGTGGTTTTGTAGGAGGTTAGTTCTCATCATTCTATCTGCTGTGATGCTCTTCCTGACGTTTATTGGATTCTGTAAGTTTCCTTTTGCTCTTGTGGGCCCCGACTAAACAGATTATACTGTGAAAAAGACGTAAATGCCCTTGTCATTCTCATCATTGTAAATTGCATTACAAACGTAGCCTTAATTTATCTGTGGTTAATTTTTTTTTTTTTTTGCTTTGCAGTGTTTTCGATCTTTGGGATGCAATGTATGGTTTACACGTGAGTGAGATACTTAATCTTTATTATATCAAACAAATATCATCCATTTTTTTTAATAAATTGAATATTTATTCTAAATCATTGTAGCTTGGTGATTTTCGGATGGATTCTTGTCACGTTAACCTTTGTATTATGCGGCGTGTTCCTTGTTCTTCACAAGTAAGCCTATTTTCTTACGCATATAGCAAGCAAAATTGTTCTTTTTTGGGATAATTAGCAACGCAATTTCACTTGGTTTGTAATTTCTTCGTCATTGAACTTTACTACTTTCGTAATTGGGTACTTCTCAAAATTGATTATTTTTGGTAATTTCCCCCAATTGATGAGGTCGAACGATTTGTAATGTTTACTTCTTATTTGTGTTCAATTAGCGTGACTTCAGACACCTGTGTCTCGATGAATGAATGGGTTGAGAACCCAACTGCTCATACGGCTTTAGATGATATTCTTCCATGTGTAGACAATGCCACAGCTCAAGAAACTTCAATTAGGAGCAAAGAGGTTACTTTGCAATTAGTCAATGTCATCAACCAAGTTATCACAAATATCTCAAATATTAATTTCGCCCCAAATTTCACCCCACTTTATTTCAATCAATCTGGGCCCTTGGTTCCACTCCTTTGCAATCCGCATAGACCTGACTTCACTGATCGAGTTTGTGATCCTAAAGAAGTCGCATTGATCAATGCCACACAGGTATATTAATTTCTAACAACTTTTCATACATTGGTTACAAGAACGAAAAGTTTTATCACCTTATAACCAATGTTATAATAAGTATATTGCTTTTAATCCTATTGATTGGTGGCAGGTATATAGTCAATTTGTGTGTGAAGTTTCTCCGAGTGGCATTTGCACCACCACGGGCCGCCTGACGCCGAATTTCTACAACCAAATGAATGGCGGCATAAGGCTGAGCTACAGCCTGTACCTCTACGGGCCTTTTCTAGTAGAGCTTCAAGACTGCACTTTTGTGAGACAAACTTTCACTGAAATCTCCCATGAATATTGCCCGGGGCTCCGGCGATACAGCAACTGGATCTATATCGGGTTGCTGATGGTGTCACTAGCGGTGTTGCTGTCACTTGTGTTTTGGGTTGTTTATGGAAGAGAAAGAAGGCACCGGGTTTACACCAAAACACTGGTTGCAAGAACAGAAGTTGATAAAAGTAGTTGAAAAGTATGGTGTACTTGAGAGGGTTGTCAATAGTTTGGTGGTTGTGGGTGGTGCTGTTTTGTTCTTTCTTGTATGTGTGGTAGTTAGCAGCGTGTTATTGTACATCTAGAGTCGTGTTTGTTGTTATCTTTAATTTTATGTACTGGATAGTATATGAGATTATTATCTAGTATATGATATTATTATCTATTGGATATAGTCATAGTACTCTAAAGTCTAAACCCAAAGTTATATAAAAAGTGACCTTTGCATATGTAGTAGTATACGACTCTGAAGGATCCCCCTCTGTGGTCGAAGTCTTGAGAGCTGTGGAAATGTCGTTTGATGTCAAAAACCACTTTCAAAACAAATATTAGCTTTTTGCTATCAAATCGTTTTTGAGATCTTGTTTCATGAATGCAACAAGTATATGCATATTAAGCAACTAGCAATCAAGTTATATGACAAATAGTTTCAAAATACAAAATGAAAATATATAACTCGTTTCAACTTCTACCTCTCAACACAGCTCCCTTCTACAGAGAAAGTTCTCCTCAAATACCGCATGTATGATATAAAGTGTATTACTAAAACTGGCCAAAAACTCTTTAGTGTCATTATTAACCTTTTTAAGACTTATATAATTGAAATCGGGGCAAACATATGTGTCAAACCCCATGAAAGAGAAATGCTTTTATACATTACGCGTTGGGTGATGCATTCACATTTTTAGGCGATTTCCTGTTTTGGACATCATACTTGCATTACGAGTCGTGTTCTACTTGGGAACACGTCACATTCTATACAATACAATACCAACTCAGTTTTATTCTCACATTAGGAAAAAAAAAAAAAAAAAAATCAAACATCTTCTAATGGACTAAAGTGCTTAATTTGATTCATAACTCGCTACCGTTCCTTGCAACCCATTCCAACCCTTACAATCCTTTATAACCACTTATGGGTTAAGTGATTCTTCATGTTTTGCATCCAATTCAATATCAATGAATTAAATTCATGATTAATTGATTATGAATATCATCTTTACATGATTAATTACCATCAAACTATATTGAATCTCATAAATCAACTAAATATCCCCAGATCCATTTTTTAGCACTTGATTCTCCATTACCTTGATAGATATGTCATGGATCACAAACAATCAACCATGCAAAATCACGTGACACCCGACCTAAGATTCTCGAGTTATAATGAGTATCATATCATTTTAACTAAAACTTGAGTGAGGTGTTGTCTATGGCACTTCCCCATGTTGAAAGACTATTAGTTAAATATGTGGTTATTCATGGGTAGCATGAGATATATATTTTTATAAAAACAGTTTTTTTTTTTTTTTAATGTATACTAAAATAAATACTCAACAACTTTAGTGACAGATTTAACTGTCTCTAGAAACCCATCTAACACTATTTCAGCCCATTAATAAACACCATCACCATTAGCGACAATTATTCATCTTGTTGCATAAGCATGACGTGTTAAAAAAAAAACATGCTTTTAAAACAATGTTTTGATTAAGATTAAAACATATATTTTAGCACTACACTTTGATCTTTGTTTATAAATCTTTTTATGTTATTAAACCGATGTTAACAATCATAAACATATAAACACATTAATACATTATATATAATTATTTTTTTGGTTTTCATGCCAAAACCATCCAAATAACTTATGTACTAATGAATGAAAGCATATAGAAAACAAAACTATAAATTTTAGAAACCAATTTTTTATTAAAATCGTGAACACTTAGATGGCACACACAATTTTCCAATTAATGTGTAGAAGCTACACCTCATAATTTTCATAAAAAAAAAATTGCATCTTTTTTGTGTAAAAAAACATGAAGTAATGTCTTTGATACTACTGTGTCACACCCGAACTAGGACGGCGGAAATGTCCAGTGGCGGATGACATCATTATATAGTATCATAACAGTTGAATATAAATGAAACACAACAACCCAAACACCATACATTGAGAATACAAGTTTATATGGTTCACACATTGCGTTTGTTCAAAATTACACATCAAATGACTGAAAAGTAGAAATCCATGATGTAGCAACTCGTGTTCTCAAAATGAATTGAATATTTGTTTATGGGTTCCCTGATAATACAAGTGATTTTGAAAAGTGTCAACAATAATGTTGGTGAGTTCATAAACATTTTTATATGAAAAGTGTTTGTAATTGTTTTGTTTAAAATGGTTTTGTATACTTCCAGAAAATCTGATATTTCTATAAAAATGGGTTGTAAGTCTTATATCCAAGACTAAAAATGTATGTATGACTTTTGTATATTTTTCTTGTAAAACGATAGTGTATGTTCCCAGAAAATCTAATATTTTCTTATTTATGAACTGTAGTCTTAAATCGTAAGACCAGAAATGTAAGAAATGTTGTACTGTAAGATAGTATATAGTTTTATTTTTTTTTTTTATAAAACTGATGTGGTGTAAGCTTCCCGTAAACCAAATAGTATAGTTAATCCCTATGTGTAGGGGTGCAAACGAGCCGAGCCGAGCCCGAGCCTAGCCAGGCTCGGCTCGGGATCGTTTAAGTTATATGAGGCTCGAGCTCGAGCTCGGCTCAATTCGAGCTTCCTTGTACTGAGCTCGGCTCAAGCTCGTAAAGAATTATACAAGCTCGACTCGGGCTCGAGCTCGACTCATTTTTTATCTGATGTGTCTAAATAAGCTTAAGCTCGGCTCGAGCTCGTTAAGAAGCTCGTTTACTAATACCCTAAATTCATAACTCCCTTAATATGTTTTTATTTTAATATATATAAATAATATTAAATTAAATTATATAAAGGCTCATTTAGGTTCGCGAGCCTAATCAAGCCTAATGACATAGGCTTAACCTCGAGCTCGAGCTCGTTTAATAAACGAGCTTAATATTAAGCTCGAGCTCGGCTCGGGCTAGTTTAAAATCGATTTCGAGTCGAGCTTTTAACGATCCGATCTTGAGTAGCTCGCGAGTAGCTTGGCTCGTTTGCACCCCTACCTATGTGAGTTATTATAACCATGATTAATATGACTGTTATGCCCGAACGACGTTCTTCAGGCGTCAGAATCGGTAGATATTTGGCACCTTAGACTTGCCGATCTAACTGTAGCAAACAACTTAGGTGTGAGGTTGTCACTTCCGTATAGATCTATACACAACTATCTCGCTCTCCCTCCAGGAGACTCTGATTATAATGCAAGACTTAAAGTGTACGTTGGGTAGGTACAGTGAAGAGAATGTCTCACTAGAGCATTAATGGATTTACGTGAACTACGATTCCCTTTTTCTTGTATAATGAAATAATTATACCATTGAAAAATTATGGATGTGTGGTTTTATGACTCCCAAACTATACCAGTTATAGTTTGCCTAGTATGTTTTTGTGTGAACTATTTATATAAACTATTATATAAATATAAAGTTGAATTATTGTCTAGTGTTAATATATGTTATTAAAACATAATATTCTTGGGTTTTAACCCACTAAAACAGTAATGACTAAAATATAACAATCTTTACTAGAAAAGCTATTTTTAGTAAAAAATTCCAAAACTTGTAGTTTGTACAACACATATTTTTCCTGTTGATGTTTGTTATCATGAAATGAGTTAATTTTTCATTATCTTTGCATGCCAACTTCATATTATACAAATTTTTTGTAGAAAAGAGTGATGATATCTACATTTTTTATACAACTATTATAAAATAATAAGAGTGAAACATGCAAGTATCCTTAAGACAAACATATTTTGACTTGTATCCCCCCCCCCCCCTAAAAGCATGTAAAACTCAAAAAATGGGGGTATTAAGCTCACATTGGCAAATTTCATGGGTGGCTTGAAGTGTGAAAGTGAGGAATTTTCGAGTCTAGCCCCTTGAGTGAAGTAGGTAAGCTTCTTGGAGGAATGACTTTCCTAAATATTTCACACATGAATATATGTGTAAAGATGATGAAATTTACACACGCAAAAAAAAGTGTCAACTGCTAGAGAATGTCGAATATGCTTACCAAATACTCTAGAATCAGCCTTGAGATGGTGATCCTTGAAGAAGATGGCCTTATTTTTATAGAGAAGAGAAGTTTTTGAGCAAAAATCAAATGGCAAGAATGGGATAACTCACTATCGGCCGATGCTTAAAAGGATGGAGGAAAGAGAGGGTTTTTGTTGTATGAAGGGTATTAGTGTGTGTAGTATGGATGTTTAGAGAGTATTCATGTGTCTTCCATGGATGTATGTAAGGTAATATAATGTAAAGCTTGGTGGTCACATCTCATGGTTAACTCTTCGAGTATTGCACCCAACCAAAATCCCATGAGGTTCTCGGTCTTAATGTGACCGAAATCACCTCTCCCTCGGATATGGTTCTTGGTCCGAGGGTAGGGGTTCTTGATTCGAGGGTTTTCTTGGCCCAACTTGAATGTTTCGATTACAATTCGAGGTTTTTATCTTATTAATCCAAACTTAGACATCCTTCATGCAATTTGAATTTCTAGAAACTTTTGATTAAATTTCAATATAATCTTTTCAAATGCTTTTACAACGAAGAGGTGATGTGGATCCTATTTATCTGTAGATGCACTTTGCTTGGATCAAATTTCCTGGTTGTCACATACTGCTCAAATATGTTGATACTTTAAAACAATTAAAGCACGCAACGAAAGCAAATACTTTACCCTAAAATAAATTCAAACCGACTCATGCTTGGACCTACTAAAAATAACAAAAGTACAAAAAGAAATAAAAAAATCAAGTAAATTTCTTAAAACTGGAAATGAAAGAGACTACGAGTCCAGTCGGGGACAACGCACACTAGTCTTCTGTTATGTTTAGAAACCAGGTGTAAGACACATGTAGTATATGGGTTAATTAAACAAATAAATATAACTGTCTAAATATTTAAGAACTTTAGATTTATAAGAAAATAAAAAATAATAAACTGTTAAAATTGATTTTTTTTACTTTTAAATTTAAATAAATAAACAAAATAAACTAAGGAGCTTTAATTTGAAAATTTTGAAATAAAAATGTAAGTTCATTAATGAAATTGATATTCATTTAATACTATATTTATTGTAATTTAATTTTAAAATATTATGTGGAATTTACTACTAAATTTATTGTAATTATTACATTAAAATATTATGTGGAATTTATTACTCCCTTTGTTTGGGTTTCAAACTTTGGGCTTCGGGTATTGGGCCACCTGTTGGGCTTTGATACTTGGGCCCTAATGGGCTATTTAGATAAGCCTGTTTGGGTCAATTACGGGATCATGCCTTTGGATGAGGCCCAATAAGGGTTTTGGACCCAATTTGGAAAATTAGGTCAATCATGGGCCTTGAAGTAAGTTAGACCTTGTGGATCAAAGATTTGGACTTGGGCCTTGGCCAGTGAAGGGGTAAAGTGGACATGTACCCTAGGTATGGATCCTTAATCAAGAATGGTATCCCAATTGTTAATTGGGTGTTTGTTTATTGTGATAGTTTGGGATTTTCTATGGCGCAGCAGTCGGAGGTTTCAGTGCAGTTTGATATTGGGAGGTAAGTCTTCCTCACTATACTCTCGGTTCGAAGGCACCAAGGCCAGCCCATTGGTTTGATAACCTGACTTTGTTGATATGTTGAGTATGATATAGATATGCATGCTAGTCTTGATATGCTAGTTTGGTAGATCTGTAGGACTACTTGTGAAATTAAATGTTTATCTGTACATGATATCTCTAAATATTATTAAAAGAGAACCCTTAATTCACTTATGAAGCAATCTGGACCATGGATTGTGTTTTATTACTATGTTTTCCACCCTTAGATCAAATTGGTGACATCATCATTCACAAATAAAATTCAAACACAATTACATTTAATTATACAATTTGTAATAATTATAGAATCTTTAAATTTAGTAATTATTTTATCAATTAAAACATATCATTATATTTATATACCTGATATAAGTTTCTTTAATTAATATTCTTCCTAATTTAACTTCATTATTTATGGGTTTTGATTTCCAAATTCAAACCTGTTTATATTTTATTTATTTATTTGTTTTTTTTAAATCTCATTAAACTAGCATATCAATAATTAAGTTATTAACCTATGAAATACAATCTAATCCCATTAAATCAGCAAAATATTTAAGAGTAAAAATTAAATTCAATATTATTCATAATTTATCTCACAATATATCTCACATAAAATGAATCAATTTGAGATAATTATTTGAATTTTAAAACTTATTAAATAAGAACGTCAATTAATTTGAAGTTTTGAATTAATATAGCTGAAATCTTTTTTTTTTTGCCAGATGAATAGCCGAAAATCTCCGAACTGATATCTTAGGATCCTAATTTTTTAGAAGATAATGATTTCCTTATTCAAAAATACCTTATATATACGACTACACTGAAGTGGTTATTTCTTACGATTTTATATTGACTCCTATGATTTACAGTGTTCTTCTTGAGCAATCTTATTCTCCAGTTCTTTTTCCAAGCTTTTACTTTACTTTGTTCTCCTTATTCTTCTTCTTCAATTTCTTGCATTTCCCAAGTATCTCAGTAGGTCTTAACATTTCCCAAAATCCGACTACAAGAACTCATGGATGCACTTCGTGAATCAATCATCTAAACCAAATTTCATTTGTTAGTTGGATGTAGTGATCAAAATACAAGATTTGTGAAAGTTCATTATTATTTATTAGTGTTAACCTTTAACAAATTATGAAACTAATATTATATTTTTGTTCGTAACATGTTTTTTTTTGTAATAATTTATTTGATCGGAAGATATGTATATGTGATTGGGTGTAACCTGAAAAATCATATTTTAATTTTTATAAGAAAAAAATACTTTGAAATCGACCAAATTACAATGTCTGAATTTGATGTTTATGGTTATGACAATTCACTTTATTTGTAATGTTTATCAAATTTATTTGCAGAATTTAATGTTGTCGATACATGTAACAACCTATTATTGTTTTTGGTTTTACATTGCCAATATGAAAATGACCATATAAGCCTCCATGGGGGTTGGTACACCGAACAAAGTCAATTCATAAATCTACTACACAACATGTTTTAATCAAGAAGTCGCATTATGTTGTGATAAAACAAAGATCACATAGATCATTTATGTTAAAAATTATTGTATTAAAAAACCAAATTGCTCTAATATATATTAAATACTTTTATCTAATAAGTTTGGTTCAAAAACTCTAAAAATGAATCTAACTAACAATTTTTTTATTAAAATTCAACGTAAGACAAAACCACTTATTAACGTGATATATATTTAATTTATGTTCTCGCGTTAAACGCGGGTCATAACCTAGTTTTTTTAATAAAACAAGGTTGAAGTCTTCTAAGATTTCCAAAATATAACTATATACTTTAATAAATAAATAAATTTGTTACATGCTATACTTTCGTTGAGGGCTAAGGAGTGCATGTCAGACTCATATTGAGGACTCATGAGCATTCCAGATACGAGCTGAGGGTTGGGCAGGGCATGCCAGAATCGTACTGAGGGCTTAGCGGTATTCAGTCTGTTGACTGATCAGGACGGGGAGCAAGTCAGACATAAGTTGTGGACTCATGGTGAAGCGAGACTTTTACTGTGGGCTTAGGGGTAATCCAGTCTTTAAAGTTGTGGACCTATTACATGTTGTTATTGTATTTGTGATATTTGTTATGTATTAATATTTTGGGGGAACTCACTAAGCTTTGGGCTTACAGTTTTGGATTATGTTTCAAGTGTTGGATTAATGTCTAAGTCCATAACTATAATTGGTAAGACTTGACCCGACCCGGCATGGTTCATTTGGGTTGCATGGCATCATGCATTTGGATAGACTAAAATAAGAGAAATAACACTTAAGTTTTGTTAATATACTATAAGTTCTAATATATTAATAAGGTTATTTAATTAGTATTGATCAAGAATTAATTTGGAATTAATTAAGTGATCAAAAGAAGACTAATTAAATATACGGGTTGATTGTGTAAATCATTCGTTCTTATATATGTGGGCTTGTGATCCAAGATTCCTTATGTTGGACTAAGTCCATGGGGTGACCTTGGATACTCCATGGAGGTTAAAATCCATGGAGCATAAGGAATGGGTAAAGTCATGAGTTACATGGTGTAACCCTAATAGCCACCATATAAAATAATCCCATGGCTCAAGAAATCATGCACTATGTGTGAGTGTGAGGGCTAAACGATTTCAAGGAGTGTTCAAGTTTCTCTCAAGTTATTCAAAGTGTATTTGGTGCTGTGTGAACCATTTGAGGTGTCACACTTGGGGCACTAGGCACTCAAGCTTCATGAAGACTTTCTACATCAAAGAGGTGTGTAATTCTAACTTGATATATTTATATGACTCATGTTATTATGCTAGTTAGGATGAATACCTTGGAAAGTTCATATTTGTATGTATAATAGAGAAAACATAAATCCAAGGTATTTAGGGTTGCATGTACACTTAGGAGTGTTAGAATGCTCAAAACCCAACAGTGGTATCAAAGCCACGGGTTGTTTTCTGTTATATTCATGCAAATATTTTATTTTCAAAGTTGAAAAAAAAGGAAAAAAAAAAAAGAAACATGAAGTTTGTCAAATTTTAAGATAATTACTTGTTCTTGTGAAAAACTAATTATTTGTAAAATTTGAATAATTTGCTATATGAGTTGACTTAGGTCAAATTTAGTAAAAGATAAAATAATATGATTATTTTATTAGTTTTAAAAGTTTGATCTAAAGAGTTTTATTTTTTGAAACCTCCATAAGTTATGGATATGAAAATGTTTTAAAAAAAATTGATTCAAAGTTTTTATGGAGTTACAAAATTTGGTGTTAACGTTTTAAAGAATTCCATAACTTAAGAATAAGTTATGGATCACCAAAAGTTTTTTGTGTTGCCTTATTTATGAGTGAATTTAGATTAATGAAAAAAATTATGTGATAGTTGGTTTTAATCCAAATTAATCCAAAAGAAGTTCATAAAATGTGTTTATGTAACTTAAAAGTCACATTTATGAATCTTAAAACTCATAAAAGTTAACATAGGTTACAAAAATGAAGAGTCTTGTTTTCATTGAATGCTTTGATGACTCCATAACTTGTCCTCAAGTTATGGAGGTTCAAGAGTCACTTCATTAAATCATTAAAATGTGTAACCTTAATTAATTCCATATGTTACAAATAAAGAAAAAGATACATTCTTTTATTAGTTTAAAGTCTTCCATAACTTGTCCTCAAGCTATGGAACTTGAAGAGTTTTTGGATTAAAACTACTTTAAACACATAAGTTATGGAATTAATTAGTTTTGAATATTTTCAAAACATGCCCTCAAGTTTTGGAATTTGAAAAGTTTTTTCTTATGAATACTTTAATTCCAAGTTAGCCCTTTAGAATTTTAAAAGTTAAAATTCAACCCTTATACTTTATAATATTATAAGTTAATAATATTTATATATATATGTATAAGAGTAAAGTCGGTCTTACCGTTAGTAGGCCTCATTCACGAAACCGGTCTATAAGAGGGGTATAAGGTTATTGCCTATAAAATGCCAGTTTAATGGGTGTCCACTCTCACCAACCGCTTATTTGACTCGTGGAGGGTCGTTCGGATTTCTATGATGTGAAACTTATTTTGAAAACAATTTGTAATCAATGATGGTTTATGGTGGTTTAAAAACTTTAAAATTTTCAAGAATTTTATGAGTGTTAGAAGTTTGTATCAAAGCCTTGGTTTGAGTGAATTGGAGGAACACTCATATGAATCCAGTCTCAAACTAAGGAAAATATTTTCAAAATACCCAAGGAGGATGCGATGTGTACGATCAGCCAGAGCCAGTAAGTAAATCCCAAAATACCATATTGTTATTGGATATTGTGATATGTTAGAACATCATGCTAGTGATAGGCTAGAGGTCTTCAGGAATTGCATGATAGAATTGTCTGACTATATGATGCTTGATAGCCTAGGGCCTCCTTTTATGGAATTGACATCATTATTGTAGTTGCTTAGTGTATACATCATGGTTATATATAACTAAGATCTTATAGCATGGGAATTTTTGGTTTGGCATGATTTCATGTTCTTTTTTTATGAAGGGATTAGGGTAGGATAAAATACTTGAATGTCTATAAGGTCCAGTGTTATGTATGGCTAGCATACATAAGTGTTGTAGGGTTTGAGGATGTTTCATGGATGAGTTGTGTGGGGTCATTCGGCTAGTTGTGAGATGTTTAGCGTTTCCTACAGGAAGTGAGGATTGAGTGTATGATTATGCTTATTAGTATTGTTTGGGTGCTGTGTTGATCATCGAGACAAATACAGTTAGGTGTTGAAGGTAGTATAGGCCCGTACTACTAAAAGCACAGAACCCATACGTGCAGCAAGGAAGACACAGCCCCTGGAGCTTCGTTGGGAGTTGGTTCCCTGATATGATATGCCTTGGGTGTCATTGAGCTTCTAAATCTTACATCTAGTTCATCTCGAGGAACTGCTGGAGGTATAAAGTCATGACCTTGTCATCTATTTTGATTGTTTGAGTTGGGGTTTTGTTATAGAGTCCCTTTTTGGCTTTTGGACCTTCTCTTGTGAGTTGATCAACTCCATAATTGTCAAACCATAAATAAATCCTAACATAATTCACAGTGTTAATTCCAAAACATAGTTCCATTATCAGAGTAAAACATCCCAGACTGACTAATCAATGGTCTGTGCCAGGCGATCACCCCGAGCTCTTCCCTCCACTACCGGAAGTACCTGAAACCAAAAATGAAAACCGTAAGCACGAAGCTTAGTGAGTTACCCAACCTACCACATACCTTGCATAATCACATACTGCATATATTGGGCCACACCCGCTACTTCAGGCCTCGCCCGCTACATCGGCCCCGCTGATCCCAGGCCCCGCCTGTCTTCGAGCCCCGCTCGGATACATATATGTTTCTCTTAGGCCCCGCCTGTCTTTGGGCCCCGCCCGCTAAACATATACTACATATAAAAATGGCATATAACACATAAAACTAAGCATACCCTACTGTATTCTTGTACTAAGGCCTGACCTGTCTTGGACCTCGCCCCTGACCTGCTACTAGTGAGTCATGGAACCCCGTCCAAGCTCATTCTGTAAGTGAGATACGGGCTCCTGCCCACACTCACTCCACTCTTATCTCGGGCCTCGCCCGTACTCTGCTACTAATGAAGTATGGAACACCATCCACCCTCTGCTATTGGTGAGATACAGGACCTCGCCCACACTCACCTCCTTACCAGGCACATACATGTATCACACGGACAACAAGTATAAACTATCATGTAAACCGATCCTTGGTCACCCACCCGCTAACATTAGACCGTGGTCTTAAATATCATACTAGCATACAGTGCCTAGGGCTAACCCCCGGGTCTTCCTACTCATATCTACATGGGCCGACATTGTGGTCGTAGACCCACCCACACAAAAGGGAAAACTCACCTTGCACTGCTGAAGTGCTGACTGATACTCTTCTGACTGCTATCTGACAACTCCCCAACTGCTTCTCCAGTAGCTCCCCGAGCTTCAATATCAATATAACACTTAGTCCCAAACTGACCTCCAGAAGTCAAACTAAGTAAACCCGGGTCAAAGTCAACCTTCCAGGTTGACCCTTCTCGTCGAGTCAGCTTATTGACTCGCTAAGTTCATGAATTCAGAAACCCCCACAATCGCGACTTTGCTCGCCGAGTCACCCCGCGACTCGTCGAGTCCTTCAACTTCTAAGTCCTAGTCCAGGTTCTGACCAACCCACTGAGTCACCGCCTTAACTCACTGACTCGAATCGCATCCAGAAGAGGTTAGGGTTTTGATCCAACTCGCCGAGTCCACCTTCATCATTTTCATCCAGCATATTTCAGTCCATTCCATTGCTTCCAAATCGTAGATCTGGACTCCTAAGGCTAGCATCATACGTAAAGTTGCTAACTTCACATGCATGCAAAGGGTTATGAAGCTAAAACACCAAATCCAAGCAAAAATGGTGGTTTATGACATAGAATGAAAAAAGCTAACAACTCTGAGCTTCTGGAGCCTAAAAGTACTCAGATCTGAAGTCTTCTACGTCCCCAAAGGCACAATACTCGGTTTAGCCTTGGAAATGGCCCAAAAGTGACAAAATCTAACTAGGAAAGGGGATCTAAATGAGTAACAACCAAGGTATGAGCTTCATACCTTCAAATGATCTGAAATATCACACCAACTCTGGATCTACTGCCCCTTCTTGAATCACCAAAGGTTCCTTTCTTCCTTCTAGCTTCAAATCACCCAAAAATGGCAAAGAAAGCTTGAGAGTATTCAATGGAGGCTTAGGGTTTCGAGAGTAGGTATAGGGACTGATGGAGGTTGGGGTGGAGGCATGAAATGATGCTTAAATAGGGTACTAAGTCTGGAAATTAGGGTTTCCCAACCCAGGCCTGAGTCGCCGAGTCAGTCCCTCTGACTCACTGAGTAGGACACTTAAATCTCGACGTGGAACCCGTTCCACTCGTCGAGTTCACCCATGGACTCGACGAGTTTACCCCTTTGACTTAGCATTTTCATTTCCTTTATTGTTCTTCCAGATTCTGGGTGTTACATCCATAGATTAGGATTGCTAAATCTAATATCCTTGAGCATTTTTGATGCATAAAGGTTCCATCTTGAAGGTTGTTTTGACTCCATGCATAAGTTAGAGGTCTTAAATGAGTTATTAATGAGAATAATGAAGTATTAGGGTCACTCATGACATGCAAGGACATAAAGTTGCCAAGTTTATGCCCTAGCACATCTTAATGGACTCAGATTTGAAGTTTGACATCAAAATCCCATGTATTAAGTACTTAATGGTTGATTGTTGCATGTCCTGCTTGTACATCGTGTGTAATATCGTATACACAATGCATACTGCTTAAGGGTCTAGTACGCTGAGCGTACTGGAGTGGTATGTAGGGCGTACACACTCCAGTTGGGTCTTCGCTTTGTGTAGGCTTGTAAGCTTATTATGCCTTATTCTGTTTTGGGCCTGGTCCCCTTTAGAGTTTTGGTTTGATATTCTGTTTCGGGCCATATGACCCATAAATGGCTTTCATCTTGAATTTTAGGCCCATTAGCAAAGGGAAGACTTTTGGGCCATTATGGAAGGACTTAGGCTTAAGTGTTTAGACTATTTGATTAGGTTGTGCTATAATGCTAATTTAGGGTTAATTATATCATTGTTCAGTGTGTAGTTTCAGACTGTTATGCGAGCAGTTTTTGTGTACATCAAAATGAGGTGAGTCTTCTCACTACACTGATGGGTCGAAGGCACCAAGGCCGACCCATTAATTGATCCGAGTGCTCGATGGTGTTTTGGAGCCTAAGGGCATAATCGTAAACGAACTTATAATGAAGTGTAAGGCTTTGCGTCACCTTTCTGTGGGTTGCTAGAAGTGTAAGGCTTTGCGTCACCTTTCTGTGGGTATAAAGTTTGTCGGAAACGAACTTATAATGAAGAAGTTATGACATTCGGAAGAATTTAGGGTTTTTAGGACAAACCTTAGTATGCGGGGGGTACTCATGCGAGGGCACTTATGTAGGGCGTACCATGACGTACGCTATTCGTAGTCAGCAGACTTGGTCGCGAAGCTTTGGCTTCGTATGCTGGGTGTATGAGGAGTACGTTTGGGTATATAAGGAGTGTCTAAAATCTAAATTTTAATCATGTGTACCCTATTTAAACTTCAATATTCCTTAGGGTTGGCCTATTTTTCGGCCTCTAAAGCCCCAAAACCCTAAAAACGAGTCTTATCCTTCATTGTTGGGTGTTTGAGCTTTTAGTGATAATTTGGTGTTCATTTTTATGGATCTAGAAGAAGAAGGAGAAGCTTGAAGACTTATTGTTTGAAGGAAAGCTTTGAGATCCAACATTTGCATCCTTTTTTGCTAACTTGGGAGGTATAAAGTCCAAGACATGAATTTTCATTTCATGGATCTTCTTCTTGGTTCATTTTTGGTCATTTTGACCCTTTTGGTTGATGATTGGGAGTTAAAGTCATTTTTTATGCTTGAAATTATAGATCTGGATATATCATGGGTTCCTTGGTCATAAAGGTGCAAACTTTATGGTGATTTTGGTTCAATGCTTGTATTAAGTCAAGTATTAAGATCTTTTGAGCTTCAGAGACCCATTTAGCTATGCATGCACATAAAGTTGGCAATTTTATGTGATTAACCACATTGGAGAAGTCAGATATGAGCTTGGATCCAAGTCTTAATGGATTAAGTGATAAATTTGGAAAGATGGCCATGGTTGACGAGTATAATGGTTATACAAGTATGTATGTCGTGCGTACAAGCCTTCCATGTTATACGTTAGGCGTACAGACTGATTATGCCCAACGTACTCGACATACTTGGGCTTTTTCTCATTTTCGGCTTTGGTTTGGGTTTGGTTGTTTTGTGTGACATCCCCAATTTTCACGGCAAGAAAAGACAGATTTTTGTTTATGCTTTATAAAAATCATAGTACTTTTTTTTTTTTTTTTTTATAAAAGTGTTGCGGAATTTGTCCCCATAAAAACATGATAATTACGTTATCAAAGCATTTCTGAAGAAATGTATTTTTTTATTTATTTTAAAACATTGGGATGTCATCGTCAATACAGGAACATAAGCATAAACAGAATTTACATTCATTTACACTAGTGATCTACATCTCTTTTAAACCTCTCAGTGTAAAGTAGCTTCGTATCAACACCTGTGATACAAATAAGCTGGAGTAGATCAGGTTGGGAAACCTGGTGAGTACATAGGGTTTTCAACCCACAATAATATTATTATTATATTTAAACGTCAAACAATCAACCCAATTACCCATTCTCATTATCTATCTTAAGGATTTACCCTAAGGATCAACTATTTCTCATTCATTCATTCCTAAGGATTATCCTAAGGAGTATGTATGAAGTCCATTGTTTTCAATGATACAGCTGTCAAGCACAGCTGCTAGTTCTATCACTTATGCGTCGCTTCCAGAATTGGGACATTTTCTATGAGGCGCTTCTACCGGTATTGGCCTTTAAACGCTACTGTCATGGTCATAAGGCTCCCTATTAGGCGCAGCCGCGCAGCTGCCGATACTGTCCTTAGAGCACAGCTGCTAGGACATTTACCGTAGATCTAAATCATCTACGGGTTGTGGCGCAGTTGCCAGTGCTCATCTATAGGGTACTAGGTCCACTGCTGCCAATGTATACCTATAGGCCACTAGGTCCGTACTACTAATGTTCCTCTGTTTCATCTTTTATCCCTCATCATTCATCTACCCATGTTTTACCCAACATATTTTGTAGATATAAAATACTTTATACAATTTACATCATTTAAAACATGTATAAAAATCTTTCACCAACATAGACAGCAGGTATTCAGACAATATGCACACATAACACGTAATTTATATTAAAATACTTCATATCTATGTGTAAGCTGAAATAGACCATGCACTCACACATAAACTATTTAACAAATATTTAAATCTTTAACATATATTTAATACTTTAATTAATACTTGTATTAAAATCATGTTCATGAAATGGACTATGCACTCACTTAAAAAAGGTGGTGATTCCGAACTCAGATAGCGCTTCGCTTCTTAAAAATAATTTTCTTCGACGAAACTTAGTATTACTACCAATAAAGTTTAGTTTATTATTTGTCGAGACTAATTAATAGTCTAGCTATTATTACTATTATATAAGCGTTAAACAATACTTATATAACTCATAATAATAGCCCAAGTGCTTATTATAAGTTCCTAAAAACGTTACTATAATTAAATAAACGAAATATTAAAAATAGCGTAGGCGTAGCTCACTTACAACGGGTTTTATAGAAAACCGAGCTTTGCTTGGAGCAGCGTTCTCGATCCGAAAAGCTCTTCTTCTCGGAGCCGTCGAGCTCTCCGGGGCTTTCACCTCGTGCTAGGGAGGTTCCTTAGGCTTTTTCGGGGGGTTTCGAGATTAGAGAGAGATTCCAGAGAGAGAGTGAAGAGAAGAAAGAATAGGAAAGATGTGAAGAAAATGAGGGTGGGAGAGGTTCTATTTATAGGGTGAAAATGGTTGAATTTGGTGCCACATGTCACTATCTAATGGCAAGACTTGGGGAGAAAGCAATGGCCAAGATTGTGCCACATCACCCATTTTCGCACAACACACTTCCGATTTCTAAAATCCGTAACTTTCACATACGACCTCCGTTTTTGACGTTCTTTATATCCACACATAGGTAAAAATAAGATCTATAACTTTCATTTTGACTCCGTTGGCTAATTCTTGACCGATCTTAAATTTTACAGTACGAGCAGATTATACTGTTAAATGTCCGCGTAAAATTCATAACTTCTACATACAGACTCTGTTTTCGTCTGTCTTTTTACCGTTGAGTTCCTATTAATGAGATCTTCAATTCTCATTTAGGTCACGTAGGCCAAAAACTGCTCGAACTAAAATTCGAGTTTCAGGTCGTGCACTGCTATACCAAATCTTATAAAATTCATAACTTCCTCATACGAAGTCATATTTGGGCGGTTTTTTTTTTTTTTTTTTTTTTTTTTTTTTTTTTTTTTGTATGTTCTCAGTTTAACATATACTACAACTTTTATTTGGATCGATAAGGCTAAAAAGTCCTTTATCAAAAATTTACTATTTACGTCTCCCGGTACCGTGCCGATTTTGCTGTAAACCTTCGACGGGCCATAACTTCTTCGTTATAACTCAGATTCCGGCGTTCTTTATATCTAAGGAACCCTTGAGACATATTATAAAGATTGGTTAAGATTATTTATTCAAAATAATCTTTTGTCAAAAAGTCGTTTTCGACCCTTATTATTTCTAAATTAACTAGCCCGGATCTACGGGCGTTACACTTTGGGCCATCTGGATTTTTATGGTTGGGTCGTTGTAACTTGTTGGACATTATTCGGTGAAGGCCCACGAAAGGAATTTGCCCAATTTGGAAAATTAGGCTATATTTAGGCTTTAGATGTTTATTCTGGATTTTGGGCCTTTGGTCATCTAGTTTGGGCCAAGCTTGAAGAAGGGTAAAAAAGGTCTTTTACCATAATCTAGACTCATACTGTGAGTCGGGGGCTAAATGTTGATGGATTGTCATTGTGGTTTTGATAGCGCGTGGATTTTATTGGATCTGCAATCAGAGGTTAATCCACGATCAATTGTTGATGGGTGTTGTCTTCATATTGGCTGTTCGGAGATCTGTTAGCCAGCAGCCAGGGATCGTATGAATGATTCGGCAGTGCGAGGTGAGTTTTCTTCATTGTAATTGTGGGTCGAAGGCACCAATATCGACCCATTGGTTGGATAACCTAATATTGTTGATATGTTGAGTATAGAATAGATATGCATGTTAGTCTTGATATGCTAGTCTAGTAGATCATTAGGACTACCTGTGATTTTATCTGCATGATTACATGTATATGTTTGTTAGTTGTCGGCATATTGTGTTGGGTTGAGGTTGTACTTCTTCGTGTTGTAGCCAACAAACTGTGGATCATACCAGATATGAGTTGATGGCCGGGTAGGGCATGCCAACTCATACTGAGGGCTTAAGTGCATTCCATGTACGACCTGAGGACATGGTTGGTATGTTAGACTTAACTGAGGGCTTAAGGGCATTGGACCAATCCAAATATGAGCTAAAGGTCGGGTAGGGCATGCCTGACTCATACTAAGGGCTTAGTAGCATTCCCGATACGAGTTGAGGACCCGGTTGGTATACTAGACTCGTACTGAGGGCTGAACATTGGTATTCCAGTCTGATTATTGATTAGGTTGGAGCAATCCAGACATAAGTTATGGGCCCCGGGAGCAAGCCAAACTTATGTCGTGGGCTCAAGAGTAGGCTAGATATGATCCGTGGGCCTGTTAGGCAAGGTAGACTCATATTGTGGTCTCATGGGTAATCCAGTCTCTTAGCTGTGGACCTAGTAAATGTTGTTATTTGTATATGTTATCTGCTTGTGTGTTGGTGCTTTGGGGGAACTCACTAAGTTTTGTGCTTACAAGTTTGTTTATGGTTTAAGGTTCTTCAAATGATTCATGGCAAGGTGAAGGCATAACCATACACATCCTTGGTTTTATAATAGATTGGATCTTAGGAGACTATGATTTTAAATCGTGTTTTGGAGACAATGTTATTGTAAACACTTTTGTTAATAAATGAGTTGTGTTTGAAAAGTGTTAATTTACTGAAATTTTTGGGACGTTACAACTATTTTTTTAATAAAACATGGTTGGAGTCTTCTAAGGTTTCCAACATATAATTATCTACTCTAATAAATAATTAAATATATTTGTCACATGTTATACTTTCATTTATTTTGTGACGTGTCATTTTGTGATTATTTTATTTTTCCCTACATGACATTTTTTGGTTTTTTCCATTTTATTAAATTTCACATAATATTTATATATAATAATTGTATTAATTGTAATAATAAATGAATATCAATTTCATTAATACAAACTTTCATTTTAATTTCTAAATATCTAACTTATTTTAATAACATATTTTACTACACTTCATTAATTAGTACCTATGACATTGATAAATTTAACTTTGACTTTGATTTTAGAGTAAATTACACAAATGGTCCCTATGGTTTGGTGTAATTTGTACGTTTGGTCCCTAACTTGTTTTTTTAACTCGGAAGGTCCCTAGTATCTGTTTTTGTTACGCGTTTAGTCCCTGTCTTACCTAAAAAGACTATTTTGCCCTTGATTTTTTTCACTTATTTAATCAAACACACTCCGAACCCCACTCTGTCACCTTACCTTACCTACCCCACCATTTTCTCCTATTTAAACAATAGTATTTTAAGGTAAGACAGGGACCAAGCGCGTAACAAAAATAAACAGTAGGGACCAAGAGTGTAACAAAAACAAATAGTAGGGACCTTCCGAGTTAAAAAAAATAAGTTGGAGACTAAACGCGCAAATTACCCAAAACCATAAGTACCGTTCATGTAACTTACTCTTGATTTTATGTTATGTACAAACAAGTTCCTGAACAATTAATTTAATGACATAAATTACTACAAATTATATAGAGTTCTTACATTTTTTTAATTTATCGATTTAAGAGTTATAGGCTATCTTAGTTATTATGATTATTTTTTAATTTGATTTTACGACTATATTCATTCTTCCAAATGAAAACAAACTATTAGCTTTAAATATACATGAAATAAAAAAAAGGTTAAATGTGATATTAGAAACTTTAATATCTCATTTATTGTATTTAAAAATGGGATATTGAGTAACTACTCACTATAAATAAGTTTTTGAGCAAATTACCTGAATGGTCCCTATGATTTAGGATAATTTGCATGTTTGATCTTTAACTTATTTTTCTAAACCCGAAAAGTTTTTATTGTTTGTTTTTGTTACGCGATTGGTCATTGTCTTACCTAAAAGAACTATTATGTCTTAATTTAGATAAATTAAAATAGTCTTGTTATGTAAGATAATGTGAGTTGGGGTGTGTTTATTTAAACAAATTAAAAAATCAAAGGTAAAATAGTCTTTTTAGTTAAGACAGAGACGAAGTGCGCAACAAAAACAAACAGTAGGGATCTTTCGAGTTAAAAAAATAAGTTATGGACAAAACAAACAAACTACCCCAAAATCATAGGGACCATTCGTGCAATTTACTCTAAGTTTTTTTTTTTTTTTTCCTTTTTTTTTTAATTAAAGAAAATAAGAATTTTTTGATTTTTGAAATGTGACGAGTTACTCCCAAATTCTGCCGTTACATATTTGATCTTCAATTAGTTATTTTTTGTTTTTTCCAAAAAAAATTCAAAGAAATTTCTTTTTTTATATCTGAAATGTTCATTTCGAAGTGTTTAATCTCAAAGTTTTTCAATTTAATGCTTGATTTCATGCCCTAATATTATATATAGTTCACATTTATCATTTTTTAAAAGTTTTTGTTAGATTTAAGTAAAAAATGAATTCTTACTTGATAATTCTTGAAATTTCTAAGTTTTGAAACAACCAAATTTACTCATCTTCAGATAGATTTTGTATTATTCAAAGTTAAAAAACATGGATTCAAAGTATTAATTTTAAATAATTCAATATGATATTTAATGTTTTCAAAAAGTCTTATGATTCAAAACAACTCTTTAAAATATATATCAAAAAATTTATTTTATTAATATAGGTTGAAATATTTTATTTGGTCATTTTGAAATTTACTTTTAAAAATGCTTATCGTTTAATGCAATAGTTTTATATTTGTTTTTATGCATTTCATTTTTATGAACGTTTTTCTATATAATTTGTTTTTATGCATTTCATTTTGTGAACGTTTTTCTATCTAATTTGTCTTATCATATTTCAACCTATAATGAACTTTTATAAATTTATATACTCAACTTTATGAAAATCCTTAGTTGCAAATCGACAACGATATAAACCAACCACGATCATATAAATTAATCAAACGTTCACGTAACTAAATAAATTAATATAAGATATAATTGATCTTTATATATAAATCCTATACATTTTAATATACATATAGAATGTTAATGTTGCTACATATTTTTGGTATTTATGTTGCATTTTATGGAATTAACGCCGTGGGGTCCACATGAAGTTGCTCAGCTGGAAGCAGCTGCACGCATGGCATATCATCCGTCCATTTGCTTCGCTCTCCACCGTTCGATCACAATCCTGTTAGAAGGAAAACAAAAAAACCCTAACCTAACCATGGTTAAAGCCCATATATTTAACTTAACCGAACTAAACCTATGTATCCTCCGCTAATCAACCCCTAGTTTTCCTATTAATTACAAACATACTAACTTTCCTTTTCACACTCCTATAAATTCGACATCGAAGCAGAGCTATGTTTGCCCAATTGAAGGCCTGAGGGCCCTTCAGTAAAAACACACTCTCCATCTCCTTCTTGTTCTCTTTCTTCTCTCTCACACATAACACCACAAACACACACCTAATGGAGACGTTTTCCAAAAAGTCAAGGAAACCGGTGTTGCCGTTAGCATCGACGTTCGACGTCCACCGTTCAATTTCTCCGACCGGTAGATTTGGTCGTCATTCGTCGGCGTTTGCTACTGATATGACATCGCCGTTTGCTTCGTCGACGAGTTCCAGCTTCTGTTCATCTCCTTCTTCAAGTTACGTCTACAGTCGTCCGTCTTCTCCGACGAGAATTAAGCTTCATGGTTTTGCGTCGATGACGTCGTCATCGGTGAGAGTCTCTATATCGAGTAGATCTGGATCTCCGAAACGGTCGATGGCGGTGCCGGTGGCACATCGAAATCAAGTTGTACGGAAACCGAGTTCGCAGAAGACGTGTTTGTGTTCGCCGACGACGCATCCTGGATCGTTCAGGTGTAGTTTACACAAGAACTACAACACTAGCAATTCGATGTCGTCATACTCTCCGAATAGATTGAATGCTCGAAGGTCTGCGATGACGAATTCGCTTGTGCGAATAGCTACCGCTGAAGGAGGTGATCTGGTTAAGAGAGCTCTAGCCGCCTTGATCCGCCCTTCGTCGCACCAGCAACGGCGGAGATCGGCTTTCGAACCGAGACCTAGTCGGTTGTCGATCATGTCCAACGCCGACGAGTTATGAAAATATTATGCTTGAAATATCTTATGTTGAGCAGTCGCAGGTTTTGGTGCTATTACATCCGTCAGTTTTCAGTTTTAGATCTCGCTATGGTGGCGCGAAGGTTTTCTGGCGAAAACTTGGTCTACTAAAATTCGACGACATAAAATCTTTGGACAAGAAGGATGAAGCTTATCAGCAATCGAATCAAACCGAAATCTCCTTTGTACACAGGGATGATAGTAAATGGTTGCAAATTTGAAGGACATTTTGTTACAAATTATCAACAATCTATACACACTTCTAAACAACATATAATTAATCGATTTGGTAACAGAATTTAAAAAAGATATTCGAATTTGAGTTTCATCTGTTCTCCGATTGGTTCCTTTTGTTTTCAAGAATTTTATAAATTTGTTCCTTTCGTTGTCGATGAAATTTATTTGATTTGTTCCTTTCATTCATATTCACAGCGTCAGATTCAATGACATCTGACTTCATTTTCCGTAACGCCCGTCAGGTCAACTGTTACGTCATATCCGTCGCCGTGAGATTTGCTAGTGAATTGCAGTTTTGTATCGTTATTCGGAACGGATTTCCGTCTACTTGATTTTCCGGTGGTGTTTCGTACAAGGTAATTAAATTTACTTCCTTTTTTTTTTTGGTTATATATCAATTTGATTTATTTTTCATGATGTCGTTAATGTTTTTTATATTCCCTTTCACAGACGAATGAGAGCTCTATGGATGAAAAAGAAGGCCAACGAAAAAACAAAAATGAGTACATTTGGTTAAAAAGGCTTGAAATTGGTTAACGTGATCCCAAAAATAGAATTGTTATTGGTGCAAAAATAGAATTCTCATAATCTTAAACAAGGTGTATATGGTTGGTTAAATTCGGAGAATTGATTGATTGATTGGCAAGGGGCTTTTGTAGAGGAACACTAGTAATATGGAGGAATCATGTGGAGGCACACCGTTAGGGAAAAAGCATTAGAGATAGGATCAACAATAACATTATTGGTAGGGCTATCAAAGCCCTTGTTACTATCCTACGAGTAGTGGACTACAAAAAACATTAGAGATAGGAATAGGATCAACAATAAAACTATTGGTAGGACTATCAAAGCCCTCGTTAATATCATACAAGTAGTGGACAATAAAAAACATTAGAGATAGGATCAACAAAACCATTATCGATGTCACTATGAAAACCTTCATTACTCATTACTATCATACAAGGGGGAGAGAAATCTTCTCTCCCAACTCCTCAATCTAGTGTCACATTGCTTCATGACATGTTCCATACAAACAACCAACAACTTCCAATCCAATGAGAAGAGAGTGGTGTCTTGGAGGTACCAATACCATTGGTACCTCTTCCTCTTTTTGTCATGACTTCATCCCCCTAAGAGACTACAAAAAAAAATCGTTAGGGATATGATCAACATTAACATACTATCAAAACCTTCATTACTGTCATACAAGAAACTGTTGTTGATTACATGTTAAGATTTATCAAATTTCAGGTGAAGTGAAGCTTTAATAATCATATATTGTTTGTTGAGAATCCTATAGCTTTACTTTGCTAAGAGTAGCAAATAAATGATCAAATATAGGTTTAGATTTGGTAAGATGGCCCTTAGGTAGTGTTTGGTGAGTGGAACAGAACAGAACTAGACGGAACAAAATCATTTGATGAGGTGTTTTGTATGGCTAGAACAAGAAGTCAATGGAACAAAAACCTTGTCAATAGGACTAAAACTTATAAATTTTGTCCCATCCAGAAGGGTGGAACCGTGGAACCGAGTTGGACAAACAAAAGCGATCTTCATGAAGACTAAAATGTTATCTTCTTCTATTCTCTCATCATTGTGCAAATCATAAACAAGAGCATTTTTTTTTCTATTCCTTCTCTCGATTCATCTATGTTTGTCGGCTATGATTACAAATCCAAAAAAAAAAAAAAAAAACTATTGACATCTATTGAATTCAATGCTATCTTGGCTAATCAACAAAACACTTCAAAATTATCGAAATTAATTTTCTCCACTACCTTTGTGTTTGAGAATTTAGGCAAATTTGGTCCCTCGTACGTTGGGCGTACGTTTGGTACGCTTAGCGTACGAGACCGCTTTGGTCGTGGAGGGTTTAACCACATACGCTGGGCGTACATGGTGTACATCTGCCTAGGTCAAACCCTAATTTTTAGGGTTTGAACCCTATTTAAACATCATTATAGCCTTTGGACCTCTACTCTCATCAGTCTCCATTGTTCATTTTTTCCCATTGAAACCCTAATTCATCCTTTGAGTGCTTTTGAGCTTTGAAAGTCATTTCAGGGTATTTTTGTGTGTATTTAAGAAAAAGGAGCTTGGAGACCAAGTATTTGTTGAGGTTGGCCTTTTATATCTAGAGTCTTCATCAAATTTGTGAGCTAGAGAAGGTATAAAGTTCCTACATTGATTCATTTTGATAGTTAGAGATTAAGGCTTGTTTGTGAGCTTTATTTGGTCCCATGGGTTCTCCTTGTGAGTTTGGGTAACTCTGGGAGTTAGATATGTTAGATCTCAACCTCTTTGTTGTTCTTGATGCATAAAATGCCATCTTTATGGTTGTTATTTGTGACATCCCATTTCCACAGTCAGAAAAGACCGATTTTGTTTATGCCTTATAAAAATCAGAGTACTTTTTTTAATAAAAATGTTGCGGATTTTGTTCCCAGTAAAACATGATAAATACGTTATCAAAGCATTCCCGAATAAATGTATTTTTATTCATTTTAAAACATTTAGGATGTCATTGTCAATACAGAAACATAAACATAAACAGTATTTACATTCATTTACACTAGTGATCTACACCTCTTTAATCTCTCAGTGTAATGTAACTTTGTATCGGCACTTATGATTTAAATAAGCTTGAGTGGGTCAGGTTAGGAAACCTAGTGAGTACATATGATTTTCAACCCACAATATTATAATTATTATGTTTAAACATCAAACAATCAACCCAATCACTCATCCCCATTATCTTCTTTACTCTTAAGGATCTACCCTAAGAATTAGTTATTCCTCGTTCGTTCATTCCTAAGGATCATCCTAAGGGATCAATACGAAATCCATTGTTGCCAGGGTTTACTCGACATGCACTAAGTCGCATAGTTGCTAGGTTTTAGGCATTAAGTCTCATAGTCCCCAGGGTTTATACAACAGACACTAAGTCGCATAGTCGCCAGGGTTTAGAGTACACCGGGTGAATACATTGTTCACAACACCTACAGGTTGCGAGCCTTCTAGTGTTCTACTGGACTGTCTAGAATAGTCCGTGGTTGTCATCCATACTCTGCTAGATGACGGGGCCATCGCTTGGATCATCGCTTGGCTTATCGCTTAGCTCATCGCTCAGGTCATCGCTTCTCACCATAATTTACCACTCATATATCATCGCTCATCATTTATCTCATCTCTAATCTATCCATGTTTTACCCAACATATTTTGTAGATATAAAATACATATACAATTTAAATCATTTAAAACATGTATAAAACCGTTCACCAAGCATAGATAACAAGTATACAGATAATATGCACATGTAGCACGTAATTTATAAAATATTTCATATCTATGTGTAATATGAAAGTAAGTATGCACTCACCTGTAAAGGTGGTGATTCCGAACTCAGACAACTGTTCGCTTCTTAAAATAATTTCCTTCGATGAAACCTAGTATTATTACCACTAGCATTTAGTCTAATATTTACTGTGAGTATTTATTAATAACAATAATAATAATAATAATAATAATAATAATAATAATAATAATATTATTATTATTATTATTATTATTATTATTATTATTATTATATAAGTGTTTAAACAATATTTTCCAACCACTATGTACAGACAGGGGCCATACATAAAACATCGCAGGGCAGCACCATTTTGGCATATAGCACTTCTGAAATCCAACAATCGTATGCGGCCCTTTAAACCAGATTCTCTGTACCACGAGTAGATAAAAAGATATTATAACAACACTTATATAAGTCATAATAATAACCCAAATATTTATTATAAGTTCATAATAACAAATACTAATTTTAAATATAAGCTATATAAAAAAAGGGTAAGTGTAACTTACTTACAATGGGGTTTTAGCTAGGAGTCGGGCTCTGCAGGGGCAGAACTTCATCGCTGGATTTTTCTAAGAAAGATTCGTGCAGCGCTTCAATGCTCACCTTACTATACTAAAACTATAGAAAGAGAAGTCGAATCATGAGGGACCGAAAATGTTCGGGGGATAAGAAGAGAAAGGCTCTTGAATCAAGAGATTGGTGCAAGAAATATGAGAGCCCAATGCTCTTATTTATAGTAATTGAATTTTCAAAAACTACCCTCATAGTTATTTAATGACCTTATAGTTATATAAACAACTAAACACCCCTTTATAATACTATTTTTTAATAGATTTAACGATATTTGTACTAAACTAATGTCGAAGTATTCAAAATTAGTCTTATAACGACCGCATCGTCGATACCTTCCTAATGATGTATACATATGTATATATACGTGTGCGTATATATAGTTTATACTTTATTTTAATACGTAAATATGCTATTATAATTTGTAACTCGTTCATACGAGCTTTGTTTTTGATACTCTTTATATCCACGCGTAGGCAGGGACGTGCTCTATAACTTTCATTTAGACTCCGTCGGCTAATTTTTACTTTATTTTTAAAGTTATCTTTTTAACAGGCCGGGACAAGAAAAGTCCGTTAAAATTCATACCTTCTTCATCCGACGTTCGTTTTCGTCTGTCTTTTTACCGTTGTGCTACTATTAATGAGATCTTCAATTCTCATTTAGGTTGCGTTGGCCAAAAATCGATCAATCGAAAATTCGAATTTTGGGTTGTGCACTGCTATGCCAAATCTTAGAAAAATCATAACTTCCTCGTACGAAATCAGATTTTGACGTTCTTTCTATGCACACTCTTGGTTTAAATTATATTAAAACTTTAAGTTAGATATATAAGGCTAAAAATTAGTTTATCAAAATTTTACTTTTTACGTTATACGGTGTCGTGCCAGTTTCGCCGTAAAACTTCGACAGACCATAACTTCTTCGTTATAACTCGGATTTCGGTGTTCTTTATATGTACGGAACCCTTGTAACATATACTATAACTTGGTTAAGATTAATCCTTCTAAATAATCTTCCATCAAAAACTTATTTTTGATGCTCATTGTCTCTAAATTGACTAGCCTAGATCTATTGACGTTACATTATTGGCCCATGCAAGAGTTTGAGTTCTTATTATGAGTATTGTTGGAAAAAAATGGATGTTGGGTTCCATTAAGGCATGCCAAGGGTTAAAGTTGCCAACTTTGTGTGATAGAACCCTAAAAACTAACAAGATATGAAAGTTAGACCTTATGGTTAAATGGATTAAGCACTAAATGGCCAAGGGTAGCAAGCAGCCCAATACACTAGGCGTACCAAGTGGTATGTTCCTCGTACGGGCGGTCGTGTACGTCGAGCGTACAACGTGTACGCCTCACAGCGACTCTTTGTGGGATTTTGGGCTTTTAATGGGCTTTAGACTTTTGGGCCTTAGTTAGGTTTTGGGCCTTCGACTTTTTAAAGTATGAGTGGGCCTTAGGATTCTGTTAGTTGGCCTTAAGTTGTACGATTTGGGATTTTATGGGTCTTGGGGGCCATTATTGTGTTATTGGGCCAAGTTTGGTTAGTCCCATTATGGGAAGGGTAAAATGGCCTTTTATCCTAGGAGTTTGGGTTTGGGATTGTAGACCCACAGTTATGGTTTATAACCTAATTTTGATTAGGGTTATTTTTTTGTGCTTAGTGTGGGAGGTTTTGGTTATGTAGCCGAGCATCTAGTTATTTATCAACGGACTGAGGTGAGTTCTCTACTTCTCTCATTGTATCCATGGGTCGAAGGCACCATGCCAACCCATTATTTGTCATATGGGATGTTATCTATCTCTGTGGTATATGTACGAAAGGCTAGGATTTGAACCCTATCAATTGTATGAAAGATTAGGATGTGCCCCTCACATATGTATGAAATACTAGGATTTGGCCCCTGGAACTTGTATGGAAGATCGAGATTTGACCCTCGGCAGGAATTACTTGTAAGACTATGATTTGGCCCATAACACTAACTTATTTATGTATGGTATGTGGTACTTGGGGAAGCTCACTGAGCTTGTGCTTACAGTTTATAATTTTGGTTTCAGGTACTTCTGGTACTAAGGGGAAGGGCCCGACGTGATGACACAACATTCTCCATTCACTGTTTTCCACACTTTTTGATATTGTTACTCTGATAATTTTACATTGTTACTATGTGATGGTTTTGGAACAATCTGATGACTGTAACTCTTTTTTAAAAATGAAAAAAAAAAAACTTATCATGGTTTTTGGGTCGTTTCAACTTCCATATTGCAGACAGGACAAAGGGTAGAATGGACATCCACACCTCTGTACTCGAGATTAATAATAGTAGGAAGTTTGTCTATTCTAACACTCCACACCATAATATTAACCTTACGAGTTAATAAACTATTCCATTTAGTTTGAGTATCAATAGAAGCAAGGATGCATTTACCAATCCATTTTGTTAAGTGAGCAATTGAAAACTCACCAGAAGGGTCAAGATTCCAAACCCATCTATCTTCATGATTTGAAAGCTCCACATTAAAAAAAAAGATTAAACATCTCCTAAAATTGTGATTCTCTCTCTCTCTCTCTCCCTCTCTCTCTCTCTCCATTTATGTTGCGACGCCAATTCCAAACCTAATTTACACCCATTTTACGATCATGCAACATTTGTCAGATTCAAGTTGATACAACCGAGGAAAAAAGTAACTAAAGTGTAATCTCCAATCCAACAATCCTTCCAGAACATAATAGAAGTACCTTTACCAATTATTTTTCTGATAACTTGATACGATAAGATCTGTTTTTCCTCCAACCTTGATGGCAGAGCAATGTTCCTCACCCAAGGAGCCGAGCCACCACTTTAGACCTACCACCACCGAATCCAATATTGTCACCATAAATAGATTTAATGATCTTAACCCAAATAAGATTATAATTAATGAGGAATCGCTAACACCATTTTTGCAACTACAACACGTAACAAAAAATCGACATATAATATGTTGCTATGGATCTAAGAATGGATTTAATTAGCACCATACGACCACCAATAGAAAGAGTAGACATCTTCCACCCTGATAACTTCTTAACCATTTTCTCCCATATAGGGTTCCACCCTACAACTCTAGACATATTTTGGCCTACGGGTAGACCAAGGTAAATAAAAGGTAACTTGTCAGGTTTACAACCAACAAAATGAGCACAACTCACCACCTCTTCCCATTTAACACCAATCCCATATAAATTTGACTTCTAAAGATTTATCTTCAAACCAGACACATGGTAGAAGCATTGGATGGCAGTAACAATATTAGAAATATTACTTATATCCCACTCCCACAATAAGATCACATTATCAGTATAAAAGAGGTGGGAAATGTTAGCAAGTTGTCGTCCCATGCTGACACCTTTATAGAAATTATTTCTAATCGCGTCTTCAATAGCCATGTGTAGACCTTCCATAACCAAAATAATCAGGAAGGGAGATAAGGGATCACCTTGTCTAAGACCCCTTTGAAGTTGAAATTCATCAGAAGGACAACCATTTATAAGAATAGAGGCCCTAGCAGAATTAAGACAAGAATTAATACAAGATCTCCACTTAGTCCCAAACTTCAAAATTTGCATAATTTTATGTAAGTACTCCCAACTCAACGATGCGCTTAGCCGCAAGGCAGGAGTGATCAAGGATGTTTGCATGAGGATGACTGTGGTGACTCCCCTGTTGGAGCAGATTCGGGAGGCTCAACAGGAGGCTATGAAGGAGGAGCATCGGAAGAGTGAGTGAATAGTGGGACAAGTCACCTCCTTCGATTATGATAACCAGGGGTTATTGACACTACACCATAGGGTGTGGGTGCCATATCATGGAGGAGTGAGCTAGATCTTGATGGAGGAGGCGCACAAATCCCGATTCTCTATTCATCCAGGGGCGATGAAGATGTATCGGGATCTTCGCCTGGACTATTGGTGGCTCTGCATGAAGCGGGATGTGGCATGGTACGTCGAGCGGTGTTTGACCTGCAGGAAGGTCAAGGCCGAGCATTAGAGACCGCATGTAACGCCCGCAGATCCGGGCTAGTCAATTTAAAGGCAATAGGGGTCAAAAATGACTTTTCAACAAAAGATTATTTAGAATGAATATTCTTAACCAAGTTTTAGAATATGTCACAAGGTTTCCGTACATATAAAGAACGCCGAAATCCGAGTTATAACGAAGAAGTTATGGCCCGCCGAAGTTTTACGGCAAAACCGGCACGGCACCGGAAGACGTAAATAGTGAATTTACGATAGAAGACTTTTTAGCCTTAGAAATCTAAACAAAAGTCATAGAATATGTTAAACTAAGAGCGTCGATAAAAAGAACGCCCAAATCTGACTTCGTATGAGGAAGTTATGATTTTTCTAAGATTCGGTTTAGCAGTGTACAGCCCGAAACTCGAATTTTAGTTCGAGCGGTTTTTGGCTTATGTGAAATAAATGAGAGTTGAAGATCTCATTAATAGGAACTCAACGGTAAAAAGACAGACGAAAACGGAGTCCGTATGAAGGAGTTACGAATTCTTCGCGGTCATTTAACAGTCTAAACGCCTCGTACTGTTAAATTTAAGATCGGTATAGAATTAGCCGACAGAGTCAAAATGAAAGTTGTAGATATTATTTTTACCTACACGTGGATATAAAGAACGTCAAAAATGGAGGTCGTATGTGAAAGTTACGGATTTTAGAAGTCGGAAGTGTGTTGTGCGAAAATGGGTGATATGGCACAATCTTGGCCATTGCTTTCTCCCCAAGTCTTGCCACTAGATGGTGACATGTGGCACCAAGTTCAGCCATTTTCATCCTATAAATACCACCTCTCCCACCCTCATTTTCTTCACACCTTTCCCATTCTTTCTTCTCTTTACTCTCTCTCTCTAGAACCTCTCTCTAGCCCCGAAATCCCCCGAAAAGCCTAGGGAACCTCCCTAGCACGAGGCGGAAGCCCCGGAGTGCTCGACGGCTCCGAGAAGAAGAGCTTTTCGGCTCGGAAACGCTGCTCCAAGCAAATCCTGGTTTTCTATAAAACCCGCTGTAAGTGAGCTACGCCTACACTATTTTTAATATAGTTTTTATTTAATTATATTAATGTTATTAAGGACATATAATAAATACTTGGGCTATTATTATGGGTTATATAAGTATTTTTTTTAACGCTTATATAATAGTAATAATAGCTAGACTATTAATTAGTCTCGGCGAATAATAGACTAAAATCTATTGGTGATAATACTAGGTTTCGTCGAAGGAAATTATTTTAAAGTAAACGAAGCGCTGTCCGAGTACCGAGTCACCACCTTCTCAGGTGAGTGCATAGTCCCTTTCATGAACATGATTTTAATACAAGTATTGATTGAAGTATTAATTATATGTTTATGTGCGAGTTAATTGATGTTGCTTGAAATTCGTGTTAAAGAACATACCTGATTATATTTGATAATTTAGGATAAAGAGTAGACCTAAATTAAATATGAGGAATATTGGGTAGTATATTCTTACGAGTACAAGTGAGTTAAACTCAGAGAATAGAAGTTAGTATATGTCACTTATCCGGGAGTATGGATTAGACATAGTCATTGTCCCTAGTCCAAGAATATGGATTAGGCATAATCATTCGTTAATCTAAGAGTATGGATTAACTATTGTCCCTAGTCCGAGAGTATGGATTAGGCATAATCATTCATCTTTAATCCGAGAGTATGGATTAGTCATTCGTCCCTAGTCCGAGAGTATGGATTTGGTAAATTCGTTCATTTCTGATCCGAGAGTATGGAGTAGGTAAAACGACTAATCTTAGGTCCGAGAGTATGGATAGCCTCGTTGCGAGGATCGACGGGGTGGGATAAGAGTTGTTTATATATATGTATGGTGAAATTGTATATTTTGTGAATTTTAAACTATATATATGGTATAACATTGTGGGATTGAAATCCCTATATGCTCACCAGGTTTCCCAACCTGACCCACTCAGTTTATTTATATCACAGGTGTTGATATGAAGTGACATTACACTGAGAGATTTAAAGAGATGTAGACCACTAGTGTGAATAATTGTAAGTTCTGTTTATGCTTATGTTCCTGTATTAACGATGACATCCCAAACGTTTTAAAATGAAATAAATACGTTTCTTCGAAAATGTTTTAATAACGTATTTACCATGTTTTTCTGGGAACAAATTCCGCAACCTTTTTATAAAATGAAGTACTCTGATTTTTATAAAGCATAAACGAAATCGGTCTTTTCTGGCCGTGATTTTGGGGATGTCACACTGCACGGCAAGATGCAGCCGTTGGATATCCCGTAGTGGAAATGGGAGGATATTACGATGGATTTTATCACAAAGCTTCCACGAACGGCGCGGGGATTAGATTCGATTTGGGTCATCGTGGATCGGTTGACCAAGAGCGCCCATTTTATTCCGATTCCGGAGAGTATCTCGGCTGAAAAGTTGGTTGATATCTATATCAGGGAGATAGTGGCGTGGCACGGGGTGCCAGTGTCAGTGATGTCAGATCGAGATGTGCGGTTCACTTCCAGGTTTTGGAAGAGGTTTCATGATGAGTTGGGCACTCGTCTACATTTTAGCACCGCCTTTCACCCGCAGACGGATGGTCACAGTGAGCGGACCATCCAGACTTTGGAGGATATGTTGCGGGCGTGCGTGTTAGATTTCGGTGGTAGCTGGGATACCTATCTTCCCTTGGTTGAGTTCTCATACAACAACAGCTACCACGCGAGTATTGACCATCCCCCATTCGAGATGTTGTACGGTTGGAGGTGCAGGACCATGATATGCTGGGGTGAAGTTGGCCAGAGGGTCATGGGGAGCACCGAGGTGGTGCTTAAGACAACCGAGAGAATCCAGCAGGTTCGGAGCAGGCTTCAGACTGCGCAGAATCGGCAGAAAAGTTACGTCGACAAGCGTCGATCAGACCTGGAGTTCCAGGTCGGAGATATGGTTCTCCTGAAGGTGTTGCCTTGGAAAGGCGTCATTCGATTCAGGAAGCGGGGCAAGTTGGGCCCGAGATTCCTTGGACCGTTCAGGGTTGTAGCCCGGGTGGGCAAGGTGGCATATAGGCTGGATTTGCCAGCCGAGCTCAGCCAGATCCACAACACCTTCCATGTCTCCCAGTTGCGGAAGTGTCTCGTGGATGATTTAGCGGTGGTGCCATTAGAGGATATACAAGTTGATGGCAACCTGAATTACATTGAGCGCCCAGTCGCAATCCTCGACCGGAAGTTGAAGGATCTAAGGAACAAGAGGGTGGAGCTAGTGAAAGTGCAATGGCAACACCGCAAGGGTTCGGAATGGACTTGGGAGCCGGTGGAAGAAATGATGGAGCATTACCCCGAGCTATTTGTAGCACCTGGTTCCTGGTACGTAAAATATATCTAAGTATTTGTCATTTTAGCATTGGAATCGGCAAGTTGTAGGTCCGACTCGCCGAGTAGGGACGCGGTCCGGGGGTACGTTTAAGTTGGCGACTCGGCGAGTCACCGCTGTTTGATGAAATCCTAAATTTCAAGGGTTTGCACCCAATTTAAACCCTCATTTCCTCCCCAAGCTCGCCCCCATTCACCCTCAGAGCCTCCAACACCGTTTTTGCCCTTTTCCTTGTGAGATTGAAGTGTTTTGGGTGTGTTCTTGAAGTTTTTGAGGAGAAAGAAGAGTAGATTAAGAAGAGGAGAAGGAGGCCAAGCATTTTTGGTACATCTCAACGTTTTCCTTGAGGTATAGCTCGTTTCCCCTCTGTTTTCAAGATTGTAGTCCCTAATAGCTTCATGAAAGTCCTTCTTGAGCCATTCTCCAAGCTTGTGTGTGCTTTGTGGGTTGTAATAAGTTGTTAGCCTTTACATCTAGGCATGATTTAGTACCTGGAGCTTGGATCTACTGCCTTTATGGAGTCATATTGCATGAAAGTCCTAGATCTACCCCTTTTGGTGCACTTTGAGCCCTAAAACCGTCATTGGTGATTATCTACACGTAAAGTTGGAAACTTTACGTGTAAACCAGGCCCTAGGAACCCAGATCTATGAATGGCATGGACTGGATTCAAGCAAAATCGCGTGTATAGTTTTTGCATGAGACAGACTCGGCGAGTCGGGTTGCGAGTCCCAGGGTTTTTCCCCTTTTTGTGTTTGCGAGTTGGAGTAGTGAGTCATAGGGTATGACTCAGTGGGTTGGAATCCAGACTCACTCATGAAGTCACTTGGCGAGTCAATGCCATGACTCTGCGAGTTCATGGCAATCTTCTTGTCTCAAGAACAACTCGACGAGTTGTTCATACAACTCGACGAGTCACAGCTTAGAGTGTTCTTCGGATGAAGGCGAACTCGGCGAGTTGTTCATACAACTCGGCGAGTAGGATGAAGGACTATTGGACTTGGGTATAGAGAAAGGGACTCGGCGAGTTGGCAAGCCAACTCGGCGAGTCTGGTCAACTGGCAGTTGACTGTGACTTGACTCATGACTTGTTAAGGGTAAATGGACAATTTGCCCTGAGGGCGGTTAGCAGTATTTGACTAAGTGTTTGGTGGGAATTACAGCTAGAGGATTTCCGGAGCAACAACAGCAGACATACCATTCCCACACAGATCAACAGCTACTACGAGGTGAGTTGCCTTCCAGTAGCGGTGGGTTTAAGGCCACAATGCCGACCCACCAGTAGGAGATGTATGATAGATGATTGTCTTTGTGATATCATCTAGGTTTGCTACTACATGATATGTTATATGCTAGCATGATATGTTGTATGTGATAGTAGAAAAGTTTGGTTGTTAGGACCGAAGGGTAGTCAGACACCCCAGATACGTCTGACAGTATATGATGATATGTTTGCATGCTGGCTTTTTACGTTATATGCGATAGAAGTAGTAGGAGGGGACTAGTCCCCGAATTCGTTTGCTAGGACCGAAGGGTAGTTCAGGCACCCCAGATATGTCTGATAATATGTTATGCTATGATATATGTGATAGTAGCAGTAGGGGGTGAAATAGTCCCCGAGGTTCGGTCGTCAGGACCGAAGGGTAGTCAGCACCCCAGAATGGCTTGACATGGGTAGTCAGCACCCCAGAAAGGCTTGACACGGGTAGGTCGGCACCCCAGAATGGTCGTACCGGGTAGGTCGGGCACCCCAAAAATGCATGGCAATATGTATGATATGTGATTGTATGGTATGCGGTATGATGGGGGAACTCACTAAGCTTCGTGCTTACAGTTTTCAGTTTTAGTTTCAGGTACCTCTTCTTCGAAGGGGAAGGAGCTGGCGCGGTAGCGGCCCATCACACACATGCTTCATATTCCGCATCATGAGATCTTCCTGGGGATTTGTACTCTAACATTATTATGTTTTATGAAATGTTTTCCAGACATGCGATATCTTTATAAAATGTTATGATCAGTAAACGTTTTTATTCGAATGTTTTGCTAAATATATGTTTTCAAAAATGAAATTTTTGGCTCGTATTTTTGGGGTGTTACAATAGACCACCTAGGTAACTGAAGCTAATGCCAAAGAACCCTTCTTCACCACATATAAACTCAATATTTTTGATCGATAGGAAAGTTCTAAGTTCTCTT
Source organism: Lactuca saligna (assembly GCF_052625555.1). Classification (NCBI taxonomy): domain Eukaryota; kingdom Viridiplantae; phylum Streptophyta; class Magnoliopsida; order Asterales; family Asteraceae; genus Lactuca; species Lactuca saligna. The sequence continues at coordinate 179,204,345 of NC_136422.1, read as the reverse complement.
ACCATTTTCTGATTAAGCTCCATCAATCATTCAAAGTCATGAAGGGAGAAAAGTTTCATGGGATTGCATGTCTTTCCTTTCACACAGACAAACCTTTTTTGAAGTTTATTCCACTTTTTTTGCATGCAAAGTACATAACAACTAGTACTCCAAGCTTGGAGAAAAAAACCCACATATCTTTCTCAGAGATTGAAGTTGGGAATTTGGTAAAGAAAAAAGTAGTTGCAATGTGTGATGGTAGTCAATCTTGCCGATTGAACTTAGGGACTGGATGGTCTCTTTCCTACCATAGACCTCTCTTCATGTTTCCCTTCTAACTAGAGTCGGACTTATACATCCGTGACGTGTGAAGTAGGGGTTAATGGTTTATTGTGAAGGATTTAAAACGTAACACCTGAATTACAATAATTTTTTCCATTGACTTTGTTTTTGTAATTTCTATATTTCAAATTTAGTCACTAGACGTGAAGAACCACCGGATTAATTAGATCACGTTCACAATTAAGAAATTGTTAATAATCAGATTTTATAATAAGCAAATGTTGCAAATCCCACTAGATTCTTCATGTACGGGTAAAAGCGAGAATAGAAAGCAAGGGTATTTTGGGTATTATATATTTTCTTATAATTAAAATCATTTAAAATTATAATAAATTATTTTAAAGATGTTAAAAAATAAGATTTTTGCAAATATGATATTTTAAATTGTTATTAAGGGCATATATAATAATATTTCAAGATTAGGTTGGGTAAATATGATATTTTATTATTTATTAATGCAATATATGATTCTTCCAAACTAAAATTAGTTAAAAACATACTAGAAAAATCGTTTTATTTATATCAAAAGACAACCACAAGAAACCGAAACAATATAACCAAAAGTAAAATAAAACTAAACACACTAAATGTTTATAAATATAGAGGAATCATAAAATCTTATTTCAGGTAATATATGTCCCAAATTGAATTTAAAAAATTGAATAACTATTTTCAGCTATGATAAACCATGAGCCTCAAAACGATGATTCCATCAATTCCATGGACTAACAAACCATCGGCCTCAAAAAACATATTTCCATGGGCATGGAATAAACTCGCTAGCAAACCATGGGCATGAAACATAACCATACCAATCCTGGACTAATTTATAGTGATCATCATTAATGAATGATAGCATAATTTTACATTAAAGTCTTACCAATAAAAATGTCAGCATTTAATTTTCAACCGGCCAACAAAAAAATTGAGTAATTAGTATTGCTATACATTATATTTGATTGTTTGTTATAAATTAATTATTAAGCTTGTACTAATTAAAAAAATTATGCTTTGCAAAATATATAGTAACTTCGCAAAACCATTGTCTTGGTGGCGGCGGGCTTATTGGGTAAAGCTTGGGCATCCCGTAAAGGAGGTCTCAAATTCAAAATTTTCGGATTCAATCAAAAGGGAGAAGGGCGTGCGATACAATTCCAAAAAAGTTATGTATCATCGTTAAATATGTACTTTTTCCTCAAACCTCTTCATATTAGGGACGTACTGGGCAATAAAGTATGAGTATCATTTTATCATTTTATACTTTTATTATAGCATTAACTATTATAAGTTTCATTTTATCTGTTTATATATTTTTCAATATAACATTTTACTTTTTAAATATTATAAGTTAAACAGTAAAATCATTAAAAAATTAATTTTATCTTTTTCTTATATTTTTTAAAATATGTTTGTATTAAACTAAACAAATAATCACATTATATATATGTTTATATGACAAAGTACAAAAAGATCTAAATATATATATTTAAACAAATATGTGTTGTATTTATTTTTCATCTTTAACCATTCTGAGTCACCTTAGTGTCACACAATTCTTATCTTTCACTTTCAAACGATATTATATTTGTCTTTCATTTATGAGGAGCAATATACAAATTCTAATTCACAATTACATCGGTCATCGGGAGAAAAAGGGAAGGAGCAACAAGCCGTCACTACGATGAGGTCTCGAATCTTTGGGGTTGTTGTTAGTGGCATGGTGTTCACATCGGAGTCAAAGGTCCACATTAGCACCATTCTAAATGTGGGACATGTATAACATATAACCTTATAGAGTTATAGATTAATACATACTTCACTGTCAAACAACTATTTGCCCACTTAATCAATATTATGGAAGCGTTTAGAAACAACTATTTTAAAGATTTTACGAACTTTTAGGTTTTTAGTTTTCTTCTTTTAAAACAAACTTTATTTGAGACTATTTATAACTTTTATTTTATAACAAAATTTTATAATCCAAAAACTACTTCAAATAGTTTTTAGAAAATTTTAGTTTTTGTAGTTTTATACATTTTAATATCTTAAAATTAATTTTATAAAATATTTTTATACAAATAAAATATACAATTTTCGACTTCCAACTATTTTTATCAAACATAACATATATCGGCCATGACTAGAATCAAAACTCGAGTTCAATTAAATTAAAACGTGAAAACCTCAACAAAATCACATTTCATAAGCATTTTTTTTTGCCGATTTGTTAATATGTTTTTTTTTTTTTTTCCGAAGTTTGACTACTTATACATAAGTAAAAGATATTGCATTAACACCTTCTAGATTTACGTTATTTTTTACTTTAATTATGAAAAATGGAAAATGATGATGAATAATATTTTTAATAATAATATAAACGAACATATATTTTTTCTATTTATAGTTTTATTAATCTGTCTTGAAATACATTATTATTGATAAATATTTTATTATTCTGAGAAAAGAAAAAGAAAAAGGAAAATGAAAGGAAGACGGTCAAAGGCTTAACGAACCTGTGGGCAAATACCGCATAAAGCAACATGGCGGTTATTTATCGCCGGTTAATCAAAACCGACTTTCAAGTTTCAATCACTTCCAGATTCGTCAACCATGTCTTCTCTCAGGCGATCAACTCCCTCCATTCACCACCAAATCCGTTCAATATCCTCAACACCACCTTCATTGATCGCTACGTCAATCACCACCGCCGCCCCCGATTCTCATAACAGAAACCCTAGTTTACTGCGATGGCTTTCCGCCGTCGTCGCAGGCACCGGCGTCGGGATCTCTCTTTACTGGTGCTCACCTTCTGTATCGTCGACATACGCGGTGAAATCAGCTATGGGTTTTGCTGATTGGATGACAGCAACTGCCGACAGATTTAAGGAATTGTACGACGGCCAGCCTTTGTCAAGTTCTAGTTTCTTCATCAGAGGTAAACGTTCGTATTATCGGATTGAATTAGCGTTTTTATTATTATTGTTTTGTGCTCGAAGCTTTTATCCAATTTGGTATGTTCATAAATTTGGGGATTAATAATGCTCCAAAGTTCTTCGGCTTAGGGTTTCCTGTCAAGTTTCGATCCAAATACGTGTTATTTGGAAATGCAACAAGCTGTTGATCGTTGATTGTTCTGATGTCTATACAGATGCGTTGCGGAGAAGAATCTTCTTCAACTATGAGAAAAGATTGAGGATGTTAAGTCCTCCTCAAAAGGTACAGAAAAAAAGAATTTTCTTATTGAATGACCTTTCAGCTCCTAATTGCTCTCTTAGATGATACCTTATCTATATGCTGTTTACTGTAGTGAGAATAGTGTGGTCATCTAAAATAAAGATAAGATCTTATTGGGATTATATATTTCTACACAATTGTTCAACTTCAACTGCCTATTGTTTCTAGTTTTGTAATAAGTCTTCCAGCTTCCAAACCTTTTTGTGTGTTTTGTGGCAGGCACACTGACCTTGATTCTAGCATATCTATGGTGGATATGATTCCAAAGGTCTCTTACATATCAAAAAGATGTTGAATTTATTATTAGTTGAATTAAAAGTCAAACCTTGTTTTGTTTGAAGGTATTTGAATACTTTGCATCAGTCAGGACTACAAGAGGGGAAATTCTTATGACACCTGGCGACTTGATGCGTGCAATTGTTCCAGTGTTCCCTCCTTCTGAATCAAACCTTGTACGCGATGGATCTCTTAGAGGAGAAAGACGTCCAGGGGAGTTGCATTGTGCTCCTTCAGAATTTTTCATGCTTTTTGATGTCAACAATGATGGGCTCATATCTTTTAAAGAGTGAGTTCTTGGATTTTAGATGTTTTATTTTTTGTTCCTTATAATAATACCCTTTTTCTTCACAGGTATATATTTTTTGTTACACTACTCAGCATACCAGAGTCCAGCTTTTCAGTCGCTTTTAAAATGTTTGACATCGACAATGATGGGTAAGCTAAGCAGCTACTTTAAAATGCTTGAAACCTTTTTATATTACTGAGTGGCTTAATTTTGTGTGAATCCATCTGCAGAGAGATAGATAGAGAAGAATTTAAAAAAGTGATGGCTTTAATGCGAGGTTATAATAGACAAGGGGCTTATCAGAAGGGTGGAAATCGCACTGGATTTAAAGTTGGAAGTCGTTTAGAAAATGGAGGACTTGTGAACTACTTTTTTGGTGAAGATGGAAACAAACGCTTACAACTTGAAAATTTTGTTCAATTTCTACGGGATCTTCACCATGAGGTAACATAATTTCATTGTACTTTGATGTTTTTTAACCCTATTTCTGATAAACCTTTTTTTTATTATTATTGCATTATGTTTTAGATGATATGGTTGGAGTTTTCACATTATGATTTCAAATCAAGTGGGACAATATCAGCTAAGGATTTTGTGTTGTCAATGGTTGCATCGGGTGATATACGACATATGAACAGGTTGCTTGATCGTGTAGACGAATTGGATCATGAGTCTCAGTTGAAAGACATACGGATTTCATTTGAGGAATTTAAAAACTTTGCTGAATTACGTAAAAGATTGCAACCCTTTTCTCTTGCCCTTTTCAGCTACGGAAAAATCAACGGGTTTTTGACTAGGAATGATTTTCAACGAGCCGCTTCTCATGTAAGATTACTAAAATACCCCCTTGCTTCTCCATTTAAAAGCATTAGTCTTATCACTTATGTTATGGTTTGAATGGGGGCAGGTATGTGGGATATCCTTGAGCGAGAATGTAATCCAGCTGATTTTTCACTTATTTGATGCAAATCAAGATGGGCATTTATGTTCCGATGAGTTTTTACGGGTTATGCATAGACGCGAAAGAGAAATAGCTCAACGCACCAAGTCTGGAATCATGAATCCCGTGTGATTCCATTCCTTCCATTCCAGAGGTACATACAACAACACAGGATTTGCTGACTTGTTGCTGACCTAAGCAGAGGTAGAGATTTAGGAACAAAATATGGAGAACCTGTATTTCTAATTCATTGTTGGTAATGATGATGAATTGATGATGTTGTCACACTTTTATATAATGTATAGAGTCACACTACTTGGCATTTGGATATTATATATATTATTACTATGCTCACCTACACCTACTTCATGTTCATCTTCTAGTCTTATAAATGTATTTTGATTTTTGACCAGAAAAAATGATGCCATCTGTAATTAATTATAGATAATGAAAATAAGTGAACCCGGTTTAGAAATTAGAATCAACAAGTAAAGATAAAAAGTACAAACGGTGATGTGCAAGTGAAAATAGAAAGCAAAACCAAAAATAAAGTACCATATACGAAACATATTACCTTCAACATCAACGATTACTAAAAATACTTTAATATCTAATATTAATTAATCACAATTATTACCATAATTAAATATGAAATGCATTAATTATAGAGATTATTAATGAATTTTATATTTAATTATGGTAATATTTCTTATAATTAATGTGTTTAACATTTAATTATGGTAATAATTGTCATTAATTAATACTTCTTATATGTACCCTAAGGACATATATTAGAAAATCCCAAAATAAAGATAGTTTAGTATAAAACATAGAAAAACAAAAGTAAACAAAAAAAATAGTTCACTTAATGAACCCAAAATACACTAGTTATATATGGTCTCGCATCTGGTCCGGATAATCTAAAATTTTCCTTTTTCATCTTAATTCTAGAAAACGCGGTTTCTTCGATTTTTAAAGATGCCAAAGAGCCAAATCATTCTCAACAAAACCTCGAAAATATTATAAAACAAATAGAAGTTCCTTTGGAAAAATCTAAAAGAAGATAACAATCAATCAGATGATCATTTTTGTTAGATTTGACCGTCCAACAGATACATTATAGAATTTTTTGCATATATCAATAATACTACTATTAAAGGATTCTCATTCAAATAATAGCCGACAACTTCTATTTATGAGTAATAGTAGTTTAAGCATTAATAGCATACACAAATTTCTATTTGTCAAAATTTTAACCAATAGTTCAAGACCATCATAATGCAATTCACTTGTTATAGAAAAGACATATGTACACTCTTCTTAACGGTTCCGATCAAAAATCTCACTTAAAATTTCTCTCTCTCTCTCTCTCTCTCTCTCTCTCTCTATATATATATATATATATATATATATATATATATATATATATATATATATATATATATATATATATATATATATATATATATATATATATATATATATAAAGCCATTTGCATAAGAATTAGATACACACTTGGTGCTATTTGTTTTCTTGAAGCAAAAACACCTGAAGTCTGCAAACCATCTTTGTAACCCTCTATAGTAGATGAGGTGGACCAAACGGTTAATAAAAAGTTTGTTTGTTTTTTAATGTCTGTAGACTGCTGCAATAAGTTAAAAAACTTTTGAGAACTAGAGTTACAAATTATATTGATATTGAGGTGCAAACTTAAGGGATATACCGAAAACTTAAAGGATTCTAAGCCAAACATTTTTTAAACTTATTAACTTATTGGTTTTTGTCCTCACAAAAACTAATACAAACATTAAAAAAAAAACCAATTTTTGTTATCACCACAAGTCAATATACTTTTGCTCAAAAGCACTTTTGGAGTTTAACAGAACAATCCCAAACACCCCCTAAAATCAAGGACTATATGCACTAACTTTCTAAATGAAAGTTATATGGGTGAATCCATGTCAATTGAAATACATACAAGGAACATTGAAGGGTTCAGAATTGACAAAAAAAAAAAAAATCGAATAAATGCAAAACCAAAGCCTATGAAGGTTAAAGTTTCCAAGTGCAATTAATTATAAGGTTAATTGTTGAGTAAATTATACGAATGGTTCCTATGTTTTGGGGTAATTTGTATGTTTGGTTCTTAACTTATTTTTTGGGTAAGTTACACCAATAGTCCCTTGTGCACACGCCAAAAAGCGTGTTTAGTCCCTATTTTCAAAAATTAACTCGGACGGTCCCTTTTTTGGTTAAAAGTTACACGTTTCATCCCTCATCAGTTTAAATCTACGTGTTTCATCCCTTACAAGACTTGAAAAGACTATATTGCCCTTGTTTATTTTCTTTTTGATTGTTGAATTTTTTTAATTATATTATATAAAAAATAATGTGGGACCTAACCTTACACACCTTACCCCTCTTTAGCTAAATCCCTAAATCTCCTTTCTATTTCTATATGTTTGTCTAAAAATCTCACCTCCCCGGTAAAAGCCAAAATCCGACCACCGAAGGTAATCATCATCCTCTTCAGACCACTGGGGTCCTCCCCTTTACACCAACGATTTCATACCCTGCAAGTAATCATCGCCATCTCCTCCAATCCCCCATCGTTGCCTCCAAGCCACTACCACCTCCTCACATGTGCGCTGCCACTGTGGAGATCGATTATGGAGCTCAGCGGACCACAACCATCCTCTCTGTCTCTCATCCTTCTCTAATCTGAATACTCTATCTTCAAGCCTTCACCTTCATCGTCTCAGATCACCACCACCTAGGGTTTCGTTTTAGATCGCAATAGCCGCCTAGGGTTTTGTCTCGGATCGCTCAACCTTCTTGAGCATCAAACATGATAAAATATGTGGATCTTCAGCGACTTCTTCCCTACACGCTCCTCTTCTTGTACCTTTCATTCATGTTTGTCAAGAAGAGATCTGTTGTTGGTGATCTACAGTGGTTATGGCGAGATATGGTGGTGATGGCATTGACCGATAATGTTGTTAGTATCGCCGGTGGTGTTGTTAATTTGCCTAATTTCCATGTTAATTGTCATAATCATTTAATTAATGTCCAACACATGTAAATTGGTCATATAACCGGTTTTTTATGTATGTATATCCTTCGATCCACATAAATTCGTGTAATTTACTCTTTGCGGGAGAAAGGAGGAAAACGGGTGGTTTCCGATGGTGCTGGTTTCCCGGAAAGGTAAAAGGAAAAGGGAAAGAGAAGGGGAGGGGTGGGGTGGGGACATTTTTTTTTTTAATAATCTAAAACTGATAAAGTAATAAAAGAAAATGAAAAAAGAAATTATTAAGGGTAAAATAGTAATTTTATGTTAACAGGGACTAGGCGTGCAAGATAAAACAAATTCAGGGATGGTCTGAGTTAATTTTTAAAAATAGGGACTAAACACGCTTTTTGACATATGCACGAGGAACTACCGGTGTAATTTACCCTTATTTTTTTTAACTCGAAATGTCTATATTGTTTGTTTTTTTGCGCGCATGGTTCCTGCCTTATCTATAAAGATTATTTTGCCCTTGATTTTTTAAATTTATTTACATAAATACATCCCAACCTCACTTCTACATCACTTTACTTTACCTATCCCACTTTATTTAAATAAATTAAAAATCAAGGGCAAAATAATCTTTTTAGGTAAAACAGGGACCAAACGCGCAATAAAAACAAACAACAGAGACTGCCGAGTTAAAAAAATAAGTTAGGAAACAAACATGTAAATTTTTCCAAACCATAAGGACCATTCGTGTAATTTACTCTTAATTGTTTAATTTCAAGGCTATTTAAAAATAATAATAATAATAATAAAATAAAATAAAGAATTAGGGTAAATTTGTGTATTTTAGAAAAAACTTTTTCATATGTGCGGACGATACGCTTAAAACCCTCGTACTGCAGTTCCTAAACCCAGGATCGGTTGATTTTCCTGCAGCTTCCATCTCCTCCGCATTCGCGGCCGTCTCTACAACTGAATCTCCATTAAGCCCTTTAATTCTCTACAACTCAATCTCCATAAATGGAAGACGAAGTAGTCATCGCTTCTTCATCCCTTGAAGCTGGAATCGGCTGCTGGGACCTTCGTTCCGGTGCAGAACATCTCCGCTACCGTTCATGCGCCTCTCCTCCTCACGGCCTTGTATCCGTAGCCGGACGCTTCCTTGCTTCCTCCCAGCTCCGTGATTCTTCATCATCCTCTGGCTCCGTTCTCTTCTGGTCGTGGAACAAGGTAATTATTTCATCACATTTCACTAAATGTTCGAACACATTGTTCGATTAGGTTTTCATCATACAGTGGAATTGCAAGTGAAATATGATAGCTTAATTCTTAATTACTTCCTGTTGTCTAGATTCTGATAGGAGTTCAATCACCCAACATTCACTACATTAAACTATATAACTATTTATGTAGCTCATATAACTTTTTCATTTGAAAAGTATCAAAATTTTCACTTATGTTCTGGTTTTCGCTGTTGCAGCCTCAGGTAGAAGTCAAGAGTTTTCCAGCTGAAGCAATCAATCCTCTTGCTTGCAATACTGATGGTACTTACATAGTAGGAGGAGGAGTTTCTGGTCATATTTACTTGTGGGAGGTGAGTAATGAGATGTCAATAGCTGAAGCAATCAATCCTCTTTTAGTGATTTCTCTCCTTTTATCTAAATCACTCTTCAAATTATATTGATGTATACACCTTATTGTAAGAAACTGATCTTTTATCATAGGTTGCAACGGGTAGATTATTGAAGAAATGGCATGGCCATTACAGGCCTGTTACTTGCTTGGTCTTTTCTAATGACCAATCACTTTTGATTTCTGGATCCGAGGATGGAACTGTTCGAGTCTGGTCACTTCTGATGTATGTATAATTACTCATTTACCCTTTTACATTCATGATCTGCAATTTCAGGGTTTATCACCAATAAACTCACAACACATACATTTTCTACCTATTGTGATTAGGATCTTTGATGAGGAAGGACAACAGAGAGCAGGACATCTGTATGAGTACAGTTTCACTGGTCATGCTTTACCTGTAACAGACATTGTTACAGGCTATGGAGGATCCAATGCAATTATCTTATCTGCTTCTCTAGATCGTACTTGCAAGGTACATATTGCATAAATATTTGGGAAAAGACGTGAATGCCCTCATGAATTTGTTTAAATTGCAGGTATGGAGCCTAGCTAGAGGGACATTGTTGAGAAATATTGTGTTTCCTTCAATAATTGATGCAGTTGCATTAGATCCAGGAGAACATGTTTTTTATGCTGGTGGGAGAGATGGGAAAATATACATTGCAGAACTCAATGCTCAAACCACATCCAACAACAACAACAACAACAACAACTATGGTTTGCATATCATTGGCACATTATCTGATCAAAGGTATGCCATTTTTTTTTTTTTTCTTTTTTACAATATAATGTTAAATTAATAATCTAATTCCGATGTTTTTTTTTATTGTATTTGTAACAAACAGTAAGGCGATATGCTCTTTGGGTTTTGCATTGGATGGATTTCAATTGGTTGTTGGATCAGAGGATGGAATGGTTCGTGTTTGGGACACTAAAACTCGTAATATCATTCGTGTTTTTAAACATGCGAAAGGTAAAGTTTTTTTAAATATTATTTTGGTTACTTTTTTTTTTTTTTTTTAAATTACAAAAAAATAATAATCATATTTCTTTGTTGTGGTGGCAGGTCCTGTTAACAATATTGTTGTTATGCGACAACCAGCAGCGCTTTACCCTCGAACAGCAGGAAATAATAATAATAATAATAATCAAGGTCCAATGGCAAGAAGACACGTGGCATTACCACCTCCACTTGAGAAATACTCTTCAATAGATGAACACTCAGAGCTTAATGCATTCATCACTCCTCGATCCAATTCCTATGATGTCACCTCCTACACCACTCTTCAATCAATGAACAACCAGATTAATGAGCTTCAGGTTAGTATCAGTTATTTTTATCTTATCAATTTAATATTATAGTTATCATATAAAGAATATTTTATTTCTTACTTTTTAATCATTTCATAAATTTTGTCAGCAACATGGTTCTTCTGGAGCTTCTGAAATGGAACTGGAAAGACTAAAACTAGACTGCAAAAGATCCATGCAAATGGTCCAGCAATGGAAGAAAATGTATCAAAATTTGAATCAATTTTGTGTTGGTGAGCTCTTAAATGGAGAAGCCGATGAAACCAACTTGATGCTCTAAAAACTTTCAAGTTCTTCTACTTTATGATTTAATACCTTCTTACCCGTATTATATTTATCATGTTATTCAAAATTTTGTTATGTTGAATTTTATATATTTGAGAGTATCGACCCAATTTCCAAATTTAGTAGGTTTTTTTTTTTTTTTTTTTTTTTTTTTTTTTTTTTTTTTTTTTGAAAATTTAGACTACTATTTTTGATTTTAGTTCATAGTAGCGACATACATTTTTCATGGCTAATAGTAATATGTAAACCCATAACAACATGGTTACATTTTTACGGATAATTGTAATAAGTAAACCAATAGCAACACACTTGCATTTTTTTTTATTTTATAATGGCAATGTATAACATAAGAGTTGTATGTATTTGACAAGTTTTAGGTTATATATTGCTATTATGGGTAAGAAAGGTAAATGTGTTGGTATGATTGGAAGTTCACTTTGACCACACATGATTTTCCAAGTGAAAAATACAAAAATTTTGTATATATTTATGGGTCTAGTATAACTTGCATGCCTCACAAGTGAGTAAATGTTTTTTGAATTTTGATCATAATTTCCAAGCACATATAAACATAACATGGGCAAACATTCCAATTTCAAAGTTGAAAAACCAATTAAACATTAATCATATCCGTATGATTTGATATCAACTAAATGTCAACTAAACATTTACATTGTCAACAATAATATCCCATACAAGCAATAACCATTAGCCAATAAATCATATACCAACTAGCTACTAGGTAAATTCTATTGGCTCTTTCCTTTTTTTACCTTGATTATATATCGTGTCTTCCAACTATAATGTAAACCAGAAATAAAACCAAGTAAGAAGTTAGTACATAATCAAAGGTTTGTTAATTAAGTAATAACAAGAAATTGTTACCTTTGGCGGCATAATCATCTTTTAGAACTTATTCTATGTTGTCCACAATTGGTTTTATTGATTTTTTTACCTAATCTTAAGTGCAAACCAAAGCCTTTATTATGGTTGTGGACAATTTTGTTTGGTACATATCTGATATACGTTTGTTTGTACTAGAAGTTGCATTAGACGTCTAAATAGAAATTTGAATTCCTAAACAGCTACCAACATTACCGTACAAATTGTTAAATATAATAAATACTATAAAATATATATAAATAACTAAAATTAGACTCTTTGTCATGAGAGATACAATCGGGTAATGAGGTGCCTTTTGTTTCCACCAAAGTAGAATATCAAACTCCTTATTATATGTAGTTGTTGGCGACTTAATCATATCAACTATGTTTCTATTGAAGTTGAGGGTTTCTCTGTTTGTATTAGGAAATCACCCACGAAGTCATCCTCGTCAACAAAGTACACTACGTTTTGATTAACACGTGTATGAGAATATATGTTTGACTTTATATTTTCTAAATTTTCCTTGTGCACATCAAAAAGATTCTCGATTCTTTTCAAGATCAATATTAAGGACTTAATCTTCAAAGTAATAGTAATAGCCGAGTTGGAAATGTAATTTTTTTTCTGTTACAGTGAACATAACCTACATCTCAAAGGCATGTCGAAGAAAGAAAAACTTCATATGTGGATCCAATACAACCACAAAGTATATATAGTCATTGAGTTTTTCGATGTTGCACCAATATTTTTCGTATTTACTTTTCATATCATTGCCTATCCAACAAAATTGGGGACTTACCGACCATTATTATAAATGTTTATATTAATCACATATGACTCCAAAAAAAAACAGAGGTGATAACGGTTTTATTGTCGTTGGTACTAAGTTCGTTTGATATTAAGTTTCTCAAGAAAGCCAACCATAACTCTACAAACATTATATTGCTCTTACTTGGAGGGTTTAGCTTCTCGTGCAAAGATATGATTTATTACAAAGATATGATTTATCACAATGAACAAAATGTTTTTATTTTTTTGGAACAACAAATCTACTTTACTCCTAACCTACTCCTGAATCCACATATGTCCCCAACGAAACTAGAATCCTCGACCTCAAGGACAATGAACAAAACGTTAGTTTTTTTAAACAACTTTAATATACCATCTTTAGGGGTATGTAACTTGTAACTGAGTCAATATACAAACAAATAAGACGCTTACATATTCCAAAATGTAGGTAAAACAATGAACTACATGCCAAAATAAAAATTTGGGTCAATCAGATTAAAAACAAAGTAGTTACTACAGTTTAAAGTGGAGTGATATTTTGCTTAATGTTGAAACAACCCTAATACTTTAATACCCCATGTTTATGTGTCAGACAGTATATAATCAAGTAAGGCGTTTAAACAGTCTAAAATGGAGTGGTAATTCTGCCCATTGCAAAAAAGAAAAAAAAAACCAAATAAATAAAGGTAATGAAGTAACGAATTACTTTTAACTTTAATCTGAACAAATACATGTTCCAAGTCCAAAACAATCTTCAATAACTTGTACGTCGATTTTCATGGAGTGAGAAATTCGTTGCACAAAAATTTATTTGATTCCACTTTTAGTTCTTTCATTCACTCTTTAAACCTTACGATCCGTTGATTAGAGTTTCTAATGTACCATATGGTCTTTTGCATGCATTTAACACTACTTGGTGTTGATCCAACCCTTATCTAACAATAAGGTTATGTGTATGGGACATACACCTTATGTGTAAGTGTTTACCCCCATCGTATGTGCTTGATAATTTTTTTTTTATTAAATATTTTATTTCCTTTTCATTTGCATGTGTCTTTGAAAAATACTAGGAGCTTGTTTAAGCCCAAAGGGTAGTACTTTCCATTGAAAGAGTCCATCAGGACATGTGAAGGCAGTGAGAAGCTGCGATTCTTCATCAAGTAGAACTTGCCAGAAACCTGACTTGCAGTCGAAACTTGAATAAATGTTTTTTCCTCTTAGAAGAGTCAAGAGTTCATGCATATTGGGAAGATTATGCGAGTCTCCAATAGTTGCATCATTGATTGCTTTGTAGTTGACAACCATGCGCTTCTTTCCTCGTCTTTTCTCTGCTTCTTTATTGACAAGAAAGGCAGGAGACATATGAGGGGATTTTGATTCTATAATTAGTCTCATATCAAGTAATTCCTTGATTTGTTTGGAAAATTCTTCTCTATCTTGTAAAGAGTAAACCATAGGTTTTTCTCTAATAACCGTCTTGGGATTAATAAGCTTAATTGAAGCTTTCATCCATCCTTTGGTTTTATTTGGATCAATATGATTTTCAGAACAAACTTTTTCAAGAAGATCCTCAATCTGTTTGAACCTGGTAGTTTGAATAGAAATAATCTTTTCTTTATTAATCCCTTCATGGGTTATATTAGTACCTGGAATTTGTTTTTCTTTAGAACCTTTTTCTTGAGTTTCAAGAAAACCTGGTTTTCCTTTGCTATAGGCCTCTGTAACCTTTTTTATAATTACCATATCATTATTAAGATGAAAGGCGATTCTATCTATCCATTGTATGAATGGTCCATAAACTTGACAAAAGTTGTTCCCAATTATGATATCAATTCCTGAATTTTGTTGGTAAATAGTGGGAACGTTGAAATGTTCTCCTGAAAGTTCGAGATTAATGTTTCTACAAACTTTATTAATTTTTATGGTTTCACCATTTGCAATAGTGGCACTAATTTCTTTGGGAGCGTTTTCCCAGAGTTCATCCGGAATGATGAATTTGCTTGCAAGACATAAAGATGCACCTGTGTCTACAAAACAATGTACTCTAAATTTTTTATATCCTTTAAAGTTAAGGAAGGCAGAAACATAGATAGAGTTTGGATTAGTAAGATTCATGATAATGGAATCATCAATCTTCTGGAGGTTTGCGCAAAAATGGTTAATCTCCATGTTGTGTACCATCATACTCTTCTTCAAGAGCTTCATAGCCCCCATTGTTAGCGGTTTGTAAAACCTTGACTTTGTCAGGGTATTTCTTTCTATTTGGACATTCATTGGCGTAGTGTCCTTCTTCATTGCAGATCCAACACCTACATTTTTTCTTTCCTTGCAGACAGGAAGTAGTCTTCTTAGGTGTTTCTTTTGAAGGTTTTTTGAAGTATTTTCCTGGAGAAAATTTTCTTCTTTTCTTTTTCCAAAAAGATTTGAATTTCTTTTTGTTTTTATACTTTTTCTTATTATAATTTTTCTTTCCAATATCAAAGTTTTTGAAATCAGAGAGAATGCTACAACAATCTTTGCTTATTGTTTTAAGTTTTTGTTGTTTATATCTGTCTTGACAGATTCTATCAATTTCTTCTTTTGCAATTTTTGTTGCATAAGAAAGACTGGTTTGCTGAATTTCTCCAGTAACTTCTTTTTTCCATCTGTCTGTACAGGTTTCTCCAATAATTGGAATCTTCATGAGGTAAGCAGATATCCATTGTGCATATTCACTTCTTTGTGGAATATCATATAGATATGATTCATACATACATGTGTATTTGTCGAGAAGACTAATATCATGTAATTGGAGTTTTGTCATTGAAACTCTTGCTATGTCAACTTTCTTATTAATGGTGTAGTCTTTATTAGAAATATAATCAAGGCCTAAGAAAGTAGTGTATATGACATTTATGATATTATCAAAAAGATCTGAACCATGCATTTCTTCATTCCAATTATTGTTTCTTAGGAATTTTTGTACAATTCCATCAGTTTTGTGTTCTAAAAGTAGTAGAACATTTTTTGCTTTTTCAAATTCATCTGGGTTTGTCTGTAAGATTAGTGAAATCTCAGTAACCCATTTTTCTACAACTCTTTCTCTGAGTTTTAGATCTTGGATACAATCAATATTAAGTACATTGATCGTATTGGATCCTTGACCACTATTTGGAATACCATTGTGGACAGGCATTTTGAACTCATATTTCTTTTTATTGCCTCTTCTTGTAGCTGTATAAGAAGATTCTGCTTCATCATCTTCCATATCCGAATATTCGAACTTAACAGTCTTTGTATTTGTTTTAAAGTTATCTTCTTCTTCTGATTCAGTGTCAGGTTCATTTATTTTAGTCATTCTAAAATATTGATCAAAAAGTTTGGGTTCTTTTTGATACAATTTTTCACATTCTTCAGTTTCTAATGATAAAAGTTGAATAAGTTTTTGGTCAGCTTTATCATAATCTTCAAATTGAAGGTTAAAGAAATATTTCTCGAGTTTCTCAGAGATTGTTTCTTTCATTTTTACTCTTTCCTGAAAATGTCAATTTTCTGGGAATTTTTTGAGCTTCCTAAGTCAGGGTTTCCAACACTAGGATTGGGAGGTGAGTATTTCTTAAGACCTGAATATTTTCCTGGCTTGGATTTTTGTTCTACGATGGAGATATTTTTGATGTGCTCAAGAATGTCTTTATTACAAGGGCAAGAGTCAATCTTTTCAGATAACTCCTTAATAATGTCTGCAATAATTTTTGCAGATGCTACTTCCAACTGGGCAATGGTTACGTATTTATTGATTATTAAGTCCAAGTTTATAATCAGACCATCTATTTTTTCATTAAGGAGGTTGATTGATCTATTGAGCTCGGGTATCGAGGTGGTTGATCTATTCAGCTCGGGTATCGAGGTCATCCTATTAGTTGTTTTAACTGATCATGTATATTAGTGATCTCTTTATTATGAATATGTTCAAACTTTACTCTGTAAAGTGTTTTATTATAATGTAATGCCATATTTATCAAGGCTCTGATACCAGTTTGGGTGTGTGGATGTGTACGGAATTTATGTTTTAACAAAGAAGGGAATAAATATAAAAATTGTGAAAAGAAGACTCTTGTATCAATAAATGTGTAATTGTGATGTAGTGAGTGTTATACTTACATAGATAGAAACTATTCAAGCCAGCCTGTGTCGTTCTTTTGGTCTGTGTGGTTGCTTTCCCTGTTGGCATGGTGCCTGTGGTACTGTTAATCATCGTCGACCTGACACTCTGTCACTTACAAGTTTCATCACTCTAAATTGTATGAACACTCAAAAATAACAAAACAAAGGTTTATTGATAACAGAGTTCCCAAAAAGGGAAGACTCTTACAATATTTTACATTTTTCCCCTTCTAAGGGAGGAATTACTCACTAGACATTGAACTGAAAATTTACTAGATAGAGAGTGTTTTTTCTTGCACTCGTTATTGCGCCGTCTCTAAAACAAAACATAACTCTCAATTTATAGATACATTGAGAGGGTCTGATCTTTGCCTATTATGTCAGGCATGACGTTTTTATCCACTAAATATTACATTATTGTGGACAACTGGAAAGCTTCTAATAATGGAGAAAAGGCATTATTATTTTGAGTGGCGGGGCCATTTGACACGTGAAGCATCTTTCTTTAAGATGATGATGATTTGTCATCTTCAGAGGGGGGTCCCTCCTTTGTCTCCGAATCTTTGCTTTCGCAGAAGTGACAAAGATGTTCTTCGAAAAGTTGTTCTGCATGTCGGCAGAAGTGCTGGCGTGTAGCATTGGATACTTCCATGTTATTGTTCATGAATTTTTCTCCAAACTTGGAGGCTTGACGAAGATCTTCTTGGCTGGTGTTGTTGTAACTCCAGCTTGTAATTATACAATGTGAATCGGTATAATTAATCTTCTTTTTTGAACCAGAGATAATTTCAATGATTTTTTCTGATATTCTTCTTAAACCATTGATGCGATTGGGATGAAGAATTTCTGTGAAAGGTAAATCTTTATCTTCCATTGGTTGAGATTGTTCAATCTCTCTGTTGGCTTTAGAAAGACCAATTTCCAGAAAGTGGTATGGAGAAAGAGTTGATTCTTGAATCCATTCTGGGAGTGAAGAGATACATCTGATGTAGATCGGATTATCTTTTGCTTTAAGTACTTTCTTTCGAAAGTTCTTAATGGATTCTACCATGCTGCTTGGGAAGAATTTGAGTTCTTGAAGGTTGCAACTTGGGTAGATATTGTCGATTAGTCCAGCTTGAAAGGCTTGGTAGACTAATTTTGCATCTGCTCCTTCGAGAAAGTTGAACAGACTTTTTGTTTTCTTGTCCGTAGTGAAAAACTTTTCATGAACAAGGTCTTCTGGGCATGCAGCTCTTGCTTTCTTCCAGATTGTTCTGAAATCTTCAAAAGAGATTTCAGGATAGTTAACCATTTGTTGAACGTCAATTGGAACGTCAAACCTTTGGTCTCTGTGGGCTTCTTTGACTTTTTGAATTTTTGGTCGAAGAAGTGGTTGGTTAGTCTTGCTTGTATCGTCTTGATAAGTGGCAAGGCTTAATCTTGCAGATGTTTCATTTCTGAATTTTTTGCAAGTAACTTTATCAACTTTACAGAAGGTTTCTGTAATTCCCCAGTCAGTATGAACACCGGCATGGGGTCCTTTATAGATTACATAAAATCTTTCAGCTTCTTTGTTAAGAGCTTTTTTGTAATCTGGTGTAAACTCCTGCACAGATTTGTTAGTGGGTGACAAAGTTGTCATTTTACTGATTCCTTCAGTACAAGGATTGGGATCAACCAATAAGCTAGTTTTTCCATTAGGAAGAGGAGTAGCTGTCTCCTTTATTATGCTTTTTAGCAAAGCATCAGCTTTCAACGGATTTGTTGATTCTTTACCATGTGCCGTTTGCACTGGAATAGCCTTTGTTTTTGAGCTTTCGCTTTCCGGTACATTGGTGACCGTTGTTACTTGTTCATACAAGTTGATTTTCTGCTCAATTGCAGATAGCTCTATGAGGAGCATTTGTTTCTTCATCCTCAAAATGTTGAGGTCTTCCATTTTTGTAAACTCAATTTTTGTTTACTTTTCTCTCTAATCTCCCCCTCTCTTTTTTGTAGGTGAAGTTTTTGTGAGGAAATATGTCATGAGGATCATATCTTTTTATAGGGCTCGAGAGGAGCGAGTGAGATCATGGATGATGTAAGGCATACCTGAAGTCACGAGTGAGGCAGTCTGCCAGTACGTTTTTGTTTCCTGCGAGATGTTCAACAGTGAATGTATATCGTGAGAACCACTCTTGCCATCGTATTAGTCGGCCTAATTTGTTATCTCCTGCAATCTTCGTTTGGAGGAAATAAGTAAAATTTTTATTATCTGTACGAACCAGGAAATTTACTGGTGTTAAATATACAGAGAATTTTGTAATAACTCTTTTTACAGCGAGTAATTCATTTTCATTGCTATGGTAGTTTTTCTCAGCTGCTTTGAAACTGCCAGAGGTGTACCTGCAAATTTGTTCTTCGTTTTTGGGGTTTTTAGCTTTTAAAACACCTCCCCAAAATTCATCAGAAGCATCAGTTTCAATAATTAAACTGTCTTCAATGTTTGGAAGATAAAGTTTTGGAAAATTGATTAAAACTTTCTTTATCTTTTTGATGTAGTCTGTATCAGCACTTGACCAATTCCAAATGACATCTTTTTTTTAATTTTGCCTGTAAAGGTTTTCTCATGGCTGCAAGTTTTTCAATATATGTTTCAGCATAAGTCAAAACACCAAGAAATCTTTGTAGTTGCTTTTTGTCTTCTAAAACATTTGGAAAGTCATGTAAATGTTCAAGAATATGCTTTTGAGGACAATGAGTACCCTCATTTATTTCTAAACCCAAAAAATTGATTTTTGTTTTGAAAAGATGAGCTTTCTTTTTTGAAAGTATTATTCCATATTTTAAAATAGTTCTGAGAACCTGTGTGACATGAACATAGTGTTCTTGTTCATTTTTGCTGAAGATCATGATGTCATCAACGTATACAGTGCAGAAACCTTCAAGGCCTCGAAGAGCGTTCTGCATGTGTCTTTGAAAAATACTAGGAGCTTGTTTAAGCCCAAAGGGTAGTACTTTCCATTGAAAGAGTCCATCAGGACATGTGAAGGCAGTGAGAAGCTGCGATTCTTCATCAAGTAGAACTTGCCAGAAACCTGACTTGCAGTCGAAACTTGAATAAATGTTTTTTCCTCTTAGAAGAGTCAAGAGTTCATGCATATTGGGAAGATTATGCGAGTCTCCAATAGTTGCATCATTGATTGCTTTGTAGTTGACAACCATGCGCTTCTTTCCTCGTCTTTTCTCTGCTTCTTTATTGACAAGAAAGGCAGGAGACATATGAGGGGATTTTGATTCTATAATTAGTCTCATATCAAGTAATTCCTTGATTTGTTTGGAAAATTCTTCTCTATCTTGTAAAGAGTAAACCATAGGTTTTTCTCTAATAACCGTCTTGGGATTAATAAGCTTAATTGAAGCTTTCATCCATCCTTTGGTTTTATTTGGATCAATAGGATTTTCAGAACAAACTTTTTCAAGAAGATCCTCAATCTGTTTGAACCTGGTAGTTTGAATAGAAATAATCTTTTCTTTATTAATCCCTTCATGGGTTATATTAGTACCTGGAATTTGTTTTTCTTTAGAACCTTTTTCTTGAGTTTCAAGAAAACCTGGTTTTCCTTTGCTATAGGCCTCTGTAACCTTTTTTATAATTACCATATCATTATTAAGATGAAAGGCGATTCTATCTATCCATTGTATGAATGGTCCATAAACTTGACAAAAGTTGTTCCCAATTATGATATCAATTCCTGAATTTTGTTGGTAAATAGTGGGAACGTTGAAATGTTCTCCTGAAAGTTCGAGATTAATGTTTCTACAAACTTTATTAATTTTTATGGTTTCACCATTTGCAATAGTGGCACTAATTTCTTTGGGAGCGTTTTCCCAGAGTTCATCCGGAATGATGAATTTGCTTGCAAGACATAAAGATGCACCTGTGTCTACAAAACAATGTACTCTAAATTTTTTATATCCTTTAAAGTTAAGGAAGGCAGAAACATAGATAGAGTTTGGATTAGTAAGATTCATGATAATGGAATCATCAATCTTCTGGAGGTTTGCGCAAAAATGGTTAATCTCCTCCTCCCTGAAAAGTGGGGTCTGTATGGGACTAGTCTGAGTCATCCGTTGTTGATTCGTATTCATCAGTGTCTGATGAAGATTCTGTCTCAACATGATATATAAAAACATGTTGTGTACCATCATACTCTTCTTCAAGAGCTTCATCATGTTGAGACAATGGGGGCTATGAAGCTCTTGAAGAAGAGTATGATGGTACACAACATGTTTTTATATATCATGTTGAGACAGAATCTTCATCAGACACTGATGAATACGAATCAACAACGGATGACTCAGACTAGTCCCATACAGACCCCACTTTTCAGGGAGGAGGAGATTAACCATTTTTGCGCAAACCTCCAGAAGATTGATGATTCCATTATCATGAATCTTACTAATCCAAACTCTATCTATGTTTCTGCCTTCCTTAACTTTAAAGGATATAAAAAATTTAGAGTACATTGTTTTGTAGACACAGGTGCATCTTTATGTCTTGCAAGCAAATTCATCATTCCGGATGAACTCTGGGAAAACGCTCCCAAAGAAATTAGTGCCACTATTGCAAATGGTGAAACCATAAAAATTAATAAAGTTTGTAGAAACATTAATCTCGAACTTTCAGGAGAACATTTCAACGTTCCCACTATTTACCAACAAAATTCAGGAATTGATATCATAATTGGGAACAACTTTTGTCAAGTTTATGGACCATTCATACAATGGATAGATAGAATCGCCTTTCATCTTAATAATGATATGGTAATTATAAAAAAGGTTACAGAGGCCTATAGCAAAGGAAAACCAGGTTTTCTTGAAACTCAAGAAAAAGGTTCTAAAGAAAAACAAATTCCAGGTACTAATATAACCCATGAAGGGATTAATAAAGAAAAGATTATTTCTATTCAAACTACCAGGTTCAAACAGATTGAGGATCTTCTTGAAAAAGTTTGTTCTGAAAATCCTATTGATCCAAATAAAACCAAAGGATGGATGAAAGCTTCAATTAAGCTTATTAATCCCAAGACGGTTATTAGAGAAAAACCTATGGTTTACTCTTTACAAGATAGAGAAGAATTTTCCAAACAAATCAAGGAATTACTTGATATGAGACTAATTATAGAATCAAAATCCCCTCATATGTCTCCTGCCTTTCTTGTCAATAAAGAAGCAGAGAAAAGACGAGGAAAGAAGCGCATGGTTGTCAACTACAAAGCAATCAATGATGCAACTATTGGAGACTCGCATAATCTTCCCAATATGCATGAACTCTTGACTCTTCTAAGAGGAAAAAACATTTATTCAAGTTTCGACTGCAAGTCAGGTTTCTGGCAAGTTCTACTTGATGAAGAATCGCAGCTTCTCACTGCCTTCACATGTCCTGATGGACTCTTTCAATGGAAAGTACTACCCTTTGGGCTTAAACAAGCTCCTAGTATTTTTCAAAGACACATGCAGAACGCTCTTCGAGGCCTTGAAGGTTTCTGCACTGTATACGTTGATGACATCATGATCTTCAGCAAAAATGAACAAGAACACTATGTTCATGTCACACAGGTTCTCAGAACTATTTTAAAATATGGAATAATACTTTCAAAAAAGAAAGCTCATCTTTTCAAAACAAAAATCAATTTTTTGGGTTTAGAAATAAATGAGGGTACTCATTGTCCTCAAAAGCATATTCTTGAACATTTACATGACTTTCCAAATGTTTTAGAAGACAAAAAGCAACTACAAAGATTTCTTGGTGTTTTGACTTATGCTGAAACATATATTGAAAAACTTGCAGCCATGAGAAAACCTTTACAGGCAAAATTAAAAAAAAGATGTCATTTGGAATTGGTCAAGTGCTGATACAGACTACATCAAAAAGATAAAGAAAGTTTTAATCAATTTTCCAAAACTTTATCTTCCAAACATTGAAGACAGTTTAATTATTGAAACTGATGCTTCTGATGAATTTTGGGGAGGTGTTTTAAAAGCTAAAAACCCCAAAAACGAAGAACAAATTTGCAGGTACACCTCTGGCAGTTTCAAAGCAGCTGAGAAAAACTACCATAGCAATGAAAATGAATTACTCGCTGTAAAAAGAGTTATTACAAAATTCTCTGTATATTTAACACCAGTAAATTTCCTGGTTCGTACAGATAATAAAAATTTTACTTATTTCCTCCAAACGAAGATTGCAGGAGATAACAAATTAGGCCGACTAATACGATGGCAAGAGTGGTTCTCACGATATACATTCACTGTTGAACATCTCGCAGGAAACAAAAACGTACTGGCAGACTGCCTCACTCGTGACTTCAGGTATGCCTTACATCATCCATGATCTCACTCGCTCCTCTCGAGCCCTATAAAAAGATATGATCCTCATGACATATTTCCTCACAAAAACTTCACCTACAAAAAAGAGAGGGGGAGATTAGAGAGAAAAGTAAACAAAAATTGAGTTTACAAAAATGGAAGACCTCAACATTTTGAGGATGAAGAAACAAATGCTCCTCATAGAGCTATCTGCAATTGAGCAGAAAATCAACTTGTATGAACAAGTAACAACGGTCACCAATGTACCGGAAAGCGAAAGCTCAAAAACAAAGGCTATTCCAGTGCAAACGGCACATGGTAAAGAATCAACAAATCCGTTGAAAGCTGATGCTTTGCTAAAAAGCATAATAAAGGAGACAGCTACTCCTCTTCCTAATGGAAAAACTAGCTTATTGGTTGATCCCAATCCTTGTACTGAAGGAATCAGTAAAATGACAACTTTGTCACCCACTAACAAATCTGTGCAGGAGTTTACACCAGATTACAAAAAAGCTCTTAACAAAGAAGCTGAAAGATTTTATGTAATCTATAAAGGACCCCATGCCGGTGTTCATACTGACTGGGGAATTACAGAAACCTTCTGTAAAGTTGATAAAGTTACTTGCAAAAAATTCAGAAATGAAACATCTGCAAGATTAAGCCTTGCCACTTATCAAGACGATACAAGCAAGACTAACCAACCACTTCTTCGACCAAAAATTCAAAAAGTCAAAGAAGCCCACAGAGACCAAAGGTTTGACGTTCCAATTGACGTTCAACAAATGGTTAACTATCCTGAAATCTCTTTTGAAGATTTCAGAACAATCTGGAAGAAAGCAAGAGCTGCATGCCCAGAAGACCTTGTTCATGAAAAGTTTTTCACTACGGACAAGAAAACAAAAAGTCTGTTCAACTTTCTCGAAGGAGCAGATGCAAAATTAGTCTACCAAGCCTTTCAAGCTGGACTAATCGACAATATCTACCCAAGTTGCAACCTTCAAGAACTCAAATTCTTCCCAAGCAGCATGGTAGAATCCATTAAGAACTTTCGAAAGAAAGTACTTAAAGCAAAAGATAATCCGATCTACATCAGATGTATCTCTTCACTCCCAGAATGGATTCAAGAATCAACTCTTTCTCCATACCACTTTCTGGAAATTGGTCTTTCTAAAGCCAACAGAGAGATTGAACAATCTCAACCAATGGAAGATAAAGATTTACCTTTCACAGAAATTCTTCATCCCAATCGCATCAATGGTTTAAGAAGAATATCAGAAAAAATCATTGAAATTATCTCTGGTTCAAAAAAGAAGATTAATTATACCGATTCACATTGTATAATTACAAGCTGGAGTTACAACAACACCAGCCAAGAAGATCTTCGTCAAGCCTCCAAGTTTGGAGAAAAATTCATGAACAATAACATGGAAGTATCCAATGCTACACGCCAGCACTTCTGCCGACATGCAGAACAACTTTTCGAAGAACATCTTTGTCACTTCTGCGAAAGCAAAGATTCGGAGACAAAGGAGGGACCCCCCTCTGAAGATGACAAATCATCATCATCTTAAAGAAAGATGCTTCATGTGTCAAATGGCCCCGCCACTCAAAATAATAATGCCTTTTCTCCATTATTAGAAGCTTTCCAGTTGTCCACAATAATGTAATATTTAGTGGATAAAAACGTCATGCCTGACATAATAGGCAAAGATCAGACCCTCTCAATGTATCTATAAATTGAGAGTTATGTTTTGTTTTAGAGACGGCGCAATAACGAGTGCAAGAAAAAACACTCTCTATCTAGTAAATTTTCAGTTCAATGTCTAGTGAGTAATTCCTCCCTTAGAAGGGGAAAAATGTAAAATATTGTAAGAGTCTTCCCTTTTTGGGAACTCTGTTATCAATAAACCTTTGTTTTGTTATTTTTGAGTGTTCATACAATTTAGAGTGATGAAACTTGTAAGTGACAGAGTGTCAGGTCGACGATGATTAACAGTACCACAGGCACCATGCCAACAGGGAAAGCAACCACACAGACCAAAAGAACGACACAGGCTGGCTTGAATAGTTTCTATCTATGTAAGTATAACACTCACTACATCACAATTACACATTTATTGATACAAGAGTCTTCTTTTCACAATTTTTATATTTATTCCCTTCTTTGTTAAAACATAAATTCCGTACACATCCACACACCCAAACTGGTATCAGAGCCTTGATAAATATGGCATTACATTATAATAAAACACTTTACAGAGTAAAGTTTGAACATATTCATAATAAAGAGATCACTAATATACATGATCAGTTAAAACAACTAATAGGATGACCTCGATACCCGAGCTGAATAGATCAACCACCTCGATACCCGAGCTCAATAGATCAATCAACCTCCTTAATGAAAAAATAGATGGTCTGATTATAAACTTGGACTTAATAATCAATAAATACGTAACCATTGCCCAGTTGGAAGTAGCATCTGCAAAAATTATTGCAGACATTATTAAGGAGTTATCTGAAAAGATTGACTCTTGCCCTTGTAATAAAGACATTCTTGAGCACATCAAAAATATCTCCATCGTAGAACAAAAATCCAAGCCAGGAAAATATTCAGGTCTTAAGAAATACTCACCTCCCAATCCTAGTGTTGGAAACCCTGACTTAGGAAGCTCAAAAAATTCCCAGAAAATTGACATTTTCAGGAAAGAGTAAAAATGAAAGAAACAATCTCTGAGAAACTCGAGAAATATTTCTTTAACCTTCAATTTGAAGATTATGATAAAGCTGACCAAAAACTTATTCAACTTTTATCATTAGAAACTGAAGAATGTGAAAAATTGTATCAAAAAGAACCCAAACTTTTTGATCAATATTTTAGAATGACTAAAATAAATGAACCTGACACTGAATCAGAAGAAGAAGATAACTTTAAAACAAATACAAAGACTGTTAAGTTCGAATATTCGGATATGGAAGATGATGAAGCAGAATCTTCTTATACAGCTACAAGAAGAGGCAATAAAAAGAAATATGAGTTCAAAATGCCTGTCCACAATGGTATTCCAAATAGTGGTCAAGGATCCAATACGATCAATGTACTTAATATTGATTGTATCCAAGATCTAAAACTCAGAGAAAGAGTTGTAGAAAAATGGGTTACTGAGATTTCACTAATCTTACAGACAAACCCAGATGAATTTGAAAAAGCAAAAAATGTTCTACTACTTTTAGAACACAAAACTGATGGAATTGTACAAAAATTCCTAAGAAACAATAATTGGAATGAAGAAATGCATGGTTCAGATCTTTTTGATAATATCATAAATGTCATATACACTACTTTCTTAGGCCTTGATTATATTTCTAATAAAGACTACACCATTAATAAGAAAGTTGACATAGCAAGAGTTTCAATGACAAAACTCCAATTACATGATATTAGTCTTCTCGACAAATACACATGTATGTATGAATCATATCTATATGATATTCCACAAAGAAGTGAATATGCACAATGGATATCTGCTTACCTCATGAAGATTCCAATTATTGGAGAAACCTGTACAGACAGATGGAAAAAAGAAGTTACTGGAGAAATTCAGCAAACCAGTCTTTCTTATGCAACAAAAATTGCAAAAGAAGAAATTGATAGAATCTGTCAAGACAGATATAAACAACAAAAACTTAAAACAATAAGCAAAGATTGTTGTAGCATTCTCTCTGATTTCAAAAACTTTGATATTGGAAAGAAAAATTATAATAAGAAAAAGTATAAAAACAAAAAGAAATTCAAATCTTTTTGGAAAAAGAAAAGAAGAAAATTTTCTCCAGGAAAATACTTCAAAAAACCTTCAAAAGAAACACCTAAGAAGACTACTTCCTGTCCGCAAGGAAAGAAAAAATGTAGGTGTTGGATCTGCAATGAAGAAGGACACTACGCCAATGAATGTCCAAATAGAAAGAAATACCCTGACAAAGTCAAGGTTTTACAAACCGCTAACAATGGGGGCTATGAAGCTCTTGAAGAAGAGTATGATGGTACACAACATGTTTTTATATATCATGTTGAGACAGAATCTTCATCAGACACTGATGAATACGAATCAACAACGGATGACTCAGACTAGTCCCATACAGACCCCACTTTTCAGGGAGGAGGAGATTAACCATTTTTGCGCAAACCTCCAGAAGATTGATGATTCCATTATCATGAATCTTACTAATCCAAACTCTATCTATGTTTCTGCCTTCCTTAACTTTAAAGGATATAAAAAATTTAGAGTACATTGTTTTGTAGACACAGGTGCATCTTTATGTCTTGCAAGCAAATTCATCATTCCGGATGAACTCTGGGAAAACGCTCCCAAAGAAATTAGTGCCACTATTGCAAATGGTGAAACCATAAAAATTAATAAAGTTTGTAGAAACATTAATCTCGAACTTTCAGGAGAACATTTCAACGTTCCCACTATTTACCAACAAAATTCAGGAATTGATATCATAATTGGGAACAACTTTTGTCAAGTTTATGGACCATTCATACAATGGATAGATAGAATCGCCTTTCATCTTAATAATGATATGGTAATTATAAAAAAGGTTACAGAGGCCTATAGCAAAGGAAAACCAGGTTTTCTTGAAACTCAAGAAAAAGGTTCTAAAGAAAAACAAATTCCAGGTACTAATATAACCCATGAAGGGATTAATAAAGAAAAGATTATTTCTATTCAAACTACCAGGTTCAAACAGATTGAGGATCTTCTTGAAAAAGTTTGTTCTGAAAATCCTATTGATCCAAATAAAACCAAAGGATGGATGAAAGCTTCAATTAAGCTTATTAATCCCAAGACGGTTATTAGAGAAAAACCTATGGTTTACTCTTTACAAGATAGAGAAGAATTTTCCAAACAAATCAAGGAATTACTTGATATGAGACTAATTATAGAATCAAAATCCCCTCATATGTCTCCTGCCTTTCTTGTCAATAAAGAAGCAGAGAAAAGACGAGGAAAGAAGCGCATGGTTGTCAACTACAAAGCAATCAATGATGCAACTATTGGAGACTCGCATAATCTTCCCAATATGCATGAACTCTTGACTCTTCTAAGAGGAAAAAACATTTATTCAAGTTTCGACTGCAAGTCAGGTTTCTGGCAAGTTCTACTTGATGAAGAATCGCAGCTTCTCACTGCCTTCACATGTCCTGATGGACTCTTTCAATGGAAAGTACTACCCTTTGGGCTTAAACAAGCTCCTAGTATTTTTCAAAGACACATGCAGAACGCTCTTCGAGGCCTTGAAGGTTTCTGCACTGTATACGTTGATGACATCATGATCTTCAGCAAAAATGAACAAGAACACTATGTTCATGTCACACAGGTTCTCAGAACTATTTTAAAATATGGAATAATACTTTCAAAAAAGAAAGCTCATCTTTTCAAAACAAAAATCAATTTTTTGGGTTTAGAAATAAATGAGGGTACTCATTGTCCTCAAAAGCATATTCTTGAACATTTACATGACTTTCCAAATGTTTTAGAAGACAAAAAGCAACTACAAAGATTTCTTGGTGTTTTGACTTATGCTGAAACATATATTGAAAAACTTGCAGCCATGAGAAAACCTTTACAGGCAAAATTAAAAAAAGATGTCATTTGGAATTGGTCAAGTGCTGATACAGACTACATCAAAAAGATAAAGAAAGTTTTAATCAATTTTCCAAAACTTTATCTTCCAAACATTGAAGACAGTTTAATTATTGAAACTGATGCTTCTGATGAATTTTGGGGAGGTGTTTTAAAAGCTAAAAACCCCAAAAACGAAGAACAAATTTGCAGGTACACCTCTGGCAGTTTCAAAGCAGCTGAGAAAAACTACCATAGCAATGAAAAAGAATTACTCGCTGTAAAAAGAGTTATTACAAAATTCTCTGTATATTTAACACCAGTAAATTTCCTGGTTCGTACAGATAATAAAAATTTTACTTATTTCCTCCGAACGAAGATTGCAGGAGATAACAAATTAGGCCGACTAATACGATGGCAAGAGTGGTTCTCACGATATACATTCACTGTTGAACATCTCGCAGGAAACAAAAACGTACTGGCAGACTGCCTCACTCGTGACTTCAGGTATGCCTTACATCATCCATGATCTCACTCGCTCCTCTCGAGCCCTATAAAAAGATATGATCCTCATGACATATTTCCTCACAAAAACTTCACCTACAAAAAAGAGAGGGGGAGATTAGAGAGAAAAGTAAACAAAAATTGAGTTTACAAAAATGGAAGACCTCAACATTTTGAGGATGAAGAAACAAATGCTCCTCATAGAGCTATCTGCAATTGAGCAGAAAATCAACTTGTATGAACAAGTAACAACGGTCACCAATGTACCGGAAAGCGAAAGCTCAAAAACAAAGGCTATTCCAGTGCAAACGGCACATGGTAAAGAATCAACAAATCCGTTGAAAGCTGATGCTTTGCTAAAAAGCATAATAAAGGAGACAGCTACTCCTCTTCCTAATGGAAAAACTAGCTTATTGGTTGATCCCAATCCTTGTACTGAAGGAATCAGTAAAATGACAACTTTGTCACCCACTAACAAATCTGTGCAGGAGTTTACACCAGATTACAAAAAAGCTCTTAACAAAGAAGCTGAAAGATTTTATGTAATCTATAAAGGACCCCATGCCGGTGTTCATACTGACTGGGGAATTACAGAAAC
The DNA here is from genome assembly GCF_052625555.1 of Lactuca saligna. Classification (NCBI taxonomy): domain Eukaryota; kingdom Viridiplantae; phylum Streptophyta; class Magnoliopsida; order Asterales; family Asteraceae; genus Lactuca; species Lactuca saligna. Next base: position 179,174,152 of record NC_136422.1, on the reverse strand, counting down.
CTTCTGTAAAGTTGATAAAGTTACTTGCAAAAAATTCAGAAATGAAACATCTGCAAGATTAAGCCTTGCCACTTATCAAGACGATACAAGCAAGACTAACCAACCACTTCTTCGACCAAAAATTCAAAAAGTCAAAGAAGCCCACAGAGACCAAAGGTTTGACGTTCCAATTGACGTTCAACAAATGGTTAACTATCCTGAAATCTCTTTTGAAGATTTCAGAACAATCTGGAAGAAAGCAAGAGCTGCATGCCCAGAAGACCTTGTTCATGAAAAGTTTTTCACTACGGACAAGAAAACAAAAAGTCTGTTCAACTTTCTCGAAGGAGCAGATGCAAAATTAGTCTACCAAGCCTTTCAAGCTGGACTAATCGACAATATCTACCCAAGTTGCAACCTTCAAGAACTCAAATTCTTCCCAAGCAGCATGGTAGAATCCATTAAGAACTTTCGAAAGAAAGTACTTAAAGCAAAAGATAATCCGATCTACATCAGATGTATCTCTTCACTCCCAGAATGGATTCAAGAATCAACTCTTTCTCCATACCACTTTCTGGAAATTGGTCTTTCTAAAGCCAACAGAGAGATTGAACAATCTCAACCAATGGAAGATAAAGATTTACCTTTCACAGAAATTCTTCATCCCAATCGCATCAATGGTTTAAGAAGAATATCAGAAAAAATCATTGAAATTATCTCTGGTTCAAAAAAGAAGATTAATTATACCGATTCACATTGTATAATTACAAGCTGGAGTTACAACAACACCAGCCAAGAAGATCTTCGTCAAGCCTCCAAGTTTGGAGAAAAATTCATGAACAATAACATGGAAGTATCCAATGCTACACGCCAGCACTTCTGCCGACATGCAGAACAACTTTTCGAAGAACATCTTTGTCACTTCTGCGAAAGCAAAGATTCGGAGACAAAGGAGGGACCCCCCCTCTGAAGATGACAAATCATCATCATCTTAAAGAAAGATGCTTCACGTGTCAAATGGCCCCGCCACTCAAAATAATAATGCCTTTTCTCCATTATTAGAAGCTTTCCAGTTGTCCACAATAATGTAATATTTAGTGGATAAAAACGTCATGCCTGACATAATAGGCAAAGATCAGACCCTCTCAATGTATCTATAAATTGAGAGTTATGTTTTGTTTTAGAGACAGCGCAATAACGAGTGCAAGAAAAAACACTCTCTATCTAGTAAATTTTCAGTTCAATGTCTAGTGAGTAATTCCTCCCTTAGAAGGGGAAAAATGTAAAATATTGTAAGAGTCTTCCCTTTTTGGGAACTCTGTTATCAATAAACCTTTGTTTTGTTATTTTTGAGTGTTCATACAATTTAGAGTGATGAAACTTGTAAGTGACAGAGTGTCAGGTCGACGATGATTAACAGTACCACAGGCACCATGCCAACAGGGAAAGCAACCACACAGACCAAAAGAACGACACAGGCTGGCTTGAATAGTTTCTATCTATGTAAGTATAACACTCACTACATCACAATTACACATTTATTGATACAAGAGTCTTCTTTTCACAATTTTTATATTTATTCCCTTCTTTGTTAAAACATAAATTCCGTACACATCCACACACCCAAACTGGTATCAGAGCCTTGATAAATATGGCATTACATTATAATAAAATTCATTATAATAAAACACTTTACATAATAAATTCCGTACACATCCACACACCCAAACTGGTATCAGAGCCTTGATAAATATGGCATTACATTATAATAAAACACTTTACAGAGTAAAGTTTGAACATATTCATAATAAAGAGATTGAAATCTCTCAACATAAAAATATACTTTTCAATAATAAAAAAGACTTGGTGCATATAGATTTCAGAATTCTACAAGCACAAAATAAACATACTCACGAATATATACCAAACTTGGTTAATATACGTATGTATCTCCTGCATAAGCAAAAAGTACATCAAGAACATCTTGATAGAAATAAAAAATTAGTTTCAAAACTCAGAAAGTTTATTTTAACTTGTTAGCTTTTCTTAAAATGAATAATGAAATTTTCAACAACACTGAAGAAAATAATTCAGAAGAAAAACAAATCTTAACTTATGTTGAAGATGAAGACGACTTTCATGCAAATCTTTTAATAAAACAAGACCTTCTCTCTCGAGTTAAGAAAATTGATTTAAAAATAAAGAAAGAAAACATTTTCAAAAATGTTCCTTCTAAACTTAGTATTTTAAATCCTCTTAAAAGGAAAAATGAAATCTTCTACTTTGTTAGTACTAAAGAAATGTCAGTAGACATAAAAGATACAATAGGAGCTGTCTTTCTACCCCTTTTAACTAAGGAACAAATAAACAATAACTTAAAAAGTATTCCAGTTGAGATTAGATCAAAAATTAGAATGGTCCATATCGGAGCTGTAAAAATTTTGCTAAAATCCCAATTCCAAGCAGGAATAAATTCTCCCATAAAAATGGCCTTAATTGACAACAGAATTACTGACAGACAGGACTGCATCTTAGGTGCTGCAAAGGGAAACCTTGCTTACCAAAAGTTTATGTTTTCAGTCTATCCAAAGTTTGCTCTGGATTTAAAATCTGCAAATATAGATAAAACCTTATCTTTTATACATCACTTTGAAAGAAGTGACCTTATGAGTCCAGGTGATAAACCATTCACCATAACATATCTTATAGGATATGCCCTGACCAACAGTCACCATAGCATAGACTATAAGAAAGACGAGTACATCGAACTTGATGATGTCTTTTCAGAAATAGGCCATGTCAAAGATAAACAATTCTGCGACATAAATCCTCAAGAAAACTCTTGGGTTTTAAATATAGCTAGAAATAAAAAAGCTCTAGGAGAAACTCTTAGACCAAGAATTTCTATGGATTCACTCCACATAGGAGAAAGCTCGGAAAGAAAAGATAATAATTTAATAAGAAACATGTCTTTAAAAATTGATAGTCTACGCCAGAATATCAAACAAATCACTGACATTATAAATGAATAATAAAATTGATTTTCCTCATTTCTATAAAAAAGGTAAAACAATCAAAATTAAAACTCTTGACGATAATACTGAAAAGAAAGAATACGTTTTTTCTACTTCAGGAAAAGCCGGTATTCAAACAATTGTAAATCATTGCAATAATCTAAACCAGATCATTGCAAGATGCCTCTTAAAAACTTCAAAAATAAGCCATTATCTTGGTATTTCAAAAGATATTTCAAAAAATAAAATACCTTTTAACCAATTTAAAAACGATTTAGCCTTTATGGTTAAAAACAATCTTGATAAAAAAGATTTGGAAAAATTCTTGGAAGTTATCGAAAGACAAAATAAATTAACTATCAAGTTAACCCAATCTATTGACAAACATTCTATTCTTTTAGAAAACTCTTTAAAAAACAACCAATTTGTTGAAGAAGTCGCCAAAAAGGCAAATATTGAGGGCACTCTTAAGGAAATCAACCTTAAGATCACTAATATACATGATCAGTTAAAACAACTAATAGGATGACCTCGATACCCGAGCTGAATAGATCAACCACCTCGATACCCGAGCTCAATAGATCAATCAACCTCCTTAATGAAAAAATAGATGGTCTGATTATAAACTTGGACTTAATAATCAATAAATACGTAACCATTGCCCAGTTGGAAGTAGCATCTGCAAAAATTATTGCAGACATTATTAAGGAGTTATCTGAAAAGATTGACTCTTGCCCTTGTAATAAAGACATTCTTGAGCACATCAAAAATATCTCCATCGTAGAACAAAAATCCAAGCCAGGAAAATATTCAGGTCTTAAGAAATACTCACCTCCCAATCCTAGTGTTGGAAACCCTGACTTAGGAAGCTCAAAAAATTCCCAGAAAATTGACATTTTCAGGAAAGAGTAAAAATGAAAGAAACAATCTCTGAGAAACTCGAGAAATATTTCTTTAACCTTCAATTTGAAGATTATGATAAAGCTGACCAAAAACTTATTCAACTTTTATCATTAGAAACTGAAGAATGTGAAAAATTGTATCAAAAAGAACCCAAACTTTTTGATCAATATTTTAGAATGACTAAAATAAATGAACCTGACACTGAATCAGAAGAAGAAGATAACTTTAAAACAAATACAAAGACTGTTAAGTTCGAATATTCGGATATGGAAGATGATGAAGCAGAATCTTCTTATACAGCTACAAGAAGAGGCAATAAAAAGAAATATGAGTTCAAAATGCCTGTCCACAATGGTATTCCAAATAGTGGTCAAGGATCCAATACGATCAATGTACTTAATATTGATTGTATCCAAGATCTAAAACTCAGAGAAAGAGTTGTAGAAAAATGGGTTACTGAGATTTCACTAATCTTACAGACAAACCCAGATGAATTTGAAAAAGCAAAAAATGTTCTACTACTTTTAGAACACAAAACTGATGGAATTGTACAAAAATTCCTAAGAAACAATAATTGGAATGAAGAAATGCATGGTTCAGATCTTTTTGATAATATCATAAATGTCATATACACTACTTTCTTAGGCCTTGATTATATTTCTAATAAAGACTACACCATTAATAAGAAAGTTGACATAGCAAGAGTTTCAATGACAAAACTCCAATTACATGATATTAGTCTTCTCGACAAATACACATGTATGTATGAATCATATCTATATGATATTCCACAAAGAAGTGAATATGCACAATGGATATCTGCTTACCTCATGAAGATTCCAATTATTGGAGAAACCTGTACAGACAGATGGAAAAAAGAAGTTACTGGAGAAATTCAGCAAACCAGTCTTTCTTATGCAACAAAAATTGCAAAAGAAGAAATTGATAGAATCTGTCAAGACAGATATAAACAACAAAAACTTAAAACAATAAGCAAAGATTGTTGTAGCATTCTCTCTGATTTCAAAAACTTTGATATTGGAAAGAAAAATTATAATAAGAAAAAGTATAAAAACAAAAAGAAATTCAAATCTTTTTGGAAAAAGAAAAGAAGAAAATTTTCTCCAGGAAAATACTTCAAAAAACCTTCAAAAGAAACACCTAAGAAGACTACTTCCTGTCCGCAAGGAAAGAAAAAATGTAGGTGTTGGATCTGCAATGAAGAAGGACACTACGCCAATGAATGTCCAAATAGAAAGAAATACCCTGACAAAGTCAAGGTTTTACAAACCGCTAACAATGGGGGCTATGAAGCTCTTGAAGAAGAGTATGATGGTACACAACATGTTTTTATATATCATGTTGAGACAGAATCTTCATCAGACACTGATGAATACGAATCAACAACGGATGACTCAGACTAGTCCCATACAGACCCCACTTTTCAGGGAGGAGGAGATTAACCATTTTTGCGCAAACCTCCAGAAGATTGATGATTCCATTATCATGAATCTTACTAATCCAAACTCTATCTATGTTTCTGCCTTCCTTAACTTTAAAGGATATAAAAAATTTAGAGTACATTGTTTTGTAGACACAGGTGCATCTTTATGTCTTGCAAGCAAATTCATCATTCCGGATGAACTCTGGGAAAACGCTCCCAAAGAAATTAGTGCCACTATTGCAAATGGTGAAACCATAAAAATTAATAAAGTTTGTAGAAACATTAATCTCGAACTTTCAGGAGAACATTTCAACGTTCCCACTATTTACCAACAAAATTCAGGAATTGATATCATAATTGGGAACAACTTTTGTCAAGTTTATGGACCATTCATACAATGGATAGATAGAATCGCCTTTCATCTTAATAATGATATGGTAATTATAAAAAAGGTTACAGAGGCCTATAGCAAAGGAAAACCAGGTTTTCTTGAAACTCAAGAAAAAGGTTCTAAAGAAAAACAAATTCCAGGTACTAATATAACCCATGAAGGGATTAATAAAGAAAAGATTATTTCTATTCAAACTACCAGGTTCAAACAGATTGAGGATCTTCTTGAAAAAGTTTGTTCTGAAAATCCTATTGATCCAAATAAAACCAAAGGATGGATGAAAGCTTCAATTAAGCTTATTAATCCCAAGACGGTTATTAGAGAAAAACCTATGGTTTACTCTTTACAAGATAGAGAAGAATTTTCCAAACAAATCAAGGAATTACTTGATATGAGACTAATTATAGAATCAAAATCCCCTCATATGTCTCCTGCCTTTCTTGTCAATAAAGAAGCAGAGAAAAGACGAGGAAAGAAGCGCATGGTTGTCAACTACAAAGCAATCAATGATGCAACTATTGGAGACTCGCATAATCTTCCCAATATGCATGAACTCTTGACTCTTCTAAGAGGAAAAAACATTTATTCAAGTTTCGACTGCAAGTCAGGTTTCTGGCAAGTTCTACTTGATGAAGAATCGCAGCTTCTCACTGCCTTCACATGTCCTGATGGACTCTTTCAATGGAAAGTACTACCCTTTGGGCTTAAACAAGCTCCTAGTATTTTTCAAAGACACATGCAGAACGCTCTTCGAGGCCTTGAAGGTTTCTGCACTGTATACGTTGATGACATCATGATCTTCAGCAAAAATGAACAAGAACACTATGTTCATGTCACACAGGTTCTCAGAACTATTTTAAAATATGGAATAATACTTTCAAAAAAGAAAGCTCATCTTTTCAAAACAAAAATCAATTTTTTGGGTTTAGAAATAAATGAGGGTACTCATTGTCCTCAAAAGCATATTCTTGAACATTTACATGACTTTCCAAATGTTTTAGAAGACAAAAAGCAACTACAAAGATTTCTTGGTGTTTTGACTTATGCTGAAACATATATTGAAAAACTTGCAGCCATGAGAAAACCTTTACAGGCAAAATTAAAAAAAAGATGTCATTTGGAATTGGTCAAGTGCTGATACAGACTACATCAAAAAGATAAAGAAAGTTTTAATCAATTTTCCAAAACTTTATCTTCCAAACATTGAAGACAGTTTAATTATTGAAACTGATGCTTCTGATGAATTTTGGGGAGGTGTTTTAAAAGCTAAAAACCCCAAAAACGAAGAACAAATTTGCAGGTACACCTCTGGCAGTTTCAAAGCAGCTGAGAAAAACTACCATAGCAATGAAAATGAATTACTCGCTGTAAAAAGAGTTATTACAAAATTCTCTGTATATTTAACACCAGTAAATTTCCTGGTTCGTACAGATAATAAAAATTTTACTTATTTCCTCCAAACGAAGATTGCAGGAGATAACAAATTAGGCCGACTAATACGATGGCAAGAGTGGTTCTCACGATATACATTCACTGTTGAACATCTCGCAGGAAACAAAAACGTACTGGCAGACTGCCTCACTCGTGACTTCAGGTATGCCTTACATCATCCATGATCTCACTCGCTCCTCTCGAGCCCTATAAAAAGATATGATCCTCATGACATATTTCCTCACAAAAACTTCACCTACAAAAAAGAGAGGGGGAGATTAGAGAGAAAAGTAAACAAAAATTGAGTTTACAAAAATGGAAGACCTCAACATTTTGAGGATGAAGAAACAAATGCTCCTCATAGAGCTATCTGCAATTGAGCAGAAAATCAACTTGTATGAACAAGTAACAACGGTCACCAATGTACCGGAAAGCGAAAGCTCAAAAACAAAGGCTATTCCAGTGCAAGCGGCACATGGTAAAGAATCAACAAATCCGTTGAAAGCTGATGCTTTGCTAAAAAGCATAATAAAGGAGACAGCTACTCCTCTTCCTAATGGAAAAACTAGCTTATTGGTTGATCCCAATCCTTGTACTGAAGGAATCAGTAAAATGACAACTTTGTCACCCACTAACAAATCTGTGCAGGAGTTTACACCAGATTACAAAAAAGCTCTTAACAAAGAAGCTGAAAGATTTTATGTAATCTATAAAGGACCCCATGCCGGTGTTCATACTGACTGGGGAATTACAGAAACCTTCTGTAAAGTTGATAAAGTTACTTGCAAAAAATTCAGAAATGAAACATCTGCAAGATTAAGCCTTGCCACTTATCAAGACGATACAAGCAAGACTAACCAACCACTTCTTCGACCAAAAATTCAAAAAGTCAAAGAAGCCCACAGAGACCAAAGGTTTGACGTTCCAATTGACGTTCAACAAATGGTTAACTATCCTGAAATCTCTTTTGAAGATTTCAGAACAATCTGGAAGAAAGCAAGAGCTGCATGCCCAGAAGACCTTGTTCATGAAAAGTTTTTCACTACGGACAAGAAAACAAAAAGTCTGTTCAACTTTCTCGAAGGAGCAGATGCAAAATTAGTCTACCAAGCCTTTCAAGCTGGACTAATCGACAATATCTACCCAAGTTGCAACCTTCAAGAACTCAAATTCTTCCCAAGCAGCATGATAGAATCCATTAAGAACTTTCGAAAGAAAGTACTTAAAGCAAAAGATAATCCGATCTACATCAGATGTATCTCTTCACTCCCAGAATGGATTCAAGAATCAACTCTTTCTCCATACCACTTTCTGGAAATTGGTCTTTCTAAAGCCAACAGAGAGATTGAACAATCTCAACCAATGGAAGATAAAGATTTACCTTTCACAGAAATTCTTCATCCCAATCGCATCAATGGTTTAAGAAGAATATCAGAAAAAATCATTGAAATTATCTCTGGTTCAAAAAAGAAGATTAATTATACCGATTCACATTGTATAATTACAAGCTGGAGTTACAACAACACCAGCCAAGAAGATCTTCGTCAAGCCTCCAAGTTTGGAGAAAAATTCATGAACAATAACATGGAAGTATCCAATGCTACACGCCAGCACTTCTGCCGACATGCAGAACAACTTTTCGAAGAACATCTTTGTCACTTCTGCGAAAGCAAAGATTCGGAGACAAAGGAGGGACCCCCCTCTGAAGATGACAAATCATCATCATCTTAAAGAAAGATGCTTCACGTGTCAAATGGCCCCGCCACTCAAAATAATAATGCCTTTTCTCCATTATTAGAAGCTTTCCAGTTGTCCACAATAATGTAATATTTAGTGGATAAAAACGTCATGCCTGACATAATAGGCAAAGATCAGACCCTCTCAATGTATCTATAAATTGAGAGTTATGTTTTGTTTTAGAGACGGCGCAATAACGAGTGCAAGAAAAAACACTCTCTATCTAGTAAATTTTCAGTTCAATGTCTAGTGAGTAATTCCTCCCTTAGAAGGGGAAAAATGTAAAATATTGTAAGAGTCTTCCCTTTTTGGGAACTCTGTTATCAATAAACCTTTGTTTTGTTATTTTTGAGTGTTCATACAATTTAGAGTGATGAAACTTGTAAGTGACAGAGTGTCAGGTCGACGATGATTAACAGTACCACAGGCACCATGCCAACAGGGAAAGCAACCACACAGACCAAAAGAACGACACAGGCTGGCTTGAATAGTTTCTATCTATGTAAGTATAACACTCACTACATCACAATTACACATTTATTGATACAAGAGTCTTCTTTTCACAATTTTTATATTTATTCCCTTCTTTGTTAAAACATAAATTCCGTACACATCCACACACCCAAACTGGTATCAGAGCCTTGATAAATATGGCATTACATTATAATAAAACACTTTACAGAGTAAAGTTTGAACATATTCATAATAAAGAGATCACTAATATACATGATCAGTTAAAACAACTAATAGGATGACCTCGATACCCGAGCTGAATAGATCAACCACCTCGATACCCGAGCTCAATAGATCAATCAACCTCCTTAATGAAAAAATAGATGGTCTGATTATAAACTTGGACTTAATAATCAATAAATACGTAACCATTGCCCAGTTGGAAGTAGCATCTGCAAAAATTATTGCAGACATTATTAAGGAGTTATCTGAAAAGATTGACTCTTGCCCTTGTAATAAAGACATTCTTGAGCACATCAAAAATATCTCCATCGTAGAACAAAAATCCAAGCCAGGAAAATATTCAGGTCTTAAGAAATACTCACCTCCCAATCCTAGTGTTGGAAACCCTGACTTAGGAAGCTCAAAAAATTCCCAGAAAATTGACATTTTCAGGAAAGAGTAAAAATGAAAGAAACAATCTCTGAGAAACTCGAGAAATATTTCTTTAACCTTCAATTTGAAGATTATGATAAAGCTGACCAAAAACTTATTCAACTTTTATCATTAGAAACTGAAGAATGTGAAAAATTGTATCAAAAAGAACCCAAACTTTTTGATCAATATTTTAGAATGACTAAAATAAATGAACCTGACACTGAATCAGAAGAAGAAGATAACTTTAAAACAAATACAAAGACTGTTAAGTTCGAATATTCGGATATGGAAGATGATGAAGCAGAATCTTCTTATACAGCTACAAGAAGAGGCAATAAAAAGAAATATGAGTTCAAAATGCCTGTCCACAATGGTATTCCAAATAGTGGTCAAGGATCCAATACGATCAATGTACTTAATATTGATTGTATCCAAGATCTAAAACTCAGAGAAAGAGTTGTAGAAAAATGGGTTACTGAGATTTCACTAATCTTACAGACAAACCCAGATGAATTTGAAAAAGCAAAAAATGTTCTACTACTTTTAGAACACAAAACTGATGGAATTGTACAAAAATTCCTAAGAAACAATAATTGGAATGAAGAAATGCATGGTTCAGATCTTTTTGATAATATCATAAATGTCATATACACTACTTTCTTAGGCCTTGATTATATTTCTAATAAAGACTACACCATTAATAAGAAAGTTGACATAGCAAGAGTTTCAATGACAAAACTCCAATTACATGATATTAGTCTTCTCGACAAATACACATGTATGTATGAATCATATCTATATGATATTCCACAAAGAAGTGAATATGCACAATGGATATCTGCTTACCTCATGAAGATTCCAATTATTGGAGAAACCTGTACAGACAGATGGAAAAAAGAAGTTACTGGAGAAATTCAGCAAACCAGTCTTTCTTATGCAACAAAAATTGCAAAAGAAGAAATTGATAGAATCTGTCAAGACAGATATAAACAACAAAAACTTAAAACAATAAGCAAAGATTGTTGTAGCATTCTCTCTGATTTCAAAAACTTTGATATTGGAAAGAAAAATTATAATAAGAAAAAGTATAAAAACAAAAAGAAATTCAAATCTTTTTGGAAAAAGAAAAGAAGAAAATTTTCTCCAGGAAAATACTTCAAAAAACCTTCAAAAGAAACACCTAAGAAGACTACTTCCTGTCCGCAAGGAAAGAAAAAATGTAGGTGTTGGATCTGCAATGAAGAAGGACACTACGCCAATGAATGTCCAAATAGAAAGAAATACCCTGACAAAGTCAAGGTTTTACAAACCGCTAACAATGGGGGCTATGAAGCTCTTGAAGAAGAGTATGATGGTACACAACATGTTTTTATATATCATGTTGAGACAGAATCTTCATCAGACACTGATGAATACGAATCAACAACGGATGACTCAGACTAGTCCCATACAGACCCCACTTTTCAGGGAGGAGGAGATTAACCATTTTTGCGCAAACCTCCAGAAGATTGATGATTCCATTATCATGAATCTTACTAATCCAAACTCTATCTATGTTTCTGCCTTCCTTAACTTTAAAGGATATAAAAAATTTAGAGTACATTGTTTTGTAGACACAGGTGCATCTTTATGTCTTGCAAGCAAATTCATCATTCCGGATGAACTCTGGGAAAACGCTCCCAAAGAAATTAGTGCCACTATTGCAAATGGTGAAACCATAAAAATTAATAAAGTTTGTAGAAACATTAATCTCGAACTTTCAGGAGAACATTTCAACGTTCCCACTATTTACCAACAAAATTCAGGAATTGATATCATAATTGGGAACAACTTTTGTCAAGTTTATGGACCATTCATACAATGGATAGATAGAATCGCCTTTCATCTTAATAATGATATGGTAATTATAAAAAAGGTTACAGAGGCCTATAGCAAAGGAAAACCAGGTTTTCTTGAAACTCAAGAAAAAGGTTCTAAAGAAAAACAAATTCCAGGTACTAATATAACCCATGAAGGGATTAATAAAGAAAAGATTATTTCTATTCAAACTACCAGGTTCAAACAGATTGAGGATCTTCTTGAAAAAGTTTGTTCTGAAAATCCTATTGATCCAAATAAAACCAAAGGATGGATGAAAGCTTCAATTAAGCTTATTAATCCCAAGACGGTTATTAGAGAAAAACCTATGGTTTACTCTTTACAAGATAGAGAAGAATTTTCCAAACAAATCAAGGAATTACTTGATATGAGACTAATTATAGAATCAAAATCCCCTCATATGTCTCCTGCCTTTCTTGTCAATAAAGAAGCAGAGAAAAGACGAGGAAAGAAGCGCATGGTTGTCAACTACAAAGCAATCAATGATGCAACTATTGGAGACTCGCATAATCTTCCCAATATGCATGAACTCTTGACTCTTCTAAGAGGAAAAAACATTTATTCAAGTTTCGACTGCAAGTCAGGTTTCTGGCAAGTTCTACTTGATGAAGAATCGCAGCTTCTCACTGCCTTCACATGTCCTGATGGACTCTTTCAATGGAAAGTACTACCCTTTGGGCTTAAACAAGCTCCTAGTATTTTTCAAAGACACATGCAGAACGCTCTTCGAGGCCTTGAAGGTTTCTGCACTGTATACGTTGATGACATCATGATCTTCAGCAAAAATGAACAAGAACACTATGTTCATGTCACACAGGTTCTCAGAACTATTTTAAAATATGGAATAATACTTTCAAAAAAGAAAGCTCATCTTTTCAAAACAAAAATCAATTTTTTGGGTTTAGAAATAAATGAGGGTACTCATTGTCCTCAAAAGCATATTCTTGAACATTTACATGACTTTCCAAATGTTTTAGAAGACAAAAAGCAACTACAAAGATTTCTTGGTGTTTTGACTTATGCTGAAACATATATTGAAAAACTTGCAGCCATGAGAAAACCTTTACAGGCAAAATTAAAAAAAGATGTCATTTGGAATTGGTCAAGTGCTGATACAGACTACATCAAAAAGATAAAGAAAGTTTTAATCAATTTTCCAAAACTTTATCTTCCAAACATTGAAGACAGTTTAATTATTGAAACTGATGCTTCTGATGAATTTTGGGGAGGTGTTTTAAAAGCTAAAAACCCCAAAAACGAAGAACAAATTTGCAGGTACACCTCTGGCAGTTTCAAAGCAGCTGAGAAAAACTACCATAGCAATGAAAAAGAATTACTCGCTGTAAAAAGAGTTATTACAAAATTCTCTGTATATTTAACACCAGTAAATTTCCTGGTTCGTACAGATAATAAAAATTTTACTTATTTCCTCCGAACGAAGATTGCAGGAGATAACAAATTAGGCCGACTAATACGATGGCAAGAGTGGTTCTCACGATATACATTCACTGTTGAACATCTCGCAGGAAACAAAAACGTACTGGCAGACTGCCTCACTCGTGACTTCAGGTATGCCTTACATCATCCATGATCTCACTCGCTCCTCTCGAGCCCTATAAAAAGATATGATCCTCATGACATATTTCCTCACAAAAACTTCACCTACAAAAAAGAGAGGGGGAGATTAGAGAGAAAAGTAAACAAAAATTGAGTTTACAAAAATGGAAGACCTCAACATTTTGAGGATGAAGAAACAAATGCTCCTCATAGAGCTATCTGCAATTGAGCAGAAAATCAACTTGTATGAACAAGTAACAACGGTCACCAATGTACCGGAAAGCGAAAGCTCAAAAACAAAGGCTATTCCAGTGCAAACGGCACATGGTAAAGAATCAACAAATCCGTTGAAAGCTGATGCTTTGCTAAAAAGCATAATAAAGGAGACAGCTACTCCTCTTCCTAATGGAAAAACTAGCTTATTGGTTGATCCCAATCCTTGTACTGAAGGAATCAGTAAAATGACAACTTTGTCACCCACTAACAAATCTGTGCAGGAGTTTACACCAGATTACAAAAAAGCTCTTAACAAAGAAGCTGAAAGATTTTATGTAATCTATAAAGGACCCCATGCCGGTGTTCATACTGACTGGGGAATTACAGAAACCTTCTGTAAAGTTGATAAAGTTACTTGCAAAAAATTCAGAAATGAAACATCTGCAAGATTAAGCCTTGCCACTTATCAAGACGATACAAGCAAGACTAACCAACCACTTCTTCGACCAAAAATTCAAAAAGTCAAAGAAGCCCACAGAGACCAAAGGTTTGACGTTCCAATTGACGTTCAACAAATGGTTAACTATCCTGAAATCTCTTTTGAAGATTTCAGAACAATCTGGAAGAAAGCAAGAGCTGCATGCCCAGAAGACCTTGTTCATGAAAAGTTTTTCACTACGGACAAGAAAACAAAAAGTCTGTTCAACTTTCTCGAAGGAGCAGATGCAAAATTAGTCTACCAAGCCTTTCAAGCTGGACTAATCGACAATATCTACCCAAGTTGCAACCTTCAAGAACTCAAATTCTTCCCAAGCAGCATGGTAGAATCCATTAAGAACTTTCGAAAGAAAGTACTTAAAGCAAAAGATAATCCGATCTACATCAGATGTATCTCTTCACTCCCAGAATGGATTCAAGAATCAACTCTTTCTCCATACCACTTTCTGGAAATTGGTCTTTCTAAAGCCAACAGAGAGATTGAACAATCTCAACCAATGGAAGATAAAGATTTACCTTTCACAGAAATTCTTCATCCCAATCGCATCAATGGTTTAAGAAGAATATCAGAAAAAATCATTGAAATTATCTCTGGTTCAAAAAAGAAGATTAATTATACCGATTCACATTGTATAATTACAAGCTGGAGTTACAACAACACCAGCCAAGAAGATCTTCGTCAAGCCTCCAAGTTTGGAGAAAAATTCATGAACAATAACATGGAAGTATCCAATGCTACACGCCAGCACTTCTGCCGACATGCAGAACAACTTTTCGAAGAACATCTTTGTCACTTCTGCGAAAGCAAAGATTCGGAGACAAAGGAGGGACCCCCCCTCTGAAGATGACAAATCATCATCATCTTAAAGAAAGATGCTTCACGTGTCAAATGGCCCCGCCACTCAAAATAATAATGCCTTTTCTCCATTATTAGAAGCTTTCCAGTTGTCCACAATAATGTAATATTTAGTGGATAAAAACGTCATGCCTGACATAATAGGCAAAGATCAGACCCTCTCAATGTATCTATAAATTGAGAGTTATGTTTTGTTTTAGAGACAGCGCAATAACGAGTGCAAGAAAAAACACTCTCTATCTAGTAAATTTTCAGTTCAATGTCTAGTGAGTAATTCCTCCCTTAGAAGGGGAAAAATGTAAAATATTGTAAGAGTCTTCCCTTTTTGGGAACTCTGTTATCAATAAACCTTTGTTTTGTTATTTTTGAGTGTTCATACAATTTAGAGTGATGAAACTTGTAAGTGACAGAGTGTCAGGTCGACGATGATTAACAGTACCACAGGCACCATGCCAACAGGGAAAGCAACCACACAGACCAAAAGAACGACACAGGCTGGCTTGAATAGTTTCTATCTATGTAAGTATAACACTCACTACATCACAATTACACATTTATTGATACAAGAGTCTTCTTTTCACAATTTTTATATTTATTCCCTTCTTTGTTAAAACATAAATTCCGTACACATCCACACACCCAAACTGGTTATAAATATGCCATTTTATTGATACAATCTAGTATCTCTTGCCTAATGTGATCTCCCTTTATGACTATCCAATGGTTTATAGTTAATTATTCTTTTTTGCATCACTCGATCATCGTCAATAAAATGTGTTGTGACCACCATATAACTCACCATTTGACATGAGATTCTTCAAATGATATGCCAATTCCTACTCTAATACCAATTGAAAGGATGTTCAATCAACCTTATATGTAAATCAGAGTACAATTTGAGCACAAGATGTAAATAATATCTTTGATTCAACATA
Organism: Lactuca saligna; assembly: GCF_052625555.1. Taxonomy (NCBI): domain Eukaryota; kingdom Viridiplantae; phylum Streptophyta; class Magnoliopsida; order Asterales; family Asteraceae; genus Lactuca; species Lactuca saligna. The sequence goes on along the minus strand of NC_136422.1, from coordinate 179,158,203 downwards.
ATATCCGGATTGGTACAAGTCGGAACTAGAGAGACAAAGTACAAGCTCACAAAGTCCGAAAAAGCTACTAATAACTTATGCTCCTACTCTATTTATAGGGTACTCAACGGATGAAAAATGTATACTAGGACTTCGACATTACAAGTGAAACTACAATAGTGCCTAGTAAAATACATATATAATGAATTCATGAAGATCTTTAATATTAACAAAACATTCACTACCAAGACCACTACCTAAGGTTTGATATATCACAAAAATAGACTCTACAACAATTGCCAAGCATGTACGATGGGGGCAAACACTTACACATGAGGTGTATGACCCATATACTTAATCTTATTGTGAGAGATGGGTTGGACTAACACTAAAGTAGTGCTAGATTCACACAAAAGGTCGTACGAAACATTAGAAACTACACTCGATGTACGAGTTATTAAAGATTGTTGTGGATTTGGAACGTGTATCTCTCAAGTTTGAAGTTAAATTTAATATGCTATTCCATTCCATAGTTTGTTTTTTAGCGTTGGGCATGATTATGACTCCAATTAACTTGCCATAACTACTTCGTTATTAATTAAATTGGCCTAATTTTTCTCAGTATGTAGTTTGTTGTTTTACCTACATTTTAGACTATTTAAACGCCTTATTTGGTTTTATATTGACTGAGTTACCGACCCTCTAAACAAGGGTATTAAAGTTGTTGGGTCAGCCTTGGGCATGATATCACTCCACTTTAAACTATCACAAGTACTTTGTTATTAGTCTGTTTAATTGAATTTTTTTCCAACATGTAGTTTATTATTTTACGAACATTTTAAAACTATTTAAACACCGTTATATATTAATCGAGTTACACGCCCCTACAATTTGGTTATTGTCACACCCCCAAACCGGAACGGCGAAAACGTTCGTGGGTGGATGACGTCATGTACAATATCACAACAATTGCATAATAATAATCAAAGTACAACAACCATGTATTGATAAAGTATAAAGTTTTACATATGTGTTCAAGTCATAGTATATATGACACAAAAATGTATATCAAAAGTTAAAAGACATGAGTCTATAATGCTCCGTCTTCTAAAAAACTCGTGGATGTACCTGTTTACTGATTTCCTGAGAATACAAGTAGTTTTGAAAAGAGTGTCAACAATTAATTTGGTGAGTTCATAAGTATGTTCGTAACTGAAACCTGGTATTTATTCATTGAAAATGTAATTATGTTTTCCCAGAAAATGCTATATTTTTTTGTTGTAGTATGTTGAAATCAAAATGTATAAATGTTTTTCGTACTCTGAGATAGTAAAATGTAGTTTTATTTCACATGAAACCATGAAAGTATGTTCTCTCTATATTGGAATAATATTATGTATTTGTACTTGTATGAAAACGGTGTAATTGTAAATGTCTGGATTCATCACTTGTACTTGTAAAATACTTTATTATAGTTTTATTATTTAATAAAATTATATGAAGTTGTTTACTTATTCATACACTAATCGTACTGTTCAATACCAAATTGTGAGTTATCATAACCATGCTTGATGACTTAAGATGGTCTGAACACGACGCTCTTCAGGCGTCGTAATCGGTACGACATTTGTCACAGCAGGCCTGTCGACCTAGCTGTTGCAAGTAGTTTAGGTGTGAGATTGTCAGTCCCGTATAGATCCATACACAAGTGTCGCACTCTCCCTCCAGGAGACTCTGGTTATAATTTCAGAACTTGGTTGGTACTTAGATAAGTACATGAAGCGTGTCTCACAAATGCTATATTGACGGTTACATGTAGAATAATGAAAAGTTACCTTATAATGGATAAACTGTAAGTATATCTCATAAACTATATTTATTATAGTTTATATGTTTGTTTTCCATAATGTTTTCTGAGTATGTAAAGTAGTGCATATGATTTATAAACTATACCTATTATAGTTTACTAGGTTATAACCCGTGGGAACCACGGTTACAAAAATAATGAAATTTTTATAGGAAAAAATCATGTTAAATTAAATAAATTAATAATTAATATATTTATTAATTTTTATTTATGTAAAATTATAAACTTTGATTCATATAAATATGTGAAATTATTTTTTCAAAATATATCACACAATTTATATTTGTGAATTAATGAAAAAAGTAATGATATTGTATAATAAAATGATAAATTGCTAATAAAATAAAACAACCACAGTAAATGAAGTAAATTAAATTTGGTATAAGGGTAATAAAAAATTAAGTTGTTCAAATAAAAATATATAAAAAAATATAACAAATTACAAATAGAAATTAAGTTTCTAGGATTTTGCATTTTAATATATTCTTCAGAGTTTTATCTAAAAAAACAAAAACAAAGACAATTAAGCATGAAAATATAATTGTTTTATTTAAAATTAGAAAGTAAGGTAAATTTGCACTTAAATGAAACACACTTTACTATCGTTAGCATTATAAGCAATGTATTAAATCATATAACCACAATACCAACATACTTCATTTACTTGCTACCTCAAATAAAAAGAATTTAAACAACTTAAAGCAATAAAGTGTATTCTATTCCCAAAAGTTAATAAATTATATACAATTACCAAAATTTCTCAAAAGTGAAAAAGTGCCCAAAATATATGTTAATTTATGTGATATACAAATATAGATTTTATAGAATATGTGGGTTAATCTAAAGTTAACGCTCAACATTATATGCTTCTTTGTTGTCAAGGTTTAAAATGCTTTGAAAACTGGTTTAAGATGTAAAATCTATTTAAAATGCTGTCAAAAACTGGTTTAAAATTCTGAACCTAAAAAAAATGCTTAAAGTGCTGTCAAAATTGGTTTAAAATGTTGTAGAAAGATGATTACAAAGCTGTCAAAAACTTCTTTAGAATGCTGTTAAAAACTAAAATTTTAATATTGTAAAAACATGATTAAAATGCTATCAAGAAAATATAAATGTTCTAAATCATCTACTAAAGCATAAATAATAATAATAATAATAATAATAATAATAATAATAATAATAATAAAAGTGGTAGATCTCCTAAACGAAGTTTTATGCATCAGTGTTCTTGCTTTCATACTTGAACTAATGATCCAAAAGAACCATTTTTGCCAACCATACATTTATATCCCCTGTCTCACGTTAATTAAAAAAAAAAAATCAAAAGTTTAATATCATAAACCACATAATAAATAAATTTTTTTTCAAAGAGAGTATAAATTATAAAACATAATACCTCAAGCAGCAATATCTTGTGTCATCTGCATCCCAATCATAACTTAACAGAAAATACAAATTTTTATGTGGATATTAAAGTTTAGAATACAAACACTCCTCTAAGATGTTAATGGTCTAGTCGCCTAACATATGACTTGATCATAGAAAACTAATCAAAAGAATTAAAAACCAAAGAATCAAGAATACAAGTCCACACCTAAAGGATACCTGGAAATAACCCTACATCATCCAAAACTTATATTGAAGAATCAAGAGTCAAGAATTAAAAACACAAGATTGCACAATGCTTGAATACACTTTAAACAGAACACTGAAATTAGATCGAGCATTTGGTGGGCATAATGTAGAAGCATGAATTACAACACAGATTCTTCTCAAACGTAAAAAAATGATTATATACAAAAAAAAAAGGATTGACATACATGGTGTACTTGTTGGTGTCGTCAGACTGTGAATTCAGAATTTCAACTTTATAACTTCATAATTGGCTTCCCGGTATGCAGAACAATACATGTGCATACTCAAATATGATATTACACTATAAAAATTAGAATCCCACCTAATGCGCTTTCAAGTATCACAACTTAAACATACAAATGAGAAATAAAATTTCAAGCAAAATCAATATTCTTTAATGTGGCATTTCATCGAGCATATAGTGTGAAAGTCGGAATAATCTAATTTACAAAGCCTATACCATGCATTTTCGTACTATTAAAACATAAGATCTTAATTTAGTATATAGATGGTTCATTAATAGATACCCGATTGATGAAGAAGCACTTTGATTGGAGGGCAGCTCTATTAGAGAATGTTGAATTGCTAATGGATTTGAGAACCAGAACATACCCTAAATTGCTCCAAGTAGCAAATCATCTAGTCCTATCAATCAATGGGAAGGAAGCCAGAGGGTGTAACCACAAGCCATTAAGAATAGGAACAACTACACTTAAACCATAAATTAGTACAAAAATATATTTATGTGTGTAAAGGCATTAGAGGTTTCTATGAGGTGTAGCTCTGATAGAAAATTTGAGAGTGATGAGAAGAGACCATCAGTGTGTATATTATGTGATAATCATTATCAAGTTACCAAAATCCCAATAATTACATCTCTGATTTAACGAGATTACAATAATTTGGATTAAAAACGAAGATAATAAAGGTTTAGGTTTAGCAGGAAAAAGTTTTTGAGAAGGCTAATAAACTGCCACGTGGCGAATTGGCTGATATAGTGACAAATGGCATATAGTAGCTACTCTTTTATTAAGTAGGGTAGATATGTGTTGGTTTTCCGTATTGTATTTTGAACTTTGAAAAGCACATGTAAGTTCCATAAACTATACCTATTATAGTTTATATATTTGTGTTTTACTAAAATGAAAACCTTTGTATTGTTAATAATTCGGCAACCTTTAATCGTAAAATCTGTGATACGGTTGTTCCGTGCAATTAAATATTCATGTCCAAATAGTACTCAATAGTTTGCAAAAATTATATTTTTGTTTAACAAGTTTTAAATGATTTTATATTTATATAAATATAGTATTTATATAATTATGATTAAATAGACAGCCGAATAAATAGTTCTACCCCAAGCCCACAATCAAAACAAGGAACAGGAAATGGAGTTAATTTATCAATGCCAAGCCTATTGAACCTTAATTAATAATTTATACATATATAAATATATATTTTTAATAATGGCAACAATTGATAAATATTGAAACATTTAGATATTAACATAATTTTTTTTGCGTGTTCTTGGTTGGTTACGATGTGGTTGTGATGATTCCTGGGTTTAAAACACGTTTTAATATTAAAACGTATCCTAATAAAATTATACACACGATTTTTTATTCAAAATTAGTGAAGTGAATGATTAATAAAGTGTTATATTAACAACAAATAATATAAGATACTTACCAAAAACTTGAAATTATTTGGAAGAATTTGTTCACTGTGAATGTTGGAAAGGAAATGGTTCGAAAATTGGGAGAGAAATGAGGTCAAAATGTCTACTAGAAGTGTGTAAACGATTTATTTTGTTTGCGTGAAGAAAAAGGATTCGGTTTGGGGACTTCGGCCGAGAACTCTACCCGAGAAAGGTGATTTCGGCCGAGACGGGTTTGCGGTCCGAAGAAGGTTCTTGATGCAAGAGGTTTTCGGTGGTGCTGATTTCGGTCAGAAGTAAATCACGACTTTGCATAATTGCGGTCTTGACCACAAACATGATTTCGGTCAGAGGGAAGGCCATTCATGCGAAGGTTTTTGGTCTTGTATGTTTACTATCAATTTTTGCAACACTTATCTAATAAAGGGTTTATATATATATATATATATATATATATATATATATATATATATATATATATATATATATATATATATATATTAATTTAGCTTTAATAAATAACAATTCAATAAATTTGACTTCTATTTAGCAAGTTTGATTTTTGTTGACCTTGGTTGATTTTTATTTACTTTTACAGATTTAAAAATTACAGGTTGCTACAGTTATTGTGATAGATCCTACATTTTAAACCCTAAAGAAGAAGATTTCAAAGTTTGGGTTCTTGATAAATTTAATATAAAAATGGACCTAATATTGATGGCAACAAACTCGTTGGCACATTGCTTTTTTGGAGAATTATGTGATGTTTATAAACATATATGAGAATGGTCGGTAAGTCCCAAATTTTGTTTCATAGGAGACGATATGAAAAGTAAATATGGCAAGTATTGGGGCAACATCAAAAACTCAACTTCTATATGTATGTTGCGTTTATTTTGGATCCACGAATGAAGTTTGTCTTTTTCAACATGCCTTCCAAAGGTTGGTGATGGTCATGGTAAGAAAAAAGAATCTCATGTCCAGCTCGACTATTACTTTAAAGGTTAAGTCCTTAACACACGATGTTGAAAAGAGAATCGAGAAGTTTTTCAATGTGTACAAATAAAAGTTAGACAATTCTGAGTCTAACATATTTTCTCAAACTCGTGCTAGTCAAGTTGTAGTGTACTTTGATGACGAGAAATACTTCTTGGACGACTTCATAGTATAAGTGCGGAACCCTTCAGTTTCAATGGAAAGGAATGTGATACTTAAATGAGTTGAAAACCCCACTCAATAAGAGATTTGATATTCTACTTTAGTGAAACAAAACACATCTCGTTACGCGAGTGTATCTCGCATGACTATGACTATATATATATATATATATATATATATATATATATATATATATATATATATATATATATATATATAGTCATAGTCATGCGAGATACACTCGCGTATATATATATATATATATATATATATATATATATATATATATATATATATATATATATATATATATATATATATATATATATAAACACTTTGCATGTCTATATTGGTAAATGTTTTGGGAATTCAAGTTTCTACTGGTGCGTCCGATGTGACTTTTAGTATAAGCGGATGAAGATTAGATGTGTATCAACAAACTTGTTGTATATATAATGAATCAGTCATTTAATATATTAATTAGTTATATTAAATTTTGTGTAGTGGATGGGATACAACTTCCATTATCATTGTTATTTGGCTGTTTCTTAGTTTTTGTATATTTAAAAGTCGGCCAAGTGATCAACACATGGAGCAATCATTATCTACTTAATGTAATATTTAGATGCCTTTCATATACAAATATCATGATTTTAAGTTCCTAAATTTTTATGTAGATTTTTGCTAAACATATTCTTATTACTAACTAGCAGTTGTCAGTCCCTGTCTTGTGGGGATGCAGACGGGTTCATCAATATTGTATTTTAGATGAAAATGACATATGATATTCAAAACGTAACATACAATGTTCAAAAGGCGTTGTACAAACGCAATGGCAACTAAACACAACAACTTTCTCACAGGGAAGGCAGGTTCAACGAGACACTTAACAAAAGTAAGGAAGTACTTTCTCAGTCTACCCCTTAAAACCCTTTAATTGACCAAAAGTCCATCACGGTCAAAGTCAACCCTAACCGATCGTCACGCCGTGGTAGTGTTAAGACAAATTAAGCGTGAAGCTGTCTATTGTCACGTCGTGACCATCAATCTGTCATGTCGTAGGAATCGCTCTGGACAACTTAATGATTTAAGCTCTTAATCCTTCAAGCCATGCAACCAAACTTTCTAGAAGGCTTTCTCCATGTCAAAGAAACATAAAAATCATTGCTTTTTAGACATGCATGTCCAGTGCATGTCTTGAACACAAACTAGGTCAAAATGAAGGAAAAAATAAAGTCAAATCTCTTGAATGGAACCCAAAACTTACTAACTTTCTAGATCTAGGACAAGGGGTCACAAAGGAGTCTCAAGAAGTCATAAAATCACCAACTTTATGAGACCCCAACACTCAAACTTCCTTAAACATTGAGAAAAGTGGATAAAACTCTATATCTAACATGTTTGAGCTAAAAAGACAGGAACTTGAGACTTACAAGAGTCTTAAGGTAGCTCAAGATGATAAGGGAGACGCTTGCTAGCTGAGGTGATGCACCAAAATGCATTCACTTCTTCTTCAAGGTTAAAAAACACTAAAAATAAACTCACAACAACAATGGAGGATTAGGGTTTTCTTGAGGGTGAAGGGAGGTGATGGAGGCTAAGGGTGTGCAAATCCCGAAATTAAGATTAACACCTATGTGACCATCACGTCCTGACCTACTGCTCGTCACGTCGTGACCTATAGAATGGATGTGCGTTCTATGCATCGATGGAAACGATGTGATGTATCCTTCATCACGTCGTGACCATCTCAAAATCCATAATTTACATCTTTAATTGACCAAAAACATAAATGAATCATTTACGTGGAATAATTGTTACTGAGAAACCCCGTGATTTGTTTCCATATGTATGCTCCTAGTCCTTCTTCCTCATTCGACGCTTAATCTTCGGCATAACATAGGGTAATATAAAGATTATAAACTTGTTTAGGATAGTAGGTGATCATGCAAGTCTTGTATTATTTTTTGTCATTTAAGTTTTCATTTGTAAGTGAGTTATGTTAGGTGTTGTAGTCGGTTGGATTACCCTACCGATAAACCTTATTCTTCCTGCCTCTTTTAACTTTTAAGTTCAAATCACACAATCATATACATTAGGAAATTTAATCAAACTCTTCCCACGGTTTAGTTTAACAAGATCTCAAATATAAAGATATAACTAGTCGACATTTGAAGAAAAAGATGATAATAACTAGTAAATCACATAAATAGTTGTCAAATTCAATTAGACTATAATAATTGCGTCGTATTCCTATGAACTTTAGAATTGTACTTACCAGGCTACATATATGTTGTATGTAAATTGTGATTTTGATAAATAAACTTTTTTGTTTCCTAACCTTTGTTGTTCTCTCCTGTAATCTCTTTGTCTTAATGCCTTCGCCAACATTTTTAACTAGTAAAATAAAGATTAGTCTTTCTAACTTGCATCCAAACTAATGATTACTCTTTCTAGAAAACCAAACACCATCCATTTTAGTACATAAGATTAAATAAATCTCATTATCTAATTTACATATATGGGTACGAGATGTTTTTAGGTATTGATTAGAAGGTATACTTGAAATTGAAATGATTAGAAATTATTTAACATTGTAAGCTTCTAATGATGAATAAACATAATTTTGAAGAGGCATTTCACTTGGTCATGAGTTTATGGACTACAGCTTAAAACTCCAGCATATGATCTTTGATTATTATTTCTCTCTCTCTCTCTCTCTCTCTCTCTCTCTCTCTCTATATATATATATATATATATATATATATATATATATATATATATATATATATATATATATATATATATATATATATATATATATATATATATATATATATCAATTCCATATATCATTAGAATGACCAAAGTAGAAAAAGAATAAAGTAACAAATTGAGGGATATAAATGTTAAAATAAAGAAACTTGGTAATGTAAAAAATGAACAAAATACAAAATATATATAAACCGTCAACATGAATTTTAGTTTACTCGAAAGAAAAGAATCATGGGTGGGAATGGGATAAAGAAGGAAATTAGCGTGATCCAATTTTCAGAAAATATTAAAATACATTATTTATATTTATTTAAATTAAAGATATAATTATTAATTGGCTATAAAATTATGTGAATATATATATATATATATATATATATATATATATATATATATATATATATATATATATATATATATATATATATATATATATGAGTTCGATTGAGAAAAATAAAAAAGGTTGAAAATGAGAGAATCATTCTTATCTACTCATTTAATCTAAGCATAAAACGATACGGTAGCAAACTTGTAAATATGTTAATAACCTTCAATCTCAAATACGTAACTATAGAGAATTCGATAACATTTCATTCATCATCAATTTTCCCTCCAACCTTCAATAATCATCCAGATTTCTTCAACTAAACTGGAATTTCTTCGCTGTTCATGAAATTGGAATCGGAGTTCTGGACTCGCAGTCACAGTCGACATTAAATGACTCAGAATCAGTACTCACAGGTTTCCAATCGGATTTTCGGAAGTCAAAATCAAAATGAGAAATCCATCAGATATAGGATGTCGCATCTGAAGTCGAAATCGGAAGTATATGATGATTTGGAATTGATAACTTGATGTTTTTAACATTTTTAAAATAGTTAACTTGTATGCACTCCAACTGTTTGATAAAATGCATAAACTAAATTAACACGTTATATTCACATATGAATATGTTTTCTCACCTGAATCAGTATATATGATTACTAAAAACACAAAACAAATATGCAAGTCTGTACGTTATTCATATGTGAATAACATATAAAAATTATATATATTTTTCAAAATACCTTCAAATATTCATAAGTGAATATATTCACAAGTGAATATACCTTGTAATATTCATATGTGAATATATTGTGCAATATTTATAGGTGAATATATCATCTAATATTCACAAGTAAATATACTACGTAATATTCATATGTGATATATCATTTAATACTATGTAATATTCACATGTGATATACCATGTAATACTATGTAATATTCACATATGAAATATCATTTAATACATAAGTGAATATACCATCTAATATTTACAAGTGAATATACTATGTTAATATTCATAAGTGAATGCATTGTCCAATATTAAAATATGAATATACTATGTTTATTATATGTTATATTGATATATGAATGATACTTAAATTGTAAAAAGAAAAAAAATCATACTTTTTGTTCATAAGTGAATAACGAATGTACTGTAATAAAACCTGATGCATTTTTATTCACTTATGAATAACGATAGCTGAAAATATAAAAAAAAAAAATTATTTTATCTTAAAACTATATCAATATGGATATCTATTTGTAGAGAATAAAAAATACTGAATTTTATTATATTTAAAATCATTTTTTGATAAAAATAGCTTCTAATGTAACGACCCAAAATTCAAGACCAAAAATTTCTTTTAATAAAACTTTACTTAAAGCAAAATCATTAATCCAAAACATAAACAGGGTATTAATTTCCAAAACACATGTTCGTTATCAGAGTAAAGCATTCCTAGACTGTCTAATCAATGGTGTGTGCCATGCGATCACACCGGGCTCTTCCATCCGCTACCGGAAGTATCTGAATCCAAAACTGAAAACCGTAAGCACGAAGCTTAGTGAGTTCTCCACCCTACCACATACCATGCATAATCACATACTACACATACTGGGCCACGCCCGCTATCTTGGGCCTCGCCGTCTGCCTCGGGCCTCGCCCGCTACAACGGCCCCGCCGCTCCAGGCCCCACCTGGCTTCGAGCCCCGCTCGGATACATATCTGTTTCACTTAGGCCTCGCCTGTCACAGGGCCTCGCCCGCCAACAAATAATAACACATAAGCATATCACAACACATAAGCTAAACTCATACCACTGATAATGTCCTAAGGCCTCGCCCTTGTCCTACTACTGATGAGTCATGAAACCCCGTCCATACTCCTACTGGTAGTGAGATACGGCCCAACCCACTCTCACTCCTTCCCTAACTTGGGCCTCACCCTTTTTCTGCTACTAATGAGATGTGGAACCCCATCCACACTCTGCTATTGGTGAGATACGGGACCTCGCCCACACTCACCTCCCTACCAGGAACATACACGTATCACACAGACAACAAGTATAAACTATCATATAAACAAATCCTTGGGAACCCGCCCGCTATTAATGGACCTCGTCTTGAATATCATGCTAGCATATTGTACCTAAGGCTAACCCCCGAGCCTTCTACTCATAACTACATTGGCCGACATTGTGGCCTTAGACCCATTCACACAAAGGGAAACTCACCTGCACTGGCTGAACTTGCTGATGATCTCACTAGCTGCTGCCCTGCAACTCTCTGAACTCCTACTCCCCTTGCTCCCCGAACTACCAATATCAAAGCAACACTGAGTCTAACTGACCCCCGAGAGACAACCAAGTCAACTCTGGTCAAAGTCAAAGTCCTAGTCAAGGTTAACCTCCCAGGTCAACCCTACTCGCCGAGTCAACCTACTGACTCGCCAAGTTCATATATTCAGAGTCCTTCCTTTCGCGTCTCGACTCGTCGAGTCAGTCCATGACTCGCTGAGTCTACCGATTTCTGAGTCCTGACCTGTCCAACTCACCGAGTCTCCACTCGACTCACTGATTCGAGTCTCAACTCGAAGGGTTTGGGGTTTCGCGACCTGACTCGCCGAGTACAAGGCAATCTTCATCTGACTCGACGAGTTGTTCATCCCACTCGTCGAGTTGCTCCTGCTCTTCATGCTACTCGTCGAGTCCATTCAGATCTCCTTACATGCAGAGGACTTTTGAGTCATGCATGGACTCCAAACTGTAGATCTACCCTTCCCAAGCCTATTCCTCACGTAAATTTGCAAACTTTACATGTAGAGAAGGAGATCTAGGCAAAATGCACCATAAACTAGGGTTTAAGCAAAGAGGCTCCATAACCAACTCAAGGGCTGATACTTTATGCTTCTCAAGACCATAATATGCTTAGATCCGAAGTAGCAACTTCAGATCTAGCTTCTAACTAAAAAAGGGGTAGCTAATCATGGCTAGAAAACCCCCACAACTCACAACCATACTACATCTAAAGGAGAGAATGACTTAATACCTTCAATAACTCAGAAATTTTCCCCAAATCTTTAGATCTAAGGCCAATCCTTGAAGCTTCAATGATTCCCCTTCTTCTTCTTCCTTCAAATCACCCAAAAATGGATTGGAAGCTTGAATGAGCAACAATGAGACTTAGGGTTCGATGTTTTGGGTGAAAGAGGCAGTAAAGGAACCCTAGGGGAGAGAATGAGACGTTTAAATAGGCTCCAAGTCCTGAATTTAGGGTTTTCCTAGCACAGACCAGACTCGCCGAGTTGGTCACTTACTCCTCGACCCGGATCCCGCTCGGACTCGCCGAGTTCCTCCTTGGACTCGCCGAGTCGCCCTTTAAAATTAGGGTTTTCTTTCCTTTCTTGGCCTTCCAGACTTCGGGTGTTACATCTAAAAAATGAAAAAAAAACTATGTTTTTCTATATATTAAGGTAATGATTAGCATAGTTTAAGGAAATATGTTTTGGTGGAAAACACATGTCTATTCATTTCCCATTTCCACTGTTACGACGGAGGCTTTTGCGGCAAAAATAAATGAGTGACTGAGAATGATTCCCCATTCTCAACTTTTTTTTTTCTCAATTGAACCCTCTCCTATATATATATATATATATATATATATATATATATATATATATATATATATATATATATATATATATATATATATATATATATATATATATATATATATATATAGAGAGAGAGAGAGAGAGAGAGTGTGTGGTTCAAATGAGAACCAAAAAAGGTTAAGAACCGTAAGAACTTCTAACTTTAGATGTTTATATAGGGTTTAGGGTTACCCTAAACCCTAAACCCTAAAACCTAAACCCTTTATAAACATCTAAAATTAGAGTTTGTTACGGTTCTTAACTTTTTTTTGTTCTCATTTGAACCTTTATATATATATATATATATATATATATATATATATATATATATATATATATATATATATATATATATATATATCTTTACTATCTTATAAAAGAAATATCACTATTTCTAAAAATAGATTGAATATAATAATATTATTTTTTTTAAAACGTTCAAATCATTAAGCTAATAGTACAAGTAGTCATCAATAAAATAATATTAAATTTTAACATGTGTTTTGAATCCTTATATTTCTCAACAAATTCTATCTCCTTCGCTGAATTTCGGATAATTCAAAATTTGAAACCATCAGAAAATACATGTTGCTTCAAATATCCCTCCTGCAGATGGCTCTTTCTTAACATGTTTTTATTTTAATCCTTACTTGTAATTGATTTCATCATTTTTAATTTTTTGTATTTTTATCTTATAAATATATTGGGTGAAGGCTTTATTATATCAGGTTTGTTCCTAAAAAGGCTTTTACTATGTTTCTTTAATGTGTTGGCTTTGCAGGTTCAAAGAACTCAACCAAGAGGGCCAGTTAGAACATTGTATTATCATTAGTTTGTATATTTTGGCATCTTACTTTTGCAATAAAGAACGGTTAAACACAAGATTTGACATGATTAAGGTAGTTTGTATATTTTTCATCTTGTTTAGTTTAAAAATGAAACCCTTTTCATCATTGGTCCTTATAATATCAAGTTTCATCACATGAACTTCCTGATTACGGCGATTATTTTCCTTATTATAAGGTTCTATATAGATTTTGTTCAATATTTTAAGGGTTCGAGAACCTAAATCAATATGAATCCTTGAATTACATACCATCGTTGAAAATGCTTTAATTTGTGACCAAACTTGGTTTAAAATCACAATGAACAAGTTGACACTTGAGTATTTTGGCATTCTCAAAGGCCTATTTATCGACTTTTGAATCACAACACCTGATATTCTAAAGGTTTATTTTTATAAACTATTATTTATATATTTTTAGCATTTTACTTAATAGGACATTAAATTAATAAAGGAATTAAGGAAAACGAAAAAAGATGACAATAAACAGTACAAGTGGTTTGGGTATGTATAAATGGAAGTAACAACCATTTAGGGGGTGTTTGGCAAAAAAGCTTATTGTTTATTAGTTTATTAGCTTATAAGTTAATAAGTAAGTGTATGGTAACTTATGAAAAAAATCACGTATTAAAGGTTTCCCACCGGAATAAGTTATTTTAATCCAAACATTTTTTTAACATATAGTGATGTGGAACCTAATAAGTTGTTTTAAAAAATCGCCAAACACCCTCTTAATATGGTATGATAATGCTCTTGAAAAATAGATGTCATTTAATATTCATTTATCGAAGTGAACGCAAAATGTTTTTACTCTAAAGAGATCAAATTATTCGCCGTCCGCCGCTTTGAATGGGTAGACGGCTAGTGTATATATATATATATATATATATATATATATATATATATATATATATATATATATATATATATAGGTTCAGGTTAATTTGAGATCATTCTAATTTTGTGAGACCGTGAGACCAAATCTAAAAATAATTTTAAAATGCAAAATAAATGGAAAAATCCAAAAATTCTTTTTTTAATTATTATTTTCGGAACTTGAATTAACTAAAAAAATATAAAAAAAATTCCGTTTTTTTTTTTGAAAAATACGTGAAATATTCTAAATAGAATATTACACTGACCTATTCTAAAAAATAATTTTAAAATGCAAAATAAATGAAAAAATCTAAAAATTCTTTTTTTAAATATTATTTTCGGAACTTGAATTAACTAAAAAAAATAAAAAAAAATTCTATTTTTTTTGAAAAATACGTGAAATATTCTAAATAGAATATTACACTGTACATATTCTAAAAATAATTTTAAAATGCAAAATAAATGGAAAAATCAAAAAATTCTTTTTTTAAATATTATTTTCGGAACATGAATTAACTAAAAAAAATAAAAAAAAAATTTTAAAATTAAAAAAAATTAAAAAAAATTAAAAAATACGTCTCACGGTCTCACAAAATATTGGTGGTCTCAAATGAACCTAACCATATATATATATATATATATATATATATATATATATATATATATATATATATATATATATATATATATATATATATATATGGAACAATCGGCTTCCATTTTTTTTGGGATAAATAACCGTAAATGTTTTGTTGTTTTAAACAAAAACAAAGTGTGAAGTTGACCTGACATGAAACTCTTTACAGCGTATCGGCCGCCATGCTGGATATTCATGGTAATCATGCACCACCTCCTTACCAATGACCAGCAGACACGTGTGAACCCTGATCTGTACGACAGCCAGACTTTCCTAGGAGCGTGTGGTGTAGTCGCTTTGGACACCATGTTTCCCATTGACCTTTTAAAAATAGTAGGAAGTGGGAGGATTATGCATAAAATAGCTTTTGACATCGAAAAGCCATGTTCCTAAAAAGATGTTTATTTTCTTTTCCAGAGCATAAATTAAGATATCTAGATCATTTATGTTTCATTAACTTGTACATAATGCATGAAACATCGGATTTTAACTTGGAATTAGTACTTACAGTTATAAAATTTGTCACTCTCATTCCTCTCTATAAGACATGTATCATTATTATTTATTTGGAAAACTAGTATAAATATCATTTAGTAATATATTCTTTTAATATTTTTAAACCTTTCCCCTCACGATTTTTTTTTTTTTTTTTTTTCAAATTAATTATGAATGATTAATATAAGAATATAACTACTAACTTGTCAAAAATTCAATATTTATAAACAAAACATATCTTGGTGATTTTATCAAAGGTTCAATATCTAGATTAATAGAGAAGTTCTCACTTGCTTCACCTATATATAAAACAAACAACAAAAAGGTGAATAGGAAAAACCCATGACCGCGTAAACAACCAATAATGATTCTATTGGAACACAAATAATGATTCTATTGGAACAATTACCTACTAAGGTTCAATGATCTTCTTCTTTCATTTTTCATTCTTAAGAAAACTCAACGTATGCAATGAAACTCATGATTATCTATTTTAAGCATTTTTTGTGCGAATTTCATTTAGCATTGCTCCTACCTTCTTAGATTTGTCATGTAGCAAAAAAAAAAAAAAATGTTCATTCATTGCACATCACACAATATGTTAGAAAAGAGGGGTAAAAACATATAGAAATTCTGAGAATCGTGAATAACACTTTCAGATTAAAGTATCTGGGTGGTACTTCGAATCTTTAATCGGATAAGACTTAGAGAATGAGAGAAACAGAAGAGAGAATGTTAAAAATATTATGAAAAAGAAGAGTACCAAAACTGATTTCGAAATGATCATATAACAAGAAAAACTTCATGTCTTAAAACTTCTACATGATAGTTTTATGTCCTAAAACTATCCAAAAACGGTCATAAACCAACTTAAATTCGGGTCTAGAATACGGATCACAAAACCGGGTGAATTTACCGAAAATCCAGATTTCTAATGCATTTTTAATATAGTAACATAAAATATATAAAAAAATTTCGCGCTGACCAGGCAGTTCGACCCCAGCCAGGGACTCTGCCCCTTGGACCCTACTCCTAGGGATGCTGCCCCCGAACCCCGTTCGTTCAGGGGCTTCACCCCTAAATAGCAGTGTACTTTCAACCAAGACAAATTTAAACAAATACCTTCCTAACTTGTTCAATATTTATCAAGGTAACATTGATCAACAAATTAACCTATTACACTTAAATAATATTAGTGATGCAAAATTACCAACACAGTATGACATGAAAAAGTTGAATTTAAAGTCTAAACAATCACAAAAATAATATATATATTCTTTCACAAATTCAATAAAAATCACATATACAATTGATTTAAAAGTGTAAAGGATTAGGGGTGGCAAAAAAGTCCGAACCCGACGGGGAAACCCGAAACCCGGTTATTTCGGGTCAGGTTTTTTATCGGGTTAAGGGAAGGGAGTGGGTTATCCTCAACCCGACCCGCCCTGCCCCGCCTCGATATATATATATATATATATATATATATATATATATATATATATATATATATATATATATATATATATATATATAATGTTTGAAACCTTTTGATGTTAATTGCACGCGTTAAAAAATAAAATACTTATTATGGACAATTTTTTAGTTATTAACAATCTGGTATGAATGATCATTTTTTTTTTATGTTTTGACGTACTACACTAAACTTAAATCAAATAATTTTTAATATAACGTCCAATTTATTTTATTAAAGTGATGCATCATATTTTTAATTTAAAAGAAATGTTAGGGCATGTATTTTTTATAAGATATATGGGTAACCTAAAACGGAATAAAGATTTCGTTATGAATTGTTGTAAATCTGATAAGATACCCAAAACCCGATGGAAAATCCGAAACCGAATGGGGCGCCCCGATAAGATACCCAAAGATATCGAGGCGGGTTTGGGAAACCATGCCCCGCCCTGTTGCCATTCCTATAAAGGATCAAGTACTAACAATTGACCAGTGACAACACAAATTAATTCAATAGAATAAATTATAACCAAATTCAAATAAAATACTTTGGGACCTTAATTCTATCAAATGTTTAAATTTAATAGACTTACTAGGTGTGAGACTCATATACTGAATAACATTTTTTTAATTAAGATAAAGTGGTAAGCATTACATATTTTTTTATTAATAATTTTACATAAATACAAATGCTATAACGAATAAATTAACTATTTCAATATATAAACTAATAAAATAAAAAATGTACGTATTTATAAAATGATGATGAGAATAAT
The DNA here is from genome assembly GCF_052625555.1 of Lactuca saligna. Taxonomy (NCBI): domain Eukaryota; kingdom Viridiplantae; phylum Streptophyta; class Magnoliopsida; order Asterales; family Asteraceae; genus Lactuca; species Lactuca saligna. The sequence continues at coordinate 179,140,052 of NC_136422.1, read as the reverse complement.
GTTGTAAACATTAAACATTAATGAATTAAAACTTGCTAAATATATACAAACAAAATGATGAATAAGTAGGTAAGTTAATGTATAATAACAAAAACAACGATTGAAATATTGACACTTATTTTTATGAATCACAAATTTCTAAAGACTTCATTGAATACAACATTAGATGTCGAATTTATAAGTTTACAATCTTTATCTAAAATTAATATTTTTAATCTATCTTTACTTTTAACTCTCGACAATGCAACATACAACTGTCCATGAGTGAATATTGATTGGCTCACAAACAACCCCACATTCGATAGCGACCGTCATTGAATTTTATTTATGGTTATTGCAAAACATACAACCAATGAAAATTGTTTTCTTTGAAATGTAAAATGAATCCTTTTATCCGAATGCATCAAAGACATTATTAGAATAAACATACGGTTTCCGATATTACTTTTAGATATTATCTTAGTTTCTATAAGATGCTTACCCAATGTAATAGCACCTAGCCACATACCATTGCATAATCCACATTTCTGATCAATATTACTTAGTAATGTAACTGGAACATTGACTTTTAATACCAACTTATGAATTGGCATGATTGACGGTTTAAGACCATTTACAATATCAGGGGAGTATAAAGTTCCATCAAAGTCATCGTGAACAAAATTTGCATGAGAAAGACTATAAGAACCTAAATAATCTTGTTGAGCTCCTGAAAATAATGATAACAAACGCTCGTTAATCTCTTGAACAACTTCATTCTTCGGTGCAAAGATTGCTCTTCTTGAAAATAAATCGGATTCTTGACATTTTCAACAATAGAAGGATAAACAAATTCAACTAGAACTAATGAACCAATATGAGAATCAACAGTTAGAAGATCATTAGTAGTGGCGTATCCTTTAAGGGGCTAGGGGAGGCCATGACCCCCTTCCCCCCCCCCCCCCCCCCCCCCCCGGTTTTTCACCAAATCTATGTTGTTTACCATAGATGTTGTAGAGGAAGGATCTCGGAATGGTTGTGATCAAGGTAACTACCCAACGAAAAAACAGTTGGAGAGTAATATTTGTTGGGGAATCATTTTTATTGAATAATCAAGTTGTAAAGATCCAAATAATGGAATGGAGACAAGACTAAAAGAGGATCACTTCTTCCCTTCAACCACCACCGACTCCATATTATACTCTCTATATCTCTTTCCCTTTCTCTAACTTTCCCTTGCAAATGCTAGGTTCTTACATTTATGGTTATGCATTAGTTGTTTTTTTTTAAAAAAAAATTATTGATTTGATATGTTTATTGCTTGAGAAAAGTGTACATTCAGTCTTTTGTACCACAATTTATTGTTGCTGGAATTGAACATATGGAGTTGCACATGAAGTGTTTGTGAAAAGTCCTCAATGAGGTTTATTTTGTGAAAATGAGTTTTTATGAACATATCAAGTTTCAAAATTTTATTTTTTAGCTCTTCATTACTTTTTTCATTGGGAATTGATCTAGTCGTCTTTTATGTCTATGGTTTATATTAAGGGTCTAAATACAAATATGGTCTTGAAATTTTACATGCTAAGTGTTTGTTAAAAATGCTCAGTGAAGGTTTTGGAACCGATAAGAAACCTAGTAAGAGAATAACAAAATATCATAATATTTTATAGGCTTATCCATAATTTGAGCTACAATTCTTCTTATGTAAGTTTAGTATTTTTATACAACCATACATGTACAGATCATACACATGTATAGTTGTGTGTATATGTATGCATATGTATATCTATATACTTGTTCAAAAAAATGTATATGTATATACATATAAACATGAACGGAAGGAGATGCATACAAGGTACAACTATAACCTCATTTTTACTATGAACTTATTGTTTGATGTATTTTGTCATACTTACATGATTTTATTTTAGTGGTTAGGCATTTTACAAGTAAATTACTGGTTTTGTTGTTTTATATGTTACTAGATGTAATGTATATTATAATTATGGCTAATAAACTTACAATTTATGATCATTCGAAAAACATTTAACAAAGTTTTGGTTTTGGCCCCCCAGTTTTATTATTCGTCTTCCGCCTTTGATCATCAGGAGTATCAATAATTGTTTCACCATCATTTGAACCACCAACCTTTCCTTCTCCTATATACAAGGTTTTAAAAACAGGTTCGAACCGGGAACCGATGTAGTGACCAGTTTAATTAGAAGCGATTTTATGCTAGATTCTATGCCAGAGAGAATCGACCGTTTTATGTTATTTTCCGATTGAACTAGTTGTAGTGAACCAGTTAAATACCGTTTAAGCTGGTGAATAGAGGATGTGATTAATTTTTGGGCTAAAATATGGAGTATGGGCTTCACAACTTGCAACAAATATAACCAATTACAATTTAGATTGAATGTTACACACAACAGGTCAATTTCTTATGTCTCGTTATCTCTATGGTTGAAGTAATCAATACATAGTCTTTTATAATCATGTCGCTCTTTTTAATACGTTACAACCTTCGTCTTCAACAACCACAACATACTATAGGTAAGAATTGATCTTTTTTATTTAGTTCAATTTTAATTGATCACAACCTATGATCCATACATGATTTTAATTAAGTCGATTGAAAAAAAAAATAATACAAAAGTCATATGTTGTTTACTTTAACATATTATTTTAATTTCTTTTGGCTATGAACAAAACCTTAACCCACTGTTTAAGTTTATTTTTTTATATATGGAACTTCAAAATTTGTTTGGTTTGTCGATTTGTACCTATGAACACTTGTAACTCTCCTTATTTTCAACATATGGTAGATAAAATAACGGGTATTGGTTATGGGTACAAAACACCTAATTATCATTCTTTGAGGGAAAATTTATTGTCAGGTACAAAGAAGTCTATTTCATTGTTAACTGGTTCATATAGAAGTCAATGGATTAAAAGTGGTTGCCAATTATGAGTGATGGGTGAAGGGATACTAGGTAAAGCCATTTGATTAAATTTTTGGTTTATTGTCCAAAAGGAATATCATTTCTTAAATCTGTTGATGCATATGATATAGAGAATAATGCTTCAGATTTGTGTAATTTGTTTGCTGAGATTGTTGAAATGGTAGGACACACGAATGTGGTTCTAATTGTTATTGATAATGCTGCCAATTACAAACTTGATGGTAATAACCTATGTGAAAGATATACTTTTATTACTTGATCTCCATATGTATCACATTGTCTTAATCTTGTAATAAAGGATGTTTCGGAATTGGATAATGTAAAACATTTGGTCACTCTTGCGTCTAGGGTTACTGTTTTTATTTACAATCATAAGTGGCCCTTGAATAGGTTAAGAAAAAGAGATGCTTGGACATAAATCATCCATCCAGGTGCTACCCATTTTGGTACTATATGTATTGCATTGAAAAGTTTGTATGACCATAAATTCGATTTACAATGTAACATCCAAAAATACGACCCAAAAATTTTGTTTTAATAATAATAAAAATCATATACTAAACGTCATATCATAAAACCATACGTCAAATATCTCAAATCATAATAAAATGTCGTGAATCAACTGTATCAAATCAGACTATGAATCAAAACAAACTCCCAGGGCAAAGACTGAAGTTGTGGTATATGCGATGCCATCAACCCGAGCTCTTCACTTTACTTGCAGAAGTACCTGAAACCAAAACTGAAACTGTAAGCATGAAGCTTAGTGAGCTCCCCTAAACTACCACATACCATACAATACATATAAATCACATACTAGGCCTTGCCCACTGCATCAGAATGAAGTCCGGAAACTGCATCAGATTGAAGTCCGAAATTGACTGGGACCTTGTCCCTTGCATCAGACCCGTGTTCGGAATTAGCTGCATCGGACCGAATTCTGGGATTGACAGCATCGGACCGAAGTCCAGAACTAACTGATCATAGCATAGCATAAACACATATCAACTAGCATAACACATATCATCTAACATACACATATACTGCATATTGCATCAGGCCGTAGCCCGAAACACATAACAGGTAAATCCTGTCTGAGCCACGAAGGCATCAAACATACTAACTACTGCATCGGACCAAAGTCCGGAGATTACTGCTAGCTAAACGGACCGACATTGTGGCCTTAGACCCGTTCCTATTGGAAGAAAACTCACCTCGTAATCTGGATGTTGAATGAACTAGTCGGGAAACTGTCTGTTGTTGCTCCGGTATCTCCCTGTCTACAAATTTCCATAAGTACACTCAATCAATCATTGATAACTATACTGAGGATAAAATGACTATTTTACCCCTGGTCAAAGTCAACCTATGGGTCAAAATCAACATTTAATTGACCTGACTTGTCGAGTTAGGTCACCAACTCGTCGAGTCCTTACTCTCACTTTCTTGCTTCTGCTCGCTACTACTCGTCGAGTTTGGCATAGACTCGATGAGTTCCTCTTCGATACTAACACTCAGTCAATTTGCATCCGACTCGACGAGTTGTATGAACAACTCGTTGAGTCCTCCTTCAACACATGAACACTCTGGCTGTGACTCGTCGAGCTGTATGAACAACTCGTCGAGTATGTTCTTGAGGTATGAAGGTTACCTTGGACTCGCCGAGTCAGGGCATTGACTCGCCGAGTCCCTACATGAATGAGTCCGATCTCCGAATCACTGAGTCCTCCCATAACTCACTAATTCCACTCGACATAACACATAAAAGGGAAGGACTCGGGGACTCGCGACCCGACTCGCCGAGTCGGAAGAACAACTCGCCGAGTCGGTTGCATGCAACACTACTTCGATGATTCTGCTCAAATCTAATGCATACAACTTATAGATATGGGTTCATAAAGCTTGGCTACCACGTAAAGTTTCCAACATTACGTGTACAAATGCATGAAAATGGATTTAAAGGCTAAAAAGACACTTGAAGAAATAGATCTAGGGCTTTCAAGAAAAAAAGGCTCCATAAAGGTGTTAGATCCACAACTTTGGGACTGAAACATGGCTAGACCCGGAGTCCAATCATCCCAATGTGATTTCTCCACAAAAAATAAGCTAAGGAATGGATAAAATGGTCTAAATATGATTTAACAAAGGAGAAATAATCATAACAACAGAGGGGATCCGATTTTTACCTTAATAACTCTGCAATAGATGCAAGATCTTGGACCTTCTTCTACTCCCTTGGATCTAGCTACTTTTTCTCTTCCAAAACTTCAAGATTCACACAATGAATGCTCAAAATGCTCAAGGAAAGGTTAGGGTTTTCTAAATGATGCTCTGAGGGTGAATGGGGACGAGGTTGGGGCTCATAACATGGCTTAAATAGGGTGCAAAGCCCGGAGATTTAGGGTTTCATTTAGACTAATGGACTCGCCGAGTCGCCAATGCAAACGTGCTCGAAATCCCATCTCTACTCGACGAGTCGGGCTACTGACTCGTTGAGTCCATCTTGAAACTTGAATAAATAATAATATTAAATAACATATCAGAATCGGGGCGTTACATACAAGCAATGGTTATATTTAACGACTTTAAGAAGATTTTGAAAGTGAAAAAATGCGGTTGAATGTAAAGAACTTGTCTTGAGCGAAAAATCTTGGAAAAAAATGTTTGATTACGGTAAAAGTGATGACTCCTTTGTTAAGGCTTTTGCGGTTATATGATTCAGATGAAAAGCCTCCATTGGGTTATGTTTATGAGGGAATATATCAGGAAAAATGAGGAGTAAATGAATTATTTAAGAAGAAAGAATTATACAAGCCTTATACTGAAATAATCGATCGTCGTTAGGATACGATGTTAAGAAAAAGTATTCATTGTGCAACGTATTGGTTGAATCCAGTTTTTTAGTATAATCATGAGAATGTTTGTTATAAGAGAGAGGTGTTCCAATGTGTTCTCAGTAATGTTGAGAAGAATTTTTCCAGTACAAGCATTTTAGATCTTACATTGTCTCTACGGAAGTTTCGTGACAGTGAAAGTACTTTTTGGTATATCTAGTGTCGTTGCTTCTTATACTAGTACTCGTCCAGATAACATTTAACTTTTGTATACTATTATAAACTATATTATTGTGAAATATATTTTTTTCTAACCATTTCATGTGTAGATGAGTGGTGAAAGTTATTTGGCGGAGATACTTCGATATTACAAAAATCTGCTATTAGAATAATAAGTCAAATAAGAGGAATCAGTTGGAACATCAAAGACTAAATGATATTGTATTTGTGCACTACAACTTGCGTTTAAAAAATAAATACATTATATTATAATAAAATATTTATTTAATAGCAATGTCATTTTATTTTCACAATTTTTTTGTGAATGATTTTGTAGACTCAAGGTTAATAAAAGGTCTTACGATCCTATTGACTACGAATATATTGGTTAGATGAACTTTTGGGTGGTTAAAAAAAGAGCCGGAAGGAAAAGTTGATTACAACGATTTAGAAAATACACTTGACGAGCAAGAGCATGAATCAACTTCTCAAACATGAGGTGACATTTTTTTCCCATAAATATTAACGTAGTGTTGTAATTTTAGTTTATTATTAATCTATTATGTGATGTTAACATTGTTCTTTTATATTGTAGAAAAAGAAACTGTTCTGTTTTTTATAATGATCAAGTTGACAATGAATTTCATTTACTAAGCGATCGTGAGATTGATGCAAATAGCACTCCAATGTCTCAAAATCCATAATTTGATTTGACCTTGATGCGCTACTTTTCATCTAAAACTACATTTTTTGTTTAAGTATTACGTTTTATGTTATTTTTGGATGTATTTGCATTGATGTAAAATTTATCGCAATGCATTTTTTTAAAGTGTTTCGATCGATTTACAAATTTTTTTATCATATGTATTTTTAATATTGAACTTGTGAATGTTAGATTCTTGGTTTTATCTTAATTATATTATAAAGTATATTTAACTTTTCTTGAATTTTAAGAGGTACATACTAGATGACTCAATGTACAAATCTGTTATGCACAAACCGCACATCTTTTTATGAACAAAAATAATTATAGTAAAAAAATATTTAAGGAAAGAAAATCAATTAACTTTATTTTTTTATTTTTCATTTCTAGCGTGGGCATGATATTTACCCAAAAGTCGGATATGAAAATTTTCTAACATATTACTCAGAAATTTATAGTTATTGAAATAATCAAATAACATTTTCTAAAAAAACCAATCATCAAAATAGTAATAATTGTCACCGCCGCTTTGTGCGGGTGCATACCTAGTATAATATTATATATGTAGAAAAATAAAAAATACATAAAAAATCAGAAAACCGGTTGAACCGACAGTTAAACCAGGACCGGTTCAATTAATAACTCGGTTTTTAAAACATTGCTTATATCCAAAATCCATTTTGCAAAAGTCTCCGTTTCTTGAATATCAAATGTTAGAACACTTAACCTCATGTAAGAGGAACTTAAAGAAACATTAACAATGTCTTACCTGCTTCCATTAGGGACAAGAACAGTGTCGTGATGTTTTTGCTAATGAAAATTTGCTGCCACATAAGTTTTACCGTTCAATATTTGCCTATGAATAGGATGTGATATCATTGTTGCCTACCAATAAAAAGAAATGTATTAAATGAAAATATTTGTTGCTTACCAATAAAAAGAAAGGTGTTAAATGAAAATATAGTTTAATTGTGCCTTCCTTATTGGTTATTAGTTATTCTGGATAAGCTTTTCATCTGTATATATGCACCAATCAAAATTACCGATGACAACAAAAACTATCTTGGGGTGGCAAACACGTAGCGACACACAAGGGTGGACACATGATTTCATAGTTGGGGTTGCACGAGAAGATTAGGGGTTGCACGGTAGTAGAAAAAATAAATTTTTTTAAAAATTTCAAATTTTTTTCCAAATTTAAGATTTGTCGTGCCACCCTGGAACCCCTAAATCCGTCACTGGTGACACATGCCATGTAACCTAGTTGATTTTACAATACCAAACATAATTTTAAAAACACATGTTCTAGTTAGAGTAGGTAGGTATCTTTAATTAAGTATGTTTTAAACATGTGTTTGACCATTTCTCAACCGGTATATATAATCAAATTTTATTGTCGTAAACATTTAGGTAAGACAATTTTTTATAATAAAAGATTTACAATATTGACATAACCCACAACTTTAATGAACAGATTATATTTCTTTTTGATAGAAACTTCATCCTAGAAAAAAAAAAAGCCATTATATTTCTTTTAGCCAAGACAAATTAAAAAGAAAAACTATTATGCTTTAAAAAAAAAAAAAGCAAATAAGACAAGTGGGTAATGCACGCTCTTGTTGTGAGATTGGGTCTTATAACCCGTTCAACCCGGAGCTACACGGTGTCGTTTTACTATCCCAGCGTCAGCCCTCAGGAGTCAGGTCAGACCAACATCGCGCGTTTCTTCCCAAAAACATTCTTTCCTCGAAAGCCGCAATCGATTAGGGATTCGCTCTGCTGTTTCTTCCTTGTTTATACAGAGCGAATCAAATTCAGGTTCGAATCATTATACATACATATTTCTTCATCCTTCCTGTTATTGTTTCCTTTTGGTTTTATACGGATTTCCGTTTGAATTTTGTATTCGTTTGAGAATTTCGATAGCAATCTTGTGCTATTGAATTTGTAGTTAGTTTAATAAATTCGATATAAGATTCATCAAGCTTGGGTTTGGGGATTTTGTAATTAAAAAGGGGTAAACTGGTTATATAGTTTCGAGGGTTTAGTGCTAATTATTTGGAGTATAAATGGGGAAACCTACGGGTAAGAAGAAGTTACAGGCTGGAGTTGAGAAAGTTGTGAAACAGAACAAAGCAGAAAGAAGTTCGAAACAAATCGATGAAGATACAGCTGTCTTCATTCAAATGTCTCAGGAGTTGAAGGAAGAAGGGAATAAACTGTTCCAAAAGCGTGATAACGAGGGGGCGATGTTGAAATATGAAAAGGCCCTAAAGTTATTACCTGGAAACCATATAGATGTTGCTTCTTTACGAACGAATATGGCTGGTTGTTATATGCAGATGGGTATCGGGGAGTATCCAAGAGCAATACACGAATGCAATTTAGCTCTTGAAGTTGCTCCCAAGTACAGCAAGGCTTTGTTGAAGAGAGCTAAGTGCTATGAAACTTTGAATAAGTTTGAGTGGGCACTGAGAGATGTTAGAATTGTGTTGGGTATGGAGCCTAACAATGTCACAGCTCATGAGATTGAAGATTCAGTTAAAAAGTCAATTGAAGGAAAGGGGCTGAAACTTGAAGACATTGAAGCTGTTCTATCACATGAATCTAATGATCCTTCTGCAGTGAAGGTTGTCAAAGTGCTGAAAGAGAAGCCGAAAAGAAGGAAAAACAATAATAGGGTTGACAGAAAAGATGTTGAAAATGGCAATAACAGCAAGATTGAAGAAGTTACAGAAAGCAGGAGTGAAGAATCCAAGGAAATCAAAGGTGAAGATGCTAAGGACAGAAAGAACAAGGCGAAGAGAGTTAGGGACAAAAGGGCCAATCATGTTGAAGAGAAGAAGGTTGAGGGTACAAATGGTATAAAAGAAGAAATAGTTGCCACAAGGACAGTGAAGTTGGTGCTTGGAGATGACATAAGGTCAGCACAGTTACCTTCTGATTGCAGCATTGGTTTTGTAAGGGAGATAGTTTGGGATCGTTTTCCTGGTTTAGAAGGCGTTCTTATAAAATACAAAGATCAAGAAGGCGATTTGATTACTATCACAACAACATCCGAATTGAGGTTAGCTGAAGCTTCAAGTGATCCTCAAGGCTCTTTGAGACTATACTTAGTAGAAGTTAGTCCAGATAAAGAGCCATCTTACGAAGGGTTCACAAATGATGGATTCCACAACACCAATAGCTTAAAATCTAGTGTTTCAGAGAACGGAAACATGGGACAAATGTCACAGATCTCACAAATCAAGGAAGTAGAGAAAGTAACAACATGTGTAGAGGACTGGATTGTCCGATTTGCAAGAATGTTCAAAGATCATGTGGGATTCGAATCTGATTCGTATTTGGATCTTCATGAGCTAGGAATGGATGTATATGCAGAAGCAATTGAAGAAACTGTCACCACTGAAGACGCCCAAAAGCTTTTTGATATCGCAGGAGGAAAATTCCAAGAAATGGCTGCTTTAGGGTTGTTCAATTGGGGGAATGTTCACATGAACAAAGCAAGAAAATGGGTTGTTTTTGCAGAAGAAGGAAATGGAAAACATGAGCAGGTGAAAACAGGATACGAATGGGCAGAAAAGGAATATGTAAAAGCAGGAAGACGATATGAAGAGGCTCTAAAGATCAAACCTGATTTTTTCGAAGGGTTTCTTGCACTTGGTCAACAACAGTTTGAACAAGCAAAGCTTTCATGGAGTTATGCAGTTGGAACAAAAACAAGTTTAGATGCAAAAATCTTGGAGCTTTACAACAAAGCCGAAGACAGCATGGAACATGGAATGCAGATTTGGGAAGAATCGGAGGAAGAAAGGTTGAATGGGTTGAGTCTGTATGATAAGTATAGGGAGGATTTGGTAAGATTGGGATTGGAGGGGTTCTTGAAAGAAGTTTCTACTGATGAAGCTGCTGAACAAGCTGCTCATTTGAGATCTCAGATGTATATTTTATGGGGGACTTTGCTTTATGAAAGATCTGTTGTTGAATTCAAAATGGATCTGTCAGCATGGGAAGAATCTTTAGCTGCTTCTGTTGAAAAATTTGAGCTTGCGGGTGCATCACCAACGGATCTTGCAGTCATTATAAAGAATCACTGCTCAAATGGAACAGCTTCTGCAGGTAATTTAGATTTTAGACAAAAAAAAAAAAAAAAAAAGTCCCCTTGTGCTTTTCTGATTTTTTACTATATTTTTCAGGTCTTGGTTTTAAAATTGATGAAATCGTTCAAGCATGGAATGAGATGTATGAGGTTAAAAGATGGCAGACTGGTGTTCCCTCTTTTCGCCTTGAACCGCTGTTTAGGCGTCGAGTCTCAAAATTGCATTCTCTCTTGGAAATGGAACATCATTGACATTTCCATTTTTACCCTTGGTGTGATTTAGTCATGTAAGTTGGCTAATCTTTTATCTCTTTTTTTTTTTTTTTTGAGATGGATTGATGATTGAAATTATACAATTGATGTAATTTACAGGTTTCTTTGTAGATTCATTGTCGTTTTCTTTTTTTAATTGTTTATTTCAAGGACAAAAAGGGTTCCGATAAGTGGCCAGAAGCCCATTTATTCATTGGTTTGGACTTTGGTGGTATACTCTTTACTGTGGGATTGATTAAAGTATTCCTTTGGTTTTATTTTTTGTATTAATTATTGGATAGTTTTGTTCACACAGATTTGAGTATTGTCTAGTGTAAAACATTCATTGTTAATTTGTTATAGCTTTCTCTTTGCTCATGGGAGCAAATAGGGTTGCAATTTGTGCATTGCTTTTGTAATTTGTTTTGTTTGTTAAGGATATATGATATGATTGTTTTTGTCAACATTTCTTTATATCGTTTCTTCTTTGTTTCTTATTTCACAATAGTCCTGATCAAAGTTTCGGTTAGGATTAGTAGGCAAATGGTTAGGGTTAGTTGGAAGTCTTTGTTTTACTTTTAACTTAACATTTTGGAATTTATATATTGCGACACTAAAGACTTACAAAAAACTGAAATTAGTTTACAGAATTATGAAAAAAGATACTACTGAATCCAAAAGTTGATTTTTATGTTTATAAAATTCATCACATCCAAGCTTAATATAAAATTACAGGATTTGCCCCTATTATCTCATTTACCAGATATATTTTGGATTTCGGATGCTTTAAAATTAAAGTTGGTTTCCTTTTTCATTCGTACTATAAGTTCTAACAAATTTTCTATCGACCCCATCCAGGTTCACGGTTTTGTTTTCTTCTTAATTAAAATGATAGCATATAATGCTCTTATTTTGTAATATACTTTGTCGTTGGTAACTTTTTTTTAGTTTTGATATTCTGCATGTCGGAGACATTATTTGGATTTGGAGTGCGAAATGACCTATATTTTGAAGGTTTGACGTTAGAGTAACATTTTTTTTTTGTGCTTTTTATATTGCATTGAGAATATTATTTAGCTGCATGTGCTAAAAATAGGACATAAGGGTAAAATACCAAACCATTGGTTTTTTATTTCGGTTTTAGTTTTTCATTTTTTAAAATATATTTTCAAGGGTTTTTTTTTTCATAGCTTTTTTCATCAATAAATGATGCTAGATTTTAACAAAAATAAATAATTTGCTAAAACATAATATAATAGGAAGTTTGTTCACATTAGTCATTGAACATTTTTAGAGGGAAATGAACTTTCGATTTTGTTTATATTTAGTCACTAGTTTTTTTTTGTTATCTCTTTGCCACTGAACTATTGAAAGTGTTCACATTTTACCCTTATGATCAGTAACAATCGGTCATAAGGGTAAAATGTGAACAGTTTCAATAGTTCAGTGGCAAAGAGATAACGAAAAAAAATTAGTGATTAAATGTGAACAAAATCGAAAGTTTAGTCATTATCCTTTTATTTTTGCCACCATTGATTTTGTAGGCTAGATTTGGATTCATTTTTTTTTTCTATTAAAATTAAAACTTCGATTTATTGGAAGCAAAAGTTTAGTATTTACAATAATGTTAAATAAAAAATCAGAAATTTAATAATCTTACGACAATAATTCTTTTTTCAGTTATATGTTAAAAAACATTATTTATTTATTTATTTCTATATTTTATTGTAATAAAAAAGGCATATTATATTTCGATAGACCAAAGTTTATCTCAAAGCTCCATCAAACACATTATTTTTTTTATTTTCAATCCTAGAATAATAATTGAGTTTGATTATAAATATAAATAGAATTTTATTTTTTGATAAAATAATTCAAATCAAGTATAAGACATGGAAACTAAAAAAAAGTTTGTAAAAAAAAAAACCTAAAGAGTTATTTTGTCTAGCATTTTATAAGGTCTAGGAATGGAAAGGGCATTAGATTAAATTAAAAAAGTTTATTTTAAAAAAATAATTTAATAGATAAACAATAAAAGAGTAAACTGCAAAATTGGTCATCGTAGTTTACGAAAAATTGTGGATAAGATCCAAAAAGTTTCCAACTTGCATGGGAGGTCCAAAATCAAATACTTTCTGTGGTTTTAGTCCTAATATTAAGAAATTTTTGTGGTTTTGGTCCAAAGAGAATTTAAAAGGACGATTTTGCCCTTCTAATTTCTTTTTTTGTATTTTTTATATATTTATTTTAATCTTTTATCAACTAAAAGTAAAAAAAATAAATGAATAGGCCTCTGTCTCTCATGGATGATATGATTATGATTATGCATTTCATCCTCTTTTCAAAAACACTAAACGCTGCTCACCATGATGATTTCCATCAGCCTAATTACATCGTAGCTTCCATCAACCTAATTTGAACAAAGATGGAGAAAACATGGTCGGAAAAATATACTCGTTGAGTTGAGACAACTCAATGATATACTAATTCCACCATTATTGGAATCAGATGCCCATGAACCTACTACAATCTCAGCCCTACCTCCGGATGCTTCCAACATCGCCGCCCATCACTACCACTCTTTATTCGTTACTTCTCAAGGCCACCTCTGACCTTTCTATATGGATTTGGGGGAAATCGAAACAGAGTCAATTAGGTCTTGGAATTGGAATCACAGAGCTTGCTGATAAGAGAGTCATTTGAAGCAAAATGTTTGGGAGGAGATGAAAGTTACCAGATTCTATGTTCGGAATCACAGAACTTTTTCGATTTGAGCATGAGACGTATGCTATGAGAGTTATCAGATTCAAAATCTTTTCATATGATTAATCCATTATGGGTGTCTTGGTCAAGAAGATGATATGAGAGACATGGAAGCCTTTCCCTTCAATCACAGGTTAGAGGTCGAACTGAACTCATATGAATCGATTCAACATAGGTCTTATAAAATTATGGGCTTGATTGCTAGGGATATTGCAAATATAGGGCTTGTAAATTTAAGATTCAAACCTGCAACTTCATTGTTGAGTGTTTCTATGTGTGTGTATCTATGTTTGTTAGTGTATATGAGTGTTGAATTAGTAAGATGTTGATAGAGAATAGATAAAGGGAGACAGGGGGACACGAGAGTGATTAAATAAGATGATGCAGGTAGAAGTAGGATTTTGCAGGTGAAAGGGAGAGGGGATGATGGCAAGGATGATGTTGGAGTTCCGATGCTTATCGGAGTTCCGGTGTTCACCGAGAATCTTGGTTTATAACAAAGCACACATCCATACACATTTTTTGTTCTGAAATTGTTCTTGATTTGCAAGTTGTGTATGAGAGAGAGAGAGAGAGAGAGAGAGAGAGAGAAAGTCAAATGGGAAGAACAAAGGAGAAGAACGACGGGTTAGGGGCGTTCTTTTTCTTTTTAATTAAAAAAGTATTAAAGTAAAAATAAGGAAATAAAAAAAAGAAGCTAAAAGGGAGAAATGGACAGTTTAACTCTTTTAGGACTAAAATCACAGGCAATTCTTGGTTTTGGACCATCCATGCAAGTTGAAAACCTTTTGGACCCTATCCACAGTTTTTGTGGAACCACATGGACCAATTTTGCAATTTTGTCATATATATATATATATATATATATATATATATATATATATATATATATATATATATATATATATATATATATATATATATATATATATATATATATATATATATATATATATATATATATAGGGTCAATGGAAAACAAAAAACTCTAAAAATCATAAAAATGCATAAAAAAATACTTAGAGAAACACAAAACTTTTTTTTTAATTTTTTACGAAAAAAAGCAGGTTTTTAAATAAATTCGCTGATATTTTTTGAAAAATTTTATTTTATTTTATTTTTTAAAATTTTTTTTTAAAAAAAATTGATTTTTTTCAACGAATTTATTAAAAAACCTGCGATTTTTTATAAAAAATTTTTAAAAAAAGCTTTGTAATCTCTAAGTATTTTTTTTATGTATTTTTATGATTTTAGGATTTTTTAGGGTTATTTTGTTTTTCAAATAAACCTTCCCTATATATATATATATATATATATATATATATATATATATATATATATATATATATATATATATATATATATATATATATATATATATATATATATATATATATATATATATATTACACTACGTGCTGGAATTGGAACAGTGGCTTGGGACCCCTCAAGCTCCACTAAGGTCCGCCACTATGTCTAACAAGATTGCTTTTTATAGAAATTGTAAACCATAAGTAATATGGTTTTAAAAAATAAGAGTAAATTACACGAATGATCCATGTGGTTTGGGGTAATTTGCATGTTTGATCCCTATTTTTTTTTAAAACTCGGAAGGTCCATAAAATTTGTTTTTGTTGCGCGTTTAATCCCTGTCATACTTACAAAGACTATTTTTCCCCTTATCATTTAATTTATTTAAATAATGTGAGACATGTAAGGTAAAAGTAAGGTGAGATGGAAGTGAGTTAGGGGTGTATTTATTTAAATAAATCAAAAAATTAAGGGAAAAATAGTCTTTTTAAATAAGACAGAGACCAAACGCAATAAAAACAAACAATAGAGACCTTACGAGTTAAAAAAATAAGTTAGGAACCAAACGTGCAAATTATCCGAAACCATAAGGACCATTCGTGTAATTTACTCAAAAAATAAATGTAACGCACAAGAATTTAAGCCAAATTTTAAATTTTCAAAACACGTCGAATTCATCAAAACATTACAATTTTGTTTTCAAAATACATTTATATCAGAGTTTTCCCAGAAACATAACGTAATAGGAGGAGTTGTACGATCATGCCTTCGCCTTGCCGCGATCCCCAGAGGTACTTGAAATAATAAACTGAAACTGTAAGTCCAAGAGCTTAGTGAGTTACCCCCCAAAATACTGATACACATATAGTCTGTATAACCATATCACATCATAATATATCATAACAAATTGAGCAGAACAACACATAACGGGTCCACAGCTTTACAGACTGGAATACCCCTGGGCCCACAGTGTGAGTCTGGAATGCCTACCGGGCCCTCAGCTCACATTTGGATTGCCACCGAGCCCTCAGTACGAGTTTGGAATGCCTACTGGGCCCTCAGCTCGTATCTGGAATGCCCCCAAGTCCTCAGTATGAGTCTGGAATGCCTACCGGGCCCTCAGCTCATATCTGGAATACTCTAGGGTTTGTTGTCTACCGCACGGAGCAGTACAACCTCAACCCATCCTACATAACATATCACATGTAACAAATAATGCACATACAGGAAATCAATTAGTATCACAGGTAGTCCTACAGACCTACCCTCAAGCGTATCAAACTAGCATGCATAACTAACTCATACTCAACATAAAACAACTACTAGGATATCATATCCAATAGGCCGACCTTGGTGCCTTAGATCCCTTAGTATAGTGAGGATAACTCACCTCGCAACTGTCATCGGAAATAAGAAAGCTCAACTCCCGGGTCCAACACAAACTCCACCACCTATATGTACCACCCAACCTTTTTCATAAATCTCCCAATCCCAGAAACCAACATAATTCAACTGGTCAACCCTTGGTCCAAGTCAAAGTCCACAGTCAGAGTCAACAGTCTATGTTGACTCAACTCGCCGAGTGCAGGTCACCAACTCGCCGAGTTCTTCCTGAATTCGAGAAGTCGTGAAATCCTTGATTTGCTCGTCGAGGTCCCCTTTTAACTCGTCGAGTTCTTATGCGGCCAAGATTTGGAAGAAGCCCTAGCCAACTCGCCGAGTTCAAGGCAATCTTCAACGAACTCGTCGAGTTGTTCATCCAACTCGCCGAGTTCATGGCCATCTTCAATGGACTCGCCGAGTTCCTCATTCAACTCGTCGAGTCCATGCAGTTCTTAATCCATGCAGATGCTTTTTAAGCCATGGAAAGGCCCCAGATTACAGATCCAAGCTCCTAAGGCATGTTTATCACGTAAAGTTGCAATCTAAGCTCTTGTACAAGCTAGGAACTTTATGGATCTAGAGGTCAAGGGAAGTCCAGATCTGAAGTTACAACTTCAGATCTTAGCTTAAACATGGAGATCCCTTCATAACACCCATCCAAGAGAGGTTCAAAGTGAAAAGAGCTTAAGGAACAACCTAATACCTTCCAGAGAGTGATGACTGATGAAATCCCTTAGCTTCCCACAAGTTCCTGGCTTTTCTTTTCCTTGCTTCTTCAAGTGCTTCCTTCTCCAAGGTTACTCCTTCAAGCTTGGACACACCAAAGAATACACACACACAATTTAGGGTTTGAGAGGGACAAGAAGCAGTAAGGGGAGGCTGGTGGAGGCCAATGATCCTTTAAATAGGGCGTAAAACCCCTAGAATTTAGGGTTTCATCTGCCAGCCCCTACTCGCCGAGTCCCTTAGTGGACTCGTCGAGTATGTCACTAAACATGTGTTCCATTCCCACTGCTACTCGATAAGTAGGGCAACCAACTCGCCGAGTAGGACATAAGACCAATTATTCTTTAATTAAATTCATACCTGGAATCGGGATGTTACAATAAAAAGTAAAAAAACAATTTTTTATCCACCAAAATTCTTTAAGTGACGATGCTTCTCATGATGATATTAATATATAAACACTCTATGGATTTAAAAACAAAAAACAATTAATTATAACATAATATGGACGAACCCTCGTTACAAAAGGATACTTGATTTTTATTTTGGTCGACACAATGGAATGAAAACATGTACTAAACGAGAGTTTTTGTTTTTATTAAACCGTTGTCTATCCTTCTTTCGCTCCTGTTGTAATGTGTCGGAGATGCATATAGCGGTGGAATAGAGCTGTGGTGATTACCGACAATGAAGATGATGATGGTTATCGGCTTACGAAAATTCTGGAGGAAAAAAAGGAGGCTGACGATTTTTATAGAAAGTGGGGAAAAAGATTATTAGGGTTAGAATATATCAAGCCATATTTATAAAAAAAATAATTATGGAATTAAGTAAAACTACCAATCTATCTTTATTTGTTTTAATAATAATTTATTTATTCTTTTTAAAATGATTGGTCCACAATAATTCTTACATCCACACAATAAATAGTTAGAACATATGAACCTCTATATATATATATATATATATATATATATATATATATATATATATATATATATATATATATATATATATATATAGATCGGTGAAGTGATAAATATTTTCAAAGTGTAACGCAGACATAAAAATGATAATAACACTTTTTTGGTGTGGTTGGGAAGCAGACATACCCTAGTTTCCAAATTATCTTCATTTTTTCCTTAAAAATATGGAGTAAAAAATAGGATAACTTGTGTTTAATCTGATATACCCAATTTGTTTACTCTAAAAAATATATTCCTATTATATACATTTTTGTAACTTTCATATATTATCGAATAAACACTTCTACTAATTAGTTTTAACAAATATATATTCTACTTTTTTTAATTACAATGATATTATAAATTATGTTATAATTAAATTATAACAAAAGAAATTATCCATGTATAGCGAATTTTGGATTAATTATTAATTTATTAAAAACTATTAAAAAAATAACACACTTATAAATAAATAACAATACAGGTTAAGGTGAGCATTTGGACCGGTGGATCGGATCGGATCGTTTTTTTGGACCCCCGGGCCGTTTTTTTTTGACTTTTTTGACTTTTGTTGACTGATTAATCCCGCCAAACCCGATTAATCATAAATTTCCAATTAATGTCCTAATCCTCGACGGTTGAAGAACGCCAAACAATTAATCCACGATTAATCGCCGATTAATCCCGATTTCTGCAACCATGCTAGTTAGTAAAAGACAGCCACGACTCCTAAAAGCATAAAGCAAGTAACATTCGAGCATTGAGTACACATAATCAAACATATACTACTCATACTGTCACACATATTAATCTGTACTAGCATGCAGTTCTCATAAAGCTAATACACATATAACAGGCACATAAGGCATCCTTCCTAGATACTTAGTCCTAATTTAGCATGCAATTCTCATAAAGTTGATAAACATATCATAACATAAACATGTATGGGTAATTTGAGAGTACTTACTTGAGCTTGGCTAATTGCATGCACCACACCCTTTTCACTTTTTTCAAAATTCATTTGCTTTTTCTAAAACTCTTTTCTTTTCTCAAAATCCTTTTTACAAAATTGACTTTTCTTTTGAAAACTGCTTTACCAAGTCCTTAGTTTGAGTTTAGACATACCTGAAAGTGTGCCTGAATCCCTCAAACCAATGCTCTGATACCAACTTGAAACATCCCAAAAATATAGTCCGAAAATTTCGTTTTTAAGTCATTAATAAAACCATAAATCGTCCGTCATCATAAAGAAAATCAAGAACTATGTATCTCAACACTTCATGTCAAATACTGTATCAACATCAAATAAGAAAATATCAGAGTCTAAAACAATCCCAGGCTGGAACTATGGTGTGTGTCATGCGATCATCTGGAGCCCTTCCCCTTGCTAGTGGAAGTATCTGAAACCAAACTTAAAAACTATAAGCACGAAGCTTAGTGAGCTCTCCTAAACTACCACATACCATACGATAACATATACTAACACATACTGAGCCTTGCTTACTGCATCGGGCGCCAACCAGCATCAGACTAATCCAACATCGGGCCCACTCGACATCGGTGCCCACCCGGCATCGGACTGAAGTCTGGAATATATATCATAACACATATCACATAAACATATAACACATAGACAAAATAAACTTCCTTGGGCTTGGCCCGGCATCGGACCGAAGTCCGGTACATATAAAATTAATTTTGCATCGGGCTTACCCCGACATACATAACACATAACATGCGTGAATCACAAAGACATCAATCATACATATACTCTTCTCGGGACCGCCTCAGCATCAAACCAAAGTCCGGAACATATAAGTTGCTTCGGGCTAACCCCAACACCGAACCTAAGCCTGACATATACTAACATTTATAAACAGGCCGACATTGGTGCCTTTGACCCGTTCCTACTGGAGGAAAAACTCACCTCTCAATCTGGCTGCTGAAAACTCGTAACCTCAACTATAAATAGGGATGCATGCTTAGTCATTTGGAGTCTGGTGTCTTGTATCTTGTATCATTAGCGAGTAGGACAGATCTCTAGTGAATTATACTTGTAACCTTTGCTTGAAAACTCTAAAATAAAGAATACTCTCCTCCTGCCCGTAGATGTAGGTCACCTTAGCCGAACCAAATAAATACAACGTCTTTGTGTTTTTTTAGTTTTGCTTGTTATCCACATTACATCCTCACAAGGGTCATCAGAACTTGGCATGTGGCATCAGATTTGTTTTGAGTCTTGACAAATATCGTCTATTTTCCGTAACAAGTGGTATCAGAGCTGCGGTTGTGTTCTGTTGATTGAATATGACATCTTACAAGTTCGATTTGGAAAAGTTTAATGGTTCGAATGATTTCTCTTTGTGGAAGGTGAAGATGAAGGCTCTTCTATTTCAACAAAGGTTAATTGACTCTTTGATTTTTGCGAGATTAATTGACTTAACATGAAGTGCATGTTTAATCTCTTCTACATTTCTTCTTTCTCGTGACGGTATGTCACATATCACAAGTCCGGATAGTAAATCGTCCATAAAGAAACATGTGATACCCGACCCAAGACTCTAGGGTTAGAGACGATCTAATTTTGTGAGACCGTGAAACGCATTTTTTTTTTATTTTTAAATTTTTTTTTTTAGTTAATTCAAGTTCCGAAAATAATATTTAAAAAAAGAATTTTTTGATTTTTCCATTTATTTTGCATTTTAAAATTATTTTTAGAATATGTACAATTTAATATTCTATTTAGAATATTTCACGTATTTTTAAAAAAAAAAAAGATTTTTTTTTAGTTAGTTCAAGTTCCGAAAATAATATTTAAAACTTTTTTTTTTAGATTTTTCCATTTATTTTGCATTTTAAAATTATTTTTTAGAATATGTCAGTGTAATATTCTATTTAGAATATTTCATGTATTTAAAAAAAAAAAAAACGGGATTTTTTTATTTTTTTTATTTTTAGTTAATTCAAGTTCCGAAAATAATATTTAAAAAAAGAATTTTTGGATTTTTCCATTTATTTTGCATTTTAAAATTATTTTTAGATTTGATCTTACGGTCTCATAAAATTAGAATGGTCTCAAATGAACCTCTCTCTCTCTCTCTCTCTCTATATATATATATATATATATATATATATATATATATATATATATATATATATATATATATATATATATATATATATATATATATATATATATATATATTATAAACTCCTAATCCTATTACTTATAATTAAATAGGCCGCATTGTGTTCCTTTTTAAGTTTTTTGGTGTTTCGGGCTCGTCACTTACTCAACTACGGGAATTTGCAATATAACATCAAATATGATATTTTAAACTGTTTTTTACATTATTTCTTTACAACCCATTAATATATTGTTGCATCGAAACGGTATAAAATAGTATAATTCCAAATTACCATTTTAATGTTAAAACTGTTAAGGATTGAAGATAATCTAAATCTATAAACATGTTTTTGTATGTAAACTTAGAAATTCAAATAGGTCAACCAAGGTTGAAATGAAAAAAAAAAAAAGATAAATATGTGATGGCTAACTTCAGAGAAAAGATTATCAAGACCAGGTGAAAATTCCAACCCCATTTTATAGAAACAATTTGGATTGGGTCGGAAAAAGAATTCTAAGTACTTAATTATATCATCCTTTTTAACATCTTACATTTATTAATTACTATCTTACCATTATACTTCAATATTTTTAATAAGATTTATATTATTTCGAAAGATATATAAATTACGATAGCATGTAATTTATTAATACGAAAAGTGGTTACTTTTTTGCTTTGTAACGCTCTATAACAAATATTTAGCTAACATGACATATGTAAAATACCAAATATTTTTCTTTTTAATTAATGTTTATACATAAATCATTTTTATTTTAACCTCTTATAATAGTACACAAATATGAACAAAGTTTTGTTCATACAACAAAACCCGACCAAACCTCCACTTTGTATATTTAATGACATTCACGATTAATTATAAGAATGTGGACATAGGTTCAGGAGCTGAAAACAAGGTTGTAAAAATCTTTTGACGGTAACTCGACGGTTGATTATGGTCAAACGATTAATCGGTTTGACAGCAATTAATGGGGACCTAACTTACTAATAAACTATTTTAAAACTTACTATATCCTTAGTCAATTAGTATTTGAAACTTTAACATTTTGAAAATTTAAAAAATTTGTTATAATATTTGAAAATTTGAATATTTAAAAATTAAAATTTTTGAATTTTTGAAAATTTTGATGTAATATTTGACTAGTTGATTTTTTTTTTAAATATTCCCGCCTAGAAGAGCCATGGACCGTCGAGGACCGCCTAGCCGACTTTGACCGATATTTACTAATTTTCGTCAATCATCCTTATTCGTAATTAATTGCAGACCGCCTAGGTCGATAATTACAACACGGCTTGAAAGATAGAAGTTATAACGCTCTCATGCAAGGCACAACTGAGAATGGATAGAGGTCCAGTGAAAGAAAACAAAACAAAAAAAAAAAAGAATATGGATGGACAGCTCTCTAACAAACGTGTTCGTGGATGGATTTCCCGAAGACAAATCAAAGGCGGAACTATGGAAGCTGTTTACGAGATTCAGACAGATGGTCGATATATTCATCGACGGTTGGCAACAATACCATAGATCGAAGTTCGCCTTCGTAAGATAATAGAGGAGTGCAAGACGAACTGAAATTGGGGAAACGCTTACAGAGAATCAAATGTAGGGAATTATATCACTTTTAGTACTTAAAGGATGTTGTTATTTAATCGTTTTTTCTGCATTTAATGTTGATACATATCAGTTTTCTACACCCAAAATGAGTTTATTATTAAGAAAAATAAAAACAATTATTAGCCACGACACTATTACCGGGGACCATGAGTATTACCGGCGAAGATTTCATTAGTGGTGACTGTAGGTATTACCGACGGCAGGAATATTATATGTGACAAGAGTCTTTAGCGGCAATTTTTTTCCTCCAGCAATAAACATATTTCTTGTGGTGTTTATCCATTTTGGTCATGTATTATATCTATTTATTTTGTATTTTATCATTCAGGGGAAAATACACAAAATAAGTGTATTGCTTATGGTTTTGTCATTGTTGAGGACTTGTAATGTTTGAGGATGTTTAGAGTATTATCAAGTTTTTTTTATTATTTTTTCTTAAATTCTTTTTCTTAACGTATAATTGTAAAAGGAAAAGTTTATGGTAATTGCTTAAAAGTATGTGTTATGTGATTGTATGGATTTGGGCATTTAAGAGTGTTTTGGAAATAAAACATTTAAAAATATGATTATTGGAACATTGCATTTGGACTTATGTTGCATCTTTAAAAAGATTAAAATGATATTGTTTTTGTTTCGCATGAGGAGGTTGAAAATTGTATGATTGTATAGCTTTTAAACTCTAAGTTGAAACTCATATATGAAAGGGAAAAGAGAATAGATAATAGACAAATATGGTAATTAAAAAAAGAGTTTACATAAAAATGGAAACCATGCATAAATGGAAATCTGCTCAAGTATCATGATAACGTTAGCCGTCAATCTCTGTTTTGCCATGATACATCTTTTACACATATCACCACATTTTGCTTTTTCTTAACCCAAAAGATCTTCCATGTGCAAGACACACTACTAACAAATACGACGAACACAGAAAAGTGAAAAAGAAACACACACTCTCTCTCTCTCTCTCTCTCTCTCTCTCTCTCTCTCTCTCTCTCTCTCTCTCTCTCTCTCTCTCTCTCTCTCTCATCCTTGTTTCATTCACTCACGAAGCCTTGCAGTTCAGTTCATTGCAGTTCGTCGCTCAAGCACAAGAAATCACCATATCATTCTCCACATATACACAAGGTTAGCATAACTTCCTCTTAAAATCTTAGATTGATTCTTCATAGCATCTTGACTAGCCCCCGTTTTTTTCATTTTCAGTCACATTCCTTTTCTTGCAATACCTAAGGGTAATGTATACCAAAGGAAAACATATCCTGTTATTGTGTGGAAATGTACGATTTTCAACCTCTCTAGACCAAGAATTTCTTAGGGTGAGGAAGGAACTTCTCATATCCAAAGTTGCATTAACATACGACCATTGTGCGAAAAACAAAGCAAATGCTAATGGTCAAATTTACAGAATTGCTCAAAAGATTCACTGCCAGATAGTTGTGAATTGCTGGAATGATGTGGCTGATATGAGAAGAAGGTTACTAGCTAGGCATATACGTAATCTGCAGAGAATATGTATCTGCTAGGGCTTTATTCAAGGAATTTTACTTTTATAAAGATGAACGATGGGTTTGGCTTACAAAAGGTTTGGTTATTTCCGAGTTTTACCTCATAGCAGTGGCATGTTATTTTATACTTCTAAAATGTGGAATTTCTCCAAGTAAGTACGTGTTTACCCCTCTGGTTAAAGCGTCTTCTGAATTAAGATCATTAAAAGTGATCAAATTTTTTGATGAGCAAATTACGAAGCTGGGCTTTGAGGATAACCTTCACATGCATATCTACTGCCTTACTACAATCTTATTCAAACAAAAACTGTATTGAAGACACACCCAGGGTCTACAACAAGATCAATAAAAAAGATGAGTTGTGTGTGAGTTCGATCCTCTCTTGTTACTCACAAAGGAATGATTTCAAACAAGGTTCTCCGCATATTGAATGAAACCAGGGCAACCGGACTTGAACCGGGGATAGAAAACTACACAATCGCCCGTGGTGTCTCTGAAGCAGATACTAAAGTCGTGACAGGGATTCATGGAATGGTGATAAAATGTGGATACATGATCAGCTCACATATGGTCAGCAAATTGATGTCAGTGTATATAGATTGCAAAAGGCTCTCCGATGAGAGAACTTGTTAGGAAATGTAACCAATGATAATATCAATCAAATTGTTTGGAACGTGTTGATCCAAGGATACGTTGAAAGCAATCTCATAATTGAAGCCATCGGATTGCTTTCAAAACTATGCTCTAGATGTGAATCGGTTAATATGCCACAGGTATTGAAAGCATGCTTATTTCTCGGATTCATACGTCTTGGTAAAGAAATCCACTGTGCAATGAAAAGAGGCATCATAGCTACCGACATCTACAGTGAGACAACCTTGCTAAATCTTTATTCGATTGAATCGAAGAATTTGGCCACTTATAACTCCATGATATCTGCATATGGGGAGCAAGGTCTTTTAGATGAATGCCTTTCTCTGTTTCACGAGATGAAAGGAATGAGACTCAAGCCTGACGGGGTCACCTTTTTAGCCATATTGCAGGGATGTAGTCATGGGAAACAAGTTGACGAGGGACGCTACTATTTCAAAGAAATGAAGGTCCGTTATCGAATTTCCCCTTCTGCTCTGCATTACGGATGTTATGTTGGCATTTTTACAAGACCTGGGCTTTTCATTTGTACAACTTTAGAGGCATTTAACCTGGCAGAAAAATGGTTAGAGTATCCACCTCATAATTCAAAGATCACTCCCATGAATAGATGATTATGCTTCTACACTATTACCAGCATCTAGCTTTTGATTTATTTCACTGATATGTTGAGAAAAAGTAAAAGGATTTGCTTAATAATATTTTGTAACTTGTGAATATGATGAACCGATCATAGCACAAATATTTTTGGGAATTAAGTATGACTCGTGTCAAACATTATGTTGCTTAACATCAATAATACACAATCCAACACCCAATTTTGAGCTCTTACTTTGCATTTTCAAATATGTCCGCAAGGAACTTTTCAGGCCCAAAAACTCCTAAAAAGAACAACAAAACCAGAACAAACCTCCAATTCGTATATTTAATGACATTGACAATTAATTATTAGAATGTGGACATAGATTCAGCAATCGATCACTTGAAACATAGAAGTTATAGCTCAAATGAAATTAAATTACCTTTCCTTCCTTCATGGCAACCACGGATCAAAACTCCAACACCTAATCGAATACGTTATCCTGTTTCAACATTGTTCTCTGGCAAGCCCGTTCTCTTGTTGAAGACTTCGATGTATAACAATTATGGTGTTAGCAGTGCAGTTTGGTGCAGTTTTAGAGTAAAAACCACAAATGTGTTATTGCGGTTTGGTACGGAATGTTTGTATAATTTACTGATTGTTTAACTTACACTACATCGACTTAAATCATAATAGTATATGTTATTGACCACATTTTAAAACATAGAAGGTAATTAAATGATATGTAATAGATGGATTAGTTGTAAAAATTGTTGAATAATAAAAGAAAATGCATGAGTCTCTCGTGGAGCTTGATACTGAGGTGATCACACCCTCTAATCAAATGGAATATGTGTGGTATATTTTCATATGGATGCCATTCAAATTAATAGTTACTTATGAAATAAATTTGATAAATATATAATTTGTATTCACGTTATATTTTAGTTACATATTGAGTTATAAAATTTTAAAAGTATACAAAATATATTAATTTTTAAATAAACTTAGTCAATAATTATTATAAATATTAAAAAAAACACTTATTTTTTGCTAGATATATATATTTTTTTTGCTCTCTAATCAAATATTGTAACTACCATATTAATCTACCACTCATACATAATACATTTGTTTTAACTTTCATGTTTTCTTATATTCTAAACAAATAAATTTTGTTCGTAATATATATATATATATATATATATATATATATATATATATATATATATATATATATATATATATATATATATATATATATACACACCTGACATAACTCTAAGGCTAGTAGTTGACGTAAAAATTTAACAAAATAACGCGTTAAATCATATAATTCTATACATATCAATAATAGTAGAATATATATATATATATATATATATATATATATATATATATATATATATATATATATATATATATATATATATATATATATATATATATATATATAAACAACCACCTTAATTTACGCTTTACAAACGACGTGGTTCGTCACAACTTGTAAAAACTTGAGTAGGGATGAGAATTTGGCCCGAAAACCCGAACCGAACCGAAACTTGAATTAGGCCCGAATAACCAATTTGATTCGGGTATCTATATTATGTTTATTCGGTTCGGGTTACCTAAATAAGAGCTTATTCGGTTCTAAATACTAGACCCGAATAAGCATTCATGTTCCATTTTCTCTTATCGATAGAAATCAAATTCAAGATTCACACTTCTGTCATTGCCATTCATAATAGAAAAAAACCCTACACTCGTTCTGGTCGTTTCAAAATCGACCAATCTTGTCTACTATTTCCAAACTCGAAATCACTTCTGTCGATCAATTCTCTTGTTTCAGACTTCCAAAAATCGACCTTTCCTATTGTATCTGAGTATTCACGAATACCGACTTTGTCTAGTCATGGAAAATTAGGCTTCAAATGAAGAAACTAAAGTAAGAAATTAATTCTCATTATGTTAATCTACTATGTAAATGTTATTCTTTCAATGTGTTATTGTGTTATGTTAGTTTTTGAATGTTTTACGTTGATGTATAAAAGTACATTATTATTCTATTACTCGGGTTATGGAATCATAATACAATTTATTCGTTTTTTCAGTTATATTAGGTCCTTAATCATCATATATATGTTATTCAGGTAATAACCGAACCGAACCGATTAATACCAGAACCGACCGAACCCGTAATGGTTAATCGGTTCAAACAATTACCCTTTATTCGGTTTTCGGGTTATTCGGGTTCTGATCGGTTCGGTCCAATTCTGGCCCGAATAACATCCCTAAACTTGACGTTAGACATTGCCGCCAAATCAGGTCTAACTTTATTTAGAAAATATTATATATAAAATTAGAGCTTCTATGAATGGGAGATTAAATTTAATTAGTTAGTGATTAAGCGGTATTTATAAATAATCACTGTTTTGTATTAAAATTTTAAGATCATTTGTTTAGTTACATGTACATATAGAATACGTCATGTGTTTCCAAATATTGTTTTAATTTAACAGATAAGCTAACGTTAGTTTTTGACTTCCAAATGATATATCCACAAGTATGCTAGTAGAAAATAAAGGTAACTATCAAAATCAATATCAATATCACCTAATATTATAAGACAAACAAAAACAAAAGTATGTCACATTCTATTAACAGAAAGCAT
This sequence comes from Lactuca saligna, assembly GCF_052625555.1. Classification (NCBI taxonomy): domain Eukaryota; kingdom Viridiplantae; phylum Streptophyta; class Magnoliopsida; order Asterales; family Asteraceae; genus Lactuca; species Lactuca saligna. Next base: position 179,111,681 of record NC_136422.1, on the reverse strand, counting down.
TACTTTACATCACAAAAAATATGTACACGTCTTTATAGTTCGATAAAAAATCAATAAACAAAAAGATAAATACAACCAGAAACTACTTCTTTGATTACGAATAATCGATCAAATAGAGTGGCAAATTACTTAAACGCCCCTTCACAGTTAACATGAGAGGAAACTGGCACGAAAATGAAAGGAGGGTCCCAAGCGTAAAGAAACTGGACAGTCGCAAAAGGAGGTATTGGGCGGCCTCCGTTGACAGTGCAATTATTCCCGACCGGCGCAAACACATCCGGATCAACTTTCTCGACCGTCTTGAAACCATCACAAGAGACTGTAAGGGCTTGCTGTGGGCATTTGCATGTGTTTATAAAACTGACTTTCCATTCTTGTTTACCTTCTATCAGTGCAGAAGTTCTTTCTGTCCCCACTGTTATATCTTTCAATTCGCATTCACAGAAACCTAAAAGGCAAGTGGAAGTGGTTAGGGACATGTTACATCGATATCGATGTGTAAACATATAAACAACTCAAATTGGAATTACCTAGCTATGAGACGTTTAATCAATTATTGCCTTGATTTATATCATGAAATATCGTATGAACACACAATAAAAATCTTTAAGCGAATAAAAATTAACGAGACCAACGCTATTGTTTGTATGTAAAAAAAAACAGAAAATTTGTGTGGAGTTCGTCCATCACTAAAGTTTGAATTCCGACACACGACGGATGACCAAGAAATCATGTAATTAATCACCTTTGAAGAGAAGATTGAAGAGAATAATTGCAAGTATAGCCGTCGTTGCCATGAGCTTGGAGCGCTCTCTCTCTTCTTCTTAGATATCTCTAGTTTGAGTTTTGTTGGTGGATTGTATACTTCTCATATATATATATATATATATATATATATATATATATATATATATATATATATATATATATATGCCCCAATAGATAAAGCTAATGCGCCCACTTAGCATTTATAGCGTTGATATATACTTATACCAAAACATTGAATTGATAACTAAAACAAAAATATAATTAGAAGTTATTGACTAGTCTCGATACAACATTATCGAAAAGACAATTAGAAGTTATTGACTACTCTGAATACAACATTATTGAAAAGCGTTATTGCCCGAAAATCCTTGTATTTTGATTTAGATTTCGAAAAAACCAATTCCTTTTAAAACAAAATAAGACCTAAAATCGGATACTAATTTGTATATAGAGTTGATATTTTTGGTTGCAAATCGACCAACGACCGCAGGGGTGCAAACGAGCCGAGCCGAGCCCGAGCCTAGCCAGGCTCGGCTCGGACTCGTTTAAGTTATATGAGGCTCAAGCTTGAGTTCGGCTCGATTTGAGCTTTCTTGTACTGACCTCGGCTTGAGCTCGTAAAGAATAATATAAGCTTGGCTCAGGCTCAGGCTTGATTCATTTTTTATCTGACATGCCTAAATAAGCTTAAGCTTGGTTCGAGCTTATTAAGAAACTCATTTACTTATACTCTAAATTCAATTATTCTCCTAATATGTTTTTATTTTAATATATATATATATATATATATATATATATATATATATATATATATATATATATATATATATATATATAATAATAATAATAATAATAATAATAATAATAATAATAATAAATTATATTATATAAAAACTTGTTTAGGCTCGCGAGCCTAATCGAGCTTAATGACATAGGCTTGAGCTAGAGCTCGTTTAATAAACGAGCTTAATATTAAGCTTGAGCTCGGTTCGGGCTCGTTTAAAATCGATTTTTAGTTGAGCTTTTAACGATCCGATCCTAAGTAGCTCGCGAGTAGCTTGACTCATTTGCACCCCTAAACCATCGGTTACCTAGACGATGTGGCAGCCACCATGTGTGTAAATGGGACCATTACATGGAATCATGGATACATTGGTGGAGTAGGATGTGGCCTCCATCTTTGTAAACCGAGATCTATGTGCTTTGTTGCAATAATAACCTTGTTAGTTGATCTCGTGGTAGCTTCCTAACACCAAAGCTTTCATATCCAACGGTTAAGTTTTCGATATCAGCTCCAGATGCTTGGTAATCATTGCTTCTGTTTTCTGCTAGAAATCAACAATGTTTTTTTGGTGATCTTCTGCTTTTCTCCTTGCTATTTGATTCTATATGTTTGATGTGATTTAGTTCCAAGTATATGATGATTATTGTATGCCTCTAGTACATCTAGAAAATATTTTGTATTGTTCAAATATATGTGATGGTAGATTTGAAGCAACTCTAGTAGTCTTGTGGTTTTACTCTTTTTTCTTGAAAGGTTTCCACGCTAAAATTTCGGTGTATCGTATTGATTGATTACTTACTATTTTTGAGTTGATTATGTTGGTCATATAACTGGCATTAGGGCCATTTTAGTTGCAAGTGAAAATACTCTATTTGTTTGCATCCTAAAAGGTTCATTCCGCATTGTTATTTACCGTTATGGCTACGTTTTTCCTATCAGATTGGTATCAAAGCCTTGGTTCTTGTTATTGGGTTACTTGTTTGAACAATGGAAGCTAATACAACTAGGATTGTAATTTTGAATGGTTCTAATTATCAAGTTTGTAGAGACAAGATGGAAGACCTTCTTTATGTGAAGGATTATTATATGCTTGTGTTTAATACTAAAAAACCTGAAGATAAAACAGATGCAGAGTGGAATATTTTGCATAGAATAGTTTGTGGGTATATTCGACTATGGGTTGATGATAATGTTTTGAACCATATTAGCGCAGAGACTCATGCTCGTACTTTGTGGAACAAGCTTGAGGAATTGTATGCTCAGAAGACTGGGAAGAATAAATTGTTCTTGATTACACAGTTGATTGGCTTGAAGTACCACGATGGAAAATCCTATTATGATTGTTTGAATTCTTTCCAGGGAATTATTAATCAACTTGCAGGAATGGGTATCAAGTTTGAAGATAAGTTACAAGGTTTATGGCTCCTTAGAGCTTTACTGGATTCTTAGGAAATTTTTAGGACATCGTTGTCCAACTCTGCACCAGATGGTATTATCACAATGGAATTGGCTAAAGGCGGTGTTTTAAATGAAGATATGAGAAGAAAGTCACAAGGTTCCTCTTCACATTCAGGTGTCTTGGTCATAGAAAGTAGGGGGAGAAGTCAAAGTAGAGGTTCAAATAAAGGGAAGCATCTTAGTAAAGCTAAATGAATGTTTGCTGACTATGGGTGCAATCATTATGGTAGAAAAAGGCAGACAATACGATTCTTGTCACACCCCCGAACCAGACGGCGGAAACGTCCGGGGGCTATCGTGACTCATTGAATACCATTACAATGCATATATATGAAACATAACATCATACATCACCAACATTTGGAATTGATACAACTGGTAACGTTTACATACATTACATTGTTCCAAAAATTACATTCAAAGAAATAACTGTTTGGTACTACTTAAATCATAGCAAAACGTCAGCGAGTACAAATCATCTTCACTTTATCTGTTACCTGAGAATACAAGTATTTTGAAAAACGTCAACATATGAAATGTTGGTGAGTTCATAAGTAGAGTTTGAAATCCGATGTGTTGTTTGAAAACCTTTAGAAAATCCGATATTTTCTAGAAATTGAATGGTGTAAAAATAATAAGTGATGATCCATGAGTATGCTTGTTTGAATTCTATAGATGTAAGCGCAAGGGTTGTGAAGTTCGATAGGCAATTGGTAATCGTTATTGAAATTCCAGGAAAACCCGACGTTTTCCCATCGTTGTATCGTTGTATTCCGGAGGCATCGAGGGTACAGAGGGTGGTGAAGTGTTGGGACAAGCGTTCGTGAAAACGACAAGTCAACAACCTTACAAGCGATCCTTATAGGCGTCACTCGTAAATCTTCACGCGACTCGATCCTACCGGACTTGTTAAGTCCCACGACCGGAGGGAAGGAAAAAGGTACGAAACCTTCGGGGTTTCCCCGCGTCGTCCGAGACCAAATGCAATTGCGAAGGGCCCGAAGCCCAACTCGCAATCGTGAGTTACAGACTTTACTAGCAGCACTGAAGGACCCTTGGGGACCAGCAGCATATTGCCATTGAAAGTCCTGTTACGTCATGTAGGGTCGGTAAAACCCAACACTTCGTAAGAGAGAGAGACCTTCGGGCCTTAAGATCAGGTCGTTGGGCTAGCTAGGCTCAACAGACAAGATTTTACACTTTTGGGGCCCAAAGATGGTGCGTAGACGTCTGTGCACACTCGCATGTAATCGTAATCGTTATGGTTATAAATCGAAATGTCGTAACTTCGTTGTGTTAGTGATTTTGGATTTTTATTGGTTCGAGACCGAACCAATTCGTTTGACAACGACTTTTGGTATTGTAGTATATTGTATTTCGTCGACAAGCGTGTTACCATCAATTAGTCAAATTGCATGTATTAACTAGCCTTGAAGATTTTCTGTTTTCAGCCCCTCCTAAATTGAAGAATTTACTCTTTTTACCCCTTTATAAAAAAAATTTCCGGTTTGGTCCTTAAATCAATTTTTTTGACATTTTTATACCAAAAATTATTGACATAAGTATTTTTTTTCCAGCAACTTATCATAGAAAACAGTTTAAGCCCTTGAAACTTCAGTTTTCTTGGTTCTAACCCCTATTTTTCACAACTTTTGCATTTTTGACCCCATTTGGAAAAATTTTACAATTTTGGTCCCTTTTAAATTTGGAAAGCATTTTAAACCTTTGAAAAGCATATGGAACACTTATAGCCCACTGTTTTACAGAAAAATGCAGTTTTGGTCCTCCAATTTAGAGAATTTCGCATATTGGGCCTTATTGGGCCGAAAATGTCACATTTAGCCCAATAAGCTTGGAATTTATGTTTTTAGCCCTCTAAATAGCATATTTTCAGAAAAATACATTATGCAAACTGTTTTGACTCATCACACCCATCAGATTTCGAAAGTTTCATATTAGGCCCTTCAAATTTGCATTTTCAACATTTTATGTCAAAAAAATGAGTTTTTAGCCCAAGTTAAGTGTTGTTAAGCTATTTAGCCATTTTCTTAGTATACTTTGCATGTGATAGTCTATTTTGTGCTATGATAAAATGTATGTCTCGGTTTTTAGCATATCACCCTAGATCTATCAATAAAATCATGCAAAAATACCAATAAGCATAGAAATCAACCACAAGATACACATAATGATGGATCTTCACATTTTCTTGTATTCTCCCCCATAAAAACTCATAAAAATCGAAAATAAGGGGATATGAAACTCACCTTGGGTGTTGATTCGGTTTTTGGAAGAAAGAATGGAAGAAATGAAGTGATTTTTGGCCTTAGCACCCTTGATGAAGTTTTGGAGTGTATGAAGCTTTCTAAGGTGCAAAATCACGGTTTTTGCATGGATTAGGAAGAGGTTTTTGATAAACAAAGAATATAAGTCATAGATCCAAGCAAATCCTTACCTTAGATGATGATTTTATGGAAGAACTTCCTTGAATGCTACCTAAATTTCGAGTCTTTGGATGAAGAAGAAGAAGAAGCCTTGAGTGAATTTTAGAGAGAGTTTGTGAGTGTTTTGTGTGTGTGTGGTGTTGCTCTCGGCCGAAACAAGGAGAGAGGAGAGAAAAAGAAGTGATCTTGATATGATGTTTGCTTGGAAACATGAATTATATGCATGGAAGTCCAACATATAAAGGTGAGGTGGCAACCCAAGGTCAACTCTCCCTTTTCCTTGGGCTTGGGCCGAGAATGGGGAGAGAAGAAGGAAAAATTGGGCTTTTTGCCCCTAAGCCCAACATTAGAGGTAGTTTAGGGTATTTATTGGCCTTATAAAATAAAATTGTGATTTTTATGCTTTATTAAGCTAGGTTAGGTTAAATTATGGATCAAAGCTTGTGATTTATTTCATTCTAGGCCCAATATGACCTAAAATGTTGAAATAAATTAGTGTGGGTCCAATTAGAGCCCAATTAGGGTCCTAAGCCCATGATAGTCCAATTGGAAGCTTATTGGTCCATTTGGATCCAAATAGGAAGTCCTAGTCCAAAATGGACTTAACAAGAACTTCTAGGGTCTCCAATTGTTTGATGACTACTTGTAGTGCTTGTATATTGTATTTGATTGAAGTTTTTGATTCACATTAGGTTGAATGTATAGATTACATGACACAAAATTTCCAGTTGTGACAATTCTACATACAGTTGAAAATGGAGAAAAAGAAGGAAAATTACAAAAAAAAAACAACCACAAGAAAGATGATTGTGGTAATGATACTGCTGAAGTTAACACTGCTACTGAATAGTTCTTTTTTTTTTCATTATGGTATGGTCAATTTTGCACATGATGATTCGAGTTGGGTTGTTAACAGTGGTGCTACTTGTCATGTGACATCACAAAGGGATTTTTAAACATCTTACACTCTTGGTAATTTTAGGATTGTTAAGATGGGTAATAATGGGTTATCAAAGATTATTGGTGCCAGATACATTTGTTTGAAGTATAAGATTGGGATGGAGTTGGTTTTACACAGTGTAAAACATGTTCCATATATTAGACTTAGTTTGATCTCTATTGGCTTACTTGATGATGATGGTTTCCATAGTACCTTTGGTGGTGGCATTTGGAAACTCACTTGTGGTTCTTTGATCGTGGCAAGAGGTGAAAGAAGCTCAAAGTTATACATGACACATCCGAAGATCTCTAAAGAATCGATACATTATGTCATGATCGATTTGTGGCATAAGACTACTTAGTCACATGAGTGAAAAAGGGATGTCTTTATTGTTGAAGAAAAATGTGTTGACCGGTGTGCATGATGTGAAGTTGAAGTGATGTTCTCATTATCTGGCAGGGAAGAAAAATAGAGTTTCCTTTAAGAGCCATCCTCCTTCCAGGAAGGAGAATATACTTGATCTGGTATATTCCGATGTATGTGGTCCCATGAAGACTATGACACTTGGGGGTTGATTGTATTCTATCACAATCATCAATGACTATTCAAGGAAGGTATGGGTTTATACTTTGAAGAATAAAGATGAAGTATTGGATGTGTTTAAGCAGTTTCATGCCTTGGTTGAGAGACAAACTGGGAAGAAATTAAAGTGTGTTCGGACAGATAATGGAAGTGAATACATTGGTCCTTTTGATGCTTATTGTACAGAGCAAGGAATTCGGCACAAAAAGACTCCTCCAAAGACATGAGAGTTAAATGGTTTAGCAGAATGGATGACTTGAACATTGGGTGAAAGAGTTAGATGTTTGCTTTCGCATGCAGGATTGCCTGATTCTTTTTGGGGAGAAGCTTTAAATAAGACAGTACATGTTATTAATCTTACTCATTGTGTTCCTTACTCTTTTGATGTTCCTGACAAGGTTTGGAGTGGAAAAGATGTTTCATATCGTCATTTACGGGTCTTTGGATGCAAGGCTTTTGTGCATATTCCCAAAGATGAAAGTTCAAAGCTTGACGTGAAGACCAATCCATGTATATTCCTTGGTTATGGCCAAGATGAATTCGGTTGTAGGTTATATGATCCAATTTTGAAGAAACTTGTAAGGAGTCGTGATGTTGTATTTGTTGAAGATCAAAGTTTGAAAGATATTGAGAAGACAAAGATAATTCCTCAATCTACTGATGATTGTGTTGATTTGGATCTGGTTCCTCCTCAACATTTTGAGCCACATAATGAAGATGTTCAGAATGATGAACAACATGGTACTAATGACAATGATGTTCCAGAGTAGACAGAGTTGGATGAGGATCCTCATCTAGAGTTACCGGAACCTGATATACCACTATTTGTCCCACTTAGGCGGTCTATGAGAGATCGTTATCCTTTCACCTATTATTCTGCTGATAAGAATGTTTTATTCACTGATGGGGGAGAACCTGATTGTTATGCAGAAGATATGGAATATGATCATAAAAGAGAGTGGGTAGAAGCTATGCAAGATGAGATGAATTCCTTGCATGAAAACAATACCTTTGAGTTTGTGAAATTGCCTGAAGGAAAGAAAGCTTTGAAGAATAAGTGGGTCTATAAAGTTAAGACCAAAGAACATACCTCACTACCTAGGTACAAGGCTAGATTGGTGTTCAAAGGGTTCAACCAATGGAAAGGTATTGATTTTGATATGATTTTCTCTCCGGTCGTGAAGATGGGTTCCATTTGAGTGATTCTTAGTTTGGCTGATAGTCTTGATCTTGAGGTTGAGCAAATGGATGTCAAGAAAGCTTTCCTTCATGGTGATTTGGACAATGAAATCTATATAGAGCAACCTGAAGGTTTTCAAGTTAAAGGCAAAGAAGACTATGTATGTAGGCTTCAGAAAAGTCTTTATGAGTTGAAGCAAGCATCAAGATAGTGGTACAAGAAATTTGAGTCAATCATGGGTGTGCAAGGCTACCGCAAGACTACTTTAGATCACTATGTTTTCTTCCAGAGGTTTTATGATGATGATTTCATCATTTTATTGTTTGATGTTGATGATATGTTGATTGTTGGCAAGAATGCAGAGAGAATTATTCAGCTGAAGAAACAATTGAGCAAGTCTTTTGCTATGAAAGACTTAGGGCCAACAAAACAGATTCTTAGGATTCAGATTACTAAAGATAAAGCTTCAAAGAAGTTGCATATGTCACAATAACAATACATTAAGAAGGTGCTTTGCAGATTCAACATGGATAAAGCTAAAGTAGTTAGTTCGCCTCTAATTATTAACTTTAAGCTGACTGGTAGAGATTGCCCTTCTACTAAGAAGGAGATTGAAGAGATGGATAGAGTCACATATGCATCATCCGTTGGAAGTTTGATGTATGCCATGGTGTGTACAAGGCCTATATTGCCCATGAAGTTGGTGTTGTTAGTCGGCTTTTTTCAAATCCGGGAAAGAAGCATTGGGAAGCAGTTAAGTGGATTTTCAGATATCTACATGGTACTTCCAATTTGGGTATAAGATCTGGAAATGGAGCACCTATGCTTGTTGGTTATATAGATTATGATATAGTAGGAAATATGGACAACATGAAATTCACTTATGGATATTTGATGACTTTTTCATAAGGAGCTGTCTCATGGCAGTCAAGACTGCAAAAGTGTGTTGCCTTGTCCACCACTGAGGATGAGTATATGGTAGCAACAAAAGCATGCAAAGAGTTATTGTGGTTGAAAAGATTTATGCAAGAGCTTGGCTTTATGCAAAAACGCTATGTGGTTCTATTTGATAATCAAAGTTCTATACACATTGCTAAAAACTCTATGTTTCATAAAAGAACAAAGCATATTGATGTGAGGTATCATTGGATTATAGATGCTCCTAAAGATAACTTGTTTGAACTTGAAAAAGTTCATACTGATGATAATGGTTCTGATATGTTGAATAAAGCTTTAGAAAGGTAGAAGTTGAAGATATGTTGCTCGATCGTCAAGATGGAGAACTCTTCCTCATAGACCAAAAAAGGGGAGATTTGTCTGGTTTTCTCGTGGGTTTTTTAGCTCATGAGAAAAGCCCATTTATTTAGCACAGGTATATATATATATATATATATATATATATATATATATATATGTGTGTGTGTGTGTGTGTGTTACATGCTCTAATTTCTAAAACACACAAAAATTCTCAGCCACCAAGAGCAATAAAGAAAGCAAAAGAAAGAAAAACAAGGGTTTCTTCGATTTCCGTTTTTCTGGATACACCTTAGTGTTTCTCCTTGTATTGGGTTTTTGGAAAGCGGCTTCGTAACACCTATGCTTTCATATCCAAAGGTTTAATTTTAGAGATCAGCTCCAGAGGTTCGGTAATCTTCGCTTCTGTTTGCTGCCGGAAATCAACAACATTTTTTTGGTGATCTTCTTCTTTTCTCCTTGTTATTTGATTCTATATGTTTGATGTGATTTAGATCCAAGTATATGATGATTATTTTATGCCTCTAGTACATCCATAGAAGATTTTGTATTGCTCAAATATTGGTGATAGTGGATTTCAAACGGCTCTAGTAGTCCTGTGGTTTTAGTCTCTTTTCTTGAGAGGTTTCCGCGCTAAAATTTATTGATTGATTACTTACTACTTTTGAGTTGATTATATTGTTCATATAACTTGCATTGGTGCTGTTTTTGTTGCAAGTGAAAATACCCTATTTTTTTCATTCTAAAAGGTTCATTCTAGACGAGAATAGTTGAGTCGAACAAAATATTATTCCGCATTGTTATTTACCGTTGTGGCTGCGTTTTTTCCAACAACCCTGATAGCATTGTGCGACAATAGAATATGATAATGATGTTGGAGAGAAAGCATTCTTGGTTGTCTTCCTTCTCATTCTCTACATTCATTTTATTCAGGTATTTTAATCCTTTTTCTAAACCCATGTAGGCTTGCATTTATTTAGGGTTTAATTGTGAATGTATCTGTTCAATGATTGTTTCATAGAGCATAAATACAGACACAAAGAAATTGAATGTAATTTAAAGATGAAATTATCATTGAGAAGCATACAAATGAAAAAAAGTACAAACTTTTATCACATCTAAAGTGTTAAATTAGAAATCTAGAGTAACATTAGAGGGGACAAAAAAGGTGTCCACGGTGAAGCTATTCGGTTGGGTTGTTTATTATGTGTCCTCTTTTGGTTGTGATAAAAAGATACATGTTATCTGCAATAGTAAATTATGTTATAACAATATTGGGATTGCAGAAGTAATTATTACAGTATCAAACATATAAGCATATTCACACGTTATCTCTTATACAATAGATTTTTTTACACACTTTCTCTCATACACTAGATTTTTTCATCCTCATGTGGAGACAATCAAATTTGTAATAACATGAAATATACGTTCTTTCTCTATGTATTATGGTATAGTTGTTTCATAACTTTTGTAGTTATATCAAGTGTTGTATCTCTAACTATTCATAGAAATGGGTCGACCAATAGGTGTTATTCATAACTATTGCAAAACCACATCTCCAATCATTGAACAGAAAACCAAAGAGGTTTATATTCAATCCAAGGATGCCCTAACTCTACATATGATCAAAATTAAGGAGGTTGTAGACCCTGACTTTCAGGTATCTTTTCTTGACCTTCCATTTTTCTTTAAAAATTATATCCTAAATTTAAAACTAATCGTGGATAAAGTGTAAGAAAGGTATGCAAGCCATACATTAACCAAATTGTTTCTACAACAAAGCCTTGATAAAGCATGTGAAACAATGACACCTTACACTAAAGAAGTAGTTCAAACTATCTGTGAATTTTATGAATCTGCCACTACATACCAGCATCGGGTTTATCGAATTTATGATGCAATGTATGTGATACATGTGATGTGATACGTGTTATTATTCTTTTTATATTTTTTATGTCTCAAAAATCTTAATTTTATTAATTTCCATATGGTATTCTTTTCAAGTATATCAAATTGTATGATGCAATGTGTGTGCCAATGGTAATTTCCCTTTTAGGTCATTTACTGATGGGTTTTATGTAAAACAAATAAACTTTAACTCTTAAATGTGCATGTAACCCTAATAAAAGATCTATCTTTTCTCTATTGAATCTATAACTATGAACATCAAAAAGAAACCCTAAGAACACTAGGATATTTTCGAAAATAACAAATTATGAGTTGGGATTTACATACCTTTCTGTTATTATAGTAAATAACTAATCAAAAACCTTCTTGAAAAACTCTTGGAAGAAAGAACCACAAATGGCATGTCTCTGATGGTTCATACCCAAGCTCGGAAGAGGAAAACTATAGATAGAGGAGAAGAGATCCAAGATTTCGTCCATGGCTCTTAGAGGGAAGTCATGGACGAAATTAGGTGGCTTGGTGTTAGATTAATGTCTAAGTCCATAACTATAATTGGTATGTACTTGACCATAGAGTAGCATGGTCCATTTGGGTTGCATGGCACCGGAACAATCTGAAGGATGGATAATTGAGACGAGGTTATTTATGGTTTATTAATATATGATATGTTCTAATATATTAATATGAAATCATATTATTTAATTAGTATTGAACAAGAATTAGTTTGGATTAATTTTGTGATCAAAAGAGACTAATTAAATATATGAGGAATCTCCAAAGGCTGTAATAGACCATGAGGATGCTGGTGCTTTGCCTTGACCCGATGGCAGGTCAGGCACCTCTCTACTACCCATGCTACATCTCTCTTCATTCAGTAGAAGAGCTCTCACTATTAGCACTGGGGAATCTCCAAAGGCTGTAATAGACCATGAGGATGCTGGTGCTCTGCCTTGACCCGATGGCAGGTTAGGCACCTCTCTACTACTCACGCTACATCTCTCTTCATTCAGCGCCACCAATAGTCTCTTTTCAGATCCAAAAACATCATAGTGGCCCCGGGATGGATCAAAAATCTCGATCTATCTGCCTCCTCCATCAAAGTGCTACGAGCTCCGCCCATATAAGGCACCCAAATCCGACCTCGAAAGGTCATAAGTCCCTGGCTATCCATCACAAACTCGGATACCTAGCTGATCACTCGCTCCATCTTGCGGTTCTCTGGTCTCACAGCCTCCGCCTGAGCCTCTCGTATAGTATCCAACACCAGAGTCATCACTGTCATCCTCACGCATATATCCCAAATCGGGGCACTCTCCGTCTTGCGGCTCAGGGCATCAGCTACCACGTTAACCTTGCCCGGGTGATACAGAATCTCACAATCGTAATCTTTTACCACGTCCAACCATTTCCTCTGGCGAATATTCAGGTTAGGCTGATCCATCAGATACCTCAAGCTCTTATGGTCTGTGTAAATGGTACACCGAACCCCGTACAAGTAATGAAGCCAGTCTTGAAGGCGAACACCACTACCCCCAACTATCGTGGGTGGGATACCTCGTCTCACGAGGCTTCAGCTGCCTCAATGCATATGCTATCACGTGCTCCCTCTGCATAAGCACTGCACCTAACCCTGATATAGATGCATCACAGTAAACCACGAAGTCCTCCATTCCCTCAGGAAGATCTAACACTGGAGCTTCGCACAACCTCTGGCGAAGATTCTCAAATGAGGTCTGCTGATCGGGACCCCAAACAAAAGCAACACCCTTCCGGTTCAACTTGGTGAGAGGAACAACAATCTTGGAGAAATCTATGATAAACCTCTAATAGTAGTTGGCTAACCCCAAAAATCTCCTGATCTCGGTGGGGGATCTCGGCACCTCCCAACTCATAACCGCCTCAATCTTGGTCGGGTCGACCAAAATCCCATTATGATTAACGAGGTGCCCCAAGAACTGGACCTCTCGTAACCAAAAATCACATTTGGAGAATTTGGCATAAAGCCTCACTGATCTTAATACTCCGAGAACCTCTCTCAAATGCTCCTCATGCTGCTCTCTAGACTTCGAATACACCAAAATATCATCGATCAACACGATCACCCAACGATCCAACATAGGTCTACATACTCGGTTCATGAGATCCATGAATGCTGCTGGTGCATTGGTGAGCCCGAAAGGATCCACCACGGACTTGTAATGCCCATAACGAGTTCTAACTGCTGTCTTCTAAATATCCTCCTCACGAACCCTCATCTGATGATACCCAGACCTCAAATCAATCTTGGAAAACCAAGATGCACCCTACAACTGATCGAATAGATCGTCGATCCTCGGGAGTGGATAATGGTTCTTGATCGTTAGCTTGTTCAACTCCCGGTAATCAATACACATCCGATGTGAATCATCATTTTTCTTGATAAAAAGGATCGGTGCTCCCCACGGCGAGCTACTTGGCCGAATAAATCCCTTTCCCAACAACTCCTGAAGTTGTAAGAATAACTCCTGCCATTCTGGCGGCGCAAGGCTATAGGGCGCCTTGGCGATAGGTGTCTCCCCTGGAAGCAAATCAATGTGAAACTATACCTGCCTCTAGGGAGGCACACCTGGTAAATCCTTGGGAAAAACATCCGAAAAGTCTCTAATCACCGGAAGCTCAGCGACTGTACTCGGTCTCTCCATAACATCCTGCGTATCCAACACATACGCCAGAAAACCCATGCAACCCTGCTGCAAGCTCTGCCTTGCCCGAGCAGCTGAACAAAATGCTGACACAAATCGGGTACCCTCGCCAAATACTGTAAGTACTCCCCCACTAGGATTTCGGATGGTCACCAGCTAACGCTCACAATCGATCATCGCCCCGAATCGGCTCAACCAGTCGGTGCCCACGATGACACAAACATCCCCCATCGCGATAGGCACCAAATCTATCGGAAACTCGAATCCAAAAATCTCAAGCACACATCCCCGGATCAAATCAGCTGCAAAAACAACATGTTCATCAGTTATGGAGACTCTCAAAGGTCGTTGGCTACTGATGTGATGACTAAATGCTAGTGATATGAAAGATCGACTCACACCCGAGTCAAACAACACTAAAGCAGGTAGAGAACTCACAAGAAAGGTACCTAAACATACCACATATAAGCATCATATATATATATATATATATATATATATATATATATATATATATATATATATATATATATATATATATATATATATATAAGAATAAGCAAAAGATCACATACCAACCACAACATCGGGTGCTGTGCGGACCTCCTCCGCTATCAACTGGAAGGCTCTACCGCGAGCCTTCGGTTCCTCAGCCTTTACTGGCCGCCCCTATGAAGCTCGAGTAGAAGAAGGCATAGATCCCGGTGCTGATCCCTGAAGTAACTGCGAGCATTCGGGCTTCCGATGGCCAGTCTGGTTGCAATGAAAGAAATCCGAAAATCCTTCCCGTACTTGTAACACACACCTGGTCTACAAGCTCCATCATGTCTCTTGTCACACTTCCCACAAGTGCGGCCCTTCTGACCTCCCGGTATTGCATCAGCGAGCTTTGCACACTTGGTTGCCGACTAAGACTGTGTCGGCCGCCTGTCCCTCCGCTGAGACTCAGCCTCCTCCCTGGCCTGAGTCTCCAGCTTAATCTCCCTCTTCCGAGCATTTTCCTGGAGCTCGAAAAATGTTCGGTATGTCGAGTTCGCCAAGAACTCATGAATATCTCTCCTAAAAATACTCAGATATCGGTTGATACGTGCCTCCTTAGTAGACACGCGCTTAGGGAAAAACAACGCCATCTCATGAAACATCTGGGTGATCGCAGCCACAGACTCAGTCCCCAACTTGAGGGACAAGAACTCCTGGGCCAACCATTCGCTCTCCACCAGGGGAATGTACTCATCTCGAAACATAATGGTGAACCTCTACCAAGTCACCGCGGTAAGCTCTGCAGTAGAAAAGTCAGCTGTCATAAACTTCCACCAATCCTGCGCTCCCAAGCAAAGCTGGTTCAACACAAACTGTACCCTCAGATGCTCCGGACAAGAACACGTGTAAAAGCATCCCTTAATGTCAGAAATCCATCTCATCGCTTCTATCGGATCCTGAGTTCCATCAAATTCTGGTGGATTCGTGTTGCAGAACTCCTGGTACAACAATGAGTCACCCCATGTGGCCTAGCAGCAGCAATGGCTACGGTGGCCACAACAACAAGAGCATCGGTAAGAGCAGCATACCACTCATTAAATGTCTCAATCAACGTGTTCTTGATAGACCCAAACATCTCCGGTATCTCATCCTGAATGCCTGTAGCCACCTCATCGTGATCCATCTTGTGATTCTCATTATTGCTAACACTGCTGCTCCCTGGGGTGTGGCGCATACCCACCGTGATGTCTCTGAAACACAACACAAAAGAAATTAGAGACTCACTCAAGTATTCTCTCACTCGACTACTCAACCCTACTTGTTCCTTAGCACCCTAAGGATTCTTACTTGGGCTGCTTGCTGACCCGCTGTTTCGAGTAGTACGGGCCCTATACTACCTTCCACACCACATCAACATTCACCCCAAGTCCTCCTCCTAGGATCCCAAATCACAAATACTCTATATCTTGTTGAACGTAGGCTACCCTCCAGTAGACCTCTCATACACTCTTCTCTGCTACCTACTCACACTCAAAGTATTTCACAGTATACTAACAGTAGCTCCTAGGCTAAGGCATAACAAATCAGGCCACTCTAGTCCTAAATATGAATACCTAGCCTACTCTAGCATGCATAATACATCTCATAATATGTCATAGCACATAATGTAAGGTTATTTTCGGAAATCACCATTCGGGCGCTGGCTGATTGTACATACAGATGTTTTCTGCCCTTTTGAATCTTTTACTCTTTTTAGAAAAATCGTTTCTTTTGAAAACTTTTCTCGAATCCTCAGTTTGAGTTTAGATATGCCCGAAGGTGTATCCGAATCCCTCAAACCAAGGCTCTAATACCAACTTGTAACAACATAATTTTTCAAACTAAGTTTTTCATTTTTAATATTAATAAAAACAGATGTCTCAACATTAATTCTCAAAAACCTAATACAAGTTTTCAAAAAAATTGTTCAAATCCAGGATCCAAAAACATAACTCCAAATCCCGAGTGTGTGTATAATCACGCCGGTGCCTTCCCGCGATCCTCAGGGGTACCTGAAACACATAACACATAACACAGTAAGCACGAATGCTTAGTGAGTTCCCCAAAATACCACATACAACAATTTGCCACTCGAGGCTATACACTGTACGACCCTCTGGTCAGTGTGTCTCAGCGGGACCCTCCAGTCCTGTAGCTCGTTGGACCCTATGGTCCGGTCTAGCTCGTTGGACCCTCCGGTTCAGTCTGATTGGGCCTTTCGGCCTCATAAATCGTTGGACCCTCTGGTCCAGTCAGAATGGCATATATATATATATATATATATATATATATATATATATATATATATATATATATATATATATATATATATATATATACACGATACACATAATCTCAAACAATAACCTTCCGGTCCACCTATAGATACCACCCTAGGTAATGTCTAATGAGAAGACTCACCTCGATAAACTCGAATGATCTCGAACTCAAAACACTGATCTAGCCTCCGCCTAATCATACACATAAATTATCTCTAATTAATAATGGCTCTCAAAGGCTAAACTAATCCCTCCTATGCTCTCTCAAAAGGGTAAAAGACCATTCTACCCCTCCAATGGTCCAAAATTCCATTTATTGACTAAACCCTAAAGTCAACGAAAGTCAACCCTAAGGAGTACGCGGCGCGTACTCGACCACTATGCGGATAACGGCCTGATTTCACCCTACGCCCCGCGTACTGTGATTTATGGCCAGCATACGTACCACTTTTACTATTAACTCATTTATGGTCTTAATCAGTTAAGACCTTCGCTCAAAATACAAATCTGGACCCCTACAACCTCCTAATCCATAAAGTCGAGGACTTTACGCCTTTTCATGGCTGTAAAGGTCATCATTAACCAAAACATACCACTTTCTTCACTAAAGAGCTCATATCTCATGCATGGCTCACTCCTAACATCCAAGATCGGATTTTTATGGATCTATAACACTTAATACACTGAATAAGGACAAATCAAGGTATATGGAGCTTCCTTTGCTCATAAAGTCTCCACCTTTGGTACAAAACCCTAGAAATGACCCATAATGCACAAATCAAAAAGATTGAGAAAGCTTTGAGCTTTTTACCTCCAACTGATGCTCCAACTTCTGAAAAGCTCAGATCCAAGGCTTGCACACCAACTCTAGCTTCTTTAATGACACCTTCTTCTCTTCAAAGGCACACAAGAACACTATCAAGCTCAAACACACACACACACACACACAAGGTCTAGAACGAGGGTTTGGCACACTTAGGGTTTTGCTCTCTGGATATGGTGGCTAAAAGTGAGGCCAAAACGTTTCTTATATAGGGCTCACCCCCATAATTAGGGTTTCCATCTGGACCTAGTACGCCGAACGTACTGAGTAGACTCCGCGTCAAGAACATGCTCACGAGTATGTGTAGCGTACTCTCCCTTATGCCCATCTTACTCAAAAGCCACACTTTTCTTTCAAGAACTAATTTTGACAACTTGGGGAAAGAAAAGGATCAAAGGAATATACCTGAATTCTGGGATGTTACAATTGCAATGTCTAATCTCCATAGACAGTATATAATTGAAATCTTGATAGCCTTAATTCACTTCTTACTTCAAAAAGTATGATAAATTGTGGAATTTTAAATAATCAAGTTATTCAGGAAGTAAAACATGCAAAGTGAAACACAATAACAACTTAATTAACTATGGTCTCAAAACTATTGATTCAAATAAAACTCTTATTATTTAATCACCATATTAATTAAGACTTTACTCATTGTATAATGTTTTGAGTAATTAACTAGCCACTTGAATTAAACATTATTCATGCCATGTCATGAACATGCATACTATGTTCTATATGGTCCTTCCTTTGTGAACATATCAACTGGAAACTATTCCAAGAATGCTCATTTCACAATTCCAAATTCTTATCACTACTAAATGTCTTAAAATTCCAACCTTACATGCATCGATATTTTGTGATGTCTAGGCTTCAAAGTCTTAGAGACTTAGCAAACAATATTATAGAATATTCCATTGGAACTTTGTTACTAGAAACAATTTCAAAGGAATGGAGGTTCTAATTCAAGGTACACTCCTTAAACACTTCTCTTGCATTAAAATTTCTAATTCACCTGTAGACTCAATAAATCAACTCACATTATGGAAACATTTCCATATTCCTATACGACCATCAATTTTGAAGAATCATCTCAATCTAAAACATGTCACTATGGTCCATCAAAACAATATTATACTTCCAATTGTCTACAAGCAACCAATCTATTGGTATAACCATATAATGTTCTTGACAGTTACTTAACAACTTTATTCACAAAAAATTCTAGTCCTTTTCCCTCTCAATGCCCAAGGCATTTGGAAAAATCAGAATAGTTGAATATTATAGCACATATAATCGATCCTCTATCTGAATCATATGGGACTCGATTCATTATGTCTCACATGAGGACCTTGTATCTCTTGCTATAATATTTCTATATATCTAATTTTCTATGTTGAATCATTTCAACATGATATTCATATATGTCCAAGACTAAGTTCTATTAAAACCTTCAATCTAAACTTACAGATTCGAAACGAAGTTTGAGTGCCCTCTCCCGTAAGTCTATAAAAGAGAAAAAAATTCCCAAAGTTTTCAATTTGCAAATTGAAAGCATTATTCCCTACAAATATTATTGCCAACACACACAATACTAGCATAACAATTATGCTCCCACTAGCATAAAAATTATGCTCCCACTAGCTTAAGAATTACTAAAAAATAAACTAGACTTATACAAATCAATATTTTTGACTTTTTTACTAAAGTGTAGATTTCTGATACATGATGCTTCGATAAGTCTCCAACTAGAATTCTTAAATCTATACACCTTCATTGGACAACTTATATGTGTGTTTAAACCCTTTCAAAAGTTATAGACATATGTCTTGAAAGTTCAAACGACTCCTTTCCATTTCTCACAATTCAAAATATGAAGAGGGATGTCGTAATCATATTATGAATTTGAGAACACAATTAACATAACCACTAACCATGTTGATCTTTATAAGTTCTTTAAAATCTATTAGGGAAAGTGTTTTCTCATAATTATTCTCATAAATTAGAAAGAAACCTTTTATCGCCTAGATTCTATGGTGTATATGTTCCCATCCATGAGAATCTATTATTTCTAACCTATAATCATAAGATAAGGTTTATGACAAAACTAATATTCAAATTTAGTTTTCCTTCATGGACTGAACTTTGTTATTCTAAATTTCTTACCCTTTGGTTGCACAAGGGCCTACCAGTGCTTCCGTGTTGTTAAATAGTTCACCCATATTGATCAATGTACTTTTACTGACCAACGTGCTTTGTTTTTTGCAGTTAACTGAGAACCATAGAACTCATAAGCATTTTTAACTCAATTGGAAGGTGCACAAAAACAAGTATGTGTTAGCTTAACAAGATAGGTTGTCAACCTGTAACGACCAAATTTTTTCAACCAAATTTCTCATTTTTAATTACATAAAAACATGTGTCATATCAAAGTTCTCAAAAATCATTCAACAAGTTTTCAAAACAGTTATTCAAATCTAGGATCATAACTCCATCTTGATGCAGGTGTACAATCACGTTGGTGCTTTCCCGCGATCCTCGGAAGTACCTAAAACACATAACACATAAAACAGTAAGCACGAATGCTTAGTGAGTTCCCCAAAATACCACATACACATATTAGCCACTCAAGGCTATAACTCTGTAATACCTTCCGGTCAATGTGTCTCAGTGGGACCTTCCGGTCCCACAATTCTGGTAGACCTTTCGGCCCAACCTTGACTTGCCTTCCGGTCCCAACTTTGATTGCCTTCCGACCTTAACTCTGATTTCCTTCCAGCCTTAACTCTGACTGCCTTTCGGCCTTAACTCTGTTGACCTTCCGGTCCCAAACATAAGACATATACATAACACATAAAGTCACATAAATCATATCAATACATAAGACCTTCCGGCCACATATCTGTGACAACCCGAAATTTCCATTTGTAAGAACAATATCTATTTAATAGAAGCCAGTCCAGTTTCAGTAATTTTCAGACTTGTCCGAACAAGTTTGTGTACATTAGGGTTTACGTTTCTGGATATATCAGTAGAGTGGATGCTCCTGTATTTGTGAAACTTGAACATTCCAAGTTTCATAATGTTATAGTCCAACTTCCGGAATAAAAATATTTTCTGTCAAAATATTTCAGGACTATAAATAGATTTCTGAATTTAATTAATTCATTATTCACAATTCCAACTAGAGAAAAGCCATTTTCTCTCTGACGGATCTTCGGGTTTTCATCCCAGATTGTGAGTCTACTTTCCTAAATGTGTTTTAATGTTTTTTATATGCTTTATAACATTGTTTACATGTCTAAAATACAAGATCCGAGAGCTTACGGCCCAAGAACGTTCTTGGGGTGTAAACTCCAAAACGAAGCCTAAAGGCTTCCTAGTCCCGATTCCTTGTTAGACAACTAGTTAAGGGCTTAATGTATAAACATTTGAGGCTAGAAATCAATCAAGAAACCCTATTTATAGGAGTTTACGGCCAAGGATATCTCTTGGGCCGTAAACACCTTTTTAAGGGCTATAAGTGCCCTAAATCACCCCTAAAGCTTAAGGACCTTTACCCTCTAATGCTTGTAGTTAATTTGGACACCAAAACACTTCAAAATCATAGGGTTTTAGGAGTTTACGGCCAAGGAAAGATCTTGGGCCGTAAACCCCTTTTTCAAGGGCAAAGTGTGCCCTAAACACCCTTAAAGCCTTAAGACAATTAACCTTGTATACTTGCAACTTGAATGAGGAGAAAATGACATCAAAATCACCCCTTAAAGGGAGTTTACGGCCAAGGAACATCTCTTGGGCCGTAAACTCCAAGTAAAGGCACAAAGGTGTGCCTAATGTCCCCTTTAGCCTTAAGCAAAAACATGGATGTTATCCTACATGTGCAAGTGCCTTAAATGAATTAAAACCAACACCCCATAGGAGTTTACGGCCGTAAACTCTAGGGGATATGGTCCTTTGGCCGTAAACTCCCCAAAGGAGCATTCCAAGGCCTTAAACTACTTCAAGGATTATTCCAACAAGGCTAGGCTTATTCTAGGGTCAATATAGCACTTCAAAACACCCAAAACCACCAAGTGAGGAGTTCACGGCCGTAAACTCCAAAGGGTGGGGTTTGTTGGGTGGTGAACTCATATACAAGGTCATTGGTGCATTAAACCCCTTTTTCCTTGCCCCGTATCAACTTAGATGCAACCATTAGGACCTATAACACTTATATAAATTGTTTACATGTTCCTAAGTGTCTCAACTTACTTTGTTAAGTTATTATTGGATAATTAGTTATATATATGCTCATTATATGATAACTAGGCTCGAACGTGTGAACAAGTATCCGTTTGCCACCTAGCACGGTACCCAATACATCAATCCAATCTACTCACCACAAGTGAGTTTATACCCCTTTAATCAACCTTTGAAATGCTTTCAAATGTTTTAAATACTTTATGGGGGGGATACAAGTTAAACACTTACAGTTATTACATCAATCACATGTGATTGATTTAATCACATGTGATTACTAACTAGAAAACCAATGATTTTATCACTGTTCAAACTGTTTATCAAACTGTTTCACTTCAAAATGTTTTACAAACTCTTCTACTTATCAAATGCTTTTAGTAAACTTAGTTTTACTTCTTATAAATTGCATGCCCATATATGTATAAATATATAAGAAATGTTTAAAGGGATTAGGAAGGCTATCCACCCTATTTCCTTTTCGCGCATTGAGATGTGGTCTGGTGGGATTTCGGGTAACCATCCGAAGGTCGTTTCAATATTAATTATATATCAACTATACATATATAGACATAAAAGTACTTCCATATTCATACTTATCAGCACATCATTAGTAAGTTACCATCGGGGTAACACAGGATCATACTACTACAATTTCTAGATCAACGAGTCAGTTCATTCATGAGTCAATACTTATTACTAAGAGAACATATACAACGATACTAGAACAAGTAACATTATATTACATATACACGAATATGTTAACAATTGTGATCCACTGTATGGGGGCATATCTTAATTGTCATGACCCGAGTTGTAGCCAGAGTCTCTTGGAGGGAGAGCGTGAGTTTGCGTATAGATCTATACTGGATTGACTATCCTACACCTCGCTGCTAGCTACAGCGGGACCGACAGGTCTGCGGGTGCCAAACATCGTACCTTATTTTTCGACTATACTTTGTCGTTGTTACCAGTCGATTGTATGGTGCAATTTATCACATGATACCTTAATATAAACCCGGTTCAAGGTAGTTAGTACAACAGTAGTTCTTATAATACAAGACTACAGTACTACAATGATTTACCCATTACATATTTTAGTGATAACCTTACTTGAACGTTAATGTACAAACTATATTTTGTTAAAAGATAGTTACACTTGGGAAATTACACACTTTTACATCAAACGAGTATACAAAACAGTTAAGCCTTGGTAGAAGGCTATTTTAATAGAAAATATAGGTTTTTCTGAGAGATTCAAACTTTTACAAACAATTACAAACCTTTACATACATTTTACAAACTTATACTTGATACATGTTCAAACATTTTTGGATGACAAATACCGACACTAAAATACTTATGAACTTACCAGCTTAATGCTGATAAACTCTTTCAAAATTAACTTGTATTTTCAGGTCGTCAGTAGACAGGTACCGAGGCCAGCTTTTGAGAAGATGGAGCGCATTCAAGACTCATCTTATTATTTTAATATACATTATTTTTGGTGTCTATACTGTACAGAACACGCTTGTATTAAAATTATATATTTAATGCAATGAATGATGTTGTTTGCTTATTTACATTTACTGTGTTGTGATACTTTACATGACGTCCTCCGCCCCAGAACGTTTTCCGCCGTTCTTGGTTTTGGGGTGTGACAGATTGGTATCAGAGCATTGTTTATAGTGAATCAAGTATATCAACCCATAAAAGATATACTAAACTATAAACCCATTTGGGATTAAAACACTCTGACCAAGAGTCTATACTTTAAATACTAAAATTTTTAATTAAGTATACTAGTCTGCATTCATACTAAAATCAGTGTCACAATGACAAAAACAAAAGTATTACGATTGTTAAATATCACAGGTAAGCTCGGGGATATATGGTCAGTCCTGGGAATGGCATAGCCTGATCAACTATGCCGGTCCAAGGAGTGATTAGCATATGCCCTAGAATGGTTGTGATGGGTTAACAAGTCTAAAAACTTACCAACAATACCACAAGAAGATCACTAGAACCTAAACTTAAAATACTATAGGTGTATTTTGTACTACAAACTACATATATACTATACCTTTATACCTCTCTTCTCGCATAGATTTAAATGGCCGGATTCCATCACGGCGACCCGTACTTTCCAAATGAAGGCAACGCAGGATGGCTCTAAGCAGAGTCTGATGATGAACACCAAATTCCATTGGATGATCATCAAGTTGAAGGCTTCTCGGATGGATCAGACTCTGAGCCTGAAGTTAACATCCAAACCCGCTGACACCAAGCGGAAGTTCTGGGATGACAAGAAGAAGCAGCGAGCTGCCAAAAAGAAGCAAATTGTGGCAGTGCATGCCGCGGTAACCCCTGCTGCTGCTACTGCTCCGATGAAGCAGTATGCTGGAAGTTTGCCGAAGTGCAACAAATGCAACTTCCACCACAACGTCCCCCACTGTGAAATGCAGTGCTCTAACTGCAACAGGAAAGGACACACCATCCATTTCTGTAAGTTCCCGGCACAACCGATCACACAAGTCCTCGGCTCCGGCGCGAGCCCAACTTGCTATGGATGTGGTGAAACAGGCCATTATAAGAGGGACTTCCCCAAAGCGAGAAATGCTGGAGGAGAAGGGAGGGTACTAGCTATAGGCCACGGGGAAGCAGTTGCTGACCCGACAGTGGTGACTGGTACGTTCCTCCTCGATAACTCCTATGCATGCATTTTGTTCGATAGTTGAGCGGAGCGAAGCTTCGTGAACCACAAATTTGCTCGCATGCTTAAACAACAACCACACGCACTTAAAGAACAATTGACAGTAGAAATGGCTAATGGAAAAACAGAAAACACCAGTAGCATATACTTAGGATGTATCCTAACCCTAGATAACCATTCATTCCCAATCGACCTCATGCCGGTCTCAATAAAAAGCTTCGACGTTATCATCGGTATGGATTGGTTGAGTCTTCATCGCGCCGACATCATGTGCTTCGAGAAAGCAGTCCGTTTAAGCCTCCCGTCTAACGAAATTCTTATAATCTACGGCGACAAACCTGGTGCGAGTCTTCGCATTATATCAAGTATTCAAGCACAGAAATATTTGCGCAAAGAATACCACGCATTCCTTGCTCACATCGTCGACACGAGCCTCGAAACGAAAGAACTAAAGAACATTCCGGTAGTGAGCGGCTTCCCCGACATTTTCCCAGAAGAACTACCCGGATTACCTCCGTAACGACAGGTTGAGTTCAGAATCGATTTAGTCCCTGGAGCTACCCCAGTAGCCAAGTCGCCCTACCGCTTAC
The DNA here is from genome assembly GCF_052625555.1 of Lactuca saligna. NCBI lineage: Eukaryota > Viridiplantae > Streptophyta > Magnoliopsida > Asterales > Asteraceae > Lactuca > Lactuca saligna. The sequence goes on along the minus strand of NC_136422.1, from coordinate 179,086,516 downwards.
CACCAGCAGAGATGCAGGAATTATCTGGTCAACTTAACGAACTGTTCAGCAAGGGCTTCATAAGACCAAGCTTCTCACCTTGGGGAGCACCGGTCTTGTTCGTTAAGAAGAAAGACGGATCATTCCGTATGTGTATCGACTACAGAGAACTCAACAAACTGACGGTCAAAAATCGTTACCCTCTGCCTCGCATAGACGATCTATTTGACCAACTGCAAGGGGCGAACTATTTTTCCAAAATTGATCTAAGATCCAGATATCACCAGTTACGAGTGCTCGAGGAGGATGTGCCGAAGACAGCCTTCTGAACTCGTTACGGACACTACGAGTTCGTGGTGATGCCATTCGGATTGACCAATGCGTCCGCAGTCTTCATGGACCTGATGAATAGAGTATGCCGACCTTACTTGGATCAGTTCGTCATCGTTTTCATTGACGACATCCTGATCTACTCCTGAAGTAAGGAAGAGCATGGCGATCACCTGCGACACGTTCTAGGAACTCTACGAAAGGAGAAACTGTATGCGAAGTTCTCGAAATGTGAATTTTGGATCCGAAGAGTCGAATTCTTAGGACACGTGGTAAGCGAAGAGGGAATCCACGTGGACCCATCCAAAATTAAAGCCATTGAGAACTGGTCAGCACCCAAGACACCGACAGAAATTCGTCAATTTCTGGGTCTTGCTGGCTACTACCGCAGATTCATTCAGAACTTCTCCCGAATAGCGAAACCTCTTACAACCCTGACCCAAAAAGGCGTGGCCTTTGACTGGGAAGAGAAACAAGAGAGAGCGTTCCAAACACTCAAGCAAGCCTTGTGCACCGCGCCAATACTATCTCTCCCCGAAGGGATAGAAGACTTTGTAGTCTATTGCGATGCATCGAACCAAGGGCTCGGGTGTGTTCTGATGCAGCGAGGTAAGGTCATCGCCTACGCCTCCAGACAGTTGAAGACACACGAAGTTAACTACATGACCCACGATCTTGAACTGGGAGCAGTGGTGTTTGCTCTGAAGATCTGGAGACATTACTTGTATGGAACGAAAAAGCACTATCTTTACCGACCACAAGAGTTTACAACACATATTCGATCAGAAGGAGCTCAACATGAGACAATGACGGTGGGTCAAGCTACTCAGTGATTACGAATGCAATATTCGTTATCATCCGGGTAAAGCCAACGTAGTAGCAGACGCCCTAAGTCGGAAGGAATATTCTGGTCGCAGGGTCAAGTCATTGTCAATAACCATCCATTCACACTTATCTAACCAAATTTAGGTGGCCCAACTTGAAGCCATGAAACCTGAAAATGTGACGAGTGAATCCCTCAGAGGAATGGACAAGAATTTAGAAGCCAAGGGTGACGGAGCCTTATATTTCATGGACCGGATCTGGATACCGAAACACGGTGGTTTCCGAGACTTGGTCATGACCGAGGCGCACAACACTCGGTATTCCGTCCACCCAGGTTCAGATAAGATGTATCTGGATCTTAAAAAGCTATACTGGTGGCCTAATATGAAAGCAGAGATTGCTACCTTCGTAACTAAATGCCTTACTTGCGCAAAGGTTAAGGTCGAGTACCAGAAGCCCTCCGGTTTACTGCAACAACCAGAGATTCCGGAATGGAAGTGGGAGTGGATCACTATGGATTTCATAACCAAGTTGCCCAAGACAACGGGTGGACTTGATACCATACGGGTCATCGTTGATAGATTGACCAAGTCTGCACACTTCCTGCCTATCAAAGAAACCGACAAGATGGAGAAACTGACGAGAACATACATTAAGGAAATAGTACAGCTACATGGTGTGCCCATATCCATTATCTCCGATAGAGATAGTAGGTTCACCTCAAGATTCTGGCAATCACTACAACATTCCCTGGGAACAAGACTAGACATGAGCACAACCTACCATCCACAGACGGACGGACAGAGTGAGAGGACGATCCAGACTTTAGAAGATATGTTGCGTGCTTGTGTAATTGACTTTGGAAAAGCATGGGATACCCATTTACCCCTCGTCGAATTTTCCTACAACAGCAGTTATCACACGAGCATAAAGGCAGCACCATTTGAAGCCCTCTACGGCCGAAAGTGCAGATCCCCTTTGTGTTGGGCTGAGGTGGGTGATACCCAATTAGCTAGGGGCAAGCTTCCGACAGTACTCTCACTGGTCCGGAAATCATTCGGGAAAAGACAGAGAAGATCGTTCAGATTCGCGAACGATTGAAAGCCTCTAGAGACCGACAGAAGAGCTACGCTGATAAACGAAGAAAACCTTTGGAATTTCAGGTGGGAGACCGAGTCCTTCTCAAAGTCTCACCTTGGAAGGGCTTGATACGCTTCGGTAAGCGTGGGAAGCTTAATCCTAGGTACATAGGCCCTTTCGAGATTCTTGCAAGAGTCGGCCCCGTAGCTTACAAACTCGATCTACCCGACACACTTCGTAACTTACATTCTACATTCCACGTATCTAACTTGAAAAAGTGTCTGTCCAACGAGACTCTCGTAATCCCACTCGATGAGATCGAGATCAACGAGAGCCTCAACTTCGTGGAAGAACCAGTAGAGATCATGGACCGTGAGGTCAAGCAGATGAAGCAAAGTCGTATCCCTATCGTGAAGGTTCGCTGGAACGCCAAGCGAGGACCAGAATTCACTTGGGAACGCGAGGATCAGATGAAACTGAAATACCCTCATCTTTTCGCTTAGTTTTTTTTTGTAACTTCTTATTTTCTTAAACTCTAATTTCGGGACGAAATTACTTCTAACGGGGGGATGATGTGACAACCCGAAATTTCCATTTGTACGAACAATATCTATTCAATAGAAGCCAGTCCAGTTTCAGTAATTTTCAGACTTGTCCGAACAAGTTTGTGTACATTAGGGTTTACGTTTCTGGATATATCAGTAGAGTGGATGCTCCTGTATTTGTGAAACTTGAACATTCCAAGTTTCATAATGTTATAGTCCAACTTCCGGAATAAAAATATTTTCTGTCAAAATATTTCAGGACTATAAATAGATTTCTGAATTTAATTAATTCATTATTCACAATTCCAACTAGAGAAAAGCCATTTTCTCTCTGACGGATCTTCGGGTTTTCATCCCGGATTGTGAGTCTACTTTCCTAAATGTGTTTTAATGTTTTTTATATGCTTTATAACATTGTTTACATGTCTAAAATACAAGATCCGAGAGCTTACGGCCCAAGAACGTTCTTGGGGTGTAAACTCCAAAACGAAGCCTAAAGGCTTCCTAGTCCCGATTCCTTGTTAGACAACTAGTTAAGGGCTTAATGTATAAACATTTGAGGCTAGAAATCAATCAAGAAACCCTATTTATAGGAGTTTACGGCCAAGGATATCTCTTGGGCCGTAAACACCTTTTTAAGGGCTATAAGTGTTGGATTAGTGTCTAAGTCCATAACTATTTTGGTATGTACTTGACCCGATGGTGCATGGTCCTTTTGGGTTGCCTTCACCAAAGCAACTTGATTGGAGAAATGAATAAAGAGAGAGAGGATAATATGATTTATTAATATGTTATAAGAATAATATTTTAAAGGAGAAATCATATTTATTTAATTAATATTGGTCAATAATTAATTAAGAATTAGTTTTGTGATCAAATGTAATTAATTAAACTAGAGGGGCTGATTTGTAATTATGTGATAGTTACAAAATAAGGTAAGGATTATCTTATTTATATGGTGGACGAATTTAAGGTTGGAAAGCCTTAGAATTCGAGTATGATAAGGATTCAAGGATTATCTTATTGGTTGCTTAATGGATAATCAACTAGATAAGGATAATGACTGAAACCCTATCTCTACACCTATATAAACACCCCTAGGGTCATGAATTCGTGTATCCCTTCCCAAGAGGTCCTAGATACGAATTCTAACCTCTCACCTCTCTCTTTATACCTTCTCCACTTGCTTATGGTGTTTGTAAGCCATTAGAGGAGTGACACTTGTGACTCTAAGCCTTCCAAAGTCAATCCAAGGTGGAGTTGTGATTGTTATTGCTATATAACAATCAAGGTATGTTCTTAAACCTAATTACATGTTAATATGATTACTTGCATGCTAGAATTAGGGTTTATAGTCTTGGATTCAAAGCATGTACAATAGAGAAACCTAGATCCAAGCATTAGGGTTTGTATGAGCACATAGGATGTCTTATGACTAAAACCCATCAGTGGTATCAGAGCCTAGCTTGGTTTCAATTGTATTGATGCATTGTATAACTAAAAAATTCGATTTTTTGGATTGTGGAGGCTGGACTCGCCGAGTCCATGGCTGAACTCGCCGAGTCCATGCCTGACTCGACGAGTCAACTCGTCAGATAATGCTTATCTCGGGATTTCTTGCTGTTTTTGTATTAGGATAGTTACCTTATCATGTTAGATCAATATAAATCCGATTTTATGATATATATGACTATATTCTTGATCTAATTAAAGATAATTATCAATTTATAAGATAATTGTTTCCTTATAAGATAATTGATTAATTATTTTGAGTAAATTGATAAATTGTTTTGCAAGAAATCATTAAATAAATCAAATATGGATAATTATGTGATTAAATGTTAATTTAAAAATTATTTGTTATTTGATCCTTGTTGTTATGAAAGGTTTCATATTTTCCCCTTTAGGTTTTATAGTTTAAATTTGAACCCAAAAGTTTTGAAGTTTTGAAATTTAAATAGTTAAAACCCTAATGTTTTGAAAAAGGTTTCAAAACTTGCCCTCAAGTTTTGGAATTTAAAAGTTGATTAAAAGTTTAATTAGAAATGTTAAATTCTAAAACTCTAGTAATGTTTTGAAAAGTTCAAATCACACCCTTATGGTTTTATTAATTAATTAAGGAGTATAATTAAAAGAGGTTTAATAAATCCATAAAAGTTTAGGTTAACCATTTAATTGAATTAAAAGTGTAATTGTTAAAGTTAACCATATAGTATTTTAAAAGTATAAAATACACCCTATACTATATATAACATTAAAAGTCTAACATTTTATATGTGTATGAGTAAAAGTCAGTCTTACCGTTAGTAGGCCTCATTCACGAAGCTGGTCTATAAGGGGTGTTTAAGGAAATTGCCTATAAAATGGCAATTGAATGGGTATCCACTCTTACCCACCGCACTCTTGACTAGTGGAGGGTCGTTAGCCGAACGGGTAGGATAGGATGAAACCTTCCATTATAAGTATAATGAAATACAAAGTAACTAAATGTATTTCAAATTCCCAATCTTAGTTACTTAGGCAAAAGTGAATTGATGCAATTCCATGAAATTACACTTTGTGCCCTTGCGAAGACGTTAGTGGAGCGTGTGTGGTTTACCGGCACACTAAATGGTTCTAAGCAAAGGTAGCAAAGGGTGACTCAATGTTTGTCATAGTTCGGTGGAGCGTGTGTGGTTTACCGGCACATCGAATAGGTGATTGTAACATGTGAGGGCACCATGTAGTTTGCATGGTTATTCACACCCGCTTTGTGATCCTCGGCATCCCAGTCACAAACAAGAGGGGCATATAGAGATTTAAACATGCCATTGAAATGTTCAATGAATCTCAAAGGATCTAGGAGTTTTCATAGATTTAAAACTTAAATTTCTTTTTCGTTTTTCATGGTGGAAACTAGTGAATCGTCATTCACTTACCTTCAAATGTTCTGCAATTTGGGTTACGGCATCCCTCTCCCGAGTTGTAGGATATTGTGTTGGGTCCTAGCCTTGGAATTTCATTTGGGTGATTTACCAAGGACTCAATCAATCAACTAACTTGAATTCGTTTTTCTCCCAATGTCAAAGTTCGACAACTATGGTCTTCTCAATCCCGTGGAACAAGCATTCCACATGAAGATGATATTCCACGATTCGATCGAGGAACAAGAAATCATGCTTCACTTCCTCCTCCTCCTCCAATTATTCTCCCTAACCCACAAGATTGTAAAATTGAAAAGTTCAATATCACTCAAGCCCTTTTGGCAAGTCGGTGTGTGCACACGTCTTAGGGATGAAGTCACACATTGATAGGTTAAGAATGATGGGATCCGTTGTCGGTGAAGAGATGGCTGTTGATTGGGTTCTTCAGTCACTTCCTAACTCGTATAGTGAGTCCGTAAGAAAGTACTATATGATGAACCACGACGTGACACTTATAGATCTCACCTACATGCTTATTGTTGCTGAATCAACAATGGTTTGGCGCAATAGAAAAGCAAAGTTGATTGGTGAATCTGCCTTCAAGACCTCTATGGATATAGACAATGGCAATGAAAGACATGCAATGATCGAAACGTTTGATCATAAGGGAAAGGCGATGTCTGAAGTAGTTCCATGTGTTGTTCCAAAGGAGTCAATTTGCTTTTATTGCCAAGAGAAAGGGCATTGGAGACGAAGTTGCCCTATTTACCTAAGAGATCTAAGAGATGGGAGAGTCAAAAGTATGACTATGCTTTAGGTAAGAATCCACTATCTAACTCCATTAAGTTCCTATTCGTTGATTCTTAATACATGATGTGATAAGATTACATTTGAATGTTGTGTAGGATCGGTGAAAAGAAAGGAAGCTTGATAAGAGAGCAAGATGAATCTAATCACAAGAGATGGATCTCGATCTCATGGACTTGAAGATTGGATTTTGAGCTTAGATAGTTATGATAGAGTTGTTAGAAATTTTCTTTTACATAGTTTTCAATAGATTTTGCATTGTAAGGACAAATGTTTTTCCGCTGCTTTTAATAAATAAAATAAATTTTGGTTTGACTTATTTATTTGTTTACTTCCTTGCAATGAAATCATTATGAAAATTGATGTTTGCATATTTCTACAACGAATGGATATGATTCTTAGTTATGTTATTTATGGAAATGTCAAGTGAAGGACTAGGAGATCGAGTACACAAAGTTGTGTGTTTATCGAGTTCACCATAAGAGTAACAAAGATATTCGTCATGATTTACTAAAGGCTTAGTAAATATGATTACACTTACAAGATTAAGTGTTATTTTGAATTGATTAAAGGGTTTAGATCAATAGCAAAACGAATAAGAAGAATCAAGTAGGCAGAAAGATAAGAGTTTCTCCATTCTAAGAAGAAGGGAGAGTAGCTTTTATGCTTTATGATAGGTCTTAATGATTAAGAACCATATCTCAATTGATCCTCTAAGTGAGTCTTGGTACAATTGTATGTCCAAGAAGAGGAATCAAAGATTGATGAAATGGTCAAATCAAGAAGACAATCATACTTCGTTCCAATAACAAGTCTTAAAGTTAAGATTGTGACAATGAGTGAAAAGTATCAAAGGTTTATAACATTCATCAAATGTGGAAAGTTGTGATGTCTTGGATAAGACAAAGACCAACTATGACCAATTTATGAAGTGTTTTTGTTTTGATAAAAGCTACACTAACTCTTGAATATTTGTTTGTTAAGAAATGTTCATTGACAAAAGAATCTTATATGTCAAGGAGTCAGTGGGAGTCTTAATAGTCTTGAAAAGTTTCAAGAACAAATCAAATAAGCCTTATCGATCATCACTAGCACACGAGTTGAGGTTTACAACCTATCGTGAAGATATTATCTTGTTTCTGTGCCAATCCAATCGAGTTAATTATGCATGTGAGTCCTATGAGTTCTCATTTGAATGCATAAAAGGCAAGGACCTTGATCAATGGAAAGTACATTGATAGGAAAAGGTGAGCTACTTAACTACTTGGAAGACGTGGTGGGCAGCTGTGCTACCATAAGGCAAGAAATCAAGATTAAGAAAGTTCGATCCATATGAGTTTGAATTTGTCGTAAACTTTGGTTTTTAACAAATTCACATGGATAGGAACACATACACCGTTTAAATCTAAGTGTTATAAGATTTCGTCCTTCATGAAAATGATTGTGAGAAAATGCTTTCACTAAGAAAGATTTTAAAAGATAGTGATTGTAAAATTGCATTCTCGAATTCGATCATGGTTACGGCATCCCTTTCCATAATTTGAATTGTGAGGTTTGGCAATTAGTCTTAATTGTTAAGACACACATATGAACTATCTAAGGCAAAAGTGTATAAGTTCAAGAAGTCTTGATAAAAGATTATCAAAGCACTAAGTATTAGAAACATGAACTTAATAAATTCAATAAGTATTGTTTTTCTGAAAGTTAAGATGTTTATGAATACATGTCGAAGCTAGTGGGAGCATAAGTGTTATGTTTTATAATAATCATCATGATAGTGGGAGCATAAATGTTATGATTGTATGATTATTAAGGCACGTATTGCATAGTTGGCAATATTAATTATAGAAAACAAGAGTCATACTTTGCAAAGTTGTAAGAGTTGAAAGGTTGTTTTGCTATAATTAAGGGAGAGAATATTATGCTTCATTTCAAATCTAAAGGATTAGGTTGTGGAATGTTAATAAACTTAGTTAAGGGTACATAGTGTGTTCTTAAAATTTCGATTATGATTACGGCATTCCTCTTCACAATTCGAATTTTGAGAACATAGCAAATAAAACATTATGCGTTGTGTCCCATACGCTTCGAGTATAGGATCGATTGCAAATGATTTAATGTTTGACCATTCTAAAATTTTCCAAATGTCCAGCGCATTTAGAGGGAAAAGGGACTAGAATTGGTTCTGACTAAAATAATTAAACAACTATCAAAGGACGATTCGAAGTTCGACGAGAATTGGTCGCTTGTGAGTAGTTGGAAGTATAGTATTGGAAATTATGGAAATGTTTCCATATTGGATGGACAATATCGACATCATTACGAATAGATAAGATTCTATTAAGAAATTAGTTGTCATATGGAAAATATGGAAGCGTGTCCATATTGGGAAGTAAATATTGAAAATATATGTCTAGATTAGAAACTTTTATGCAAAAGGATGTTCAAAGGAAGACATCATATCTAAGGAATTGTCTTGTAACAATCTCCGATAGAGGAATTTGTAATATCATTGGCAATAGTCTTTGAGACTTTGGTGCAGTGACATTACAAAAGGATCATTGCATAAAGTGTTAGAATCTAGTATATTCTATAAGTAACAAGAATTTGATATTCTTACACTTAAGAAAATGGATTTGGAGTTGTGAAATGAGAATGATTGGAAATGTGTTCAATTTGTCTATTTCACAAAAGTAAGAACCATAGGTAAACATTGTGTGCATGCTAGGAGCATGGGACAAGTGTAATAATTCAAGTAAGAAGTTGATTAACCGAAATGACAAATAATGAGTAATCGATATGGTGATAAATAAAACGTGTTTTGTTTATACTCAAAGGGTTGAGGCCATATGGGATTAGTATTATTCTTGTGTTTCACCTTGCATGTTTTGACTTCCAGAATAATTGAGTTTATTAAGAATAATCGAATTATTCAAACGGGCCACAGTCGTTCATATGTTGGAAGTAGATATGAATGAAGATTGCCGTGAATTGGTGTGTGGATTGTCTAAAAGAGTATTAGACATAAGCAAATGTTTGCTGCAACGTTCATGAGTGCTTATGAATATGATTTGAGCATTGGATTAAACCCACGCTCACTTGGATCACTATCTCGAGTGATTAGTGAGACGATAACATCTTATATTCTTGAAACCGAGATGTGTGAGTTGTATCTTGCTAATCGGTTGCACATTGATAATATGTAAACGCACCAGTAACTTGGTGTTATAAAACATATTGTTGTGTGTAATTCGGTGAGTGAGTGCAAGCGAGCATTGTATCAAAGTTTATCCGTTCCTTTTATCCAAAGTAGGATAAAAGCGATATCTTTGGGCCCCTCGATGGTTTAGTGATGACATACGTAAATGCTCGGCCGGGCTAGGGCTAATTTGATTTGTTCAATTAGTATGTCGTCATAAATCGGAAATCGAGAAGTAGTACAAAGAGAATGATTAGAAATCATATCTCAGACGATATCAAGAATGGAGGAATATATGATCCCCTATCTAAGGACACGCATATCTGATATGATCAGAGTTGACAGCGGCTTTGGAAAGCTACGATTGCAGATCGGGATCTGAAGTCATACGCAGAATAGTTGTTAGACTTATCCAAGTGGGAGACTATTGGATTAGTGTCTAAGTCCATAACTATTTTGGTATGTACTTGACCCGATGGTGCATGGTCCTTTTGGGTTGCCTTCACCAAAGCAACTTGATTGGAGAAATGAATAAAGAGAGAGAGGATAATATGATTTATTAATATGTTATAAGAATAATATTTTAAAGGAGAAATCATATTTATTTAATTAATATTGGTCAATAATTAATTAAGAATTAGTTTTGTGATCAAATGTAATTAATTAAACTAGAGGGGCTGATTTGTAATTATGTGATAGTTACAAAATAAGGTAAGGATTATCTTATTTATATGGTGGACGAATTTAAGGTTGGAAAGCCTTAGAATTCGAGTATGATAAGGATTCAAGGATTATCTTATTGGTTGCTTAATGGATAATCAACTAGATAAGGATAATGACTGAAACCCTATCTCTACACCTATATAAACACCCCTAGGGTCATGAATTCGTGTATCCCTTCCCAAGAGGTCCTAGATATGAATTCTAACCTCTCACCTCTCTCTTTATACCTTCTCCACTTGCTTATGGTGTTTGTAAGCCATTAGAGGAGTGACACTTGTGACTCTAAGCCTTCCAAAGTCAATCCAAGGTGGAGTTGTGATTGTTATTGCTATATAACAATCAAGGTATGTTCTTAAACCTAATTACATGTTAATATGATTACTTGCATGCTAGAATTAGGGTTTATAGTCTTGGATTCAAAGCATGTACAATAGAGAAACCTAGATCCAAGCATTAGGGTTTGTATGAGCACATAGGATGTCTTATGACTAAAACCCATCAATAAGTGCCCTAAATCACCCCTAAAGCTTAAGGACCTTTACCCTCTAATTCTTGTAGTTAATTTGGACACCAAAACACTTCAAAATCATAGGGTTTTAGGAGTTTACGGCCAAGGAAAGATCTTGGGCCGTAAACCCCTTTTTCAAGGGCAAAGTGTGCCCTAAACACCCTTAAAGCCTTAAGACAATTAACCTTGTATACTTGCAACTTGAATGAGGAGAAAATGACATCAAAATCACCCCTTAAAGGGAGTTTACGGCCAAGGAACATCTCTTGGGCCGTAAAATCCAAGTAAAGGCTCAAAGGTGTGCCTAATGTCCCCTTTAGCCTTAAGCAAAAACATGGAAGTTATCCTACATGTGCAAGTGCCTTAAATGAATTAAAACCAACACCCCATAGGATTTTACGGCCGTAAACTCTAGGGGATATGGTCCTTTGGCCGTAAACTCCCCAAAGGAGCATTCCAAGGCCTTAAACTACTTCAAGGATTATTCCAACAAGGCTAGGCTTATTCTAGGATCAATATAGCACTTCAAAACACCCAAAACCACCAAGTGAGGAGTTCACGGCCGTAAACTCATGGGTTCACAGCTGTAAACTCCAAAGGGTGGGGTTTTTTGGGTGGTGAACTCATATACAAGGTCATTGGTGCATTAAACCCCTTTTGCCTTGCCCCGTATCAACTTAGATGCAACCATTAGGACCTATAACACTTATATAAAGTGTTTACATGTTCCTAAGTGTCTCAACTTACTTTGTTAAGTTATTATTGGCTAATTAGTTATATATATGCTCATTATATGATAACTAGGCTCGAACGTGTGAACAAGTCTCCGTTTGGAACCCTTGGGGAGAAGCAAGCTGCGAATAAGAGTCAGGAAAGAGCTGGAGAACGAAGATACAACCCTAAAACCAATTCTGAAGAAGATTTGAGGCAAACCTACATTATTCTTACTTTAATCTATTGTTCTTCATTATGTTTAGACTTTTAGATTTCGTTTTTATGATGTTAATCACCTCAATCATGAGCTAAAACCTTTAAACTTCTGTTTGGGGAGACAAAGTTGATACTATGGATTGCTTATTTATGGTAGGATTGATTTAATATTGGTGATTTTGTTGATTCTAGCTTGTTAAAGAACCTCATGTGTGATTGAAAACTATTTTTCTGTTATTAGGAAGTTAATTAAGTTTTATGAACATCTCTTAATTGCTACCTCATATAATTTATGTGACTATGTTATATGACTAGGATTAGCGACTGTGAAACTAGAATTTATAGAAAAATAAGTAAATTCATGTGTGAGCTTGTGTGATGACCATCAACAAGAGGTTAACTAAAGGGCCAAATTAGTTAGCTATTACAAGTCTAAATTAACCCGAATAAATAACCTAGTGAATTAAACTAAATTAGACAATTGATCATTGTTTGAGTTAGTTTGTTCTGTAAGGATTAGTGCAGCGAACGCGAAGCTAATCACTTGAATCGGTAGCCAATAGAAGAATTAATCCATTACACTATTACCATAATATCAACCATAGGATCAATTGAGTTGAACTAAACAGAAGTCCCCTTCGTCATTGAATTTAGTTGAATCTTTGCTTTTCTAGTTTTTAGTTTAAGTAATAGTTAGTAAGTTTCTAGTCTTGTAATACTAGAGAAAAACCCTTTTTTTTTTATTTAAACTTAGATAAAATTAGTTCTTAGTTTTAATTTACCGTTCCCTGTGTTTGATACCATACTTATTTAGCTTTATCACAATTGATAGGTACAGTGTTTATTTTATAATTAAAAGTAGGTTTAAAACTAGTTCGTTTCACACACATCACATGGTTAGTTCTTATTGACCAAGATTGGATTTCTATGACCTTATAACACGAAATACACTAGCATGAGACAGATCTAGGTTCTTAGAGCTCATTAACTCACAAAGCCATCGATTTTTGGGACAAAAACCCTAAAACATCCCATATAAGAACAAACAATAGAAAAGGAAGAAACTTTGAAGCTTCATACCTCCAAATGAAGCTTCTCACACTGCTAAGCTCATATCCAAGTGCTTGGGCTCTTACTCCTTCTTCTCCAAAGCTTCCTTTCCACTCTTAAAGCTCAAGAACACACCAAAAAGCTCTTAAGGGAAATCTCTAGCTACAAGAAAGGGGATTAGGGTTTTGGATGGACAAGTCTCTGGAAATGGTGGCCAATAATGAGGCCATAACGTTCTTTAAATAGGGGGCTCATTTAGAATTAGGGTTTCATTCTGGGCCTGGTACTCCCCGTGTACACTTTGGTACGTTCCACGTACTAGGCAACCTCCACGTCATGAATATGCTCACGAGTACGCACGGCGTACACCCTATTACGCCCAACATACTCGATTATCACACAAACTACACAAGGGCTAAAACTGACAACTTAAGGAAAGAAGAAGGGCCTTGGAGATATACCTGATTTCAGGATGTTACAATTCTCCCCCACTAGAATCAGAATTTGCCCTCGAAGTCTTGCTCCGCAAATAACTCGGGGTACTGCTCTCGCATCTCCGATTCCGGTTCCCAAGTCAAATTGGATCCCCTCCAATGTTGCCACTGGACCTGAACCAGAGGCACTTCCTTGTTCCTCAGAACCTTCACTTTCCGATCTAGGATTGCGATTGGCCTCTCAATGTAATTCAGGCTTGCATCCACCTGAATGTCCTCTAATGGTACTACTGTCGCCTCGTCGGCCACACACTTCCTCAATTGTGACACATAAAATGTGTCATGGATCTGACTCAACTCTTCAGGTAGCTCTAAACGATAAGCTACCTTACTTACTCTAGCGGTCACTCTGAAAGGACCAATGTATCGGGGCCCCAACTCGCTCCGCTTCCTAACTCAAATCACCCCCTTCCTTGGGGAAACCCTTCAGGAGCACAAAATCTCCAACCTGAAACTCAAGCTCGGGTAGTCGCCTGTCTACGTAACTCTTCTGACGACCCTGGGTCGTTTGCAACCTCTGTCGGACCTGTTGAATTTGCTCGGTTGTCTTCAACACTATCTAAGTGCCGCCCATAACTTTCTGACCCACCTCTCCCTAGCAGATGGGAGTACGACACCTCCTCCCGTAAAGAATCTCAAAGGGAGGCATACCAATGCTCGAGTGATGGTTGTTGTTATAGGAAAACTCAGCAAAAGGTAGGTATGAGTCCCAACTCCCACCGAAATCCATAACGCAATCCCGAAGCATGTCCTCGAGCGTCTGAATCATCCGCTCACTCTGTCTGTCTATCTGTGGGTGGTAGGCGATACTAAAATTCAATCACGTTCCCAAATCCTCATGGAACTTCTTCCAGAATCTGGAAGTAAAACGCACATCCCGATCCAAAACTATGGACGTCAACACTCCATGCCGAGCTACCACCTCTCGCACATAAATCTCTGCCAGCCTATCAGCATAAGAGCTCTCACTAATAGCAAGGAGGTGAGCACTCATCGTCAACCGATCCACAATCACCCAGATCACGTCAACTCCACACACCATCCTCAGAAATTTGGTGATAAATTCCATGGAGATCTGCTCCCACTTCCACTTGGGAATCTCCAAAGGCTGCAATGGACCATGAGGATGCTGGTGCTCTACCTTGACCCGACGGCAGGACAACCACCTCTCTACTACCCACGCTACATCCCTCTTCATACAGGGCCACCAATAGTCTCTTTTTAGATCCAAATACATGTTAGTGGCCCCGGGAAGGATCGAAAACCTTGACCTATGTGCCTCCTCCATCAGAGTGCTACGAGCTCTACCCGTATAAGGTACCCAAATCCAACCTCGAAAGGTCATAAGCCCCTGGCTATCCATCACAAACTCGGATACCTGGTCGACCACCCACTCCTTCTTGCGGTCCTCCAGTCTCATGGCCTCTGACTGGGCCTCTCGAATGGTATCCAACACCGGAGTCATCACTATCATCCGCATGCATATATCCCGAATCGGGGCACTCTCCACCTTGCAGCTCAGAGCATCGGCCACCATGTTAGCCTTGCATGGGTGATACAGAATCTCACAATCGTAATATTTTACCACGTCCAACCATCTCCTTTGTCGCATATTCATGTTAGGCTGTTCCATCAGATACTTTAGGCTCTTGTGGTCCGTGTAAATGGTAAACTAAACCCCGTACAAGTAATGGCGCCAGATATTGAGGGCGAACACCACTGCCCCCAACTCTTAATTGTGGGTGGGATACCTCATCTCATGAGGCTTCAGCTACCTCGATGTATATGCTATCACGTTCCCCCTCTGCATAAACACTACACCTAACCCTGATATAGATGCATCACAGAAAACCACGAAGTCCTCCATTCCCTTAGGAAGAGCTAACACTGGAGCTTCGCACAACCTATGGCGAAGAGTCTCAAATGAGGTCTACTGATCGGGACCCCAAACAAAAGCAACACCCTTCCGGGTCAACTTGGTGAGAGGAACAACAATCTTGGAGAAATCTCTAATAAACCTCCGGTAGTAGCCAGCTAACCCCAGAAAACTCCTGATCTCGGTGGGGGATCTCGGCACCTCCCAACTCATAACCGCCTCAATTTTGGCCGGGTCGACCAAAATCCCATTCTGATTAACGAGGTGTCCCAAGAACTGGACCTCTCGTAACCAGAAATCACACTTGGAGAATTTGGCATAAAGCCTCACTGATCTTAATACTCTGAGAACCTCTCTCAAATGCTCCTCATGCTGCTCTTTAGATCTCGAATACACCAAAATATCGTCAATGAACACGATCACTGAACGATCCAACATAGGTCTGCATACCCTGTTCATGAGATCCATGGAGGCTGCTAGTGCATTGGTGAGCCCGAAAGGCATCACCACGAACTCATAATGCCCATAACGAGTTGTAAATGTTGTCTTCGAAATATCTTCCTCACGAACTCTCATCTGGTGATAACCAAACCTCAAATCGATCTTGGAGAACCAAGATGGACCCTACAATTGATCGAATAGATCATCGATCCTCGGTAATGGATAACGGTTCATGACCGTTAACTTGTTCAACTCCCGATAATCAATGCACATCCGGTGTGAACCATCCTTCTTCTTAACAAAAAGGATCAATGCTCCCCACTGCGAACTACTCGGCCGGATAAATCCTTTTCCCAACAGCTCCTGAAGCTACGAGAATAACTCCTGCATCTTTGGCGGTGCAAGGCGATAAGGTGCCTTGGCGATAGGTGCCGCCTCTGGAAGAAAATCAATGTGAAACTCCATATGCCTCTCGGGAGGCACACCCAGTAACTCCTCGGGGAAAACATACGGAAACTCGCTAACCACCGGAACCTCAGCGATAGTACTCGGTCTCTCCGTAATATCCCGCGTATCCGACACATACACCAGAAAACCCATGCAACCCTGGTGCAAGCTCTGTCTCGCTCTGGCAGCCGAAAAAATGTTGACTCAGATCTGGTACCCTTCCCATATATATTAAGAACCCCCCCCCCCCCATCGGGGTCTCGTATCATCACCATCTGACGCTCGCATTTGATAATAGCTCCGAATCATCTCGGCCAATCCATGCCCACAATAACACAGCCATCACCCATCGCGATCGGTACCAGATCTATCGAAAACTCAACTCCAAAAATCTCAAGCACACATCCCCGGATCACATCAGTCGCAAACACCGCATGCTCATCGGCTATATAGACCCTCAGAGACCGTCTCAATGCCTCCCGTCGCATACTAATGTGGCAACTAAATGCTAAAGATACAAAAGATTGAATCGCACCCAAGTCAAACAACACCAAAACAGGTACATAACTCACAAGAAAAGTAACAACCACAACGTCGAGTACTGCATGGATGTCCTCCGCGGTCAATTGAAAGGCTCTCCCACGCACCTTTGATGCCTCGGCCTTCATTGGCCAACTCTCAGTAGCTCGAATAGCAGTAGGTGCAGATCCCTACGCTGGCCCCTGCAACAGCTGCGGGCATTCGGCCTTCCGATGGCCCGTCTGGTTATAGTGAACATGACTGTGGACTGATGTGTGTAAAACTCACTTAGTTTTAAACCTACTTTAATTATCAAATAACACACAAAAGGCAGTGAACCTATCAGTTGTGGTATAGCTAAATAAGCAGGGTATCGAACACAGGGAACGGCAAATTAAATTAAAAACTAATTCTATCTAAGTTAATTAAGAAATAGGGGTTTTTCTCTAGTTTTACAAGACTAGAAACTTACTAACTATAACTAATTTAAGACTAGAAAATAACAACTTAACTAGATTCAATAATTTGAAAGGAACTTCTGTTTAGTTCAACTTGGTTAACTCTATGGTTGATTTCAAGGTAATAGTGCAATGGATTAATTCTTTCGTCGGTTACCGATTCAAGTGATTAGGTTCATGTTCACTACCCTAATCCTTAGCAAATAAACTAACTCAAACAGTGGCCAATTGTTTAATTTAATTACATTTACTAGATTAATTATTCGGGTTAAGTTAGACTTGTAATAGCTAATTAATTTATTATTTTTAATTAACCTCTTGTTTGATGGTCATCTTACAAGCTTGCCCATGAATTTACTCAATTTTCTTATTAATTCAAGTTTCATATTCATTAATCCTAGACATATAGTATAGTGGTCACATATCATATGAGGTCAATAATCAATAGATGTTCATGCTAATCAATTATCTTCCTATTAACAGAAAATTAATTATTATTCACACACAAGGTTCTTTAGCAAGCTAAAATAACAAAAATTCACCAACTTGGAATTAATCCTACCAATCAATCAAACCATATTGTCAACTTTGTATCCCCAAACAGAAGTCTAAAGGTTTTAGTTCATAATTAAAGTAAATAACAACAAACAAACAAAGTCAAGTTGCTTAATCATATTGATAAAACAAAAGAATAAGTAGAATGATGATATTGTGACTTAACTACTCCCCGGAATTGAATTCTCGCTTTCTTTGTCGACTTCTAGGGTTTTCTGGCTTCTCAATCGCAGCAAAACACTTCTGAATCATCCCAGAACTCCCCCTAATCGATCTGTGGAGTTATCTTTAAATAAGCGAATCGAATCGTCGAGTCAAGTGGTGACTCGTCGAGTCCCTCTCACATTCCCCATATTGCGATAACTATATGGAATTCCGAGTCATTATCTTCCTGATTCTTCGACTGAACTCGTCAAGTAGGCTATCTGACTCGACGAGTAGGTGCCATTTTTAGTGTTTTTCTTCTTCATTCCATTCTCGAGCTCCTAACCGCTTCTCCTGCTTCCTTTTGCTTCCGAGCTTCATCTTTGGACTGAAAAACATAATTTAACACTTTTAAGTACCTTTTGTCCATAATATGCGATAATTTAGCTAATATATGAATAAAAACTATACTTAATACACACTAAATATGCACATATCATGGACCCTTTGGAGCAATCCTTGGCTATGTTCCCCTCCTTTCCACACTTGTAGCAAGTACCTAATCGACAATTCCCCTCATGTACCTTGTCGCACTTCCCACAAGTGCGGCCTTTCTAGCCTCCAGACGTCGAATCAGTGGGCTTGCCCGCTTGGCTGCCGGCTGAGACTGATTCAGTCGCCTATCCCTCCTTTGAGACTCCGCCTCCTCCCTGGCCTGAGTCTCCAGCTCTATCTCCCTCTTCTGGGCATTTTCCTACAGCTCAGCAAATATCCGGTATGATGAGTTCCCACGAACTCATGAATATCTCTCCTCAGTATGCTCAAGTATCAACTCATGCGTGCCTGCTTGGTTGACATGTGCTCAGGGCAAAACAACGCCCTCTTATGAAACATCCGCGTGATCACAGTTACAGACTCAATCCCCTGCTTGAGGGACAAGAACTCCTGGGCCAACCGTTCCCACTCCACCGGAGGAACATACTCATCTCTAAACATAGCGGTGAACCTCTCCCAAATCACCACAGTAAGCTCTGCAGTAGAGAAATCAGTTGTCACAAACTTCCACCAGTCCTTCGCTCCCAAGCGAAGCTGGTTCAGCGCGAATCGTACCCTCAGATGCTCCGGACAAGAACATGTATAGAAGAATCCCTCAATGTCAGAAATCCATCTCAGCGCTACTATCAGATCCTGAGTCCCATCAAACTCTGGTGGCTTCGTGTTGCTAAACTCCCGGTATAGCAACGAGTCACCCCCCTTGTGGCCTAGCAGCAGCAACGGCTGCGGTGGCCGTAGCAATAGCAGCCTTGGCAAGAGAAGCGTACTGCTCGTCAAATGTCTCAATCAGTGTGGTCTTGCTAGACCCAAACATCTCTGGTATCTTAACTCGAATGGATGCAACCACCTCATAATGAATCATCCTGCGAATCTCATCATCGCTAACATCGCTGCTCTCTGAAGTGTGGCGCGTACCCACCATGATGTCTCTAAAACACAACACAAAAGAAATCAGAGACTCGCTCGAGTTTTCTCACACTCGACCACTCAACCCTACTTGTTCCTTAGTACCCTAAGGATTCTTACTTGGGTTGCTTACTAACCCGGTGGTTCCAGTAGTACGGGCCCTATACTACCTTCCACACCACATCAGTATTCACCCCAAGTCCTCCTCCTAGGATCCTAGATTGCAAGTACTCTATATCTTGCTGAACGTAGGCTACCCTCCAGTAGATCTCTCATAAGCTCCTCCCTGCTACCTACTCATACTCGAAGTAATTCACAATAGCAGTAACTCCTAGGCTAAGGCATCACAAATCAGGCCACTCTAGTCCTATTTATGAATACCTAGCCAACTCTAGCATGCATAACACATCTCATAATATCTCATAACACATAACAGAAGGGTATTTTGGGAAATCATCGTTCGGGTGTTGGCTGATTGTACACACTGATCCTTTCCGCTCTTTTGAAATCTTTTACTCTTTTTAGAAAAATTGTTTCTTTTTGAAAACTTTTCTCAAATCCTCAGTTTGAGTTCAGATATGCCCGAAGGTGTATCCGAATCCCTCAAACCAATGCTCTGATACCAACTAGTAACGACCAAAAATTTTCAACCAAATTTCTCATTTTTAATTACATAAAAACATGTGTCATATCAAAGTTCTCAAAAATTATTCAACGAGTTTTCAAACACAATTATTCAAATCCATGATCATAACTCCATCTCGATGCAGGTGTACAATCACATCGATGTCTTCCCGCGATCCTCGGAAGTACCTGAAACACATAACACATAAAACAGTAAGCACGAACTCTTAGTGAGTTCCCCAAAATACCACATACACATATTAGCCATTCAAGGCTATAACTCTGTAAGACCTTCCAGTCAATGTGTCTCAGTGGGACCTACCGGTCCCACAATTATGGTAGACCTTCCGACCCTACCATGACTTGCCTTCCGGCCCCAACTCTGATTGCCTTCTGGCCTTAACTCTGACTGCCTTTCGGCCTTAACTCTGTTGACCTTCCAGTCCCAAACATAAGACATATACATAACGCATAAAGTCACATAACTCATATCAATACATAAGACCTTCCGGCCACATATCACATAAAGTCTCACACGTACACATAGTTACCATTTCAGGTAAGGCATA
This sequence comes from Lactuca saligna, assembly GCF_052625555.1. Classification (NCBI taxonomy): domain Eukaryota; kingdom Viridiplantae; phylum Streptophyta; class Magnoliopsida; order Asterales; family Asteraceae; genus Lactuca; species Lactuca saligna. Next base: position 179,066,049 of record NC_136422.1, on the reverse strand, counting down.
GTGAGAAGACTCACCTCGGGTAAACTCGAATGATCTTGAACTCGAAATATTGATCTAGCCTCCGCCTAATCACATACATAAATTATCTCTAATTAATAATGGCTCTCAAAGGTTCGACTAATCCCTTCCTATGCTCTCTTTCTCTCTCTTTCTCTCTCTCTATCTCTCTCTCTCTCTATATCTCTCAGAAGGGTAAAAGACCATTCTACCCCTCCAATGGTCTAAAAGTCCACTTGTTGACTAAACCATAATAGTTAACAAAAGTCAATGCCTGCGAGTACGTTGCGCGTACCAAATCCCTATGCTGGGCGAACTCATCCACTTCCCTGATATCGGGTTGATCGAACCCTACACCCCGCGTACTGGGATTTACACTCAGTGTACGTCCCAGTTTTACAATTTTCTCACTTATGGTCTTAATCAGTTAAGAACTTGGCTCAAAATACAGATATGGACCACCTACAGCCTCCTAATCCATAAAGTTGAAGACTTTACGCCTTTGCATGGCTGGTTTGGCTTTAAACACTCAAAACCTTCATCCATTTTCTTCCTTAAGCTCATATCCCATGCATGGTTAGTTCTTATTGACCAAGATTGGATTTTTATGACCTTATAAAACAAAATACACTAGCACGGGACATATATAGGTTCTTAGAGCTCATCAACTCACAAAGCCATCGACTTTTGGGACAAAAACCCTAAAACATCCCATATACGAACACACAACAGAAAAGGAAGAAAGCTTGAAGCTTTATACCTCCAAATGAAGCTTCTCACACTGCTAAGATCAGATCCAAGTGCTTGGGCTCCTATTCCTTCTTCTCCAAAGCTTCCTTTCCACTCTTAAGGCTCAACAACACACCAACAAGCTCTCAAGGGCACTCTCTAGCTACAAGAAAGGGGATTAGGGTTTTGGATGGACAAGTCTCTGGAAATAGTGGCCAAAAATGAGTCCATAATGTTCTTTAAATAGGGGGCTCATTTAGAATTAGGGTTTCATTCTGGACCTGGTACGCCCCGCTTACTAGGCAACCTCCATGTCATGAATATGCTCACAAGTACGCGCGGCGTACACCCTATTACGCCCAGCGTACTCGATTATCACACAAACTACACAAGGGCTAAAACTAACAACTTAAGGAAAGAAGAAGGGCCAAGGATATATACCTGATTTCGGGATGTTACACAACCTCAGGTCATGTGCTAGTGATAACAAAAAGGTTTATTATCAACTAACTCTTGAAACTTTCAAGATCAAAAAGACTCCCACTGACTTTTTGACATATAAGTTTCTCTCTCAAGGAATATTCCTTGCTGAGCAAAAACAATTATTTAAAAGTTCGTTTGGATTCCCAACAAGAAAACACTTACAGAATAGGTCTCAATTTATCCTTTCTTTCTCGATTAACAAATACATCACAACTCCAATTCTATATGTGCTTGAGTAGGAAAACATTTTACTCCATATATTTGAAGTTTTTTTCAACCTTATTAGTTTAAAATAAGTTTTCAAGATACGATATGTAGTAACTAGAGCATGGCCCTAAAACTTGATTGGAAACAAAGTATGAATCATCTCTCGATTGAACCATTTCAACAATATTTGATTCCTCTTCTCAGTCATACAATTGCACTAAGATGTTCTTCGAGGATTGATTGTGATATAGTTCCATAATCATTAAGATGATCATAAAACATGATACTAAAGTACTCTCATTTCCTTTCTAAGTGGATAAAATTTTATCCTTCTACCTAAAAGATAACTTTATTTATTTTTCTACTCTTTGAAGCCTTTTCAAAGTATCAAAATTATGCTTAATCTTATAAACACAATGTAACACCCATAAAAATCATGCCAAATTTCAACTTTTTCAAAACATTTTTAAACCATTTAACATTACAAATACTGTTTTCAAAATAATAAATATCAGAGTATCCCAGTATCAAATCATAAAATCATAATAGCAGGAGGAGTGGTACGATCATGCCTTGGCCTTCCCGCGATCACTAGAAGTACCTGAAACAATAATCGATAGATGTAATCTTGAAGGCTTAGTGAGTTACCACCAAAATACCAACCATACATAACCATAATCATATCATATATCTAATAAAAATACAGAAAACAACATGTACAATGAGCCATCAGTTTGACTAGACCGAATCCGGGTCCTTAGTCTATCTGGACCACTCTCCGACCCCTCGGCACATTTGTACCGCTCTCCTCGGGGCCTTCATCCTATCTGTACCGCTTGTTGGGCCTTCGGCCTGACTAGATTTGCCCGGCCTGAGCCTGCAATCTACCCGGTCCGCCCAGGGTGTCTTGGCCTACTGCACACAGCACGACCTGCCTCAACCCTTTTCCTTAAACCAACAAACATGTATACATACATATGAATAATTAAACATGAAGACCTAATAGATCATTAATCATGGCAACCATCCTATAACCAGGATACCAATCTAACCGATCTCTAACATAGCAACCATCCTATACCCAGGATACTGAGCTAACTGATCTCTTACATAGCAACCATCCTAACTACCAGGATGTAAATCAAATAAACATATCATGCAATAAACCCGTAAGCAAATCCGAATAGGGTTGGCATTGGTGCTTTAAACCCTGTTGATATAGTGAGGAGAACTCACCTCACAAATGTCGACTCGAAAGATAAGCTCAAACGCTCGGATCACTGCCAAAAACTCCACCACCTATATTCTCCACACAATCATGTTCATAACTTCCCAAGATACCCCCAGAAGTCAACTGGTCAACCCTTGGTCAAAGTTAAAGTCAACAGTCCATGTTGACATGAACTCGTCGAGTACAACCAGACACTTGCCGAGTTCCTTGCATAACTCGTCCACTCGCCGAGTCACTAGAGTGACTCATCGAGTTCATAAGGCTTGCGGTCGTAACTCCCTTACTACTCGTCGAGTTCCCCCCCCCCCCTTGCAACTCGTCAAGTTTATACGCATCCAACAGTTGGGAAACTCCTAGATCATTTGAGATTCATTGAGACTAATCAATGACATGTTTAATCTCAGATTATGCTCTCACTTTTATAACTGGGATGCCTAGGATCACAAACGAGATTTGAATAACCATGCAAATTATCTTGGTACTCTCGATGTCATTTATCATCTCGTTTAAATGCGTCAATTAACCATACGTGCTCCATAAATCAACGATAAATTTGGAGACACCCATTACCACTCTTTATTAGTCCCTCATTAGTGTGTTGGTTAACCATGTATGCTCCACTAACGGCATATAAGGTGTAATGTAGGGAACAAAGTGGTTCCAAACCAGGACCGGATGGACCTGGACCCAGAAAACCCGGAATCGGTTAAAGAGATTTTGTAGAACCGAAAACCGGGCCGGTATATAGGAACCAGTTCCGATTCGATTCCGGGTACGATACCGGGTAAACTGGGTCTAGAACCAGAAAATCCAGAAACATCAAAGTGGGAAGGTTGGATCCAGATAAAGTAGATTTACAACCAAGAAACACAAAAAAACTGGAATTCTTTGTTGATTACTTTCTACTTAGTGGGTTGAGCTTTAAAAATTTTCATATTGATATCCCGATTTCGGGGGACTGTAAGTCATTGAATATAAAACCAAAATTAACAAAATTATAGTCTAAAATCATGTACAACCTCTAAAATACAGTCTAGAAAAAACCAAATGTCAATCCGACTTTAAACGAATGAAATATGCATGTGTTAACATTTTCACAGAATTCAAAGTACAAAAACAAATGGCCGAAAAGTTGAATATTTTCAGCTTTGATATCTCGACTTCGGGAGGATCTAATTCATTGAATATTAAACCAAAAATGATAAAATTATAGTCTAAAGTCATGTACAAACTCTAAAATACAAGTTAGAAAAAACCGCATATCAATCCGACTTCAAACGAATTAGATATGCATGTTTTAAGACTTTCACAAAATAAAAAAAGCTGAAAAAGTAAAAACTTCCAGCTTTGACATCTCGACTTTGGGGGACTGTAAGTTAATGCATATCAAACTAAAAATGTCAAATTTATAGTCTAAATCATGTAAAAACTCTAAACTACACGTTGGAAAAACCGTATGTCAATCCAACTTGAAATGAATGAGATATGCATGTTTTAAACGTTTCACAAAAACTGGTTCCGACCCCTAAAAATGGTTCAGGTTCCTTACACCTATTTCGGTTCTTAGACATGGTTTGCCCGGATCCGATGGACCTAAACCAGGATTACCCGGAACCCGGATAAAGCCAATTTTTAAACGCGGAACCAGAACCGGTTCTATATATTTGGTTCTAACGGTTTCAGGTCCGATCTGATTTTGGTTCCGGTCCAGTTTTCCGGTTTTAAATCTCATCCCTAGTGTAATGTGCAATTTCATGGATTAGCATACAAATTCATATTTTCCTAAAGTAACTAAGATTAGGATTTTAAATACAAGGGTTTAGTTACTTTTAATATCATTATACTTTAAATGAGAATTAATTTGTCCCTTCAAACCCGTTCGGCTAACGACCCTCCACCATACAAGAGAGCGGTGGGTAAGAATGGATACCCAATGATGGTCATCTTATAGGCCAGTTCCTTAACCTCCCCTTATAGTATGGCTTTGTGAATGAGGCGTACTAGCGGTTCGACTGACTTAGTCTTATAGATATAGTAAAAATAACAATTTTATTCTTAGTTCATAACAAAACCAAACCATTATGGATCCATTTATAGAGGTTAGAATGAAACAAAAACAACCATAGGGTGTTTTAGAGATAACCTTTGAAGCCTTTGAACCCACTTGGTTTTAGGGTGTTGATGAAGATGTAAAGATCAAACAACATGATCTTATCTACAAGTATCCACCATCAAGATTAAGGCACTTGGAATGCTAGTTACTTCTTGTATAAAGTACTTCTTAAGCCATTAAGTTCTTAACTCAAATAAGCACCAAAGGAGAAGCATTTTGTACCACCAAAGACTTGAATGATCTTCAAAAGAAAAACAAGAGAAGTAGCTCCATGCTATTTACGATTTTGGTGAGAAGAAAAGAAGAAGTAGAGAGTGTTTCACTTAACAAAATGCAAGCCTCGTGCATCTCTTACATAGTCCATGAAAGGTAAGGCTTAACCATTAAGATAATCTAAAGTAAGGGTTAGCATTTAGAAGCATGGGAGACAAAGCATGGAGGTTGCAAAGCAACCCCCATATTATATTATTTTATTAACTCTAAGTTTATAAAATATAACCTTTTTCTTTAGGTAAAAGAAAAAACAATCCAACTAGTCCAAAATGTTGTGCATGACTTATTAGTTCATACCATATGAAATAATAACTAGTTATACTCTCTTATAACTATTATTTTTATAAAACAATAATTATTCCCTAATTAAAATACAAGAATCGATATTATTTATTAATAATCACATTAATAATAAATATACAAAATGTGTCAACTTGATAAAGGTATAACCCTATAAGATCATATATTATTAGCAATATCACTCCTTAATGATTCTTGGGTATATAGATTCAACAGTTTTACCTCCTGGGTGCAACTCCATTAGAGAGATTTTGGTTTAAGTCCTGATAATCCAAGAAATATGGTAAGAACACGATCTTAAGCAAGTGGATATCTAGCTGCAAAAGAGTTATGTAATTCTTATTACACATTTAGTTGCAATAATAGAATCAACTATAGGATGCTTGTAGGTTGCGTGAACACATAACAAAATTTGTTTACGCTTCTGTTGTGTATGAACATGTGTAAGTATGTCTAAAAGCTTTCAGGACTATGTGTGGTGGGGTAACAGAGGCAAAGGGAATGGTGCTACTGGTGGTGAAGGCGGTGGTAGAACCGGATGTGGTAGCAATGAAGGCGATGGTGGTGGTGGTGGTTAATGGTAGGGGTGAGCAAAAACCGAACCGACTAAAGAAAAACCGACAAAACCGCAATAAACCGCAACCGAAAAACCGAAACCAATGCAAAAACCAATGGTGCGGATTTAATTTTTGCAAAAACCGAAGGTCAATGGTGCGGTGCGGTTTCTATCCTAAAAACCGGTCCATCAAAACCAAACCGCACCGCAAGCGTGTATAGTAATAAACAATTAATGTATATTATATACATTCTATTTAAAATAGTTATAAACAATAATATATTTATTATATGTTTATTTTGTGTTTGTATAAAACTATATGGGGTGCAAAAGAAATGTTCTATTGTTAGCCAAACGTACTAATCGATTACATGTAATAAGCTTGTAACAAATTAAGTCAAAATCAACCAACCTTCAATCATTAATTAGTTTGTGAGAGTGGTCACAAGTTGTATTTTAAGCGACTTACAATTTCTGATTATGTAATTTTGTTTTGAGCTGAAAATGAATGTATTAAAAAAAAAAAACAGCACAATACAAGCTTATATGCACATGGTTTTCAGTTCTTACAGTTTTAAAAAACCGCACAAAAAAACATAAAAAAAACTGCACCAAATTCTTAACACGGTTTTAAGAATGCAAAAACCGCACCTAACGGTTTTAAGAATGCAAAAACCGCACCATGCGGTTTGCGGTTCGGTTTGGTCTGAAAACCGCACCAACCCACACCATGCTCACCCCTAGTTAATGGTGGGTAGGGTAGGGAGATTTATATTTAAATAATATACAAGATAACTAGTTAAATTAAAAAAGGTATAAATGACATCCTATAAGTGAAAAGGAGCAACCAAGCAATAAATTAAACCACAAGGACCAAGCACGTATTGACAAGCCAAATGAACCAAGCCTGTTGTCACTGAGTTGTTATGGACTTAAATTCGATTAACCCATCTATTCAACCATAAGTTACCATTTTTTGACCATTGCTCCATGTAGTGGTGTTGATTATGATGACAAGTGTGGAATATGAAAGATCTAGTGAATCACCATACAAAACATGAACACATGGAGTAAATAAATTTGGGTTTAAGCTCTCATTAGTTTTTGATAGAAAGAGTACAAATGGATTTTCTATTTCTCTCTCTAAAAATAACACTCCAAAATGATCATTACATAATGGGAGTCACTCACTTCCTAATCATAGGAAAGACTCAACCCATTTACACATACAAGATGGTAAACAACATCCAAGCGTGACTTTGCACCCTAACATTCTCCCCCTCAAAGTTAGGAGTGGATGTCCCGACTTCAATATCTAACGAGCTCGCGCGATCAAGACCAACTCTCCCTTGAAATTATTTCGATCTTCAAATCCGCAAATGAATACCCGAAACTTCGAATACCCACTCTTCATTCTCCCCCTTTTTATAATAAAAAATGATTATAAAACTCATCAAGGGTGAGAAGCATCGGAGAAATAATCTTCACATAACTCCCTCTTGATATGTGCCAAAAATGAAACCATGAAAAATTTGCATGAAAAAACAATCACGAAAAACTCTTGACAAATTTCTAATTTTATGAAAATTTTCGACTTTTGGGCGAGTCTTGCAAGAATTTCCAAAATCCGAGTAAAAATTGTCAACATCAGAATTCTGCAGCGACCTGTTGTGCCAAAAACAGCTTAAGATATGAAACTCTACCCTATTTGTGAAACTAGGCATAAAGTGTAAATTTGCATCAACTGCATGGACTGAACTTGTAAATTCTTCAATTTCTCAGCATCGTTAGTCCAATTTTGAAATGGGTATTTTCTGCCAAAATTTCGAAACTACAGGGACTAAATGGGAAACTTTATCATTCTTCACAAATTGTTTACACCAATGTCGAAGTTGGATCATTTATGCCATTTTTTAGAAACTTCAGCAGCACAATTCAAAACTTTTTTTCCTTCTTCCCTTTCTTATACAGGTAACGAATAGCTTTTCATCCACAAAAATTCGTTAATGAAGACTGTATATTTGACAATGAATCATCTTCTTAATCGATCAAAGGAAAGTCGAAAACGAAACCATTTGAACGCTGAATAACTTCTGGATCATTCAGTCATTTACTCTTCGTTCGCCATTAACAGCTATTCTACATCAACGACTCCAAATCGAAAATCAATCCATCAACTTTGATACCCTTCAAAATCACACTTCTCTTTTCTACACAACAATATTCAATAACCCAATCAAACATTACAGGGACCCTTTGCTTTTCATTCAACCCAAGTTCTCATTACCAATGAATAATTCAACCTTAACCATCGCTTTGTTATTACAGGTCTTCCCAAAATCGAATCTTGATTAACAGTTCCTCAAACAAAATCGACCATTAAACATTCACGCTTCGTTTTTCATTCAACCAAAAACAATCTTCGTTCTTTGATCAACCCCAAACTCGTGTAGGGACTGTCGACAACGAATTGCATCGACCCGAAGCCTTCGAAATCCAAATCACCCAAGTCGATATCGATGACACCCCTTTGATTATCACACCTTCAATTGTTGACATCAAAACATTAAGACCACGGTCCTTCGTTATCAAACCATTAACCATATAATGATTTTAACACAGGTTTCGCTTTTTGGTACTAACCCAAAACCTGATGGTAGGTGCGAACTCAAGCCAAGTAAGAATGCCAAACAAAAATCAGATGTGGATGACTCAAATTAGGCCATCGAGTGTCGATTAACACCAAAACCTTTGAAATCAAAATTATCGATCATTAACTAAGACACCAAACGCTTCGATCGATTGAATCCAATATAGCGAAGGTTTTTTGACCATAACCCTTTGAAGTCAAAATCATCAACCATTGTTCTAATTTTAACTTTTGTTTCATATGCTTTGACTTTTCAAATCAGAAGAGAACAAGTAGTATCAATAGTCGAAATCGACTCCAAATCCATTTGATTCATTCGATTTGGACTCTACACCTATCACCATTTCGAAATCGATTGCAATCTTAACCTTTTGATTTCAGTGTCACAGATGAACCAAGCTTTGAATATTGACTATTGATGTCAGAAGAGCATCTCCAAATTTGATTTCAAATCGATTCAGATGGTGAAATCGATCAAGAATAAGAAAAATAAAAACGACTTAATTTTCCTTGGATCGATTTGGATGCTGACGATGAGAACAAGATATCGATCATCAAACAAGAGTCATCTGACGAAGACAATAAGAACCAATTGACGAATAGTAACAGACTCAAATGATTTGGGCTAAACAAAAATTTTAAAAAAATCAAATTGGGTGCTGATATGAATAGTAATTACTTTGAAAATGTGAGCTTAATGAACAGTGAAATGAATATCAATTGGTTTGGGCTGTATAATTGAATGAACAGTAAAAATTGAGAATTAATTTTGATTTTTGGGATTTTGATCTAAAAAAAAATTGGATCAAGCAATGAGGTTGAAACGGATTTGATCCAATGAGACAAACGATCAAAAATGAAAAACGCAAAACACGAATCGAAATCATGGACATTTTGGAATCCATTTGAGAATTTGAGATACCTTTTTGACGATCCGAGTTCCATTTGCAGCGAACGAACTAAATTTAGAAGATCTTGGTTCTTTTTTTGGAACGAGAAAATCTCCAATTTGAACATTGTACCACCCATGATGCGTGTTGTACAACTCATTCTTCGTGTTCTTCAACGATCTAAGAACATCTTCATAAGAACCATCAACACTTTTGGGTTTTGACTTCAAATTCAATGAAACACTTGGAGATTGTTGCTTTGGAACCCAAATTTGCTTCATAGATTTCGGATTCACAACAACATTTGACAATTTTTGTGAATAAACCCGTTTGTTTTTACGTTTAATCTTCTTCTTCTTTTTCCTTTTCATATTCTTGGAACTTGAAGATTTGAATTCGTGAACAAACCTATTTTCCACAACTTCAACTTAACAAGTTTGGATCAAATCTTTTAGAGTTTGATACTTATGAATTTCTTGGATTGATGGCTTTCGATAAGGAATCGTTCCTTCAAACGAATCACAAGACACAAAATATCATTGGTTTGAACTCCAATCGAGAAAAACTGTAATGACCCAAATTTTCAAAAGAAATTTTTCAATTTTAATTAACCAAACAAATCTCCATAGATCACGAAATCCAAATATAATTTTTTTTCTAAAACTCATATCAATTGCAACTTTTATTTCAAAACATCAGAGTGTCCCATAAAATGCTTGATAGAGTGCATGTCACACTATCAAGCCTTGCACTTGCCCTTAGGCTCAGATGTACCTGAAACAAATCCACAAACTATAAGCTAATGCTTAGTGAGTTCCCCAGAGCATACCACACACATAATCCACATACACACATATCATATCAGCTATAAAAGTTATATATACCACATAAGCCATGCATACCATCATATAAGGAAGCCCTGGAAACCCTCCAGGGTCATACTCTGGGTGCCATGTGAACCCCCACATGGTCTTAGCCCAATGCCTCGGTAACCCCCCGAGGTCTTGACCTAGGATGCCAGGGAAACCCTCCAAGGTCTTACACCTAAGTGCCTCGGGAACTCCCCAAGGTCTTTTCCTAGGATGTCGTGGAAACCCTCCACGGTCTTATACCTAAGTGCCTCGGGAACCCCCAGAGGTCTTCCATACAAGGTTCATAGATACAACTAGTACATTTCATATCACATAACCTAATAGCACATACCTAAAAAATAATGGGTCGGCCTTGGTGCCTTCGACCCATTGGCATGGTGACGAGACTCGCCTCTCACGAAAGCTGAACTGACAAGCTAGAATCCGATTTGTCCCACGCGCTGCTCCAACTCAACTGCCTATAAGAATCATAAGATAGACTTGTCATAATCCCAAAATTACCCTCAAAGTCAACCCTGTTCAACCTTGGTCAAGGTCAACAGTCAAAGTCAACAGTCCATGTTGACCACAACTCTTTGAGTGCATCTAGCGACTTGTCAAGTTCCTACCTAGTCCAGAAAACCTGGTAAATCCCTATCCAACTCGCCGAGTTGTTTCATCAACTCGACGAGTTCACTTGATATCCAGAAGGCGGGGAAACTCAATCTGACTTGTCGAGTTGCTAGGGCAACTCATTGAGTCCCCCTTCATGTTTTCTTGTTGTGATGATACACTGAATCCAGGGACTCTAGGGCTTAGATTTGAAGCCCTAAGGTGTCTAGAAAGATAAAGTTTCCAACTTTACCCTTTAGAACCGTTCCAAATGCTCTAAGGCCCTTATCAAAGGTTGGAAAGCTCCAAAGCTTTGCCATATGGTCCAAAACTCTAGGGATCTAAAATCCCTCCTTTACAGAAGAGTTTCTATTCTTCAAAACGCTCTAAAGATGGAGGCTTTATGGACATGCATGTTGTAACACCCGCAGATCCGGGCTAGTCAATTTAGAGGCAATAGGGGTCAAAAATGACTTTTCAACAAAAGATTATTTAGAATGAATAGTCTTAACCAAGTTTTAGAATATGTCACAAGGTTTCCGTACATATAAAGAACGCCGAAATCCGAGTTATAACGAAGAAGTTATGGCCCGCCGAAGTTTTACGGCAAAACCGGCACGACACCGGAAGACGTAAATAGTGAATTTACGATAGAAGACTTTTTAGCCTTAGCAATCTAAACAAAAGTCGTAGAATATGTTAAACTAAGAGCGTCGATAAAAAGAACGCCCAAATCTGACTTCGTATGAGGAAGTTATGATTTTTCTAAGATTCGGCTTAGTAGTGTACAGCCCGAAACTCGAATTTTAGTTCGAGCGGTTTTTGGCTTACATGAAATAAATGAGAGTTGAAGATCTCATTAATAGGAACTCAACGGTAAAAAGACAGACGAAAACGGAGTCCGTATGAAGGAGTTACGAATTCTTCGCGGTCATTTAACAGTCTAAACGCCTCGTACTGTTAAATTTAAGATCGGTCGAGAATTAGCCAATGGAGTCAAAATGAAAGTTGTAGATATTATTTTTACCTACGCGTGGATATAAAGAACGTTAAAAACGGAGGTCGTATGTGAAAGTTACGGATTTTAGAAGTCGGAAGTGTGTTGTGCGAAAATGGGTGATGTGGCACAATCTTGGCCATTGCTTTCTCCCCAAGTCTTGCCACTAGATGGTGACATGTGGCACCAAGTTCAGCCATTTTCACCCTATAAATACCACCTCTCCCACCCTCATTTTCTTCACACATTTCCCATTCTTTCTTCTCTTTACTCTCTCTCTAGAACCTCTCTCTAGCCCCGAAATCCCCCGAAAAGCCTAGGGAACCTCCCTAGCACGAGGCGGAAGCCCCGGAGTGCTTGACGGCTCCGAGAAGAAGAGCTTTTCGGCTCGGAAACGCTGCTCCAAGCAAAGCCTGGTTTTCTATAAAACCCGCTGTAAGTGAGCTACGCCTACGCTATTTTTAATATAGTTTTTATTTAATTATATTAACGTTATTAAGAACATATAATAAATACTTGGGCTATTATTATGGGTTATATAAGTATTTTTTTAACGCTTATATAATAGTAATAATAGCTAGACTATTAACTAGTCTCGGCGAATAATAGACAAAAATCTATTGGTGATAATACTAGGTTTTGTCGAAGGAAATTATTTTAAAGTAAACGAAGCGCTGTCCGAGTACCGAGTCACCACCTTCTCAGGTGAGTGCATAGTCCCTTTCATGAACATGATTTTAATACAAGTATTGATTGAAGTATTAATTATATGTTTATGTGCGAGTTAATTGATGTTGCTTGAAATTCGTGTTAAAGAACATACCTGATTATATTTGATAATTTAGGATAAAGAGTAGACCTAAATTAAATATGAGGAATATTGGGTAGTATATTCTTACGAGTACAAGTGAGTTAAACTCAGAGAATAGAAGTTAGTATATGTCACTTATCCGGGAGTATGGATTAGACATAGTCATTGTCCCTAGTCCGAGAATATGGATTAGGCATAATCATTCGTCGTTAATCCGAGAGTATGGATTAGCTATTGTCCCTAGTCCGAGAGTATGGATTAGGCATAATCATTCATCTTTAATCCGAGAGTATGGATTAGTCATTCGTCCCTAGTCCGAGAGTATGGATTTGGTAAATTCGTTCATTTCTGATCCGAGAGTATGGAGTAGGTAAAACGACTAATCTTAGGTCCGAGAGTATGGATAGCCTCGTTGCGAGGATCGACGGGGTGGGATAAGAGTTGTTTATATATATGTATGGTGAAATTGTATATTTTGTGAATTTTAAACTATATATATGGTATAACATTGTGGGATTGAAATCCCTATGTGCTCACCAGGTTTCCCAACCTGACCCACTTAGTTTATTTATATCACAGGTGTTGATATGAAGTGACATTACACTGAGAGATTTAAAGAGATGTAGACCACTAGTGTGAATAATTGTAAGTTCTGTTTATGCTTATGTTCCTGTATTAACGATGACATCCCAAACGTTTTAAAATGAAATAAATACGTTTCTTCGAAAATGTTTTAATAACGTATTTACCATGTTTTTCTGGGAACAAATTCCGCAACCTTTTTATAAAACGAAGTACTCTGATTTTTATAAAGCATAAACAAAATCGGTCTTTTCTGGCCGTGATTTTGAGGATGTCACTGTTGGTATCAGAGCATTAGTTTAAGCGAACTAGGAATATGGATTTATTTCTAGACTTAAACTTAGAATGCTAAGCGATGATTGTGAGGTGTGAGCACTAGCTTATTTTAGGAATTATGCCTAAAATGCTTTTATGTGCTAAATACTTGTGCCTGATATGTTGTTAGTTGTTCGGATCTATGGTCTGTTGCCGACCGGATCTGGAAACCTTATGTGTTTAGGATTCTAAACGTACGACTACGATATTAGAACTAGCATATAAACGTTTCGGAGTGATAAGGATGATTTAACCGTCAATCCTAAGTAAAGATCTAGATTCACATTATTTGGTGTATAGATCAAGATGGCAAGAACTCGTAGCGGAAACGTGAATGCAAATGGGAACAGAAACCAACCCCCAGTGATTGAGCAAATACCGGTGATGGAAGCTGCCGCTGAGCCAGTCACAATGGCCGGAGTGCAAGCGATGATCCAAGCGATGTTGGATCGTCAAATGGAGGAAACTAGACGTTTGCTCCAGCAAAATCGTGAGGAAGCCACTATTCAGATCGAACAGCCCGAGTTGAACGAAGGGCAGACTGAGGAAGGAAACTACAGTGGGACTGTTGGTCAAGTCAACCCACCAATAGTTCAACAAAACAACCAAGATGACGAGGTCGAGAGGAATGGATGCAAGTACAAGGATTTTCTGACTTGCAAGCCATCGACTTTCACTGGAAAGGAGGATCCGATCGGGGTCATGGATTGGATCTCAGAGATGGAGTTAGCCTTCATGACATGCGGTTGTAGAGGGAAGCTACAGACCACATTTGCAGTGCGTCAGTTTCGAGGAGGCGCTGTACGTTGGTGGAATACCTTGGGGAAGACTCTGAGCCCTAATGAGCCTCTGCAACTGACATGGGCAGAATTTCTGGTGCAATTCAAACGAAAGTACTGCTCAGCTCAAAACCTGCTTGAGCTAGAGAACCAGTTTCTAACCTTGAAGAAGGGAAGCATGTCAATCGATGAATACACCAACAACTTCACAGAGAAGATGGAGTTCGCCTTGCGTCTTGTTCCAGATGAGCTGACGAAAATCGACAAGTACGCAACAGGACTTCCATGGGAGTACGCGGTGCCAGTGCGTCAAGCACCTACTCTAGAGGCAGCTATCTGGGCTGCCAAGTCTGTCGAAGATATGATCAAGGGAAGAGCCTCCAGCAAGATGGAGGTTGGCGAGAAGAGAAAGTTTGAAGGATCTTCAAGGTCCAGCGAGAAGAGAAAATTCTCGAAGTTTGAAGAAGGAACGCAATGGTGTGACAAGTGTAGAAAGAAGCACATCGGGAAATGCTCTAAATATACGACATGCTTTAAATGCGGGAAGACTGGTCATTACGCCAGCGAATGCACAACCAAGAGAGAAGTCTGCTTTAAGTGTGGAGAAGAAGGACACTTCAAACAAGACTGCCCAAAGAGAGAAGGGGCTACAAAGCCAAATGTGCCACCAAAGCCAAAGGCGAGAGCATTTCAAATGATCCTTGACGAAGCAGATGACAATGCAAGGATTCAAGAGTGAAGGCCTGACATTCGAGGATCGAGTTATGGAGTAATCGTGTAGATAGTACCTCACGATGTAGCCGGTTAAAGGCATAGTCTAGGGTGAACTTGAAAACCTATGTAACAGTTTCAAGAAATAATATAAAACCTTTGTTTTGTTATCTGATGTGTTAAGTTGTTGTATGGTTTTCTTGTATGGTGACTTGGAAAAAACTGCGGGACAATACTTGGGACGAGTATGAGTAGGTGTGAATGGTAGTAGAGGCCTATACTACCGGAAGCACAGGACTCACACTTGGATCAGGGAAAGTCACAAGGTTACCAAGAAGCCAGTAATTGATTTCGTTTTATTCAAGTATGTTGTTACCATTGTTTCGGTAATGACTAAGAAGATTGTTGTTATCCCGACCCTAGTGGTCATATCACCTTGAGTCCGACTACGATGAGTAGGTTACGTGGTTCAGAGAACCAAGTTTGATATAGCATCCGACTTAAACCAAACGATTAAAAATCAAAGCGATCAATAAAAGTATCGCGCTCGTTGGTAGCTAGAAATGCTACGTGTTAAAGTATGATTATATCACATTAGAACATGAAGGAAGGCTTAGTCTGTTTTAGAATTTAAGAGACCTGAGTCTAAACGTACATCACATGATGATAGGTCATAATTTGGAGTCTAATATGAGGTAGAGAGCAAGTGCACGATCAAGTACTGCTTACAGTCAATAAGTCTAAGAGATAGACTTGAAAGAATAAAGAAGTTATAATTATTACCGAGGATGAAGAGATGATGTATGGAGTCATTATACGATCCTTTTTTCGTTGATGATTCCGGGACGTAATCATCCTAAGGGGGAGATAATTGTAACGCCCGCAGATCCGGGCTAGTCAATTTAGAGGCAATAGGGGTCAAAAATGACTTTTCAACAAAAGATTATTTAGAATGAATAGTCTTAACCAAGTTTTAGAATATGTCACAAGGTTTCCGTACATATAAAGAACGCCGAAATCTGAGTTATAACGAAGAAGTTATGGCCCGCCGAAGTTTTACGGCAAAACCGGCACGACACCGGAAGACGTAAATAGTGAATTTACGATAGAAGACTTTTTAGCCTTAGCAATCTAAACAAAAGTCGTAGAATATGTTAAACTAAGAGCGTCGATAAAAAGAACGCCCAAATCTGACTTCGTATGAGGAAGTTATGATTTTTCTAAGATTCGGCTTAGCAGTGTACAGCCCGAAACTCGAATTTTAGTTCGAGCGGTTTTTGGCTTACGTGAAATAAATGAGAGTTGAAGATCTCATTAATAGGAACTCAACGGTAAAAAGACAGACGAAAACGGAGTCCGTATGAAGGAGTTACGAATTCTTCGCGGTCATTTAACAGTCTAAACGCCTCGTACTGTTAAATTTAAGATCGGTCGAGAATTAGCCAATGGAGTCAAAATGAAAGTTGTAGATATTATTTTTACCTACGCGTGGATATAAAGAACGTTAAAAACGGAGGTCGTATGTGAAAGTTACGGATTTTAGAAGTCGGAAGTGTGTTGTGCGAAAATGGGTGATGTGGCACAATCTTGGCCATTGCTTTCTCCCTAAGTCTTGCCACTAGATGGTGACATGTGGCACCAAGTTCAGCCATTTTCACCCTATAAATACCACCTCTCCCACCCTCATTTTCTTCACACATTTCCCATTCTTTCTTCTCTTTACTCTCTCTCTAGAACCTCTCTCTAGCCCCGAAATCCCCCGAAAAGCCTAGGGAACCTCCCTAGCACGAGGCGGAAGCCCCGGAGAGCTTGACGGCTCCGAGAAGAAGAGATTTTCGGCTCGGAAACGCTGCTCCAAGCAAAGCCTGGTTTTCTATAAAACCCGCTGTAAGTGAGCTACGCCTACGCTATTTTTAATATAGTTTTTATTTAATTATATTAACGTTATTAAGAACATATAATAAATACTTGGGCTATTATTATGGGTTATATAAGTATTTTTTTAACGCTTATATAATAGTAATAATAGCTAGACTATTAAGTAGTCTCGGCGAATAATAGACAAAAATCTATTGGTGATAATACTAGGTTTCGTCGAAGGAAATTATTTTAAAGTAAACGAAGCGCTGTCCGAGTACCGAGTCACCACCTTCTCAGGTGAGTGCATAGTCCCTTTCATGAACATGATTTTAATACAAGTATTGATTGAAGTATTAATTATATGTTTATGTGCGAGTTAATTGATGTTGCTTGAAATTCGTGTTAAAGAACATACCTGATTATATTTGATAATTTAGGATAAAGAGTAGACCTAAATTAAATATGAGGAATATTGGGTAGTATATTCTTACGAGTACAAGTGAGTTAAACTCAGAGAATAGAAGTTAGTATATGTCACTTATCCGGGAGTATGGATTAGACATAGTCATTGTCCCTAGTCCGAGAATATGGATTAGGCATAATCATTCGTCGTTAATCCGAGAGTATGGATTAGCTATTGTCCCTAGTCCGAGAGTATGGATTAGGCATAATCATTCATCTTTAATCCGAGAGTATGGATTAGTCATTCGTCCCTAGTCCGAGAGTATGGATTTGGTAAATTCGTTCATTTCTGATCCGAGAGTATGGAGTAGGTAAAACGACTAATCTTAGGTCCGAGAGTATGGATAGCCTCGTTGCGAGGATCGACGGGGTGGGATAAGAGTTGTTTATATATATGTATGGTGAAATTGTATATTTTGTGAATTTTAAACTATATATATGGTATAACATTGTGGGATTGAAATCCCTATGTGCTCACCAGGTTTCCCAACCTGAACCACTTAGTTTATTTATATCACAGGTGTTGATATGAAGTGACATTACACTGAGAGATTTAAAGAGATGTAGACCACTAGTGTGAATAATTGTAAGTTCTGTTTATGCTTATGTTCCTGTATTAACGATGACATCCCAAACGTTTTAAAATGAAATAAATACGTTTCTTCGAAAATGTTTTAATAACGTATTTACCATGTTTTTCTGGGAACAAATTCCGCAACCTTTTTATAAAACGAAGTACTCTGATTTTTATAAAGCATAAACAAAATCGGTCTTTTCTGGCCGTGATTTTGGGGATGTCACACATGTCCTTAGATCAAAATGGCCAAAAGGAGGGAAATATGCCCTAAAAACCCTTGCATGGCATCCTTGCTTGACCAAAGGGTATATCTATCCCACTTTGGGACCATTTTTCCCTAGAGATCCATAAAGTTGTAAAATTTATGAACCCCATGCATGCAATCAACAAGAAGAATAGGAAATGAAGATTAAACTCAAGATCTAGCCTTATTCTAAGATAAAAATCGAATCTTGAAGACTTACAGCAATCCACAAAATGGTCAAGCTTAAGAGTGAGGGCTTGGTTTGTTGGATCTTCTCCTTCTTCTCACTATCTTCTTCTTCTTAAGCTTCAAATGACACTCTAGCTCACAAAATGAAAGAGGATGGGGATTAGGGTTTAGCACAGACGTTCTTAGGGTTTGGAGGCTGATGGAAGGTCGGTCTCAAGGGCCTTAAGGAGATTATATTGGGTGCGAACCCTAAGATTAGGGTTTTCTCTTCAACTCCTACTCGCCGAGTCGATACTTACGACTCGTCGAGTAGGTCCTGACCCCCACGTCCATGAGATGGCCTCTACTCAATAAGTTGGGGCATCCAACTCGCCGAGTCCATGTACAAACCCTAAAAATTCATGTAAATTACTTAATACCTAAAACAGGTGTTACAAAAACACTTTTTCATCTTCATGAGAATGAACTTGAATCTTCTTTTCATGAACTTCAAGAACATCACATTGAACTCCATAGTCTTGAACTTCAACAAACTTAAGAACAAGAAGATCATTTGGGTTTTCAATTAGAGAAATGTATTTCTTATTAAACAAATCTCTTTATTCTCCTTCCTTTGATTTCTACTACGGACTAATATGGACAAGGCAATTTTAGTCAACCATTCAATCTTACAAAGTGGTTGAAATATCAAGCTTCCATGATCATCCTTCAAACCTCCATAAGAAACCTTATTACCCTATGAAATCAACCCACTAACAATAACACATATGTAACAACCCAAAATTTAAGACCAAAATTTCTTTTAATAAATCATTACTTAAGGCAAAGTCATCATCCCAAAACATAATATGAGTATAAGTTTTCAAAACACATGTTTATTATCAAAGTAAACATTCTCAGGTTGTCTAATCTATGGTGTGTGCCATGCGATCACCCCAAGCTCTTCCCTCCGCTACCGGAAGTACCTGAAACCAAAACTGAAAACCGTAAGCACGAAGCTTAGTGAGTTCCCCACCCTACCACATACCATGCATAACCACATACTGCACATACTGGGCCATGCCCACTATCTTGGGCCTCGCCCCCTACCTCAGGCCTCGCTCGCTACAACGGCCCCGCCGCTCCAGGCCCCGCTCGGATACAGATCTGTTTTACTTAGGCCTCGCCTGTCACAGGGCCTCGCCCGCCAACAAATAATAACACATAAACATTTCGCAACACATAACTAAACACATGCAACTGGTTATGTCCTAAAGCCTCGCCTATCCTGGGCCTCGCCCATGTCCTGCTACTGATGAGTCATGGAACCCCGTCCATGCTCCTAATGGTAGTGAGATACGGGCCCAGCTCACTCTCACTCCTGTTCTGGTTTGGGCCTCGCCCCTGTTCTGCTACTAATGAGATATGGAACCCCATCCACACTTTGCTATTGGTGAGATACGGGACATCGTCCATACTCACCTCCCTACCAGGCACATACATCTATCACACAGACAACAAGTATAATCTATCATATAAACAAATCCTTAGGAACCCGCCCGCTATTACTGGACCTCGTCCTGAATATCATACTAGCATACTGTGTCTAGGGCTAACCCCCGGGTCTTCTACTCATAACTACATGGGCCGGCATTGTGGCCTTAGACCCATTCACACAAAGGGAAACTCACCTGCACTGGCTGAACTTGCTGATGATCTCACTAGCTGCTGCCCGGCAACTCACTGAACTCCTGCTCCCCTTGCTCCCCGAACTACCAATATCAAAGCAACACTGAATCTAACTGACCCTCGAAGACAACCAAGTCAACCTTGGTCAAGGTCAAAGTCCTGGTCAAAGTCAACCTTCCAGGTCAACCCTACTCGCCGAGTCACCCTACTGACTCGCCGAGTTCAAAATGCTCAGATTCCTACCATTCGCGTGTCGACTCGCCGAGTCAGTCCATGACTCGCCAAGTCTACCAATTTCTGAGTCCTGACCTGTCCAACTCACTGAGTCTCCACCCAACTCACTGATTCGAGTTTCAACTCGAAGGGTTTGGGGTTTCACAACCTGACTCGCCGAGTACAAGGCAATCTTCATCTGACTCGACGAGCTGTTCATCCCACTCGTCGAGTTGCTCCACACCTTCATGCTACTCGCCGAGTCCACTCAAAGGACTCGCCGAGTCTGTTCAAATCCCATTACATGCAGATAGGAATGGCAATGGGGCGGGTTCGGGGTGGGGCATGGATTCCCAAACCCGCCCCAATAACTTTCGGGTATCTTATCGGGGCGCCCCATTGGGTTTCGGGTTTCCCCGTCGGGTTTCAGGTATCTTATCGGGTTTACAACAACCGATAACGTAATCTTTATTCTCTTTTAGGGTACCCCAATGTCTTATAAAATATACATGTTCTAGCAACTCTTTTAAATAACGGACCAACTGATAACGAAATCTTTAAGTTTTGTTTAATACGTCAAAACATATAAAAATGATCATTAACACCAGATTGTTAATAACTTAAAAAATTGTCCACGATAAGTATTTTATATTTGAACGTGTACAATTAACAGCAAAATTTATATATATATATATATATATATATATATATATATATATATATATAATCGGGGGGCGGGGGGGGGGGGGGGGGGGTCGGGGCGAGGATAACCTACTCCCTGCCCCGAACCCGATAAAAAACCCGATAACGACCCGTTACCCGACCCGAAATGATCGGGTTTCGGGTTTTTTTGCCATCCCTACATGCAGAGGACTTTTGAGTCATGCATGGACTCCAAACTTTAGATCTACCCTTCCCAAGCCCATTCCTCATGTAAAGTTGCAAGCTTTACGTGTAGAGAAGGAGATCTAGGCAAAATACACCATGAACTAGGGTTTAAGGCAAAGAGGCTCCATGATCCACTCAAGGGCTGATACTTTGGGCTTCTCAAGACCATCATATGCTTAGATCTGAAGTAGCAACTTCAGATCTGGCTTCTAACTTGAAAGAATAACATTATGGCTAAAAACCCCAACAACAACACATAGATCTAGGTGTAAAGGAGGGAAAATAGCAGCTTGTTACCTCCAAGATGAACACCACTGAAGTAGATCTCGGATCTACACCTCCTCCTTTGAAGAAACCTTCTTAATCTTCAAGTTCCTTTCCTAAAGTTCCTTCCTCCAAGCTATTTCTCTCAAATGATGGAAGCTCACACGAAATCAAGGGTGTACTGGTTCTCTAGGATGATATGGGGCTGAGGGAGGGACATAACACCCTTTAAATAGGATAAAACTCCCGAGATTAGGGTTTTCCTCGTTCAGACCAGACTCGTCGAGTCACCTTGGCCGACTCGCCGAGTCGGTCGCTTACTCCTCGACCCGGATCCCGCTCGGACTCGCTGAGTCTCCCTTTAAAATTGGGGTTTTCTTTCTTTTCTTGGCTTTCCAAACTTTGGGTGTTACAACTCTCCCCCACTTAAACTAAACTTCTTCCTCGAAGTTTGCTATGATCCACCGCCTGCGATCTGCCTCCAATACCCCACCATTTTTTCTAACACCAGCAGCCTACCTTCGCTGGCCTTCCGCTCAGTCATTCAGACTAATGTCAGTCCTTACAGATAATAATCTCGGGTGCATCCTGACCCTGAACATCTTGGAAACACAACTTACTCAACCGACAATCCTTCTGGTAATCTCCAAATACTGCACTGACCCCATAGGGGTTCACCCATTCTTTCCTTGCGCGGTTTCCTTACCTCCCCAAGGCAATGCTCCACAACCATCCATTCCCTCTGCCACTGTGAAGACCCTTTCCTCACCCAATCTATTACTCCCGCTACTTCCAGTACGGGTCATCGTCGCCAGTATCCACTGGGCATTTTTTTCTACTACCATTTGGTGTTGCGCACCCCACAAATCAACTGACTGAATCCTACTATATGCTGCATACTCGCACTGCTACTGACTGAAAATTCTGCTATTCCATATCTGGCTTCCAGATGAACCGAGACCACCCTGGTCCCCACCAACCTATTAATATCTGCATTACCGGCTCTCACTGATTGCTGACTCAACACAACCACTAGTCGCTCCCAGCGACATTCGAAGAAACGCCCGCCACATATGCTGCTCAATCTATTCTACTATGCTGACACTACAATTTCCTGGGATCCCCGATCCCCTTATCTAGACACTAAGATCCTTACCAGGTCCCACCTGTGCTGCTAAAACTTACGGGCCTCGCCCACGGGTCTCACCCGCCCCTATCCTTTTAGTCCCACTTGTCTGACCACTCTCGCACGGGCCTCGCCCATGGGTCTCACCCCACCATACTACTGAGCAACCCTGCTCTCAGGTCTCACCTATACTGCTATTCTCATACGGGCCTCGCCCACGGGTCTCACCCGACTATATCCTAGAGCGGCCTCTCCCAAGATCTCACCTCTCAAGGGCTAAACAGGCAACTCCTTGCCATTCTCATCCATTACCCATTTGTGATTCCTATCTGAATGCTAGGAGATAAGGGCCTCGCCCCGTCTCCGCCAACGAAGCTACTACGGAATGCTACGGCTTACCCGCAATCTTAAATCACCTTCTATCGCCGTCTGCTAGTGAATGCTACAGCTGCCCCGTAGTCTGACAACACTTTCCACTACTGACTGCTGCTGAAGAAAGCTGAGGCTCTCCCGCCACTCTTACATGCTCTACGTGCTGCTTCTGCCACTGACTACTAATACGAAAGCATCCCATGCTATCTGACCTCAAGACCTTCATTCCGACTCACACGAGTCCTACAGGCGACCCTTCACCGAAATCCGAACCATATACTCACTGTCACCATTACACACCCGGACTGATGGGGAGTTTCTCAAACTCCCAACCCTGAACTACTCAATCCATCAAACGTTGAACTACTTCTTTTCCTTCTCAGAAATCATGTACTCGTTCTGGATTTGTGTGCTCTTACCCTTGTACATTCGGAGGGTTCTCCCCCGCTTCGATCCTGCTCACACCTCACTGCTCAATGAAATCCCAATCCTTGCTACCATTCCATAATCAATCTGTTGAGGAATTCCATGCTTATCATAGCTAGGGATCTAACCAGTCCATTCCAAAACTTATACGGCTCCGAACTAGCGAGACATACCGCGTCCCTCCAAGGCATGCTACAGTTACTGCACCCTAAGTAACCTTCTCCAATAGAACTCATCCCTTAACCACTATCCAAATATCCAAGGTATGCAGATGGCATATAACTCGATCATAATCAAACCGCTCAAATGAAATGCTCATACAGATAATGATGCAGAACCACAACAATATAACATCAAGCACAAACAGAAGAACTAAAAACGGAAATCGCATACCTGCAACGTCTGGCGTTGCTCGCGTCTCCAAGGTAGCCATCTAAAAAGCTATGCCTCCTACCGCACGACCCTGACGGCCGTCTGTGATCCTCAAGGTTGTAGGGGCAGGTGCCATCACCCGTCTTGCAGAAAACAAACTGGGGCACTGGGCCTTCTTGTGGCCCTGCTGATTGCAGTGAAAACATATCAAGTCTAATCCCTGAGTGATGGTAACAGTACAATCCCTGCTAAAATGACCAATCCGACCGCACCTGAAGCAGCCAGACTCACCACCACTACTACTCCTGCACGCGCCCCCGTGCGCCCTGCCATACTTTCCGCATCGACTGCGGTCCTGATAGTCCCTCGATCTCGAATCCGATCCCTTGGTCCTTTTGCCCGAACTCGCGGCTACCTGAACCTCATCCGGCTTCCTTTTCCGGATCTTCTCCAAATCAATTTCCCTCTCCCTGGCCCGAGAAATCATATCTTCCAGCGTCTTACAACCGGACCTGCTCACGAACTCCATGATGTCATCCCTCAGCATCTCGTGATATCGAGCCTTCTTCATCTCCTCATCCACGACATACTGCGGAACAAGAAGGGCCCTCTCCCTGAACTTGGCGGTGATCTCCGCCACAGTCTCAGTGGTCTGCATCAAATCCTGAAACTCCCGGGCCAACTGCTGCACCTCAATAATTGGCGAAAACTCCGCCCTAAACCTAGCTGAGAAATCGCTCCAAGTCATCGCGTCCAACACGGCATCATCACCCAAAGCATGACCAATCTCTTCCCACCAATCCCTTGCTCTGTCCTTCAGAAGACAGGAAGCGAGTCTGACCTTGTCCTCCTCAGGACACCGGCTCGTACGGAATGCGTTGGCAACATCAACCAACCATCTGCTGCTAGCGATGGGGTCCCTAGCCCCATGATAATCTGGTGCCCCGCAAGCCCTAAACTCTCGAAATGTCAAGGTACGTGCTCCCAACAAAGCCATCATCTCAGTACGGAAGGCTCCCAGCCTCTTATCCAAAATCTCCAATATACCCTCCTTGACCGTGCCAAAGATCACAAGAGTCTGAGCTAGAATACTGCGCGTAACCTCGGCTGATATCAACTCTCTCATCCGCTCCTCGAGCTACTCGACCCCTAAACCCGAGCCCAATCCCTCTCCAGCGCCAGATCCACCCGCTGGTCCCTCTCGCAATGTCACCATATTGAAACATATAACATAACCATTATCATAATACTCCTCACTGCTGCGAGACCAAACATACTCACTACCAGGTTCCCGGTCTTGTCTCGGCCTTTCCCGAATCGAGTATGGATCCTCTGCTTTCAGTAGTACGGGCCCATACTACCTTCCACATCTATCTTTACTTTCCTCAAGAACTGCTTTGACTTCACCAAGTCCCATTTCTACTACTACTGCTCCCAGCACTACCCCATCCTAGGCTTACCCTAGGGAAACCTCTAACTCAACTCAATCTAGCCATCAGCTGCTGAAGGTCTCCTTGTGATGCCAATTAGCCATCACCTGGATACCATCACATGTGACGAGGCTCAGATAATCCTTCAAGTAGAGGACTCGTTCCTACAACGGTTGGACTCAAACAAGAGCTGCGCAATAGGACCAAATCCAACACTCTGAGATTATTCAACCCTGATCACATGTGACGTACCGTATCCACCTAATGTCTAACTCCCATCACTCAGAATCCCACCATGCACAAAGCAAGCAGCATTCAGACAAAGGGAAAATCTAAACATAACATACTCAAGCAATCATATCCACATAGCAAGAATCCGAACTAGCATGCAACACAACTCATAAACTCAGGCATAACCTAAGCAGGCTATCCTACTACTATCTATTCAGCACTATCATGCAGATCAAAAGCACATATAATAGGCACATAAGGAATCATCCCTAGATCCTCAGTCCTAATCTAGCATGTTGTTCTATTAACTGGTAATCAAAACATAGACTTGTATGGGTATTTTGGGGTACTTACTTGAGCTCGGTTGATTGCATGCACCACACCTCTTTTCTCTTTTCAAAGTTCTTTTCTTTCTGAATTCTTTTTACTTTTCTAAAACCGATTTCTTTCTCAAAACTGTCTTTTCATTTTGGAAAACTCCTATACCAATTCCTCAGTTTGAGTTCAGACACACCCGAGGGTATGTCCGAATCCCTCAAACCAAGGCTCTGATACCAACTTGTAACAACCCAAAATTTAAGACCAAAATTTCTTTTAATAAATCATTACTTAAGGCAAAGTCATCATTCCAAAACATAATATGAGTATAAGTTTTCAAAACACATGTTCATTATCAGAGTAAACATTCCCAGGTTGTCTAATCTATGGTGTGTGCCATGCGATCACCCCGAGCTCTTCCCTCCGCTACCGGAAGTACCTGAAACCAAAACTGAAAACCGTAAGCACGAAGCTTAGTGAGTTCCCCACCCTACCACATATTATGCATAACCACATACTGCACATACTGGGCCACGCCCACTATCTTGGGCCTCGCCCCCTACCTCGGGCCTCGCCCGCTACAACGGCCCCGCCGCTCTAGGCCCCGCCTGGCTTCAAGCCCCGCTTGGATACAGATCTATTTTACTTAGGCCTCGCCTGTCACAGGGCCTCGCCCGCCAACAAATAATAACACATAAACATTTCGCAACACATAACTAAACACATGCAACTGGTTCTGTCCTAAAGCCTCGCCTATCCTGGGCCTCGCCCATGTCCTGCTACTGATGAGTCATGGAACCCCGTCCACGCTCACTCATGTTCTGGTTTGGGCCTCGCCCCTGTTCTGCTACTAATGAGATATGGAACCCCATCCACACTCTTCTATTGGTGAGATATGGGACCTTGCCCACACTCACCTCCCTACCAGGCACATACATGTATCACACAGACAACAAGTATAATCTATCATATAAACAAATCCTTGGGCACCCGTCCGGTATTACTGGACCTCGTCCTGAATATCATACTAGCATACTGTGTCTAGGGCTAACCCCCGGGTATTCTACACATAACTACATGGGTCGGGATTGTGGCCTTAGACCCATTCACACAAAGGGAAACTCACCTGCACTGGCTGAACTTGCTGATGATCTCACTAGCTACTGCCCGGCAACTCACTGAACTCCTGCTCCCCTTGCTCCCCGAACTACCAATATCAAAGCAATACTGAATCTAACTGACCCCCGAAGACAACCAAGTCAACCCTGGTCAAGGTCAAAGTCCTGGTCAAATTCAACCTTCCAGGTCAACCCTACTCGCCGAGTTCAAAATGCTCAGATTCCTACCATTCGCGTCTCGACTCGCCGAGTCAGTCCATGACTCGCCGAGTCTACCGACTTCTGAGTCCTGACCTGTCCAACTCACTGAGTCTCCACCCGACTCACTGATTCGAGTTTCAACTTGAAGGGTTTGGGGTTTCGCAACCTGAATCGCCGAGTCCAAGAACAGACTCGCCGAGTACAAGGCAATCTTCATCTGACTCGACAAGCTGTTCATCCCACTCGTCGAGTTTCTCCACACCTTCATACTACTCGCCGAGTCCACTCAAAGGACTCGTCGAGTCTGTTCAAATCCCATTACATGCAGAGGACTTTTGAGTCATGCATGGACTCCAAACTGTAGATCTACCCTTCCCAAGCCCATTCCTCACGTAAAGTGGCAAGCTTTACGTGTAGAGAAGGAGATCTAGGCAAAATACACCATGAACTAGGGTTTAAGGCAAAGAGGCTCCATGAACCACTCAAGGGCTGATACTTTGTGCTTCTCAAGACCATCATATGCTTAGATCTGAAGTAGCAACTTCAGATCTGGCTTCTAACTTGAAAGAATAACATTATGGCTAAAAACCCCAACAACAACACATAGATCTAGGTGTAAAGGAGGGAAAATAGCAGCTTGTTACCTCCAAGATGAACACCACTGAAGTAGATCTCGGATCTACACCTCCTCCTTTGAAGAAACCTTCTTAATCTTCAAGTTCCTTTCCTAAAGTTCCTTCCTCCAAGCTATTTCTCTCAAATGATGGAAGCTCACACGAAATCAAGGGTGTACTGGTTCTCTAGGATGATATGGGGGCTGAGGGAGGGACATAACACCCTTTAAATAGGATACAACTCCCGGGATTAGGGTTTTCCTCGTTCAGACCAGACTCGTCGAGTCACCTTGGCCGACTCTCCGAGTAGGTCGCTTACTCCTCGACCCGGATCCCGCTCGGACTCGCCGAGTCCCTCCTTGGACTCGTCGAGTCTCCCTTTAAAATTGGGGTTTTCTTTCTTTTCTTGGCTTTCCAAACTTTGGGTGTTACAACATAAAACAAATTTTTGACTTTGTATTTGACATCTGCAACGATCATAACCCAAGAATCATACGGCAAGTCCACCTTCTTTGATCAATCGATAAGATCTTGAGTATTGCTAGAGAGAGAAAGTGATAATCAAAGAGATCTCTAGAGAGAGATAGTGAATATGAACCAAATTCTATAGAGAGAAAATGGTACAAACAAGTATTCTAGAGAGAGAACATGAAGAATCACTAAATCTAAAATGTCATCATGGATCAATTCTTGATCAAATCAAGACCACTCGTTCGGATACCGATTGTAGTGGTGTTGATTATGATGACAAATGTGGAATATGAAAGATCTAGTGAATCATCATACAAATCATGAACACATGGAGTAAATAAATCTAGGTTTAAGCTCTCATTAGTTTTTGATAGAAAGAGTACAAATGGGTTTTCTATTTCTCTCTCTAAAACTAACACTCCAAAATGTTCATTACATAATGGGAGTCACTCACTTCCTAATTATAGGAAAGAGTTAAGTCATTTACACATACAAGAGGGTAAGTCACATCCAAGCGTGACTTTTCACCCTAACACTCCATATTTTATATCCACTTCCTCATCAATAACCTTCTCAATCCCAATTCATGCAAATACCCTAACCCCAATCGAATTTCCAATCCCAACCCCAAACAAATTTCCAATATCAAACCATACATTATTTTCAATCCCAACACCAAAAAAATTTCTAATCTCAACCTGATACAAATCCTGAATTTGAGCCTTTTGATTCATTCAAGTAACCCAATTCTTTTTCCCAACCGCAACCTAATTTCCAATCCCAACCGCGACGCCTAGTTGATGAGTCTACTGATTCTTCCGATGAAGGGCCTTTTTAACCGGTTCAAGTAACAAAGTCGAACCCAAAGGAAAAAATAAAGAAAAATTCAAGGCTAGACTGATAAAGAAAAGAAGGCGTTGACACTGGCATGGCTAGACATATTGGAAGATCCGATGAGGCGGGATGACCAATGTAGGATTTATATCTTAAATCTAGGTTTAAATTATGTTTTAATTTAATTTGTAAGTTGTGTTTTAAGTCTATTATTAAATCATGTTTTAAGTTAATTTGTAACTCTTTTATTAATATGAAATGTTTGTGTTTTATAAAATAAAATTTATTTAAGTTTGAAAAAAAAATAAAAAATATATCTAATGTGCTACCACTCTACAAAATTGCTAAGGGAAACATGTTATGGAGGTGGCAGCATAAAATATAATATAGTTATGTGTTAAGCTAAGATGGTGGTGTGCTTAGGATGCTATTACTCCTCTAATCTAATTATATGAATATAAGTTATGCAAACACAATAATGGCAAAAAACAAATTAATGAATTAGTCGTATCATAATTTTTGTAACAGCACTTCGTAATCTATTTATTTATTTATTCTTTGACATTCCAAACACGCCCAACAGAATCCATAACTAATCATTCAAATTAAATATCAAAGGATTTCAAGAATATCGATGTCATATTATTAACATTGGATTACAACAATATTCGAGACAAATCTCTACATGGAATGTGGATTTTGAAAATTGGCATTCCATTTCTAGAATAATTAGGTGTAAAATCCGTATATTACACGGGTTAATTAAAAAATAAATTAAATATTAAAGTGTAAATAATAAATTATTTTTAAAATAAAATTTTGAAATAACAAATAAAGAAATGCATTAATTACTATTTAATATCATATTTATGACATTTAATACTTTACATATATAAATATTATGTGGCTTTTTAAATTTAAATTTTGAATAACTTAAGAATTGACATGTGGATATTATTTATTTCAAAAATATCACAAAATAATAAGTATCAAAACTCATGAGAGATTGACATGTGGCAAAATAGATTTTCATTTATTATAGTTGATACAATATTAATGCATTTAGGAGTATAAATAGGGATAATAATTGATAGTCAAGAACACAGGAGCTTTATTTTTCAGTACAATAATGGCATCCACATTTGTGTCTCTCCTTACAATCATTCTTTTCACTCTTCTTGTCAATGGTTATTGTTCTTCATTTATATTATATATCTCAAAATTAATCTCTTATTCATTTTGTAATCTGTATTGAACTGATAATTTTCATTCTTGTAGGGTATGGTCAATGCGAATTAAAAGACATAACTGTTGGAACAGAAAGAACTAATAGAGAAGTAGGAGGCAAAGAGGAATGGAATGTTAGTTTTATAAACACTTGCAAATGCCCTCAACAAAGCCTTATTGTCTCATGCGATGGTTTTCAATCCACCGAGAAAGTTGATCCAAATCTCTTTGCATCCGTAGGAGATAACAACTGCATTGTTAACGGAGGCCAACCAATTGGACCTTTTGCGACAGTCGGTTTTGTTTATGCTTGGGACCCTCCATTCATTTTTGTACCTCGTTCCTCTCAAGTTAAATGTGGCTGATATATATTTAATTCTCAATTAATGAATAAAAGTTTCTGCTTGCTTTCTATGAATGTTATAAAAGTATATTGATCAATCTTACAACATATATGATTAGTCTTGCAAGTAGAGATTGCAAAAATTGAAATGACCCATCAAATCAATCTGAATCGAATAGAGAATTAACATGAGATATTCACTTTGTTTAATTATAAACCTCAACTTATTAACCCATTTAATTAAATATATTGGATTAATATAGAATCTTTTACCTAAAACTAACTCGTCGTCAGACCATTTAAATATATATTTATTTTCGTTTTATACTTTTGTCATTATTCTAATTTAACTATTACAATATAATAAACCTGTAATATTGCGTTGGATGTTTAACTTGTAGTGGTATCTCTTTTTGTGTTTAAATAAAGCGGCGGTGGCGTTGGTGGTTGTGCAGGTGGGAGATGTGGCGGAAGAAAACAAGGCGGTGTCGATGCATATTTATATATGAATATTACTTCGTACAAAGAAAAAATATGTGGCCCATTTATTTATGTGACTGTTAAGTACATAAGATTTGCTACACAATTCTTTTAAACACAACTTTTTATGATGATGTATTCTACTACCCATTTATTTACATTGATTATTCGGATTCTTCCCTCTATGGAGAGATTACTTACCATGATTATCTTGATATTAAAGGTTCACACTTATATTGATGTATTCTACGACCCATTTATTTACATTGATTACTCTGATTCTTCTCTCCATTGAGAGATTACTTACCATGATTATCTTGAGATTGAAGGTTCACACTTATATTGATGTATTCTACAACCCGTTTATTTACATTGATTACTCGGATTCTTCCCTCTATAGAGATTACTTACCATGATTATCTGAGAATGAAGATTCAAACTCATATTATTAATTCAATATAAATACGTTTAATCCCTATTCTAATAAAAGACTCCTAATTTTTACCACTTGTCACTTTCATATTCCATATTTCTTCAAAAAGTTAATCGACCATATTACACTTCTTTGGCGTGTTTGGCAAAAGTAGCTATTAGCTGGAAGTGGTTATCGGGTAGCTCGTAGCGGGTAGCGGGTAGCATGTAGCGGGTAACTCGTAGCAGGAAACTATAGCTTTTATTTGTTATATGAGTGTTTAGAAAAAGTTGCTGGAAGCTTTTGAAATATATAAAATTACATAAAAGGGCAATTGATTGAAAATACATAAATATATAAATATATTTTTAAGGGTAATTATGGAAATTGATTTCAAAAGCTCAGTAGCGTTTTGTTAAATGCTACATGAAGTAGCTTTTAGATTTGGAGCGTTTTGTTTAAACTAAAAGTTAAACGTTTGTACTGCTCAGCGAAGCTTTTTGTTTAAACTAGAGCATTTTGTCAAAAACTAAAAGCTAGAAGCTCCCAAACGCTTCCAAAAGCTTCATGCCAAACACGCCCTTTAGTTTAAATTTTGGTTGACTAATAAATTTCCAGCATTTCCTATGATTAATGTTTGAGTGAATCCCTACAAATAAGCAATTGAAACGATATCAAAATTATGTATTTAATTTGATTGCCCATGTATTCCTTAACAATGCGATCCTTGCCTATTATTAAAAATGATATCAGCACAATCCCGTTAAATTAGTACGAATCCCATAAATTTCGATACGATTACTTCTCAAGTTTTGAATTTTGCTTCCTTTCATCTTCGTGTTCTCTCTCGCCAAACCCTAAACCGCTTCTGCTAGCATCCTAAGTTTTAAAAATTGAAAGTTTCATTGGAATTTGCTCTTTATTGTTTGGAGAAATCAATTGCTACCAGTGATGATATAAGTTTCATTTATTTTACCTACTTTGTGTATGTAATTGGGTTGTGCAAGGAAGATTTGATTTGAGGTCTCAATCTTCGATAACAACATCATCAACCATCAGTTTACTATTTTTATGAATTCGTTGAATTAGGTTTTGATTTTCTGAATCCAATAATATAAATTATGTTGTGTTTATGTCATATGACAAATTCCTCTTGGCCTGCCCCTAATGTTTTTGGAAAGATAAGTAGAACAAGCTCAAGTTTCATATGTATCTACTTCCTGGAAAACAACTTCTCTGTTTTTAGAGTTGGCAGACCGTTTCTTGCTTCATCATTTCCAATAAATACGTTGGTTTATGATCTCTGTTCGCAGTTTGTCTCTATAATAATGATAATAGACAGATAATCCATCTCACTTTGTTCATCATGTCCCACCATCTTTTTACCAAGTTGTTCATCACCATCCTATCATCAGTGATAACAAACATGTAGACCCTCCTTACTAACTTAATGTTTATATATATATATATATATATATATATATATATATATATATATATATATATATATATATATATATATATATATATATATATATATATATATATATATATATATATATGGGGGGGGGGGGGGGGTTTCTCCAACAATGAGGACACCCTTTTAACTAACAGACAATAGTCGATTATTTTGTGATAGTTCAAAACCCTAGGGATACGTATTATTATTCCAAAAAGATATAGGATTAGAGGAATTTATCGTTGTTGGGGTAAAAGTATGTATTCTGCTATCCGATTTCTCCAAACGTTACACATTTTAATATGTAGGTTTCTTTAGTTCCTTTAATTGATTGTTATTGAAAATGATGTTGGGAGTGATGCAACTCTTATTGGAGTAGATAGGTATTCAGCTTGATGAGGGCTCTCCTAATATCTGTGTGTATGAGTACATTACCTGAGATGAATATGAATTCTTCATTTCCTTTATCTAAATGATTATCACTACTAGAAAATTGTGTAACACCCATAAAAATTCAAGCCAATTTAAAACTTTTTAAAACATTTAAAACCTTTAATTTATTACAATTTGTTTTCAAAATAGTTTAAACATCAAAGTATCCCCAAAATCAATCATGAAAATATAAGGAGGTGCACGATCACGCATTTGTCTTCTCGTGATCATCAGAAGTACCTGAAACAATAATCGATAAATGTAAGCTCGAAGGCTTAGTGAGTTACCCCCAAAATACCAACGCCATACAAATATAACCATATCATATAAACATATAAGCCAAAAACATGCATATAGAGTCAACAGTAAGACTGGATTACCCCTAACAGGCCTGCAATCTCACTGGCCCACTCTCAGAACCTTCAGCATGTATGGTCCGCCCACCCGGGCCTTCAACCTGTCTGAACTGTTCTCCGGGCCTTTGGCCTAACTGATATGCCCCTAGGGCTTGCATTCTATCCGGTCTGCCCTGGATCTGTTGGCCTTCAACACAAAGCAGGACCGTCTCAACCCAACCAAACACAATATGTCGACATATAAACAATCATGATCATGTAGGCACATAATACAGGCAACAACAATCATACATGTCACTACTGCCTACTAATCCTCAAACCACATACAGACCCGCTACCAGCTAACCCCCATAGAATGCGTAACCATAAGTAACTAGAGGTGAGATAGCCACCCAACCAGATAGTCCTACTCTAGAGCCACAACCAAACAAGAAACAAGCAAGAGAGCCTAGACCAAGAGTTCTCAGGCTATCCTACGTGACCACCGACAGTCCCTAAGGGCGCTCCATGGATGATAACCAGTAAGCACAGATAACATACAGATCTACAAATCACTAACATAACAACCATCCTATAAGCAGGATATTGATCTAACCGATCTCTAACATAGCAACCATCCTATAACCTGGATACTGATCTAACCAATCTCTAACATAGCAACCATCATATAACCAGGATACCGATCTAACCAATCACTAGCATAGAAACCATCCTATAACCAGGATATATATCACAAAGCATAACGTGTAATGAACCCATATACAAATCTGAAAAGGGCTGGCATCGGTGCCTTCGACCCTATTAGTATAGTGAGGACAACTCACTTGGCACTGCTGAAGTCCCGCGGATGAAACTCCAGTTGCTGGTTGACAGATTCCCGAACTATCAACATCAAACAATATCTAATTAATAATTAGGTTCCAAGCCCAAGGTTCAACTCACACTCCAAAGGCCCAATATTCAAGTAATAGGCCAAAGCCCAACATATGGCCCAATTTTCCAAATTGGACCCAACACTTTACATGGGCCTTACCTTAAGGCCCAACCACCTATTCTGGTCCAAATACTTGGCATTCCAATTGTCCAATATCTCATAATCATAAAAGCCCAATTATAGCCCATCTATGGCCCAATTTTCCAAATTGGGCCCAAGTCCTTCACATGGGCCTTATCCTAAAATCCATCTAAATATTTTAGTCCATTTACTTGTCCTTAGATAGTCCATCAGTAACCCAATCACTAAAGCCCAAAAGAAAGGCCCAAGTGAAATTAAGGTTTTCACATGAAATGAAGATTAGGGTTAAGTGTTTGTTACTTAACCCATTAACGACATGTACCATCATTTAAACC
Organism: Lactuca saligna; assembly: GCF_052625555.1. NCBI lineage: Eukaryota > Viridiplantae > Streptophyta > Magnoliopsida > Asterales > Asteraceae > Lactuca > Lactuca saligna. The sequence continues at coordinate 179,031,025 of NC_136422.1, read as the reverse complement.
CAGAAAAACAATTATTATTTTTTTTTACAAAATCTCAATCCCAACACCACTCTGAAAGGAAGATTGAAGAGGAAAGTATCCTATTTAAGATAGTTTCACAAAAACACAATCCCAAACCCAAATCTGCAAAACACAAAACAAGAAACAAGAAATCTGTCAAAGTGAAACAAATAGGCAGTTTTTCATTTCCTGGAAACTTATTCTCAAATAAAAATACGATCTTGAGCATGAAAGCATCCCGATTTCCTTAGGTAATTCACCAAGAAATTTGTTTTGAAACAAAGATATCATCTCCAGATTGGTGAGGTTGACTAATAAACGAATCTAAACAATTCATTTGAGAAAGATGAGAAATATTTGTTTAATCTTCATTAAGCATGCCTTTGATATGAAATAGCCGAACATTATGTTAAGAATTCTCCAAATTTTCCATTTAGATTACATTTACAAGTGTATTATGTATATAAAAATAAAATAAAGTAATTAATATCACTCCATTCAGTCACCTTTAATATCTTGTACAATTACATGACCACATCTTGTAAATAAATTAACCTCATCTCAAAAATCAGCTTTATGCGATAAGAAAAGACGGAATCATGATTCCGGAACATACTGTTCTTGCATTGCAAGTGGAATCGCGGGTCTCCAGGTAGTCCCCTCGGGGCTATCCATGAGTGCGATTCCGATTGCAGCCAAATCTTTTCTGATTCCATCCGATCGTTCATACTCTTTGTTCTTTCTTGCTGCATTCCTTTCATGGATCTTTTCAACAACTTCTTCTTCTGTTATTTTTGCACGCTTCAGCGCCTTTTCCCTAAGCTCCTGTAAAACCTGCAAACCACCACAAATATGCATTGGATAAATCATGTTTTTGACAAAAATAAATAAATAATAATAATAATTGAAGTAGGTAGCTAGGTACCTGATGGTAAGAGGGTGGCATGAGCCCTAGAATGTTGAGGACATTCCTGATACTCTTCTCTATAGCAGCAAGTGATTGTTTTCGTGTCCCTTGTTTCTTCCCCTTTGATGTGAAAGAAAGAAAAAAGGATTTTTTTTCTTTCTGTTACTTCACTGTGCTTTGAAAATTTTATCAAATTTAATTGTAAAAGTGAAAGTACCTTACGAGTATGTAAAAGATCATTTGCTGTTTTCAAAGGGTCAGACATTGCAGACAGGACAACAGGAGAGTGAAGATCCTCAGACATTGAAGTAACAAAAACATCATTAAAATTTTTTATGCATTCAACTATTTCTTCTGTTCCTATTTTCTCCTCCTCAACCACCTCTTTTTTCCCTACAACCTCTTCACAATCTTTCAATGTCTGCAACCCAACCCAACCCAATTCATTAATCTTCATTCTTTCATAAACTACCCAAGGGCAAAACAGTCTTTAATATTAGATACCTGATATATGTAATAGGCACGATCAGAAGCACTTTCCAGCTGGACATCAGAGTAGTTGATTGGGGATCGATAGTGGGTCCCAATCAGAAAAAGTCTCAATGCCAACGGATGATAAAGCTCAATAACCTGATTGAATCGTCATCATGTTCAAAGATTAAACACTTACTGTCTGTCCCCATTAAGTAGAAAGGGTGAAAACTGAAAAGAAATGATTTTACCTGGCGAATTGTGAAAAAGTTACCAAGAGATTTTGACATTTTCTGTGAATCAATGGTCACAAATCCGTTGTGTATCCAGTAACTTATGTTGCTTTTGTGACATGCTGAACAGCTTTGAGCAATTTCATTTTCATGGTGAGGAAAAATAAGGTCCATTCCACCACCATGAATATCAAATGAGTAGCCTAAATAAGCAGCACTCATTGCACTACACTCAATATGCCACCCAGGTCTTCCAGCTCCCCATGGACTCTCCCAAAATGGCTCACCCTCTTTTGCAGACTACAACCCCCCAAATAATGTAAAATTACCAAACTACCCTTATTAGCTTTTATAAGCAACTGATTAGGATTTAGGAATAGGAGCTTACTTTCCATAGAGCAAAATCAGCTGGATTTTTCTTCCTGGAGTCAACTGCCACACGTTCACCAGCTCTATTATCTTCCAGCTTCCTTCCAGAAAGTCTTCCATATTCAGGAAACTCATCAACTGAAAAGTATACATCACCTTCAACTCTGTAAGCACGTCCATTATCAAGAATCTGTGATAAGATTTACACATTAAAGTTCAAACAATCAGAAATGGAAGCACTTATGTAATACTACTAAAGTTTAAAAAGATACCTACCTGCTTTATCATATCAATGATTTGGGGCATGTGATCAGAAACACGGGGTTCAACAGTAGGAGGCAAACAATGAAGATATTCCATGTCTAGATGAAATTCTTCACAAAATCGTCTGCTTAAACTAAGTGGATCTTCTCCCAATTCACCTGCTCGAGCAATTATCTACACAATTTGAAATTTGCACATACATTTGTAACAATTTAGCTCTATATGCATTCGTTATGATATGATCGATAATTATGTTCACTCACCTTATCATCGACATCAGTAAAATTTCGAACATAGTTCACTTCATATCCCATGAATCGTAGGTATCTGCCTAAGTGTCAACAAAAACAAACAAAAACCCACATGATTAGTAATAGCCAAGATGAAGAAACAAACAGTAAACGCTTTAAGATACAAAGAATCTTGTGTAGACGCTATGAATATAAGAACATTCAATTATATGTTCAGAATTTAGGATATCGGATTAGTTCCTATTAGTAGATAGAAGCAAATTGCTTTTGAAGCCAAAAGAAAAAATCTATCTTTTAGGCTAAGTGCCCAAATACTGCATCAACAAATCTACTTTTCAGACAAATTCAATTGAGATAACCACATGTTCCATGGTGCATTTTCGAAGTTATCATCACGAGAGTTAAAGAATCTGCATCTGATAATCCGAAATGGGAAATCAGTTGCTAATTCTACATTTATCTCAATAATGAGTTTGATTACGACGACTTTTGCATCCAAACAGAGATTGCAACAACGTACAATTCATCGAACGAGAACAGTTTGAATGGACAAATAAAGAGGATACAAGAGAACGAGAGAGGACCTGAATAGGATATCGAAGGAAACGTAAACCCTAGCATGACCAATGTGACTAAGATCATAAGCAGTAACACCACAGACATACATCCCAACTTTACCATCCACCTTAGGTTTAAACAATTCCTTCTCTTTGGTCATCGTATTATACAACCACAATTGCTGCTCTTTCGATTTCTTTTCATCCTCACCATAGGCGTTGGTTTTCGTAGAGGTCGACTGCCCCAGCGATGTGGAAGAAGAACAAAGAAGCCTAACTATATTCCTACTGGTTTTCTGGAAATTCTTATTAGTTATACTGCCACTGGTGATGAAGATTTTTCGAGATTGAATTCGGAACAAGGGTTTGTAACACTTGAAGAACTGGAGAGCAGCCATTTTTGGGCTCTCTGAATCGACCCTTCAACAGAAGTTTGTGCTTCGGATAGATGTTTCTTCAGTGGTAAACTTAATAGCAGACAGTTGTAGTTATGGTTTAGAAAAACAGAATTTGATAATAACGAACAACGGGGATGTAGCTCAAATGGTAGAGCGCTCGCTTTGCATGCGAGAGGTACAGGGTTCGATCCCCTGCATCTCCATTTTGAAATCGATGCGTGTAAGTTTTCTCTTACTTTTAAATCCAATGATTTATTTAATCAAACGTGCAACTTTTCTTTTATTTATGAATGTTTATGGTCATATGATCTCATATATGAGAATTTGTTGCATAATCGTTATTTGAGAGTACTAACGAGAATAGCAGTATTCAAACTCGTATGCTTTAACTAATTTTGAATGCCATATAAACAGATTTAAAAGATTTTGTTATGATTTATTTAATCAAACGGTTAACTTTTCTTTTATTTATGAATGTTTATGGTCTTATGATCTCATATATGAGAATTTGTTGCATAGTCGTGATTTGAGAGTACTAACAAGAATAGTAGTATTCAAACTCATATGTGTTAACTAATTTTGAATGTCATATAAACAATTTAAAAAAAATTTGTTATCAGGTCAGATTGCTAATAATATCATCCAAGAAAAGTGTCTTACTAAATAGTCTATAATTATATCTATGCTAATAATATGTAAAAGACATTCATAAATTAATTGTTCATTTAATTGCGCACGGTATCAAATTTATTGTTGAAAATGCATGATTTATAGTAGATGTTGCAACAAACAAATCAATGTTTGTATTATTCGAAAATATATCATTAGTTATTATCACATATTGTGTGTTTGTTTATTTGTTTCAACCATCATATTCGTTAAGTTTTCAATTCCTTCCAGGTTATTAAATTTTGCATCACCATATACATCTACAATATAATTGTCAATATTTGTTCTAAGTGGTCTAAGGTCATATTCTCATAATTAGATAGGATTTTTTTTTAAATAGTTATTTCATTTTAAATGCTTGAAAAGACTTACGAGAAAATTAATAGACCATAGAAACATGTTTCGCCTTATAAATAGTTGTTGAGTTCTTAAAGTTATATATCTATGACAGAATATGCATTAATTTTGAAATGATGCAAGTAGTTAATTTGAGGCAAATAGATACTAACCTATCTTTTATTTTTAGATTTGGTCTTACAGTCTCATAAAATTAGAATGGTCTCAAATGAACCTGAACATATATATATATATATATATATATATATATATATATATATATATATATATATATATATATATATATATATTGTTTTCAAAAATTCTTTTTTTAACTATTATTTTCGGAACTTAAATTAACTAAAAATAATAAAAAATAAATAAACAAAAATAAAAAAAATCCCGTTTTTTTTTTAAAAATACGTGAAATATTCTAATAGAATATTACATTAACATATTCTAAATAATAATTTTAAAATGCAAAATAAAGGGGAAAATCTAAAAATTCTTTTTTTAAATATTATTTTCGGAACTTGAATTAAGTACAAAAAAATAATAATAATAATAAATAATAAAAAAAATTCCTTTTTTTAAAAAAAAATACGTGAAATATTCTAATAAAATATTACACTGTACATATTCTAAAAAATAATTTTAAAATGCAAAATAAATGGAAAAATCCAAAAATTCTTTTTTAAATATTATTTTCAGAAATTGAATTAACTAAAAAAATAAAAATAAATAAAAAAATGTGTCTCACGGTCTCACAAAACTAAGCCGTCTCACATTAACCTAACAATATATATATATATATATATATATATATATATATATATATATATACATATATATATATATATATATATCCAGATCAAATAAAAAGAAATTTTTTTATAGGAATGCAAGAAAATTTTTGTATGCATGTTTTTTAACGAATCAATAAAATAAATAATTTGATGAATCAAAATTAAGATGATTCACAAGAAAAAATATCTCAAAAAAAACATCTTCATGATTAATTTTTCGGTAAATCAAGCAAAAATTCATTTTTATGACAATTTTAGGGAATAATAACAAAATTATTGCAAATATGAATCATCGACATGTTTTTTCGAAAAAAAAAATATGAATCATGTTAATTTTGATTCATTTAATGATTCACTTTTTTTTGTTTGTCAAAAAAATATATAGGAAAAAAAATTCTTACATTCATACCAAAACTTACCTTCTTACCGGAGATATATATATATATATATATATATATATATATATATATATATATATATATAGTAAATTTTATAATAAAACAAAGGATACAAACAAAACCTAAAAAATAACTATGTACTCATGCATTTTTTGAAGCAAAAACATCTATTATTTTATAATAATCAATATTTCTAAAAAAAATCTTTTTCAATACTTAAATTTGCTAATACATTTGATCTTTCTTGCATCATCATACTTCGGAGATACATCCTGATAAGAAATGATCTTTAGGCAGCCTCTAGAAATTAGAAATTTGATAAGAACGGATCTTTAGGCATCAGAACTCAAAAATATAGCTCCTGCTTTACAATAAAGAAATCGGTAGCCAAACCACCCAAATCCGATTTCAGAAACAATAGAGAAATCAGAAACAAAAAAACCAATAAACGTACACAAGGTTCTAAATGGCGTGAGACGTGGCGTAGCGGCAAGGTCAAGCCTCAAGCTTAACGAGCCATGGCGTTTTTCAAGGCGTGATGTAAGGCGGCGATTTTGTATTAATTTAAAATTATATTACCACATAAATATAAATTTATATTAAATATAACTACTTTTTAGAAGTGTTAGATCAATAACTAGTAACAAAAATTTAACAAAAACCACAATACTTGTAACTCCGATTAGAAAAGACATAACAAAGAGCAAAAAACCGTGTCTTAAACGAAAAAACACGCGCCATAACACGCCATAACGCACCATGGCGTGCCATATCACGTCTTGCCACGCGCCACGCCTAACAGCAACGTTATGAGGCTTTTTGTAATGGCGGAGTCATGCCTCACGCCATAGCGCGCCTTTTAGAACACTGAACGTAGATAAGATATATAAGAAATAAATAAGATTTCTGGAAAAAAAAACTAAATAAACAAAGATTTTGAGATTAAAACTTACCTAAATGATTTATGAATCGAGCACAAACACAACCAGAATAGAAATCCGATTTGATTTCTGAAAAACTGAAATAACCAAGTAACCAACTAGTTTCGAATGATTTCCGGAACAGAAATTCCAAATGAACGATTGATCTTTCAGACTATGATTATTTTTTCCTGTATAGAAGTAGAGAAGAAATCAGATGAATAAGAAGTCAAACAGATTTCTGAAACAAACTTAAATAAACATAGATTTCAAATAATAAGCAGGGGAGAATCAAATGGATGATTAGAAATCAGATAGAGAATACATCAAATAGATAAGAAATAAATAGATTTCGAGATTAAATTTACCCAAAATGATTTTGAAACAGCAATATCGAGAACAAATAGAGTTATAGAGCATAAATCTGAAACACTAAAACAGCCAGCGACCAACAACATACAATCACACCAACATCACTAAATCAAAAATTTAGAATTGATGCATCAATATCACTTTTCGGAATCCCTATACCTCTAACAACCAAGAACCGATTAAACAACAATATCAAGATCCATTCTTACTTTCTACATATTAGAGAATGAGACAGAGATGTATTACAGGCTACTAGGCATTGATTACTTTGTGAACAACAATTTCTAGGTGCCATGGGATGTTTCGTTTCTCTATGTCGCTATGTTTGGCTTTGGTGCCTCTTTTTCCCTGATCTCTTTCTATCAGTAAACACAAAGATATGGAACACAAAGATATGTGCTATATTTATTAGATCATCCTTATATATAATATAGAGATAACTGGAACTATTTGATGCCCAAAAACTTTGATGCCCTGGGCCTAAGCCCAAGCCGCCCATATATTGGGTCGGCCCTGTACATAGTTTGTAAAATAATTAAACAAAAAAAAAATTGTTATTTATCTTCTTATTTGAAAGTAAATGCTACAAACTAGTCATGTAGCTAGTTCATATATTTTATAGTTATTTTAATAAATGAAACATGCTTGTGTGTCTTCTTTTTAATCATTAAAGAATGCGACATGGGAAACATAATACATGGAAGATATAAACATTTCAAAATGGGTTTTAAAGGCTAGTTATTTTTTACATGTATGGCAAGTTTTCTTTTTTCTTTCTTCAACAATTGTCGAGAACAAAAGAGAGTACGGGGCATGGGTTGCTAGTTTAATTTTAATCAAAAGTCATGTTCCTTTAATCACTAGACTTTAACTACTAGAGACATGGTGTCCTAAAGTTAATAAGCACAAAGGGTAAAGATCATTCTTAAAGGTTTAAGAAGTTTGCATCTTATTCTTTCCTTGGCTAGTGAATTCCAATGATACTTGAATACTCTCTTTTAAGACAACCTTGTTTATTTGTCTTAATTGCTTAAAAAAATATATTACAAGATTGACTAACATTCAAGATAATTTGGTTGTTATTGGTGTCAAACTTTAAATGACTTATCATTTGTACTTTTCCATCTCTACAACTTCCAACCTCCCATGATGAATCAAAGTCTTCAAAGGTTGTAATATTTTCTTCTTATTGCTGTTTTAATCATTCATGTTCATGCAAAATGATCACTGGTAGGTTAAAATGATTTTAAGTTTATTCAACATTTTAAAGCTTCCGTTATCATTTTTAGTGCTTTTAGAAAATGATTTTTCAATTAAACCCAACAATCTTCAGTTACTCAAATGAGTTGAAAGGTTTAATACTTAGGACACTCAGATTCTCAAGTACTTGAAATGCGTATTATTCTAATATGAAAATTCAATCTTCAAGACATTTTTATTAATGCATGAGTTTGGTTTTGTGTTTTCCTTTTAGTTAATTAAGGATTACACTAAAATGGAAGAAGAAAGTTAGTTGATTTTAGTGTTATCAACATATTTTGGTATAGTCGTGATTAATACTGAAACATACCGAGTTTAGTTTATGTTTCGAAACTAAAGGTGCGAGGTGCACACTTGGATTGATAAATCTATCTTCGGGAATTTGGGGGGTCCGGACGCAGCACCCCGAGAGGGGCCCAAAAGTGTATTTTCCCACTAAAATCCTTTATTGAGTCAATATTATTAGGCGTCGTTTTTCCTTCATAATTGTCATCTTCCATGTATTTAAGGAAGATTGACGTTGTAGACATTACATACAATTATGAAAAACTATATCGTTACTCTACAAAATTGTCTTTGGAAAAACACAATCACAACAAGGTATTTATATGCTTCATCCATTTTATTTTTGCTTTTTGTGCCACATCCTTCATCTCTTTATTTCCGAAAGTAGCTAGTTGAAAATGGATATTACCTCTTTCATCCATCAATGGCAAATAACTTTTTCATTCGTCAATTAATGTATCAATAACTTTTAATCTGTCATTCCACTTTTTTTCAACGTTCTTTTTTGCATTCTCATGAGACCACCAATCCCTAATAGATTGTTTCAAACACTTGAGTTTGTTCTTAGACCGAATGCAAGCACCCCCCCCCCCCCCTTCTTCAAGATCTTGTTGTAAAAGCCAAGAATTTCGGATTACTTGATCAAATGACAGTTCTTGCAACCAAGAAGAAAAAAAAATTAAGGTATCGGGCCATAGTTAAGTTGTGTATGCGATAGGAATATAGATCTATGATCTAAAATGTTTAGGTCCAAAGCCTTGGACATGATATGAGGAAACCAGTTGTGCATGATAGGAAGATAGGTCTATAGATTGCTTAGAGTATTTAAACTCTAATGATATAATTGAAACCAAAATGTTTACTCATCCAAAAACCAACTAAATACACTATGGTATCAAGTTCTTCAATCAATCGTACTTAGAAAGCACATCAATGTACCCCCCAAATCTTTAACCAATAACCATGCATTTTTATTAAATCATATGTTAAATCACGGAAAGTTAGAAACTAAGGCAAGTTATTCAACCATGAATGGTAAATAAGTTTATAGATCATTGTTAATACAAATCATAGTTTGTAAATACATAAATCTCTATTTACTAAAAATCACCGCAAACACTAAAGATGATGTACAACTTTACATGGTTTTGCTACAAAGTATCAGATTCAACAATTATAGAAAATCATTATATGTGGTATGGTGATAACACGTTATCCTGATTTGGCAAGTTATAATATGTGACCCCCCCCCCCCCCTAAGATATTACTATTCGAGTATGTTCGAGCACTACATGTCATGCACCTCAACCACCATCACCGCATATTTTGCCATCACTAGCTGTAAAAAAATGATAATGTAAGTGTGTTGAAATATGTCTTGAATAGTAGTGCTTTATTATTTTGTAATTTAATTGTAAAGTCAATGATGCCCTAGAAATAGTTGGATATGTCATGTAATAATGACACTAGTAATAGTATGTGTCTATTTGTAAAGCCAATAGTGTCCTACAAATAGTTGGATCCTTTTATAGAAATATTTCATACATGCACATTATTATTGATGACAATAGACGAAACGACACTTAGACACAAGCCAATAGCGTCCTACAAATAGTTGGATCCTTTTATAGAAATATTTCATATATGCACATTATTATTGGTGACAATAGACGAAACGACACGTAGACACATATTATTACTAGTGTCATTATTACATGTCATATTCAATTATTTCTAGGGTACCATTAACTTTACAAATACACATATTATTACTAACGACATAGACATATACTATTACAGTGTCATTATTACAAATCACATCCAACAATTTTTAGGATACTATTGACTTTACAATTACATTACAACATAATGACATGCTACTATTCACGACATATTTCACAATAATACATCGGTAATTTTGGACAGATAGTGGTCGATGGTGCTAGGGTTGCATGACCTATTTCACCATAATTTTGGACAGATAGTGGTGAATGGTGCTAGGGTTGTGCATGACATGTGGTGGTTGAACATGCTTGAACAATAATATCTCTTGACATGTAATAAGGCATCATTTTTTTTTGAAACGACAAACTATTCTACTCATACTCCTAATCCTAAACACTACTTAAGTCTCCTAGAGAGACTTGAACCCATTACCTTTTATTTGAAATAATCACTCCCTACCACTAGACCAAAACTCCCTACCACTAGACCAAAAACCCTTTAGTAATAAGGCATCATGTGACATACTAATTTGGTAGGTTATAACTAAGGATGTCTTGTGGTACCAAACCCACTCCTCACTCTTTCATTTTTATTTTTTTTTTCTTTTTCTCTATATTAATACTATTTTAAATTTTTTTTAAAAAAAATTGTTGAATGTTTTTTTTAGTTATTGGTACACTCCATAGCCTTATGAACATAACTTGAATCAATATGCAAATTTACCCAAAACAAAAAACAAATCAAGACATTTGATATTAACATGTTTAACAAGCTAGTACAAATGATCTACCAATCTGGCATCACATTGCATGTCCTAACAAATTCCCACAAAATTGAAAAACAAAACTTAAATCAATAAGAAAAAAGAAGTATTCATATCATATATCACAATTTTAATCATGACCCTCTTCAAGCAACTGCACCAAGAGTTCATTTTCAAACAATCAAATCCCATCATACAATTCAACCATTTTCACCTTTGATGATTGGCAAATCAGCTTCAATCAAGATTTGAAACCAAGAATCTTTAAGAGTTAGTGATGATGAATCATGCGCTATAATCCGATTTTCTTGGAAATTTTATCCGGAAGATTGGCAATCACAAACCCAGCAAATACCTGTAAATTAACCACAATACAACGTTATATATTTACCAAACACTAACAGTGTATGTAAAATGTCTAAAATACCCTTCAATAATTATAATTACCTGAGCGGAACCAAGAATGTAAATGGCGGAATAATGGCGGCCATGGATCATCATATCCGCCACCATGGCAAGCGGTATCGTGAGCGACATGCCCAAGGTGGCCACCAATGGAGTCGTCCATACAACACATAATGCCCTAAATCACAAAAAAATAAAATCAATCCCCTTCAGCGATTTAATACAAATGTCAATAAATTATAGTATTTATTTACATACCAAAAATAATCGGAAAGAACACTCCCGATAAGCCCATTTGCAATAACCACTTCATCCATTTTAGCCGAGTGTGGAATCTTGAACTTTGGTTCAATTCCTAATGCCGTAAGTGGCCAAACTGAAATAAATCACCCCAAAAATCCATTAAAAAAAAAGTAAAATGAGTCGTATTTATACCAAATGTGTCGACTAACTTACCAAGCCACCATAGAGCCAGGAGTGTAAACAAACCGATATATCCAAACAATTTTTGCACATCAACACGCTCTCCTTCCTCCCCAGAAAATTTCTTAAGAAGCACTGTAAAATTTTTTATTATTATTCTTTTAGGGTTGTGTAGATTTTTCAAAATTGAAATAATTTGAAATATTTTGAAAAAGAAAAGATGATGAGATGATACTGATGACTGACCGGTAAAGAGGCCATATGACATAGCTGAGCAAAGCCCGAAGAGATCGCCAACGAGAGAGCGATCGCCATTTCTTTAAAAGAAACAAAAAGGTCAACTATATAATATCAGTCAAACTCAATGCCCTGAAACATTCAATAACAACACCAAATTCATGAAAAAACTAAACACTACACTTTTTTCTTTTTTTCATTTTTTTTTTTTAAAAAAAAAAAAAAAAAAAAAAGATAAATATTACAACCCTTCTCTCGTTCTATTGCATTCTTGCAAAGAGACAGAGACGGTTTTCAAGACTCCAACAACATTACCAAGAAAAACATTAAGAAGGAGAGGGATGAAAATGCAAAAAAGTGATATAACACAGGGACTAAAAGTGTAAATTTGAAGGGACTTACGAATTGGAAGTTGAAGCTACTTCATCTGCAGCCCAAGTTTTTCCCATGGTTGTCATGGCAACACCAGCCATGCTGACAAAAACAGCAACAATTTTTGTGACATTTAAGGAATCTTGACCCAAAAACGCACCAATGAAAAGAGTGAATAGCCCTGAAGTTGATGAAAGCACTGTCGTACTAGCAACACTCGTACGTGCAAGTGCAGCATTTGATAGATACTGTTATGAAAAAACATAAAGAACAAGTCAAATTACAGTTATACCCTCCGTTCTTGGGAAAGAATCGCCCTACTTTGAAAATTATACTGAATTACATGATGAAAATTGTTTTTGTATTTGGATGATAGTTACCTCAGTGACAAACCAAATAGGTGCAATATAGAATCCATAGGTAGCAACCTCCCTTGTTGAAACTTGTGTTTCATGTTTTAATGGCAGATTATCATTTTTGGTTTTAGGGACTAAAGGGTTTCCTTCTTCTTGAATAGCAATATCATGATCACTAGCTTTGCGACTTAATGATGATTTGTCACCTTCCAATTCGAATACTGTTGAGCCACCAATGAATTTAAGAGGGGAGTTCAATGAAACAGGGGATTGATTTTTTCTTTTCTTGAGTAACTTTATTATCCAATCTTTGATGAATGCAATTGGGAGATATATAACCATCAATGAGGCTCCAAGATATGTCACTGCAAATGGCTGTTTATAGTCTGTGAAAATCCCCTGTTTTTAATGTACAAAATAGTCAGAATTTGGTCCCTTATTCTAGTGTTAACATCTTAGGGATATGTCAAAAATTCCCGTCTACAAAGCACAATTGAGGAATTTTTTGGACCAAGTTCAATCCAAACTTACAGTGGCACAATGAGCAATTGAGTTAATTTGGTGTGATATATGAAACATCTTAACACCTTCCAACATATAATTCTACTTGAAATCAACTAAAAATGCACATATACGCCATTATGTCATGAACGAATCCCTATTCCCTATTAACATGTATGTATAACCAACAAATAATTTCCTACCAAATAGTCTTGAAATTAGTCCCGGATTCAAGAAACTCATGTGATCTAACTCAAATTATGAAACCTCAAACATAACCCTGAATACAAGTAAATTACTAATCGGTTAAAGGGTTAAATCTTATCCCACCAAAAACATCAAGTTATCAGAAAAACTCACAACAAAAAGTCAAGCACACCCACAAACATATACGGAGATATCCAATGTTGAGAATTCCAATCACATATCTTCATCGATTAAGAAGAAAATTGATAAAAACAATAGAACAGTACGAAAATTAGAAGTTAACACGAGAAATCTAAGAGTTTGACCTGGGTGACTTCTGCGGAGAAGACCCATATGATGACAACAGCACCAATCATAAACAACCCAGCTTGATATCTCCACCCCATCAATTATAATGAAAAACCCACAAACCTTTGTTGTTTATTTGCAAGAAAACACCAAAGATCTGAGGTTTCCCCCACCAAGATCTTTGAGATCGCCTCAAAAGTTGAAATATCCCCAATTCCCACCGACAGAAATCACTTTGAAATGTTCTGTCAAATGGGGTTTTTTGATGTCCCCTGATCTAAGCTTTTCTATGCATTAATTCCTGGAGCAAACGAGGAGGAAGACGCGATAAAGAAACGCCATGATTTCGAAGCCTTTTTATGTGTTGAAAATGCCGCAGTTAAAATGAAGCCTCTTTTTTATCAATTTTTCTTCACCCTTTCGTCGCTTAAATGATGACCAAGCTGTCTTTTGCTTATTTTGTCTAAAAAATTCTAATCCGCGAAAGTTGTGCTTCCTCCATATCAAGACAAAGGTAGTAAGTAATCTTTAATTTGTTGTATAATTTCCAAAGTTACAAAAATGGTCCTTTAACTTATAGCCAACTTGCAAGTCTAATCCATTTACTTTTGTTATGATACTCGCATTATCTAATATTACCATTTTTGCCTAAGTCAAATTATTGGATGCAACAATATGAAAAAGCATATCTTGGCTATGAAACCCCTTACAATACTTGAATCATCAAGGTGATACGAAAATTAATGAGAGTTACTTAAAGATGACCTATATGGATTTAGTATACATATATTTGATGTTGCCTTGAAAAGAATTTTGTGATGTATTGTATTGTACTCCTAACAAAGTTATTGGGGGAAGGGTTGAGGCAATTATCCTTTGCTCTAGAAATTTTAGAGATGAAGGATCACGCTTTCATAAATGGGGGTAGGACGTATGTATATTGACCATCATGAGCTAGATATAATTAAATCAATTTTAGTGGTGATGGAAGTTGTATATAACCATGAAGCTGATAGTAAAATAGATGAAAATGAAGCAAATGATATAACATTGTTGAAGGTGTAGAATGTGGAAGATAGTGATGCAAATGTCATGGTTTTCAAAGGGGTGCAAGTTCAAGAAGATGTAAGGGCAAAGGGCACAGGTATAGATGTTTGTTAAGGTTGAGAACGTTGTAGTTTATATAGTTTGTGAGATAAAATGAAATCGTTTTTACTTATGTCCTGTTTGATATACGTCTGATGGAGTTGGGTCAGACGTGTTTTGTTGACTCGGTCAACCAAACTTGTTTAGTAAATAGATTTATTGATGTCTAACTCGGTAAGACATAGTTGAATGGAAAAGATATCGGATATCTCCTTACTGAGAAAGACTCCAAATGTGCCCTTGCCCTACATTCAAGTTTCAGCGCCTCCCGTTTTTCTCTCTTTCCAATATCGACAATTTGAGACTCCACCCACCATCAATCGACGCTACATCTCTACCAATCGAAGATCTCTTCTCATGAGGTACGATTTCCATATTCTCAATTTTGTTTTGTTTTTTTTGTTTTTTTTTTTTTTTGTTTTTTTTTTTTGCATATATCGGATTGTTTCTCTTCTGATTTGTTGTTCATTATGATTTGTTGTTTATTACAGAATTTCATTCTTACCACACCTATAGTTCACAAATTGTATGATTGATTGTGAAATTGGTATGCGATTGATGCTTATTTCAAGACTAGAAGTGTAACATCCCAAAATTCATAACCAAAAATTTCATTTTTTATTAATTAGTTTATAAAGACGATGGTCTGAAAACATCAATAGTGTCATCCAAATCATAATCAAACCCAAGTGTCAAAAACCACACCATGTCATAGGAAAATAGTATCATAGTACAATCCCCCAAGAATCTCATAATGTGGAAAAATCATAGTGTGATGCGCTGCGATCATGTTGACTCCTTTCCTTTGAAGAAGAAGTACCTGAAACCAAAACTGAAAAATGTAAGCACGAAACTTAATGAGTTCCCCCTCATCATACCACATAATCACATATTGTCAGGCATATCTGGGTGCCCGACTTACCCTGTCAAGCATATCTAGGTGCTCGACCTACCCTGTCAGGCATATTTGGGTACCCGACCTACCCTCCGGTGTATTTCAACCGGTTACGAGGTCTATTTTACCCTTAACACTATCACATAATAATATCGCATAAACATACTTTTAGGCATATTTGGGTGCCGACCTACCCTCCGGTGTATTATTTCAACTGGTTAGGGGGTCTATTTCACCCCTACCACTACCACATAATAACATAGCATACAAGCACATAAATCTCAACAAATAGTGGCATACTAGAAAATTATCACAAAGACAATCATATCTACTATAAACAACTACTAGTGGGCCGACATAGGTACCTTCGACCTACTTATACAAGGAAGGTAACTTACCTCAAATACTGGAAAGTAATTGAACAGTCCTCGACTCCGAATATCAACCCAATTCAAACTCCTAACCATAAAAGATTCCATTTAGGTATCCTTTCGTACTCATAGCCCCCTTAAGGGTCAACTTTTGTCAAAGTCAAAGTCAACACCCAGGTTAAAGTCAAAGTCAACGTTCCGAGTTGACTCACTTTGCCGAGTTACTCTTCAACTCGCCGAGTTTCTATAAATTACATAATTATGATATGACGATCCAACTCGTCGAGTCCCACTTTTTCCAACAGAGTCGAGACACTTCCAGAACAACTCGTCGAGTTCTCTTATGAACCCGTTGAGTTCTTTAGTCTGTCAACCTTCTTAATGCATTAAGTCCCTATTCTTCAAACCAAGACCCTATCTTCTGGATCCTGGTTGGAAATACGTCTAGAAGGGTAAGGTTTCCAACTTTACCTATTAAGAACCTCTCCCCAACATATAAAACTCAAACCCTAACTAAAAATAGCTTAGATCCAACTCCAAAAGCCATCAAAACTTCAAGATAGACCATGAGGTCATAGATCTGGACTTAAGGGATAGATTGGTCACGTAAAGTTCCCATCTTGCTCGCATGCATGACCCAATGGGGGCTTAGAAAGCCAAAATGATGGTCCAAATGTTGCATGGGACTTCCATGGCCATAAAGTTGGCACCTTTATGATATGAAGTCCCCTCATGACCCTAGATTTGAAGGGTTTGCCCAACCGGGACGTCCAAATCCCAACAACCAATATACTTGGACCAAGCATGAAAGAAAGCGTCCTAAAACTAGATATAAGTATGTCATAGACAATGTTAAAGCTTTATGCCTCAGATGAATTAGAAATGAAGCCCAACTTCTTGATCTGCTCTCCCCCCACACGTTCTTGCTCCTCTTTCAAGCTTCTTCTTCTTCAAACTCACCAAGAGTGCACAAGATTAGCTTACAATCACCAAAAATTGATTAGGGTTTCGGACAGTGGAGGCTGGAGATGAGACTAATACCTTGGGGTTAAGGTGTATAAATAAGGTGCAAAACCCCGGAATTAGGGTTTCATTTCTTCCAACCTACTCATCGATTTGAGGCCTCCCAACTAGTCGAGTAGGTTTCCAAAACTCGCGGTCCAATTCATCACTACTCGATGAGTTTGGGGCCTCCAGCTCGTCGAGTTTATAGATAGAAGTGAATAAGTATAAGTTAAATACATACCAAAAACCAGGCATTACAAGAAACAATCGCTTCAATTTCGGATTGGGGAATCTAATAGAGATAGAACTTATTCCTCACAGGAAACAAGCGTCGACACAATTCCATGGGCAAAATGGGGATATGGCATGAAATAGGGATAAAAAGAATTTTAAAAGATAAACGTTCAAGTGCAAATGTAACAAAGAAAATGATGGTTCTAACTGTTCGGATCTTATATTTTCTGTTGTTTGGATTAAATGATTGTTAGGTTTCTAGAAAGTAGGAATTATTTAAAAGTTAAAAAAAGGGTGTAATTTTTAAGCTAGAAAAGGTGCTACACAATCACCATAACCACCATAGCCACCTTTGGACCACAAGATTGAGAAAATGTTTGATTAGAAAGAGAAAATGAAAGAAAATGATGATAGAATTAGAAGGGGAGATAAAAGGAACAACAACAATGGGGACAAACAAATAACAAGAAAGGAAACAGATGGTGAAAAGGAGAAAAAAAGAAAAAAAAAACTGAGAGGGAGAAGAACAATGATTTGTCAATGGATACTCTTTAATATCTTATCCTCAAATATTCTTGAAAATAGTTTTCAAGGTGCTGGTAGTGAAGGGATTTTCAAGAAAATGAGAGAATTGGAGATAGTTTGTTGGTTTGTATTTATGTTTTAGGATGTTGGTTTGTATGAAAATTTGTACGTTTTTATAATTATTCAGCAACTACATTCATCACTATATAGAACAACATGAAAAAATTGACATTTTTCATCAGTCAATACATTGAGACAGATGTATAATCAAACAACATGGTTTCTTACTTAGTTAGAATTTATTACACAGACAGATATTTTTCAATCAACACTTTCTCAGTCAGCAACTATCAGACGAGACCTTAATTTCATGTTATACTACAAAAATCATTTGGTTTTGTATGTAAACTCTCTTAAAATAATCTTTTTGTTGTAACGTTAAATATTTGGATATAATAATGAAATTATATATAGCAACTTTACTACTATTTATTTGTATATTATGGAATATAAACTTGTGTGTCAAATGGATAAAAATATGGTGTTTGTATTTATTTGTGTGTTACGTAATCATAATTCAAGTTGTTAGCTTTCAATATATAATGATATACTACAAGAAATATATGTTTATAAATATGAGTATATCAATTATAAATATATGTGTATTGGTGTGTCGCAAGTAGGTGAAAGTAGGGTGCAAGTGTTTACTTTCTCCCTTTTTTGTTAGTTTATCTTTGTAACTTATCATTGTATTATTAAATACAATGTTATATATAGGTTACTATGTTTGGTAATGGAAGTGCAATGTAAAACTCCTTTCTTTTATTCAACATTGTACCATTAAATTATATATATATATATATATATATATATATATATATATATATATATATATATATATATATATAGTACGGGTATGGTAGAAACCAAAAAATTGGAAGGAACTGTGAGGACTATTGTAATACCTGCAGATTCGAGCTAGTCAATTTAGAGACAATAAACATCAAAAATGATTTTTTTATAAAAAATTATCTAGAGTAAATAATCTTGACCAAATTATACTATATGTTACAAGGGTTTCGTACATATAAAGAACGCCGGAATCCGACTTAAAACGAAGAAGTTACGACACATCGAAGTTTTACGGCTAAAGCGACACGACACCGCGTAACGTAAAAAGTGAATTTTGGATAAATTGATTTTTAGCCTTAGCGATATAAACGAAAGTCGCAGTGTACGTTAAACCAAGAACATGGATAAAAAGAAATTCCAAATCTGACTTCGTATGGGAAATTATGATTTTTCTAAGATTTACCATAGCAGTGCACAGCCCGGAATTCGAATTTTAGATTGATCGATTTTTAGCTGACACAGCCTAAAAGAGAATTGAAAATCTCATTAATAGGAGTTCAACGATAAAAATACAGTGGAAAAAAGAGTCCGTATGTAGAAGTTATGGATTTTACACGGTCGTTAACAATGTAATCTTCTCATACTATTAAATTTAAAATACGTCGAGAATTAGCCGATGGAGTCAAAATGAGAGTTGTAGATCTTGTAAATACATACAAGTGGATATAACTAACGTCAACAAAGGAGCCCATATGCAAATGTTACAGAATTTAAAAGTCAGAAGAGTGCTGCTGCGAAAGGGGTGATGTGGCTTAATCTGGACCATTGCTTTCTCCCCATGCCTTGCCACTAGATTGTGACATGTGGCACTAACTCGACGAGTTGGAGTCTCAAAATCTACAAGTTTGGCCATTTTCCAGCCTATAAATAAGATGCGAGAGCACCCCATTTTCCTCACGCCTTAACCCTTCACACACACACACACACTCTCTCTCTCTCTCTCTATCTATCTATCTATCTATCTATCTATCTATCTATCTATCTAACTAACTTCTCTCTAAACCTCTCCCAAAGCCCTAGTAACTCCTAATTGCAAGAGTAAATCCTCGCAACTCTAGAAGGCTCCGAGAAGAAGAGCTTTCGGCTCGAAAGTTCTGCCCCCGCAAAGCCCGAGTCCTCGCTAAACCCCCTGTAAGTTGAGTTACACTTACCGTACTTTAAGTATAACTTATGTTTAAGTTCATTATCGTTATTATGAACCTATAAACAAGATTTATCAGTGGTTTCAAGTCATTATACTGATTGATCTACTTACGGGGATGATGTCTAGGTTGTGATTTAGTGAGGTGGTTAAAGTGAGATTTCCAAACTGTATACTTCGTATACCAAACGGACCTTACCACCGATATGATCCTACATGTTTGTTCCTTACTTGATAGATCATGAGTGTAGACTGTTAATAACGAATCTGGACTAATAATTAATCGTAATAAAGGTTAGACTAAAACTTAGCGACAATGATGTTAGGTTTCGTCGAAGGAAAAATAGTATCGTTAAAAGCGAAGCGCTGTTCGAGTTTGAAATCATCACTTTATCAAGTAAGTACATAGTTATTTTTATCTTACACATAAATATGAAGTATTTATACTACCTACTATGTGTGTATATTATCTATGTTCTTGATATCTATGTTGGATAAACAAAATATACATGCTTTATTTGATTTAAACTGTATATGTATTTTATACCTATAATTATGATGGGTAAAGATGGGTAGAATAAAGGTGAGATGAGATGAGAGATGGAAGATGAGATGAACGATGACTGATGAAAGATGATGTGACATCCCCCATTTTCACAGCCAGAAAAGACCAATTTGTTTATGCTTTTTTTAAAAATCAGAGTACCCTTTTTATAAAAATGTTGCGGAATTTGTTCCCATAAAAATATGATAAATGTGTCATCAAAGCATTTCTGAAGAATTGTATTTCATTTCTTTTAAAACTTGGGATATCATAGTTAGTACAAAAAAATAAGCATAAACGGACCTTACATTCATTTATACTAGTGATCTACATCTCCTTAATCTCTCAGTGTAAAATAGTTTCCTATCGACACCTATGATACAAATAAACTTGAGTGGGTCAGGTTGGGAAACTTTGTGAGTACATATGGTTTTCAACCCACAATAATATAATTATATTTAATCATTAAAAATTAGCCCAATATTTCATCCCCATTATCCTCTTTATTTCTTAAGGATCTATATTCACTCATTCATTCCTAAGGAATAGACACCTAATGACACAGCTGTCAATGTTATCTATTAAACACTGCTGCCAATATTATTATTTACGCATAGCTGCCAAAATGATGACATTCTCTATTAGGCGCAGCTATCGATATTGTCCTTTGGGCGCAGCTGCCAGGGTTATGATGTTCTCTATTAGGCGCAACTACCGATAATACCTTTTAAGCACAACTGCTAGGATGTTTAGAGTACATTGTAGATCAAAACATCTACAGGTTGTGGCAAAACTGCCAATGCTCATCTATAAGGTACTAAGTCCATTGCTGCCAATGTTCACCTATAGGGCACTATGTCCATAACTGCCAATGTTCCTCTATATCAACTTTCATCCCTTATCATTCATCTACCCATGTTTTACCCAACATATTTTGTAGATATAAAATACATATACATTTTAAGTCATTTAAAACATGTATAAGATCGTTCATTTAGCATATATATAAAATAAATAGATAATATGCACACATATCACGTAATTTATATAAAATACTTCATATATTTGTGTAAGATGAAAGTAACTATGCACTTACTTGTCAAAGTGATGATTCCTCTATATCAACTTTCATCTCTTATCATTCATCTACCCATGTGTTACCAAACATATTTTGTTGATATAAAATACATATACATTTTAAATCATTTAAAACATGTATAAGATCGTTCATTTAGCATAGTTATAAAATAAACAGATAATATGCACACATATCACGTAATTTATATAAAATACTTCATATCTATGTGTAAGATGAAAGTAACTATGCACTTATTTGTCAAAGTGATGATTCCAAACTCGGGCAGCGCTTCGCTTCTAACGATTGTATTTTCCCTCGACGAAACCTAACATTATTATCGCTAAGTGTTAGTCTAATCTTTATTGCGACTAATTATTAGTCTAGATTCATCACTCATTCAAAGTCTACTTTCATGATCTATCAAGTAAGGAGCAACCAGGAAGGATCATATCGGAGGTAGGGTTCGTTTGGTATACGAAGTATAGTGTTTGGAGATCCCACTTTAAACACCTCACTAAATCACAGCCTGGACATCATCCCAGTAAGCAGATCAATCGGTATAACGACTTGGAATCACTGATAAATCTTGTTTATAAGTTCATAATAACGATAATGAACTTAAACATAAGTTATACTTAAAGTAGGGTAAACATAACTCATTTACCGGGGGGTGGCTAGGAACCGGGCTCCGCAGGGGCGGAACTTCTGAGTCGAAAGCTCTTCTTTTCGGAGCCTTCTGGCGCTCCAGGACTCGCCTCTAGAAATTAGAAGTTGCTAGGGATTGGGAGGGAGAGATTGGGAGTGCTGAGAGAGAAAAAGGGTGAAGGTGTGAAGAAAATGGATGATTTCCACCTCTATTTATAGGTTCAAATCCACACATACAAATCTAGATCTATGGTTTTAACATTTGTTATACATATAAAGTTTTGAGCTTTCCTCCCATGTATAGTCTTTTAGGGCTAAAAAGACCATAAAATTTCTCATATGCTTGCATGGGGCTTCCATGGTCATAAACTTTTCACCTTTATGCCATGGAACCCTTCATAGATCCTAGATTTGAGATATAAGCCACTTGGGACGTCGCAACTCCAAGGACCAAGGTTCTTGAACCAAAATTTTCATAAAATGGAAACAAATAGATCTAAGAAAAGAATGATGAAGTTGGAAACTTGATTACCAAAAAATGTATCAAATGGAGTGTAGTTCCTGGATCTACTTATTCCCTCTTGAGTCTTATATCTTCTACTTCTTCCACAAGCTCCAAAAGGCACGAAATAACACTCAAATGGAAAGTAATAGCTCAAGATCACTTATGGAGGATTAGGGTTTCGAAGTTAGGATTTTGGAGGTTATATGATGCTTAAATAGGGTGCAAAACCCCATAAATAGGGTTTCCTCCAGCCAGACCTACTCGTCCAGTCCAGGCTTGGACTCGTCGAGTAGACCATTTAAATCCCCGCGTCGTTTCTAGCATAGGGCTACCAATTCGTCGAGTAGATTTTACAAAAATTAAAATTAATTGAACTGATGCGTACCAGGAATGGGGAGTTACACAAACTTTCAAGATATAAACTTTATGCACTAAAGTGACAAAAAGCTCATAACATTCAAAACTAGCTAGATCTAACAAATGCATCATCAAGATTCAAGCTTTATACGTCTAGAAGAAAGATCAAGGTGAACAAAGTCTAGATCAACAAAATCCAATGCAAACAACACTTTCCAATGAGTTCTTTCTTCTCCAAGATGCACCAAGAACACCCAAAAGCACTCGAGAACACCTTCTTTTGCTCACAAGGCTAAAACTAGGGTTGGGGTTCAAGGGAGGATGTTGGAGATGTGGAGGATGAGAATGGAACGGGTTTGTGGATGTTAAGGAGCTTAAATAGGTCTCAAACAAAAAAATAGGGTTTGGGTACTGATCGCGTACGCCCAACGTGTGACATCCCCAAAATCACGGCCAGAAAAGACCGATTTTGTTTATGCTTTATAAAAATCAGAGTACTTCATTTTATAAAAAGGTTGCGGAATTTGTTCCCAGAAAAACACGATAAATACATTATTAAAACATTTTCGAAGAAACGTATTTTTTATTCATCTTAAAACGTTTGGGATGTCATCGTTAATACAGAAACATAAGCATAAACAGAACTTACAATTATTTACACTAGTGATCTACATCTCTTTAAATCTCTCAGTGTAATGTCACTTCATATCGCCACCTGTGATGTAAATAAACTGAGTGGGTCAGGTTGGGAAACCTGGTGAGTACATAGGGTTTTCAACCCACAATAATATAATTGTTATGTTCAATCATCAAACAATTAACCCAATTACCCATCCCCGTTATCTTCTTTACTCCTAAGAGTCATCTATTCTGCATTCGTTTATTCCAAGGTCCCTTACTTCTAGGGTTATAGGACTGGCACTAAATCCATAGCTGCCGATATTCGTTCGTAAAGCACTAATTCCATAGCTGCTATATCTTACTTATCGGGTACTAAATTCATAGCTACCAGTGCTCAACAGGTACTAAGTCCATAGCTACCAATTCCTACAGGTACTAAATCCATAGCTACCAGTGTCTAACTAATAGGTACTAAGTCCATAGCTACCAATTCCCAACAGGTACTAAATCCATAGCTACCAACGTCTAACAGGTACTAAGTCCATAACTACTGGTGTTTGTCCCATAGGCACTAAGTCTATAGCTGCCAATGTATACTCACGTCATCTTCTATCTCTCATCATTCATCTACCCATCATCATACCCAACATATTCGTATATATAAAATACGTATACAGTTTAAATCCTTTAAAACATGTATAAAACGTTCATCCAGCATAGACAGCAAGTATTCAGATAATATGCACACATAGCACGTAGTTCATATAAAATACTTCATATCTATGTGTAAGATGAAAGGGACTATGCACTCACCTGATAGATGGTGACTCAACACTCGGACAGCGCTTCGATACTCTCAAAGCAAATTCCTTCGATAAAACCTAGTATCAACACCACTAGGGTTTAGTCTACCGATATCCGCGACGAATTAATAGTCTGACTATTATTATTATTATATAAGCGTTAAATAACACTCAATATTACTCATAATAATAGCCCAAATAATTATTTTAAGGTCCTAATAATGTTACTATAATTAATTAGGAGCTATATTAAAACTAGCGTAGGCGTAGCTCACTTACAGCGGGTTTTTCGTAAAACCGGGCTTCGCTGGAGCAGCGTTTCCCGAGCTGAAAGGCTCTTTTCTCGGAACCGTCGGGCGCTCCGGGGCTTCCGCCTCGTGCTAGGGAGTTACCCTAGGCTTTAGGGGGTTAGGGAGGCTTAGAGAGATAGAGTTTAGAGAGAGAAAGAGAAGTTGGAAGGTGTGAGAATGAATGGAACCCGACACCTCTATTTATAGGGGTGTTGACTGGCCTACTCGCCGAGTAGGGGGACCTACTCGCCGAGTTGGTCCATGTGGTGGCCTTCTGGTGGTGCCACGTGTCCAATTCTGGTGGTGCCACGCCACCCCCTATCGTGTATCAGCCTTCAAACTTAGAAAAATCATAACTTTCGCATACGAGCTCCGTTTTTGACGTTATTTATATCCACGCATAGGTAAAATCAAGATCTAAAACTTTCGTTTAGACTCCATCGACTAATTCTCGACCGATCTCAAATTTAACAGTAGGAGGCGTTTAGACTGTTAAATGACCGCGAAGAATTCATAACTCCTTCATACGGACTCCGTTTTCGTCTGTCTTTTTACCTTTGAGTTCCTATTAATGAGATATTCAACTCTCATTTAGGTCACGTAAGCCAAAAACCACTCGAACTAAAATTCGAGTTTCGGGCTGTACACTGCTAGGCCGAATCTTAGAAAAATCATAACTTCTTCATACGAAGTCAGATTTGGGTGTTCTTTTTATGGATTTTCTCGGTTTAACATATTCTACGACTCTCGTTTAGATCACTAAGGCTAAAAAGTCCTCCATCGTAAATTCACTATTTACGCTTCCCGGTGCTGTGCCGGTTCCGTCGCGAAACTTCGACGGGCCATAACTTCTTCGTTATAACTCGGATTTCGACGTTCTTTATATGTACGGAAACCTTGTGATATATTCTACAACTTGGTTAAGATTATTTATTCTAAATAATATTTTGTCAAAATGTCATTTTCGATCCTTATTGCCTCTAAATTGACTAGCCCGGATTTGCGGGCGTTACACAACGTACCAGGGATGCCCAATACGCCATACGTACTAGACTAAACCAAAAACCTTCCTAACTTCTAATGGTCATAACTTCTTCATTCCAACTCCGTTTTTAACGAACTTTATATCCACGGAAAGGTATTGAGGATCTATACAACCCTATATAATTACTTTTAACTTAAAATACATCGAACGAAAATCCTTAAATCATAAAAATAAGTCTGAAACACCGCTTTTTTCATTTTACCCTTTGACTCCAAAGCACAAACTGAACTCTTAGATCACAAAATATGTATTATTCTAACACTTGAAACTTGTTATGTTTCATTATTGCCCTAGTTTTAGGTAAAAGTTTCATTTTGGTCCTTTTGGTGTACACAGGGTGTACCACATGGTACGCTTGGTGTACAAGCTGCGAAGCGAGTACGTGGGGCATACCACATGGTACACTTAGCATACTCATGCGAGGGTTGAATGGGGTTCTAGAGGCATATGCGGGGCATACGTAAGGAATCTTAAAACTTAAATTTTAAGGGATGGACACTATATAATCACCTTTATGGCTTATGAAACCCTTATTTCTCAGCCTCCTCTGACCCTTTAGCCTCATATTCAAAACCCTAAGCATATCCTTGTGTTTTGAGCTCATTGTGTCTATTTTGGTGTGCTTTAGTCCATACTCAAGAAGTAGAAGCTTGGTGCAAGGTGTAGATCAAGGAAGAGCTTGTAGATCTTGATTATTTGCTTCATTTTCCAGCTTGTTTGAGGTATAAAGCTATGAACTTGTTCATTTATGGATTAGATCTATTATATATGTGTTTTGGTCCCTTTTGGCCCCAAGAATGAGATCCAGTGGTTTGATACCACTCCAGGAGCTATGAGTTGCCACTCTTGGTGTTTTTAAGGTTCTAGATTCCTAAAGTTGTCACCTTTAGGGTTTAGAATCCCCCATGCATGAGACTGTGTCCATTTGGTGAAAGTATAATGTTATATATTGAATTAGAGTTCTTTTGGAGCATCCAAAGTCACCAAGTCAGTGACTTTATGGTTCTAGACACTTATTAGGACTCAGATCTGTGGTTTGGACTTCTGGACTTAAGCATTAAGAGCTTAATGAAGAGATTGGCTTAATGGATGAGTACGCTGAATGAACAAGTTTGTATGTGCAACGTACAAGCCAAATAGATTGTATGCTTAGCATACAGCTGAATACGCCCCACATACTCAATTAGGTGGGATTTTTCATATTGGGCTTCAAGTTTGGGCTTTCTTTTGGGCGTGGGTGTTTGATTTCTTATTGGGTCATCTATGTATAAGTGTTTTGGACTAGGAAAAATGGTTGGGCTTCAGGGTAAGGCCCATGTATGGGGTTTAAGCCCTATTTGGAAAATTGGGTCATAATTGGGCCTTGGTTGATTAATTGGCTTTTGGGCCTTTTAGACTTGTGAGTTTGGGCCTTAGTCTTGGACCAAGCTAGGTTAGGGGTAAAATGGTCTTTTTACCCCAAGTATGGACTTATGGTTATGGATTGGAACCGAAATGTTGATTGGGTGTTATTTTGGTAATGATCAGCTCGAGGATTCTTTGGACCAACAACCAAGGATTTTCAGTGAGATTCAGCAGTCGAGATGAGTTCCCTCACTAGGATTAGCGGGTATAAGGCACCAATACAGACCTTTGTTGTTTATGTTAGGATGCTAGGAGTCTACGTGACCCTTGTATATGTTATGTGTTGTTATGTGTACCAAACAGGGCTCGATGCCATGTAAGGCCTGATGATTGAATTGTATGCTATTGTTTATGATCATTGTATGTGTTAGCATGATTATGTGATATGTATTGTATGTGTATAGTGGGTGGGGCCCAATGTCAAGCGGGGCCTAAGAATAATGGATCAGTATACTGAGCGGGGCTCAATGTAGGGTGGGGGCCCAGTATGTGATGTATTATGTATGTTATGGAGTAGTTTAGGGAACTCACTAAGCTTTGCGCTTACGGTTTATAGTTTATGTTTCAGGTACTTCTGGTTCCAAGGGAAAGAGCTCGGGTACACTGCATCGCACACACCACATGGATTCTGCTTTTGAGATATCACTCTGATTATTATGATGTTTGATATACTTATTTTCATTTCGGTTGTATGGATAATGTTTTTGGAATACCATTTTATTTAAATTAAAAATGAAAATTTTGGATCATATTTTTGGGAGGTTTCAATTACCCACATCCAAATGGGGGCTAAACCTCTCTTTCCCCAAAGCCCGAAGCCTTATGATACTTGATCTTTGGGTCACGATCATAAATTATGAAACGACTCGAAACAAGGTGTTATAACTTACTTGATCTCGTTCGATTGCATGCACCACACCCTTTCTTTTTATTAGAAAATCCTTTAATAAAACATTTCTTTTTATAAAATGATCTACCAAACACTCGGTTTAAGTTCAGATACACTCGAGATTATGCCCGAATCTATCAAACCAAGTCTCTGATACCAACTTGTAACATCCTAAAATTTATAAAAAAAAGTTTCATTTTTGTACTAATAAATCCATCAACCAAACATGTTTAGAAAAATCATAAAGGAAAATAGATTATGTCAACAATTATCCAAAACTACATCAAAGTCAAAAGGCGGAAAATCATGGTGTGTGCGATGCGATCATCCCGAGCTCTTCCCCTTCAAAACGGATGTATCTGAAACATAAGCTGAAAACCGTAAGTACAAAACTTAATGAGTTCCCAAATACCGCATAACATACATATATGTCAGCTCAAGGCTATACCAGGTCTATTTCACCCTGGGTCTATTTCACCTTCGAGTCTATTTAAACTCATATGTTAGCTCAAGGATGTACCATGTCTTTTCATCCCGGGTCTATTTCATCCCCGAGTCTATATTAACTCAATCGATAATTTTCAACCGTATAAGTCTATTTCACCCTCTAAACTATTTCACCCAATATACATACAACAAACAGACATACAAGCATACAACAAGAGTCACAAAGATAACAAGTACATAAAACCATAGTATCCTACAATATCGTGAGCAAACTTACCTCTATCCGTTGATAAACAAATAGATGAATGGGCTGGTGAACCGGAGAATCCCCACACTAATCAATCAAATAATACCCTAATTAATAATTAGGTTATTAGGACATAATCGATAACCGTGAATCTAATTAATAAAACTTGACATCTAGGGTAAAAGGCTATTTTACCCTTCCCCTTAATCAACCCAAATAACCGTGAACCAAACCCTAAAGCACCCGAAGCCCAAAATGGCCCAAAACCTTCTAAACCCATAGTTAGGAGTACGTTGAGAGTACCCAACTCGCACATCGTGTGTACTCACATCGACTAGAATACAAGGTTCAAACCCAGTACGCGTATCGTCATAGAAGTACACCCGACATACTAGTCTGTGAACTAATCCTCATGAAGATGTCTTAATCCCTTAAGACCCTGTCGTCCAAACTTTAGATCTACTCCAAAATAAGGTCTTAATTAATAAAGCTGGAAGCTTTAAGATTTTGCATGGCTTAAGAAGCCTCGATACCCAATTTCAACATTCTAACCCCATGAAATGAACATCAACCATTGTATGGTTGAGTTAAATCTATCAAGATAACATTTTTATGCACAAGGTACTTCAAAAACACTAAGATATACCATTATAATCCTATGGAGTAGCTTATACTCACATGGAACAACTCAAGGGACCAAATCATGCTAAGAACTCTAAGCTAACTAGATTTAAGAGATGAATCAATAAGGTTGAAACTTTATACCTTCTGAGACTTGTCAAGATGATGAAGATTCTGGATCTTCAATCCCCACTCTAACTAATGCTTGATCACCAAGTTCATTCTTCTTCAATAAGTACAAAAACACAAAAAGTTTACCACCAAAGCTCAAGAACACACAAGGAAAAACTAGGGTTCGTAGGGAGTCTAGAGAGGAAAGGAGGCTAATGAAGGGGCAGCCTCAAGGTCCATAATGACACTTAAATAGGTGCCAAACACTAAAAATTAGGGTTTGTGGTCTGCTTATACACGCCCAATATACTTATGGGTACACCCAACGTACGCCACCAACCCCCGCGTCCAACTTAAGGGAGTACGCCTAGCGTACTCCATGTTACGCCCAACATAATTGGGACCAAAAATGCAAACTTTTTAAGACTAAATCCAAATATTAAAGAGTACCTGAAATCGATCTTTACACTAGTAGTAGTAATACTCTTGAGTAAACCTTTAAATTTAATATATGTATTTAATGTCAAAGAAATCATAAAATCGTAGAAAAGTTTTCAATATATATTTTTATAACTATCGTTGTCATTTCACTAATAATCGCTTTCTATTGGCAATTTTATGATTCAAAACTTGTATTTATTATTAGTTCATACATATTAAACAAAACAACATTGGTCGTTAGGAAACAAGTTTGTGATATAATCATTGTTGTTTCATATAATACTCCAAAAAATGTATGCAACCCTTACAAGAAGAGTTGGGTAATGTGGTGGTGAAGATCATTGAAATGTGTTCTTTATGATATCCGGTTAATAGTTTGGTTAAAATTGACATTATAATTGTCAAGATATCATGTTATTGGAGTTGGATGTAACATATCTAAGTTAATTGCGGTTACCAATGAGTTTGTTGTTTTGTTTGAATTAGGTGAAATAATTCGAATTATGCGATACAACTTCCTTTTCTAGCTTCCTCAAACGCTGTCGCTGGATTGAAATCGGACCAATATGTATTACAACTACCTTCGATTCCCGAACATTTTATGATTTTAGTTTAAATATTGCTTAAAATGATTAAATCAAGAGAGAAAAATAAGAGATTTATAAAGATAAAAAGGATTTGGGACCGGTTTAGATGGACCCAAGACCAAAAGGTAGTCATTGGTTCTGGATTATAATTGTTAGAATTCAAAATTTGGGCATTACTCCAGATTTATGACCGGGTCTATGAAATCGGACCAACTTTTGACCGATTTAAGACTATATAAAGACCAACGGATCGCTAAACATAGAAGTGACCCGGTCTAGACTAGGTCAAGACTATATGGTTCTATATTGATCCAGGCTCGAACTTTTTTAGCCCTAAACCAATAAGATATTTGGGTCTATAAGTAACTACACTTTGTCCACTATAAAGATGTCAAAATTTAGAGGACCAAAATGATCTATTCCCATAGTTATAGTACTAAAATATATCTTTTTATGGCGAGTTGCATCTATTCCCACTACATACTAAGTCCAAGATTTACTCTCCTAGTTGACTTTATAAAGTTGTCATGATGACAAGCTTAGGTTGTACTCCACGAAAAGATAGTTGCACCTAAAAGTAAGGTAATTTGCTAAAATACCCTTTACTAAATCAAAATTGCTCAAAAGTCCTTGTGATTTTAATAACCCATCCAAGCCGGTTTATGTTTCGGTGCTCTGATTCAGCTCCTGCAGGTTTAGATTTCGGTTTTGGTTTAAACCAAATTAAATTTCAGGTGAAAGTGTTCGATTTTGAGTTGTTTAATTCGGGTCCTACCCAACAAATAAAATGTATAGATTATAATTACAAAAATGAACAAAAAAATAAAATATAAATCGTGAAAATTAATACAACTAAAAATTTGATTAACAGAAGGCCATTTAGTAATTCGGTTTGGACGGATGGTTAAACAGTTGGGTTTTTCAGGATGAAAAACCCGATTAAACCCCCTGACTACTAAAGTTAAAAGACACAGGCGATTATAATTTTAACTGGTACAAAGATTTGTCATCTATATATCATTTACAGTTACCTCAAAAATATAAAATAATAATAACTAAGAAAAAAATAAAGAACGATTTCAATCAAGGTAAAAAAAAAAAAAAAAAAAAAAACCCTGCAAAAGACTTGTTAATATGGTCATTTTCTTCTTATTTGTGTACTCTTCTATAAAGTTGAACCCATAAGGTTTTTGCGTGTGAGTTCATTGCACAAAGCCTTTAAGCTCTATTGATCATGATGCAAATGACCAACAATTGAGTTTTGATTTATCAAGGATCACGAATAATCGTTTGTGGGGTCCACTTTAGATGCAAAGTCAGCTTTCCCGCTTTAGATCCCTCTAAGTCAAATGTTTCGGTATATTCACCTTCTAATATCACCCTCGTAAGTGTCATGATGCATTTGCCCATTTTATCCTGATACAAGACCCAAAATTATATATATATATATAATGACCATAAACTTAAAAGAGGATATCAAAATACCCTTTAATAATAATGAAAACATATATATATTTATGGGCTATGGCATACTAGAAGAATAAGTTCAATCTTAAACTTAAACTTAAAAGTATTGTGATTTTAAAACCATAAACTAGTAAAAAATAAGATATGTTCTTTTTGGATGTGTACAAATTAATAAAACGAAATTTCTTTTTTCACAATTGTTGCGCTTTACTCAGGATTATATGTTGCAGAATATCTATAAAAACTATTGATTCGTTAGTCCGACTAGCATTTTAAAAATTAATTTATAGCCAAAGAGAGTCTTGCCT
The DNA here is from genome assembly GCF_052625555.1 of Lactuca saligna. Classification (NCBI taxonomy): domain Eukaryota; kingdom Viridiplantae; phylum Streptophyta; class Magnoliopsida; order Asterales; family Asteraceae; genus Lactuca; species Lactuca saligna. The sequence goes on along the minus strand of NC_136422.1, from coordinate 178,998,613 downwards.
TTTTAGAGTAAAACAGATATTTATATTTAGTTTACATTCATTAATTTTATTTCAATTTGTGGTCCCATCTTAACTTATTATTTATTTAGCAAATACGGAATGTATTAAATATGAAAAAAAAAAAAGATGTGTACCTTTCCAAAAGTATCATGATCCCACACTTCACACATTAGCAAATCACGTAATCCATCTTCCACAACAAAGTCAAATGTCTGATTCCATACAGGATTCAAAGTGTTATTTATAACCTGAAAAAAAAATCAAATCATTGAAATATCATAACATAAAATAACCAAATTCCTTTAAAATTCCTTACCGAACCAGCTTTTTTCTAGTTTAATTACCGAGTTTTTTCTTTTTTTAAAAAAAAAACTCCCCCACTTATTTTTTTGGTAATGAAATTGCAAAATCATTCAGAAGAATATTTCTTTAGTTAAGATTGCTTTTTTTTTTTTTTTTTTTTTTTTTTTTTTAAAAAAAAAAAATTTCAAAATCAACGTTAAATCATAAAATAAATTCTGAGTACTGGTTTTTATCGACCTTAAACTTTCATGTAGTGTTTTTTTTTGGATTTTTTTAAAACCCTCAATGGCTATAAATTCTAGCAGCCATTTGTATATTTGTTGCAAAAAAACATTTAGACCGATGGATTTTTGATGAAAATGTTAAAAAAAATAATAATAAAAAATTACCCTGGTTTTTAATTTCTGTTCTGTTTTTTTCATTAAAAGTACAACATAAGGATCGCTTTTTCCCATAAGATCAACGGCTGGAAGATCTTGAGCGGACATTACTGTTACAGAAAGAACTCCTCTCACAATCACTTCTTTCTTCTTTTGTGCAGCAAGTTTTGCTGGATCAACGTCTGGATCACTAATCCCTGACTTGAGTGCTTTCTCTAAATCTGTTAATCTGAAATCAGGGTTATATGCACTTTGAAATCCCGCATCTGTTCCAAAAGGACAATATAACAGCTCCAAATGCACCTAAAAATTTCATACATATCATATCATATCATTAATGATGTCTAGAAAAACACAATGAAATATATTACTAGTATTTAATTACCTGACCCCTCTTTTTATTATCTCTTTGAATCTCCAAATCTTTGACCAATTTGATCCATATATCTTTGACTTTCCCAGGCTCAAGGTCTTTAATGGGGACTTGCGCACACCCAATTAACTCGGAAGCTTGGACTCCTTCATCATCGAACACTCTTATTGTAAAATGCTGAGTATTCGGATCTTCAACAGTGAACTCAAAATGCTCATTCCAAATAGGGTTTAATTGGTTATTCTGCACACAAAATCAAAATCAAACCATATTTTAAGTGTGAATTAATGAAAAATTGTATTATCGGTGTAGTTAATTTATTACTTCTTACAATTGTCTTGCTGTTTTTCATTTTTGCACGAAGTGGACGTACGAATAGAGTGGCGTAAGGATCTGATTTTCCGATAATGTCCTTGTTCGTTAATTCTTTCGCTTCTATCAGCTTTACTTCTAGTATTCCACATGGCTTCAACTCCAAGTCACTAAAACAAAAGTTTTTAATTTTTATTTTGTTCATAATGAAAAGTATAAAACGTAAATGACGTGTTAATATCAACTATGAGGAAGACGCTTATTTTTCTGTTTCTAAACAAATAATTCGATTTATAAAATTAATTATGTTTTTTTTTTTTATGATAGTAGAAGTGGATGACACGTGTAAGCATGTGATGTACCTATAGTCGCCTGCTAATATTGGTATAACTATTCGAACTGGCCACGTGACAGAGTCTTCGATAGCATCTTTGATTGTTTCCTATAATATAAACAGAAAGTGAAATCATGACTCATGAGAAAAGGGTAACATAATTTTTTTCGATTTATAATATAATTAAAATGTTAAATATCGGTACAGAATTTAAGAATTGTAATTTATTCATTGCATAATAGAATATACCTCTATGGCATCAGATACCCCAGGAAGTGCTGATAAATCTCCACCAATAACTTTAAGTGTGAAATCTAGTTGTTTCTGTAAATGAAAGAAAATATATATCTATATGAATAAAAGTTGTACATAAAAAAATAGTATTTAACAAATATACCTTTTCTCTCAAGGAAAATAAAACTGCTCCAAAACAAGGAAACTCGTCAACTAATGGTTTAAAAATGAGTCTGAAAAGGCCTGTGAAAGCAATATTCTTCACCTGTTGCAAAAACAAAAGATCAAAATCATTTTTTTTTTTTTTTTTCCTTTTTTTACGTTATAAAAAAATAAAAATAAAAAAGATTATAGAACCTGTATGGGTAAAGCCACACCAACTCTGGTGACAATATCAAGAATTACATTAGGGTTTCCATCCCATTGCACCTCCATTTCCATGGTAATTTCTCCAAGCTCACCTTCTTCCACACAAACTCCTACAAATATTTATAAATCATCAATCCCACATTATATTTATCAACTTTATAACAATTGTGTGTTGAACTTGAAAATTGAAATAATGAAAACAGTCAATTTTAATTTTTTAACCAATGATAACTTTTGATTCATATGAAGTTATAGGCTTTGTCATTTTGGCCCAACCATTGGGCCCAAATTCGATTATTTGCGTTTTTTATTGGAACTTTCCCAAAATCTCAAGATTTGTGCATTTTGATTTTCTTTCTTTTATAGTTTAAGATTTGTGAAATTATGGATCTCCTTCAGTCAATCTCTATTCTACGCATGAAATTTTACTATTTTAGTTAGGATTATGAATTTTGGTGTATATCTCAAATGTCGCACGTTTTTTTATAGTATTATAGGTATTCAAATTTAGGTATTTGTCTTTCAACAATAGTGGGGAGATTGATCATGATCGATAGGTTTGATCATTTTTATCATCTTAAATGGTATTATAGGTATTTATTAAAAAAATGTATCAAATCAAATGTTGCACGTTTTTTATGCAAAATTATATCATTGTATTAGATAAGATTTATCAGGTCTACTACCCCAAGAACATCACACACAACTTACACAGCCTGTTTATGTAGTTGAAATAAGAGCCCAATGCCCATAAGAAGCCCAATATTTAGAATTTTGATATTTGGTTTAATATGCCAAAATTAGCAACATCCTACTATACATAAGGTATTATTTGTGGAATAAATCAATCGTCTATTATTCATTGTAACGTATCTTTCGTTTTTGGAAAGATTTTTGAAGATCTATGTTCCGTTTGTGGAAAGATTCCTTTTCAAATTTATATATTTGTCTTTCAACCAATATAGTTAAAAATCATTGTGGAAAAGTTTTCTCAACGACTTATAGCCTAATTTAGGTATTTATTAGAAAATCTATCAAATCAAACGTTTGCATCTTACACTTTATGCAATTATATCAATATATTAGTATACATCTTCTTGTTGTATGCTATAAATAGCTTATTTTTAACAATGAATTTCTACAACCCCATAAAAAGCTTGTTATATATGAATTTCAGCACACCAACATGCCTCAAGAGCATTATGAGGTCCAAAAACCTTCTAGAAGACTGACATAATACAAGGAGCTTAATCCACATTGGAACTGAAACCGTAAGTTCACACTGCAACTACTATGGCTCTTTGTGGTTGCAGTGTAGGCGTTTCAGTTCCAACTTTGTTTAATTCATGGTTAACAAAATGCGTTTGGAAGCATACTATGAATTAAACAAAATTGTGCATGTCAACAAATTAATTAGCAATAGAAGGAACAAACCTGTAAATTGTGGAGCCACAGTACCAAGGGTTAACTTTGAAAATTTTAAAGAAGACAAAATGATTGGTTTATATTGCTCAAGTATCGGCTCCACAGAGCTTCTTATTAGATCGGACGCTGCCTATGCTAGCATCCAACAAAACCCAAAAAGAAATTATTACATTTATTTATTTATTTTTGAAGAATATATACAAGAATCAAATATAATGAAAGAAACTGAAGTACCTCATCAACATATGGCCAAATCTTGTTCATTATGAGATTAAGCCAATTCAGCTTCTGTCTCCTTGCAAAAACAACCCAAGGAGGGTAATACTCTCCTGGAAGAAGCTTTCTGGAATCCGCAACAGTCATCTTTGCAAATGCAGCTATGGTTCCAGCCTGAACTTAACACAAATTATATACTATTAATCAATCAACAGAAACGAATACAGTGTGTTCAGATTGCTTTCATCATTTCATGTCGTACGATTATGTGTTTGCGTCATTAACGTATTATGAATTCATAATCAAAAACACATACCAGATCAGCACGACGAGCAGATCGAATGATCTGGAAACGAGCAATGCAGACTATGAAACCAAGGCCAAATGCAACACCGAAAAAGAGACCGGTGAAGAAGCCCATTTTTGTTTTTCTTTCTGAATGCGACCCGAATTGATTAGTCGTTCATCCGTTGAGTTTTCTTGCGAGGTTGGACATGGGTTTTCAATGGCGGAGGCCATTGAAAAGATTTTTTATTGGTTCAGACATATCGTCGAACAGATTGAAGGCATCGAATAAAGTTTGTGGCTTTGTGCATCATAATTCTTTCCGTGTAGGGGAATGAGAGAAAAAGGAAAGAGATAGAGTAACAGAATTTTTTTTTGATTCGGAAGTTTGTTAAAAGTGGGGAATCAAAGGATGACTTAGGCATCCTTTTAACGTATTCACAATTTATATCTTTATTTTTTTTCCCACAAGTGGTATCCAGTTTTAAATAACGTAAGGCGTGATTTGACGGTAAATTAAAAGTTAAGCCATGGCAAGCCTTGGCGAGCCATGACGTTTTTCAAGGCGTGACTATATTATATACTTTAAAAGATATAAATCATATAATTATTGAATTTTATCAAATATATAAAGTTTTTAGAAGTGTTATATTACTATCTAATAGAAAAAAGTTAACAAAAACTCTTTTATTATAAAAAAACAAAAGAAAAAAAAACAAAAAAACCAGCGACTTGAAAAAAACTCGCACCATAACGTGATAAGGCGTGCCTTGACACGTTATTTGAGCGTCACGCTTCACAAACCCGCCTTAGACATTTTCGTAACGACTATACCACGCATCGCGCCATGACACGCCTTGAGGCGCGCCATTGCGCGCTTTTTAGAACCATGGTCGTATCCCTCTATTTGATTTTCTTTTTTGGTCATTTTTACAACACCATAATCAGGAAATTATGATATTTATTTTGATATTTGGAATTAAGATACTCCAACACACAGGAATCAAAAGAAGGGATCATATGTTGGAGTTTTACGCTTCGAACCACAATGCATGCATTCATGATACTCGCGGATCCAAAGTTAAAGTAAAGGGGTATCCAAAAAATAAAATCGTATAATATATACAATAAGAAAAACACAATTTTAATAAGAAAAAACGAATAATTACATTTTTAGTTTTAACATTCTCAACTACAAATCAAAGTACCATTCATAAAATCTCACATGAGCCATACTTAAGTTGTTAAATACGATATCGATGGCGGCTTTAAGAGTCAAAAAAGATATGTAATGCTCGTTTCAATTTTCGGTATGTCATTTTTTTATAGTTAAAAATAATAACAATAATAATAATAATAATAATAATAATAATAATAATAATAGATCAATTTATTCAATATAAGAAGATTTATATGTTTAAGGGGGTATTGTGTTAATTCTATAAATAAGCTTGCTAAAAAAATTCGATTTAAGGGTAGATGCCGTCAGAATCTTCTAGGACTAAAGATGAATTTTTTGGAAAATGCTTTGTCTTTGTCTTCTCTAAACAACATGCAACGAGGCATGCATCTTCAGTCGAGGTTCTTTTTCTTGGTCGGCATAGTTAGGGCTTGAGAAGAAAGTTGTTCTAACACTCGATCTAAACCATCTCACGGGTATTACGCAGCTTCAGGAGCTACTAGACCGAGGGTTTATCCGCCCAAGCAGCTCTCCGTGAGGAACACCGATCCTGTTCGTAAAAAAGAAGGAGTGTTCACAAAGGACGTGCATCGATTATCGAGAGCTAAAAAAGCTAACGGTGAAAAACCGTTATCCACTTCCAAGGATCGATGATTTGTTCGATCAACTTCATGGTGCATCTTGGTTTTTCAAGATCAATCTTCGGTCGGGGTACCATCTGATGAGGATTAGGGATAAGGATATACCGAAGACAACTTTTAGGACTCGGTATGGTCACTATGAGTTTGTGGCGATGTCATTCCAGCTCATCAATGCCCCAACATCATTCATGGACCTCATAAATAGGGTGTGTAAGCCGATGTTGGATCGATCTGTGATCGTTTTTAACGATGATATCTTGGTCTATTCTAAGACCAAGGAGCAGCATAAGCAGCATTTGAGGGAGGTATTGGAGACCATGAGGGCAGGAAAAATTTATGCCAAGTTCTCAAAGTGTGATTTCTGGTTGTGTGAGATGCAGTTTTTAGGGCACATCATCAACCAATAGGGTATTCTGGTTGATCTAGCCAAGATTGAGGCAGTGATGCGATGGGAAATATCGAAGAATGCATCTGAGATTCGTAGCTTCTTGGGCCTAGCGGGGCATTACAGGAGATTTATTCAGGATTTCTCTAAGATTGTCGTACCTTTGACTCGCATGACCAAGAAGAATGTGACATTTCGGTGGAGCCCGGATCATCAGTTGGCCTTCGAGACCTTGAGACAGAGACTATGTGAGGCCTTGATTTTAGCACTACCTAAGGGGCTGGATGATTTGGTGGTGTATTGTGATGCATCTATCATAGGGTTAGGGGTTGTTTGATGCAGAGGGTTCATGTGATCGCGTACGCCTCGAGGCAGCTGAAGCCTCATGAGGTGAACTACCCCACTCACGACCTGATATTGGGGTGGTGGTTTTTGCCCTCAAAATCTGGAGGAATTAGTTGTACGGAGTTCGGTACACCATTTTTACTGACCACAAAAGTTTGAAGTATCTGATGGATCAGCAGAACCTCAATATTCGGCAGAGGAGGTGGTTGGATATACTGAAAGACTACGATTGTGAGATTTTGTACCACCCCAGGAAGGCTAATGTGGTGGCCGATGCTCTGAGCCGTAAGGCGGCAAGTGCTCCGATCAGAGATGTTTGTCTAGGGATGATGATGATTTCCCCATTGCTGGATATGATCAAGGATGCTCTGGTGGAGGGTTTGAAGTGAGAAAATTGGAAGTTAGAGTGGATTCAGGTTCGGATTCCCTTATTTGTTCAAGATGATCGGGGTCTTTTAACAAAGTGTGGCCGGGTGTGGGTATCGACATATGGGGGAGTGAGACAGAAGATTTTGGAGGAGGCATACAAGTCCAGGTTATCTATTCATCCGGGGGCCACAAAAATGTACCAAGATATGAGGTTGAGTTATTGGTGGCCCTACATGAAGCGGGAGGTCGCTTGGTTCGTGGTGCGGTGCTTGACCTACTGGAAGGTCAAGACCGAACATCAGAGGCCTTATGGAAAGGTCCATCCGCTACCCATTCCGATGTGGAAATGGGAAGAGATTCACCAGCAGAGCTTGCTGCGGTGACCTGGGAGAGGTTCACCACCATGTTTCGTGATGAGTACATTCCCTCGGTGGAACGAGATCGGTTGGCACAGGAGTTTTTGACCCTCAAGCAGGGTATGGAGTCTGTTACGGCTATTACTAGGATGTTTCATGAGAGGGCAATGTTCTGCCCTGAACACGTGTCTACTGAGCAGGCACGAATGAGCCGTTATTTGAGTATTTTGAGGAGAGACATTCGGGAGTTCGTGTCGAACTCCTCATACCGGACATTTTCCGAGCTTCAGGAAAATGCCCGGAAGAGGGAGATCGAGCTAGAGACTCAGGCGAGGGAGGAGGCAGAGTCTCAGGGGAGGGATCGGCGACCGACACAGTCTCAGCCGGCAGCCAAGCGGGCAAAGCCCGCTGATTCCAGGGCAGGGAACTAGAAGGGTCGTACTTGTGGGAAGTGCGGCAAGGGTCATGATGGAGTTTGTTGAGCGGGATCTTGCTACAAGTATGGCAAGGAGGGGCATATGGCCAAAGACTGCCCAAAGGGGTTTGCAGTGTGTTTTCACTGCAACCAGACCGGACACCGGAAGGTAGAGTGTCCGTTGTTGCGAGGGACTACCCAGGGAGCACCACAGGGATCTGCCCCTGCTGCTATCAGAGCTACTGAGAGCCGGCCAGTGAAGTCCGAGGTACCGAAGGCACGAGGGAGAGCCTTCCAGTTGACCGCGGAGGAGGTCCGTGCAGCGCACGATGTCGTGGCGGGTATGTATTCTTTCATGTAATTATTTAATGTTTAAGATTTTATGCTTATATTATGATATGCGTAGGTACTTTTCTTTTGAATTCTGTACCTGCTTTGGTGTTATTTGACTCGGGTGTGAGTCGATCTTTTATATCGTTGGCTTTCAGTCGGCACATCAGCATTAGTCGAGAGGTGTTGAGTCGACCTCTGAGAGTTTCCATCGTCGACGAGAGAGCAGTATATGCCACGGAGGTGATTCAGGGATGTGTACTTGAGATTTTCGGTGTAGAGTTTCCTATTGATTTGGTCCCGATTGCGATGGGGGGGGGGGGGGGGCGTCTGTGTCATCGTAGGCATGGATTGGTTGAGCAGATTTGGAGCAGTTATCAACTATGAGCGACAGCTGGTGACTATACGAGACCCAAGTGGGGGAGTTCTTACTGTGTACGGCGAGGGTACCCGACCCGATTCAGCGTTTTGTTCGGCTGCTAGAGCGAGGAAAAGTCTACAGCAGGGCTGTAGTGGTTTTGTAGCGTATGTGACGGATATGAGGGTTGGTGTAGGGAGACCGAGTGCGGTTGAGGAGGTCCCGATAGTGTGTGAATTCCCGGATGTTTTCCCTGAGGAGTTATCGGGTGTGCCTCCCGAGAGGCAGGTGGAGTTTCGCATTGATTTGATTCCGGGGGCAGCACCTATCGCCAAGGCGCCCTATCGCCTTGCACCTCCAGAGATGCAGGAGTTATCCTCGTAGCTTCAGGAGCTGTTGGGGAAAGGGTTTATACGGCCGAGCAGCTCGCCGTGGGGAGCATCAATCCTGTTTGTGAAGAAAAAGGATGGTTCGCACCGAATGTGCATAGATTATCGAGAGCTGAATAAGTTAACGATCAAGAACCGTTATCCTTTGCCGAGGATCGATGACTTGTTCGATCAGCTACAGGGAGCATTTTGGTTTTCCAAGATTGATCTGAGATCTGAATATCATTAGATGTGGGTGCACGAGGAGGATATCCAGAAGACTGTGTTCAGAACTCGTTATGGGTATTACGAGTTTGTGGTGAAACCATTCGGGCTCACCAATGCGCCTGCAGCATTCATGGATCTTATGAACAGGGTATGCAGACCGATGCTGGATCGATCAGTGATTGTGTTCATTGACGAAATTTTGGTGTATTCAAAGTCCAGGGAGCAGCATGAGGAGCATTTGCGGGAGATCCTCAGCGTGCTGAGATCGGAGAGGCTTTACGCCAAATTCTCCAAGTGCGATTTTTGGTTACGAGAGGTACAATCCTTGGTCACCTCGTTAACCAAGAGGGGATTTTGGTCGATTCGGCCAAGATCGAGGCAGTAATGAATTGGGAGGTGCCGAAATCTCCTTCTGAGATCAGGAGTTTTCTAGGGTTGGCCGGCTATTATCGGAGGTTCATCAGGGATTTCTCCAAGATTGCTGTTCCTTTCACCAGGTTGACCCGGAAGGGTGTGGTGTTCATCTGGGGCCTAGAGCAGTAGGCCTCGTTTGAGACTCTTCGCCAGAGATTATTCAAAGCCCCGGTGTTGACTCTTCCAGAGGGGTTGGAGGACTTTGTGGTGTATTGTGACATATCGATATTTGGGTTGGGCGCGGTGTTGATGCAGAGGGGGCATGTGATCGTATACGCATCGAGGCAGCTGAAGCCCCATGAGGCAAGATATCCCACCCACGATATAGAGTTGGGGGATGTGGTGTTCGCCCTCAAGATTTGGCGCCATTACCTGTATGGGGTTCGGTGTACGATGTACACGGATCACAAGAGTTTGAAGTATTTGATGGATCAGCAGAATCTGAACATGCGTCAGAGGAGATGGTTGGACGTAGTAAAGGATTATGATTGCGAGATCCTATACCACCCGGGCAAGGCTAATGTGGTGGCCGAAGCCCTGAGTTGTAGAGCAGAGAGCGCACCGATTCGGGATATATGTATGAGATTGAAAGTGATGACTCCGGTATTGGACACCATCAGAGGGGCTCAAGTTAAGGCAGTGAGACCGGAGAACCGAAAGAGAGAACGAGTTATCGGGCAGGTGACAGAGTTCGTGACCGATAGCAGAGGGCTTATGACCTTCCAGGGTCAGATTTGGGTACTGTTTGTTGGAGGAACGCGTACCATCTTGATGGAGGAGGCACATAAATCGAGATTCTCGATCCATCCCGGAGCCACTAAGATGTATTTAGATATGAAGAGAGAGTATTGGTAGCCTTGTATGAAGAGAGATGTCGCGTGGTTTGTTGAGAGGTGCTTGACCTGTCGTAGGGTTAAGGCCGAGCACCAGAGGCCGCATGGTAAGTTGCAGCGATTGGAGGTTCCCGAATGGAAATGGGAACAGATTACCATGGATTTTATCACCAAATTGCCAAGGATTGCTAGGGGAGTCGATGCAATTTGGGTGATTGTGGACAGGTTGACAAAGAGCGCCCACTTCCTTGCTATCAGCGAGAACTCTTCCGCAGAGAAGTTGGCCGAGGTGTACGTGAAGGAGGCGGTATCGCAACATGGGGTGCCGATCTCGATTATCTCAGATCGAGATGTGCATTTCACTTCCAGATTCTGGAAGAAATTTCATGAGGAATTGGGTACTAGGCTGCATTTTAGTACCGCATACCACCCCAGACTGACGGACAGAGTGAGCAGATGATTCAGACGCTCGAGGATATGCTCTGGGCATGTGTGTTAGATTTCGGTGGGAGTTGGGACACGTATTTGCCCTTGGCAGAGTTTTCTTACAACAACAGCCATCATTCGAGCATTGGCATGCCGCCCTTTGAGCTGTTGTATGGGAGGAGGTGTCGGACCCCTATCTATTGGGGAGAAGTAGGGCAACGTGTGATGGGTAGTACTGAGATCGTGCTTCAGACGACAGAGCAGATCCAGCAGGTCAGACAGAGGTTGTTGAATGCTCAGAGTTGTCAGAAGAGTTATGCGGACAGACGCCGGTCCGAGCTTGAGTTTCAGGTCGGCGACGTTGTGCTCCTGAAGGTCTCTCCTTGGAAAGGAGTGATTCGATTCAGGAAGAGGGGCAAGTTGGGGCCCCGATATATTGGTCCCTTCAGGGTGGTCGCGAAGGTAGGCATGGTAGCCTATTGTTTGGAGTTGCTAGCAGAGTTGGGTCAGATTCACGACACTTTCCACGTGTCGCAATTGCGGAAGTGCGTAGCCGACGAGTCAGCAGTAGTGCCACTAGAGGATATTCAGGTGGATGCGAGTCTGAATTATGCTGAGAGACCAGTGGCGATCAGAGATCGAAAGATTAAGGTCCTGAGGAATAAAGAGGTGCCACTGGTGCAAGTCCAGTGGCAACATCGGAAAGGGTCAGAGTTAACTTGGGAGCCGTAGCGTGAGATGCATGAGCAGCATCCGGAGTTATTTGCGGAGTGAGACTTCGAGGGCGAAGTCTAATTCTAGTGGGGGAGAATTGTAAAACCCAAAATTCCCAGGTATTATTTCTATTCTTTTATTTTTGGGTGATTGTGAGGAGACTCGGCGAGTTGGAGTCTAAACTCGCCGACTAGGATCACGGTTTTGTAAGCAGGTTCGCGTCTGGACTCGGCGAGTCCAAAAGTGGACTCGGCGAGTCCATGCTGTTGAAGAAACCCTAATTTCCAGGGTTTGAGACCTATTTAAAGGGGCTTATGGCCGTCATTTGCGGCCACCAACCCTAGAGAGAAACCCTAAAGAGCTTTTGAGCGTTTTGGGAGAGAGAAAAGGCCATTGTTGACTTTTGAAGCTTTGTTTGGCAAGGCAAAGGAGATTCTAGCTAAGAGGAGGCAAGGGAGGTGGACATCCTTCGATTTTGGAGCTTAGAGCATCATTTTGGAGGTATATTTTGGCTCCCTTTTCTGTTGTTATGATGAACATGGGGGTTTAGGGTTTCTTGACCCCTTTGTTGGTTAGATTTGATGTCCATTTCGTCCCTATTTGTGATGACGCTTGAGATGGGATCCATAGAGGTCGAGAGAAGCTTTATCCTTAAGCTTTATGAGGATTCATGGGAATTTTGACCTAGAGTTATGAGATATTGTCACACCCCCAAACCAAGGATGGCGGAAACGTCCGGGGGTGGAGGACTTCATGTATAGTATCGTAACCACAATTTCAATAGTAATTTAAGCAAACACAACCAACATATATATATATATATATATATATATATATATATATATATATATAATTGAAAAAGTTACATCACTTGTATGAATTACATGTTTCAAAATCAATTACAATATGTTGACAAAATATGAAAAGTTTGATGCCTTAACGTCCCATCCTCAAAAGCACTTGATTACCTGTTTAGTGTTTTCCTGAGAATACAAGTTGTTTGAAAAGTGTCAACACAAAGGTTGGTGAGTTCATAAGCTTTTATTAATAAACTTAGTAGAAGTCTTCCACATGTAAATGTCGCGTTTGTTTCAGAAAAATCCGATATTTTCCTTGAAATCCGAAAAATGTAGCCTTATAACCAAAGACTAAAATGTATAAGAAATCATCATTACTTAGTAGAAATGTCGTGAGTTTAAAATGATATGGAAAGTAAATTTCTTTATCAACCTAAAACCTACTTCGGTTTTATGAAACCCCGTAAACTTTATGAATTGTTATCTCCCTAGGTGAGTCGCTATAATCATACTGTGACTATGTGAACCTGCCACAACGTTTCTCAGGCGTCGCGAAAATGAAATGACATTTGTCACCCGTAGACCTGCAGGTCCCACTGTAGCTAGCAGCAAGGTGTGGGGTGTCAAACCCAATATAGATCTATATACAAGTATCACGTTCTCCCTCAAGGAGATTCTGATTATAACTACCAGGAATTATAACCCGCACTCGGACGTACGGGGAGAGAGAGAGTCTCACAACATAGGTTAACAAGTTTACGTGAAATGTGTGTGGATATAAATCTTTCTTGTATGAATGTACCCTTTTTGTACGAGTGTGTTGAGTGATGTATCATAAACTATACCTATTATAGTTTATCTAAAATGTATATATTATGTATGAATTCTTTTATGGAAATGTATTAGTGTCGTGAATTTATCGAACTATACTTTTTATAGTTACATAATACGTGTTCTAAATGAATGAATAATATTGAATATGAATGACTTAGTTTCAGTTCATAATAATAAACTAACAAGGAAACACATTCAAAAATTAGAACTTATGATTATACACTTTGCTCAACATAATACAAAGTGTTATGATATTTACATGCTGTTGGCTAACTTTAGCAATTCTGCCCTGTTTTGGAAAAATTATAGAAAAATCATACGAAGTCGAAAACTAGATCCGTAAATTCTGAGAGTTCACAAAATGTGTCTAGTTTACTCATAATTTTTATCACGATTTTTAATGACCTCCAACTTGGGTGAAAAAGTCCATAATCACAGACTGGTCCGGATTGTTGTTTGAAATGATAGGCAGTTTTGTAAAAATCACCATAAATTGTGGAAAAATCGTATGGAGATGTGCAAGGAGTCATTTTAAAGCTACAAACTTGAACTATTTGCACCTTGTACAGTTTTGAAAACAAAAATGTTTAAGATACCCAAAACAGTCCGTGAATGGAGTTGAACTTTTCTGATGAAGGCTGTTAGAAATATTTAGTTATGTTCTTGATGTTTTAACTTGTATCCCCCCCCTGAAAACTTGAGAAAACATGAAAATGTAGGGTTATGAACTCACCTTAAGTGATTTCAGTAGATGATTGTTGAAGAAATGGAAGTGTTTAATTCAAGAACACTTGGAGATGCCTTGAAGGTTTTCGAGAATCTAACATTATAGTTATGGAGTTTGTGTAAGCAATCAAAGATTTGGGTAGAATGAAGTGAAATAATAATAGGGAGGATGAATTTTTACTTACTAAGTGTCGAAGAACACTTGAAATCAGCCTTGAATCTCGAAAATTTGTGTAGAAAAGTTTGAGAGAAAAGTGGTGTTTGTTACTTAGTGGAATGAGAGAAATGAGAGAAAATGAGGAGTGTGGTTGTTTGTTCCAGCTCAAAAACGTGGGATTGAGTGAAATTTGAGTGTAAGGGAACATTGAAGTGACATAGGTAAGGTGGGGAGGTATGGCTGGTCATAGAGTGGGTGTGGGGTGGTTGCTTGTGTCATAAGTTAAGGCAAAGTCAACACTCCACCTTAAATAAATCCCCCATTAGATCTTTATTATTTAGATAATGATTTTCATAAAAATATGTTTAAATTATGAATATTTAGAGTTTATTATGTTAAAATATAATTTATGGAGAAAATCCCGCTTTAAAATCACGAAAAACGGGCTTAAAATGTTAAAAATATCAAAAATGGGCTAAAAGTGACAATTTCCCGAAGTCTGGCCGAGGTTCGGCCTTCTGGTGCTGAACCGAGAGAGAGGGAGGCAGAAACCGAGAGGGGAGAAGAGAGAGAGAGAGAAGGAACCGAGAGGGGGAAGGAGAGAACAGAGGGCGCGAAGAGACAGAGGGGCGGAGTAGAGACCGAGCGAGAAGAGATAGAGCGGCGGGTAGAGACCGAGCGAGAAGTGACAGAGCGGCGGGTAGAGACCGAGAGGAGCAGAGCGACCAGAAGAGAGACCGAGAGAGGTAGAGACCGAGGCTCGGTCTCGCATGCCTCAGCCACCAGAGGCTCGGTTCTGGTCCTAAGAGGCCTCTCATTCCGGTTTCGGTTCCTAAAGCCTATTTTTCTCGTTTTCGCCCCGTTTTAAGCCGTTTTTGACCCGGTTAAGGTCCGGAATGACCCGAATGATTCTAAGGTCAGCGAATCTTGGCTATAGATCGTCACATCAGTTGTGAGATCAGAGTAGCAGTGGACCGTTGAGGTTCGGGTATGTTAAGTGCTACCGTCAGTCAGGGAGCCATCATGTTATTAGTCATAGAATGGATGATGTCAGGATGTGAAGTATGGACCCGATCGGTTGGATCGGAAGGCTGTTAGAGCCACAGTGACAGGATAACTAGTGGAAACTAGTCCTTGAGGAAGATTTCATTCGGAAGTCGTGGAAGCGACTAAGGGAGGAGTCCTTTGACTCCACAGTTGGATTTGAGTTTAGTGTTTCAGGCAGCTCAGTGTTTCAGCCAGTTTAGTGTCTCAGGCAGCTCAGTGATTCAGGCAGATCAGCGTTTCAGGCAGTTTAGTGTTTCAGGCGGGTTCGGTATTGCAGACAATTCAGTGTTTGAAAGGTTTCGGAGTTTTGGGATCAGTTGAGCCTTCGGCCGAGTATAAGTGACATGTAAAGATAGCTAGGCAAGTAGCTTTTCTTCGGGATGAAAGACTCGAGTTAGTAGGAGTTGAGAAATCAGATGGGATATAAGCAAGCTATTCCCAGCAAAATCGTTTCAGTATGAGCGGAAGAATAGATAGAACAGTTATAGATAGTCAAAGTATTTTCAGGAGTTGCGGGAAGCGACTAGGAGATTGCGAAGGGGTGTAGTAACCGGTAGGGTTCGGTAACCCAAATATGGAGGCGTCAGTAAGGACCGGGGGTGCTCAACACCAAGTTATGTCAGATAGGGGCGTCGGTGGTTGTTGGCGGTATTGACGCGTACTGGAATTGGCGGGGGTGATGGAGTTGGTGAAGTATAGGACCTTCACAGTTACAGAGAAATAGTTGGTTATAGAACCTTGCCTTGGGAGGGCAAGGGGTTTGCGCAAGGACAGGAAGGGGCGAACCCCTATAGGATTGCCGGTTGAGTAAGTTGGGTCTCCAGGATGTTCAGGGTCAGGGTTGACCGGAGATGTTATATGCAGGGATTAAGGTTAGTCGGAAGGATCGAGCTAAAGCCAGCAAGGGTAGGCAGCTGGTGTTGGAATAGTTGGTTGGGTTTAGAGGCAGCTCGCAGGCAGTGGGCCATAGCAGACTTCGAGGACGAAGTTTAGTTTAAGTGGGGGAGAGTTGTAACACCCAAGGTTTCGAAGACCAAGAAAGGAAAGAAAACCCTAAGTTTAGGGGTCGACTCGGCGAGTCTAAGGAGGGACTCGGCGAGTCCGAGCGGGATCCGGGTCGGGGAGTAAGTGACCGACTCGACGAGTCAACCAGGGTGACTCGGCGAGTCTGGTCTGTGCGTGGAAAACCCTAAATTCGGGACTTGGGGCCTATATAAATGTCTTAATCTTCTTCCCAGGGTTCCTTACTGCCTCTTTAGCCCTGGATATCAAACCCTAGCCGTCATATCTCCTAGTTGAGCCTTGGAAGGTGCTTTAAAGCTTGGAAAAGGAAGAAGGAACTTAGAGGAGCAAGAAGGAGCTATAGATCTGGGATTGTGAGTTCATTTTGAGCACTTGGAGGTAATAAACTAGTTCCTGGACCCTTTTTGCACCTAGATCTATGTGTGGTTGTTGGGGCTCTTTTGCCATAATGTTATTATTTTGGGTTAGAAGCCGGATCTGGAGTTGCTACTTCAGATTCAAGTGTTTTAGGGCCTGGAGAAGCATAAAGTATCAGTCATTGTGTTGATTTTGAAGTCCCTTGGCCTTACACCCTAGTTAATGGCGTATCTTGCCTAGATCTCCTTCTCTACACGTAAAGTTTGCAACTTTACGTAAGGAATAGACCTTAAAAGAGTGGATCTACAGTTTGGAGTCCATGCATGACTCAAAGGTCCTCTGCATGTATGTAGAACCATATGGACTCGGCGAGTAGCTTGAAGATGAGGAGGAACTCGACGAGTAGGATGAACAACTCGTCGAGTCGGATGAAGTTAGGCATGGACTCGGCGAGTTGGATGAGCAACTCGGCGAGTTGGTTGAAGATTGTCTAGGACTCGGCGAGTCTGTTCTTGGACTCGGCGAGTCAGATTGCGAAAACCCTGAACCCTTCGAGTCGAGGCCCGAATCAGTGAGTCGGGTGGTGACTTAGCGAGTTGGACAGGACAGGACTTGGAACTGGTTGGACTCGGCGAGTCATGGACTGACTCGGCGAGTCGGGTCGCGAATAAGAAAGACCCTGAGCTTATGAACTCGGCGAGTCTTTAGGAAGACTCGGCGAGTAGGGTTGACCTGGAAGGTTGACTTTGACCAGAGTTGACTTAGTTGACTGTCAGACTAAGTGTTATATGTATATTGATAGCTCGGAGAGCTGGAGGAGCAGCGGATCAGGGGATTGTCGAGTAGCAGCCAGAGATTTATCAGTAGGGCTCAGCAGTTCAGGTGAGTTACCTTCCAGTAGTGGTGGGCCTAAGGCCACAATGTCGGCCCACCAGTAGGGGACGTATGATAGATGATTGTCTTTGTGATATCATCTAGGTTTGCTATTACCTGTTATGTTATATGCTCTCATGATACGTTATATGCAATAGTAGTAGAGTTCGGTTGTTAGGACCGCAGGGTGGTCAGACACCCCAGAAACATCTGACTGTATGTGATGGTATGCTTGTATGTTGGCCTGTTATGTTATGCGATAGAGGTAGCGGGAGGGGACCAGTCCCCGAGGATCGGTTGTTAGGACCGATGGGTAGTCAGCACCCCAGAATGGCTTGACATGGGTAGTCAGCACCCCAGAATGGCTTGACATGGGTAGTCAGCACCCCAGAATGGCTTGACACGGGTAGGACGGCACCCCAGAATGGCCGTATGGGTAGGTCGGCACCCCAGAATGGCCGTACCGGGTAGTCAGGCACCCCAGAATAGCCTGGCAGTATTTATGTTATGTGTTTGTATGGTATATGGTACGTTGGGGGAACTCACTAAGCTTTGTGCTTACGTTTACAGTTTTGTTTTCAGGTACCTCTGCACCGAAGAGGAAGGAGCCGGCACGGTAGCGGCACGTCATGCACACACTCTGTCTTCCGCATTTACGAGAGTCTCTGGGATTGTACTCTGATATTTTGATGGGATGTATGGTTTGACCTTTTAAAACATGGTAGCGATGTGTTATGGTGTGATCAACAATGTTTTTATTTATTAATGTTTTCTAAAGTAATATTTTAAAATGAAATTTTCGGACGTAAAAATTGGGTCGTTACAAGTTGGTATCAGAGCCCTGGTTTGAGGGATTCGGACACGCCTTCGGGGGTGTCCGAACTCAAATCGAGGGATTGAAAGATTTTTTGAAAGAAAATGTTCTCTAAAACTTGGAAAAGAGTCATAATAAAGAGCGAAGTGTGTGACGTGCGCGACCGGCCGAGCTCAAGTAAGTACTCCCAATTTACCCATACAAGTTATGTGATTATTTTCAATATCAGTTTCCGTATCAGTTTCAGTTCAGTTTCAGTTCCAGCTTCAGTAGAACAGCATGCTAGAATAGGACTAAGGATCTAGGATGATGCCTTATGTGCTTGCTTTATGTGTTCCAGCTTGATGAGTATTGCATGCTAGTAATGAGTAGACAGTAGTAGGATAGCCTGTGTAGGCTATGCCTGAAAGTATAAGCTTAGCTTTATATGCTAGTGCAGTTTCTTGTTATGAGAATTGTTTTGCCTGAGTATGTTTCCCTTATCCGAATGCTGCTTGCTTTGTGCTTTGTGGGACTCTGAGTGATGAGAGTTAGCCATTAGGTGAATACGTTTCATCACATGTGATTAGGGTTGAATAATCTCAGAGTGCTGGATTTGGCCCTACTGCGCAGCTCTCGTTTGAGTCCAACCGTTGTAGGGACGGGTCCTTTACTTGAAGGATTATCTGAGCCTCGTCACATGTGATGGTATTCAGGTGGTGACTAATTGGAATTACAAGGAGGCCTTCAGCAGCTGAGGATTGTTTGGGTAGAGTTAGAGGTTCCTTAGGGCAAGCCTAGGATGAGATTCAGGAGCAGCAGCCGTTAGCTTCCCGAGCCACACACTCAGCAGCCAGCTTACGAGGTGAGTTTCCTTCCAGTAGGGACGGGTCTAAGGCCACAATGCCGGCCCGTTCGGTTAGCAGAAGTTTCCGGACTTCGGTCCGATGCAGTAGTTAGTATGTTTGATGCCTTCGTGGCTCAGACAGGATTTATGTGCCGTGTGTTATGTGTTATGTGTTATGTGTTCCGGGCTACGGCCTGATGTAGTATGTAGTATATGTGTTCATGCTAGTTGATATGTTATGCTATGCTATGATTCAGTCAGTTCCGGACTTTGGTCCGATGCAGTTAGTTCCGGACTTCGGTCTGATGCAGGGGACAAGGTCCCAGTTAGTTCCGGACTTTGGTCCGATGCAGTTAGTTCCGGACTTCGGTCCGATGCAGGGGACAAGATCCCAGTCAGTTCCGGACTTCGGTCCGATGCAGTTTCCGGACTTCGGTCCGATGCAGGGGACAAGGTCCCAGTCAGTCCCGGACTTCGGTCCGATGCAGTTTCCGGGCTTCGGCCCGATGCAGTGGGCTTCGGCCCAATATGTGTTTATATGTTATTGTATGGTATGTGGTAGTTTGGGGGAGCTCACTAAGCTTCGTGCTTACAGTTTCAGTTTTGATTTCAGGTACTTCCGCAAGCAAAGGGAAGAGCTCGGGGTGATAGCATCGCACACACCACAGCTTAGCTTTTGTCCTGGGGATGGTTTTAGTTGTTTTGGATTTGATATAGTATGATACAGTTTTCCGCACAGTATTTTATTATGATTTGGGATACATCGCGTATGTTTTCTTCGTGTTATGATACTCATATTATGGTTTTGATTATATTGAAAAACGAAATTTTTGGGTCGTTTCAAGTTGGTATCAGAGCCCTGGTTTGAGGGATTCGGATACACTTCCGGGTGTGTCTGAACTCAAACTAAGGGAAATAAAAGATTTTAGTAAAATAAAAAAAAATGTTTTACCAAAAAGAATTTTGAAAGCACTTAGAAAGAAAGAATTGTTTTTAACAAGATAGAGGTGTGTGCATGCGGTCAGCCGAGCTCAAGTAAGTACTCCCAAATTACCCATACAAGTTAACTGTTCAGTTTCAGTTTCAGTAGAACAGCATGCTAGTATAGGACTAAGGATCTAGGAGAATGCCTTATGTGCCTGCTTATGTGTTACAACTTTATGAGTATTGCATGCTAGTACTGAGTAGACAGCAGTAGGATAGCCTGATTAGGTTATGCCTGTTAGTGGAAGCTTAGCATCCTATGCTAGTGCAGTTTCTTGTTATGAGAATAGTTTGGCCTGAGTCTGTTTCCCTTGTCCGAATGCTGCTTGCTTCGTGCTTGGTGGGGTTCTGAGTAGTGGGAGTTAGCCATTAGGTGAACACGTCACACCACATGTGATCAGGTTTGAATAATCCCAGAGTGCTGGAACTGGCCCTATTGCGCAACTCTTGTTTGAGTCCAACCGTTGTAGGGACGGATCTTTTACTTGAAGGATTATCTGATCCTCATCATATGTGATGGTGTTTAGGTGGTGGCTAACTGGCGTTATGAGGAAACCTACAGCAGCTGAGGACCAGTCGTGTTAAGCTTGAGGTTTCCCTAGGGCAAGCCTAGGATGAGAGTAGCAGAGAATAGCAGTAGTAGAAGTGACTTGGTGGAGTCAAGGCAGTTTTTGAGGAAAGTACGGATAGATGTGGAAGGTAGTATGGGCCCGTACTACTGAAAGCAGAGGATCCGTACTCGAATCAAGGAAGGCCAAGACAAGACTAGGAAGCTAGTAGCAGTGTCATGATCCCTTGAGATATTTCAGTGTTCTGATGTTGTTATGATATGTTTCAGAATGGTAGTTTTGCGTCCGAGACCAGCAGTCGGCAGCTCAGATGCCGGAGGGGGATCAGGATCGGGATCAGGCCCGGAGGTCGGGCAGATGGATGAGCAGACTAGAGAGTTCCTTTCTTCTGAGGTTATCCGCATCATACTGGAGCAGACTCCTGTGATCTTCGGTTCGATCAAGGAGGGTATTTTAGAGCTGATGGATGAGAGATTGAGTACTTTCCGTGCTGAGATGGCGGCCGTGATGGGGACACGCACACTTACATTCAGGGAGTTTAGGGCATGCGGGGCTCCAGACTATCATGGGGCGCGGGACCCCATAGCGAGTACTAGATGGTTGGCGGATGTGGCCAACGCTTTCCGCACTAGCAGGTCTCCCGAGGGGGACAAGGTCAGATTGGCGTCCTGTCTTCTGAAGGACAGGGCACGGGATTGGTGGGAGGAGGTCGGACATGCCATCGGGGATGATGCGGCATTGGATGCCATGACCTGGGCTGATTTCTCTACCAGGTTCAGGGCGGAGTTTGCACCGGTCATTGAGGTGCAGCAGTTAGCTAGGGAGTTTCAGGACCTTACCCAGACTACAGAGACAGTGGCGGAGATCACCGCCAAGTTCAGGGAGAGGGCCCTTCTTGTTCCTCAGTATGCAGCCGATGAGGAGATGAAGAAGGCCCGTTATCATGAGATGTTGCGGAGTGACATCCGCATGTTTGTGAGCCGGTCCAGTTGTAAAACGCTGGACGACATGATTGCCAGAGCTAGAGAGAGGGAGATTGATCTCGAGATGGAGAAGAAGAGGAAACCGGAGGCGGTTTCGGGTTCAGGCAGTGTGGGCAAAAAGCCCAAGGTTTCAGATCACAGGTCTAGGAGTCAGCAGAGCCACGGTCGGTGTGGCAAGTGTGGGAGATTGCACGAGGGGGCGTGCAAGGCAGGGAGTTCCGGCTGCTACAAGTGCGGTCGGACTGGGCATTTGAGTAGGGATTGTACGGCCCCTGCTACTACGGTTACAGCATCAGATCTGATTTGCTTTCAGTGCAATTAGAGGGGACATAAAAGGTCCCAGTGTTCCAGTTTAGCTGCAGCAGGGAAGGTGGTTGCACCTGCCCCTGCCACCTTGAGGATTACGGATGGCCGGCAGGGCCGATCTGATGCGCCAGTGGCGAAGAGCACGGCATTTCAGATGACAGCAGAGGAGGCGCGAGCTCCTGATGTGGTGACGGGGTCATTCTCGGTGAACGGCATCCCTGCTTTGGTATTGTTCGATTCGGGGGCTACCTGATCATTTGTATCGCTTGCGCTTAGCAAGAGATTTAGCAGAGCTCCAGGGGAGCTGGATCGTCCATTAGAGGTTGAGATAGCAGATGATAGGACCGTGAGGGTCGACAGAGTACATAGAGGGTGTTCCCTTCAGATATTTGATGAGCAGTTTTCAGTGGACCTGGTTCCTATTCCCCTGCGTGGGAATAAAGTTATTGTGGGCACGGATTGGCTCAGCCCCAATAGGGCGGTGATTGATTGTGAGCTTCAGCTAGTGAGGGTTCGCACTCCCAGTGGGGGAGAGATAGTGATTCAGGGCGAGAGGCCCCAGCGAGGACCAACCTTTTGTTCCGCCGCAAGGGCGAGGCGCTACGTTCAGCAGGGTTGTGCCGGTTTTGTAGCTTACGTCTTGGATGCCCGGGAGAAGGGCAAGACGATGATTGATGATGTTCCTATTGTTCGTGACTACCCGGATGTGTTTCCCGAGGATTGGCCGGGGATACCTCCAGAGAGGCAGGTTGAGTTCAGGATCGACCTAGTTCCTGGTGCGGCTCCGATAGCCAAAGCACCGTATCGACTTGCTCCCCCTGAGATGCAGGAGTTGTCTACACAGCTTCAGGAGCTGTTAGACAAGGGTTTCATTCGGCCGAGCAGTTCGCCTTGGGGAGCGCCGATCTTATTTGTGAGGAAGAAGGATGGGTCGCATCGCATGTGCATTGATTATCGGGAGTTGAACAAAGTAACGGTGAAGAACCGTTACCCACTTCCGAGGATAGATGACTTGTTTGATCAGCTTCAGGGAGCGTCTTGGTTCTCCAAGATCGATCTACGCTCCGGTTATCATCAGATGAGGGTTAGAGATGAGGATGTACAGAAGACTGCTTTTAGGACCCGGTATGGTCATTATGAGTTCGTGGTGATGCCATTTGGGCTCACCAATGCCCCAGCCGCGTTCATGGATCTCATGAACCGCGTGTGCAGACCGATGCTGGATCGGTCGGTGATAGTATTCATAGATGATATCTTGGTATATTCCAAGACACAGGGGCAGCACGAGGAGCACCTGCGGGAGGTGTTGGAGACTTTGAGGAGGGAGAGACTTTTCGCAAAGTTCTCCAAGTGTGAGTTCTGGTTGCGCGAGGTGCAGTTTCTTGGTCATCTCGTTAACCAGAAGGGTATTTTGGTAGATCCGGCCAAGATTGAGGCCGTGATGCAGTGGGAGGTCCCGAGGTCTCCATCTGAGATTCGGAGCTTCCTAGGGCTGGCAGGGTATTATTGGAGATTTATTCAGGACTTCTCCAAGATAGCAGTGCCGCTCACCCGACTAACCAAGAAGTCGGTGGTTTTTCGTTGGGGGCCTGAGCAGCAGGCGGCGTTCGATACTCTCAGACAGAGATTGTGCGAGGCTCCGATCCTTACCTTGCCAGAGGGAGTAGAGGACTTCGTAGTCTATTGTGATGCTTCGATCACAGGTATGGGAGCAGTATTGATGCAGCGAGGACACGTAGTAGCTTATGCCTCGAGACAGTTGAAGCCTCACGAGGCTAATTATCCTACCCACGACTTGGAGTTGGGGGCAGTTGTATTTGCCCTCAAGATTTGGAGACATTACCTTTATGGGGTCCGCTGTACTATTTACACGGATCACAAGAGTTTGTGATATCTTATGGATCAGCCGAGTTTGAACATGAGGCAGAGGAGATGGTTGGACGTGCTGAAGGACTATGACTGTGAGATCCTTTATCATCCAGGAAAGGCCAATGTGGTGGCTGACGCCCTGAGCCGCAAGGTGTCGACGGCCCCTATCAGAGATCTGTGTATGAGGATGACAGTGATCACTCCGTTGTTGGAGCGGATCAAGGAGGCTCAGATGGAGGGCCTCAAGGAGGAGAGACAGAAGTGTGAGAGGATAGTGGGCCGGGTAGCTTCATTTGATTACGACAGTCGGGGTTTGTTGACGCTTCATGGTAGGGTGTGGGTACCGTACTGGGGTGGGGTACGACAAGTATTGATGGACGAAGCTCATAAGTCTCGATTTTCTATCCACCCAGGAGCGACGAAGATGTATCGAGATCTTCGACCTGATTATTGGTGGCCCTGCATGAAGCGGGACGTCGCTTGGTATGTTGAGAGATGTTTGACCTGCCGGAAGGTCAAGGCGGAGCACCAGAGACCTCACGGCAAGATGCAGCCGTTAGACATTCTCGTGTGGAAATGGGAGGATATCACCATGGATTTTGTCACCAAACTCCCCAGGACCGCACGTGGAGTGGACTCGATATAGGTAGTAGTGGATCGGTTGACGAAGAGTGCTCATTTTATTCCGATTCAAGAGAGTATATCGGCGGAAAAGTTAGCCGATATCTATGTGCGGGAGATTGTGGCACGTCATGGAGTGCCGGTATCGGTGGTGTCGGACCGAGATGTGCGTTTCACGTCTAGATTCTGGAAGTGGTTCCACGACGAGATGGGTACTCGTCTCCATTTCAGCACCGCTTTCCACCCTCATACTGACGGGCAGAGCGAGAGGACGATTCAGACTCTTGAGGACATGCTTAGGGCATGTGTTCTAGATTTTGGGGGCAGTTGGGATACGTATCTTCCGTTAGCGGAATTCTCGTATAACAACAGTTATCATGCGAGCATTGATCGACCTCCTTTTGAGATGTTATATGGCAGGAAGTGCAGGACCCCGATTTGTTGGGGCGAGGTCGGTCAGCGAGTCATAGGGAGCACCGAAGTGGTGCTCAAGACGACTGAGTTGATCCAGCAGGTCCGTAGTAGGCTGCAGACTGCGCAGAGTCGGCAGAAGAGCTACGCCGACAGGAGGCATTCGGACTTGGAGTTCCAGGTGGGAGATATGGTTCTTCTGAAAGTCTCACCGTGGAAAGGTGTCATTCGATTCAGGAAGCGGGGCAAGTTGGGCCCAAGATTCATCGGGTCGTTCAGGGTTGTAGCCCGGGTGGGCAAGGTGGCGTATAGGCTGGATCTGCCAGCCGAGCTCAGTCAGATCCACAACACTTTCCATGTTTCGCAGCTGCGGAAGTGCCTGGTGGACGATTCAGCGGTAGTACCGTTGGAGGATATTCAGGTTGATGACAGCTTGAATTACATTGAGCGCCCAGTCACAATACTTGACAGGAAGTCAAAGGCTTTGAGAAACAAGAGGGTAGAACTAGTAAAGGTGTAATGGCAGCACCGCAAGGGTTCGGAATGGACTTGGGAACCGATGGACGAGATGATGGAGCATTACCCCGAGCTGTTTCAGGATCGAGCAGCAGACTTCGAGGACGAAGTCTAAAATAAGTGGGGGAGATTTGTAGCACCTGGTTTCCGGTATGTGAATTTTATTTGAGCATTTCCCTATTTTAGCCTTGGACTCGGCGAGTCATAAGGTCCGACTTGCCGAGTAGGGACGAGACTCAGGACACGTTTAAGTTGGCGACTCGGCGAGTCCATATCCCGGACTCGGCGAGTCACCGCTGTTGGATGAAACCCTAAATTTCAAGGGTTTGCACCCTATTTAAACCCTCATTCCGCCCAACCTCGTCCCCATTCACCCCCCAGAACTCCCAACCTCGCTTTTCCCTTATTTCCTTGAGAGATTGAAGTGTTTTTGGAGTGTTCTTGAAGATTTTGAGGAGAAAGAAGAGTAGATCAAGAAGAGGAGAAGGAGACCAGGCATCTTTGTGTCATCCCAACGTTTTCCTTGAGGTATAGCTCGTTTCCCCCCTGTTTTCAAGCTTGTAATCTCTTTTAGCTTCATAGGAGTCCTTCTTGGGCTCTTCCCCAAGCTTGTTTGTGCTTTGTGGGTTGTAATAAGTTGTTAGCCTTTAGATCTAGGCATGATTTAGTCCCTGGAACTTGGATCTAATGCCTTTATGAGGTTATATTGCATGAAAGCCCTAGATCTACTTCTTTTGGTGCACTTTGAGCCTTAAAATCCATATTGGTGAATATCTACACGTAAAGTTGGAAACTTTACGTGTGATTTGTGTCCTAGAAGCCCAGATCTGTGAATGGCATGGACTGGAATTGAGTAAATCGGCGTATTTGATGGATGCATGGCTGCGACTCGGCGAGTCGTATATGTGACTCGACGAGTCTGGTCGCGAGTCACTGGACTGGTCCCTTCATGATGTGTCGAGTTGAGCCGTGAGCCACAGGGGGTGACTCGGTGAGTTGGGAGCTAAATTCACCCATGTTAGGACTCGGCGAGTCCAAGGCAATCTTCTTAAAGATCAAGAACAACTCGTCGAGTTTGTTCATACGGCTCGACGAGTCGGATGAAGATTGTCTGAGTTCTTGGATCAAGAGGGTACTCGTCGAGTCGATGCCGCACTCGATGAGTAGCAGTGTGCAGAACTGAGAAGTGAGAGTAGGACTCGGCGAGTTGGGCGGCCCAACTCGGCGAGTCAGCCCAAAAGAGAGTTGACTTTGACCAAGGGTAAAAGAGTCATTTTACCCCAAGCGCAGTGTTTAGTATTTGATTGAGTGTGTTTATGGACTTGTAGCCGAGGAGATTCAGGAGCAGCAGCCGTTAGCTTCCCGAGCCACACACTCAGCAGCCAGCTTACGAGGTGAGTTTCCTTCCAGTAGGGACGGGTCTAAGGCCACAATGCCGGCCCGTTCGGTTAGCAGAAGTTTCCAGACTTCGGTCCGATGCAGTAGTTAGTATGTTTGATGCCTTCGTGGCTCAGACAGGATTTATGTGCCGTGTGTTATGTGTTATGTGTTATGTGTTCCGGGCTACGGCCCGATGTAGTATGCAGTATATGTGTTCATGCTAGTTGATATGTTATGCTATGCTATGATTCAGTCAGTTCCGGACTTTGGTCCGATGCAGTTAGTCCCGGACTATGGTCCGATGCAGGGGACAAGGTCCCAGTCAGTTCTGGACTTTGGTCCGATGCAGTTAGTTCCGGACTTCGGTCCGATGCAGGGGACAAGGTCCCAGTCAGTTCCGGACTTCGGTCCGATGCAGTTTCCGGACTTCGGTCCGATGCAGGGGACAAGGTCCCAGTCAGTCCCGGACATCGGTCCGATGCAGTTTCCGGGCTTCGGCCCGATGCAGTGGGCGAGGCCCAATATGTGTTTATATGTTATTGTATGGTATGTGGTAGTTTGGGGGAGCTCACTAAGCTTCGTGCTTACAGTTTCAGTTTTGGTTTCAGGTACTTCTGCAAGCAAAGGGAAGAGCTCGGGGTGATAGCATCGCACACACCACAGCTTAGCTTTTGTCCTGGGGATGGTTTTAGTTGTTTTGGATTTGATATAGTATGATACAGTTTTCCGCACAGTATTTTATTATGATTTGGGATACATCGCGTATGTTTTCTTCGTGTTATGATACTCATATTATGGTTTTGATTATATTGAAAAACGAAATTTTTGGGTCGTTTCAATATTTGAGAGAGATTTCAAGTGTGGCATTTGTGGGTGTTTGGCTCCGCAATGCAAGTTTCTTGAGCCCCGTTAAGTCATGATTAAGGATCCCACACCCTCCCAATGAGTATGCAACATGGTTTTCATCAGTTTAGTTCATTGATTAGCACTAGGGCTTAGGAAATTTTTAACACAAGACTTTTCTCAAGTGATGTTTTCCCATTAATATAGCAAGTTATACAGTATGAACATAACACAAACCCTAATACACAAGGTTTAATAGAGTTGACCGGCTTGACTTGATGACTTGACTTGACTCAAGATTGACGATTGTCACAGATATGGGGCTAAAACATCATTTAGGAGAAAATAGTTGTTGTTTGAGCACCAAGGTTTGGACTTTACGTGATTATCATGCTTGGGGAGGCCAGATCTAAGATTGTATGGAACAGATCTGACCTCAGAAGTGAGTTTGAATTTATGCATGGCATGGACTCGCGCGAGTCTGAAGAACAGACTCGTCGAGTAGCATGAAGTTTGCCCGTAACCACTCAGCGAGTGGTCTTGTCGAGTTGAGGGGTCGACTCAGTGAGTCAGGGAGAGTCAGGGGGGACTGAGTCAAGCCGGAACTCGCCGAGTTGTTCTTGAGACTCGGCGAGTTGAGTCGTGGTGGCCCCACGATTTATACCAGGTGAAACTCGTCGAGTTAGAGAAGTACTCGGCGTGTCAAGAGAGGATCCAAGGGAGTCAGCGGACACATATAGACTCACCGAGTCCGGTCAAAGTTGACCGTTGACCTTGTTGACCTTTAGGGTTGAGTTCAGTTGTATTTATGAGTGTATTACTTTGTGTGATTAGGCGGAGGCTAGATCACATTTATTCCGAGACAGATATTTACCGAGATACGCGAGGTGAGTCTTCTCACTATACTTTACCTTGAGTAGGTAAATAGAGTTATGTGATACAGTGTTTTATATATATTGTTTGTTGCACTGCATTTTTCTATGTGATTTATGTTGTGAATGCTTGTCGAGTTAGAACCTGAGGGTTTACAGAGTTTGGGTGCACGGACCCACAAAGTTATAGCCTTGAGTGGCTAATATGTGTTATATGTGGTATTTTGGGGAGCTCACTAAGCTTTGTGCTTACAGTGTTTTGTGTTATGTGTTTCAGGTACTAGTAAGAATCGCGGGAAGGCGCCAGCTTGATCAGTACACACACGGGATTTTTATACTATGAGATCTTGGGAATTTTTATATGTTATAAATTGAGTTTCAAACAATGATGTTTTTATGATTTACATATGAATTATGTTTTTATAAATGTGAAATTTGTTTTGGAAATTTACGATGTTACAATGGACCATGCTACTCTTGGGTCGAATACATACCAATAACAGTTATGGGGTTAGACATCTAATCCAACAACACCGACTCTCTTTCCAAGTCACAACTATTACAAATATTAGATGGTACCTGTATACCCCAATCCTTTAATGAGGAGTACACCGGAATCCTGCCTTGAATCGCCCTCCATACAAAACACGATATGTTTAGCGGAACTGTTTTCCACCAGATCATGCTAACTTTATTTGGGATAGTGAGTCTTGCATCCATAAAACATCTCATAGAATCAACCGAATAATGTTAACCACCATCAATTTTAAAAATGAGTTTGTATGGAGTCGAATTAAACCTCATAGATCCAAGAAGAAGAGATAATTGACTAAGTTCTGTTATCGCTGCCTGGTTAAGATCCTTCAACTTCCACCTCCAGGAATAACCTGTATTTGACAGACTCTTTGAAACCCTGCAACATTTTTTTTGATTCACGGGAGTATAAAGCAGGAAACCTTGTTTGTAACTTGAAATTTCCCAGCCATTCATCTTTCCAGAACAAGATTTCATTACTAGACTCCAGTTTGAATCCAAACACCTTTGAAATATTAATTTTAAGTGCCCTTAGGTCATACGCAATTTTGATGATATTATGCCACACCCTTTACCAGTTTTATTGGACATACAGTTGAAAGGTTTGGTTGAGACTTTGTGGATGTATCCCACCACATCCTTCCATATCGTCTTTTCTCTGGATTTCATTTTCCACCACCATTTCAGTAGAAGAGCATTATTCTGAGCTTTTAAGGATCACACGCCTAACCCTCCATTTCTTTTACTTGCAAGTACATTTGCCCATGAGACCCAATGAATTTTGGAGGATGAATCGGTGCCACCCCACAAAAACCGCCTTCTAGTTTTTTCAAGATGATCTAAAATACAACTTGGGGCTTTAAATAACGAGAAGTAGTATGAAGGTAGACTACTAAGAATTGATTTGATCAGTGTGAGGCGACCTCCAAAGGAAAGTGTCTTTGATTTTCAATTCGAAAGCTTAGCTTGAAATCGATCGATAATTGGCTTCCAATGCTTCTTTAGAGCCATATTAGCTCCTACCGGGACCCCTAAATAAATGAAGGGGAGAGTTCCAATTGCACAACCAAGAAGATTAGCCCAAGTGTTAATTTCACTTTTAAGGCCCCCAATACCAAAGACCTTAGACTTTTGAAAGTTGACTTTGAGTCCCGATGAAACATTAAAACATTTCAAAATTCTAGTAAGATCTCGAATATTCTCATAACACCACTCACCAATGAACATGACATCGTCTGCATAGAAAAGATGTGAGATTGTTGGCCCCGACTTGGATATTTTGATTCCACGGAATAATTGATTGTTACAGGCACTTTTCATCACAACGTTTAGACCCTCCATTGCAATAATGAAGATGAAAGGGGACAATGGGTTGCCTTGGCGAACGCCCCTCAAGATTGGAAATTCGTCAGTGGGGGGAGCCATTAACAAGCACAGATGCACAAGCTGTTTTAAGGCATCTATTAATCCAACTTCTCCATTTAATCCCAAAACCCATTTGCTGCATAGTAGAATCGAGGAACCCCCAATTTACTGAATCAAATGCTTTTTCAAAATCTACCTTAAACATTAACAAAGCTCTTTTAGATCTCTTAGCCCATGAACAAAGTTCATTAATAATAAGAGGACCCTCCAGAATATTCCGCCTGTAAGCGGATTGAACATCACCTATTATAGACCCCATAACCGTTTTTATCCGCAACGCCAAAGCCTTAGAGATGATTTTACTCATACATCCAATGAGATTAATGGGTCTATAATCGCTAAGGGAGATGAGATCTTTACATTTTGGGATAAGGGTTATAAATGACGAATTACAACCTGTTACAATGGTTTCGTCTCTAAAAATTGACAGTTGAAGTGATTGTTTCACAACTTGTTGTATACTTTGGCAATATCGAAATTTCATGTTTTTTGTTTTTAAAAAACAACCGAAAATGATTAACAGATCCTTATCTTTATTAGTACCTTCTCGATATTAAGCATTAGCCGTTCCAAGTCGGACTATATTTGCCAACATTAAGTTTTGCTGATGAAAGTATACTCTTACAATAATAATAAAAAATACGAAGACTTTTAATTTGCTTCATTTACAACAATATTGGAATCAACGATTTGACTTTTTGATTACCAACACAAAGTATCTAAAAGAAATAATTATGAAATAAAAGAAGGCTAAACAATATTAAGTATAATATTATATATGTCTCTGTTCATATTTAATATAATAAAGATACAAAAATTACAAGAAAAAGAGAAAGTTGATAAAAATGTTAGATTTAATATATTACTAGGTGTGAGATCCATGTATTACATGGTTTAATTAAAAAAAACAAATATAAAATTTTAACAATTTGAAAAGTTTAAATTTATAAAAAAAAATGAAAAAAATTTGAATTATTAAAATTAATGATACTTTAATGTATTGAATACATTACATATATAAACTCTTTCTAAAAAATACTTTACATATATATATTACCTTACACATTAAATATGGAATTTTAATTTAATAAAATAATAAAAAATACAAGTGGAAAATATAAATTTTAAAAATTTTAGAAAATATCATATATCCAAATGAATGAGAAGAGGACATGTGAAAAAAAACGAGATAATAATAATATTTAGAGAAAATTACAATTTTGGTTCGTGTGGCTTGCTTCAGTATGTATTTTTAGTTAAATTTTTGAAAATTGTTATTCGGAGGTTTCTAAGGCTAATTTGTTACATCCCATATGTTAAATACATGTGAGCTGACTGATTTACCATTATTTTTGCTTTTATATTATTTTGTAATCGCTAACAAGTCTAGGGACCATTTGTGTAAAATATTAAAAGAAAGTATTGAGATGAGCGAACCTTTTTAAAGAGTTTAATATGTATTTTTAGTTTAATTTTTGAAAATTGAGAATCGGAGGTTTCTAAGGTTAATTTGTTATAATCCCATATGTTAAATACATGTGAGCTGTTATTTTTGCTTTTATATTATTTTGTAATCGCTAACAAGTCTAGGGACCATTTGTGTAAAATATTAAAAGAAAGTTTTGAGATGAGCGAACCTTTTTAAAGGGTTTAATAAAATTTAACTGTCACTAAACTTTGGCATGGGTTACTTACAATGAAAGTATGAGATGATCGACCTGATAAAAGGAATTTTATGTCAATATCACTTATTTATAAAGCTAATAATAAAAATATAATTAATAATATATAAATTTAAAAGGTATATTATGGCCATTTATATCCAACTTAACAGACCATAACTATTTGTCATTAGTTTTAAAGATCAAATCTACAATTAAAAATTCCCAAATACTCATTTATTACACTTAACCATCAACCAAATATTAAAGTGTCAAATCGTTTGTCGTTATTAAAAATTACATTGTTGTTTTGATATTAATTTTGAATATAAATAATAATATTACAATTTATTGCAATATCATAAAAGTTATATTTATAATACAAAACGTTTATATTTTTATAAAGAAGGAGAAAATAAAATTACACAATGAGATATATAGTCTTAGCCAATTTGTAATAACGGTTACATATCACATATGATATATTTGTAATAATGGTTGCATGTTACATGTGATACAGTTTGTTCAATGTCATTTCTTGTTATTTTGAGTTTATGGAAGATGTGGGATCACATTTGGGTTTGACTAAACGGTTAATCTCGAACCATCTTACCCCAGCCATTTGGGTTTTACTAACCACATCGATCATCCAGGACAAATTTTCAAGAATATGATCACAAGTGCAGAAATGTGCCAACTATAAGGACTAAAAGTGTAATTTACTTAAAAATGGCGAGTTTTCATGCCTTATTATTTATTTGCTTCATTTTTTTTTCTTTCATTTTTTTGTGACCCGGGAATATATGGCTAAAATGGTTTTTACATAAGTATGGTGGTGAGGTGGTCTAATTTAGACAATTAGACTTATATCTATTTATCTATTTATAAAATTTCTTGACTACACTCATAAAAAGTGTCAATTTCCTCCCATATAAAAACACAGAGAGAGGTAAAGAGCGAGATAGTTTTCTCCACTCCTGTACATCGAAGCGTCGTCTCTTGCTAGCTATGAAGACGACGAGATACGGAGGAGTATCGGCTTACGTGGCGACGGCGACGGCAACGGCGATTTTCCTGACGACCGTCGTAGCAGTTCTGATTATATCCTTCGGCGCTGTATTCTCTTGTTTCCTCAGCAGCACTGATTCGCAACCGGAGTTCGTCATTCCGATTGTTCAATTGCAAAGTCAGATGAACTTGACTCATCAGCATTCTGACGATTACAAATTCCGAGCCGTCATATCACCGGATCATTACCGATCATCAACGTCTTTTCCTCTCATTCTCAATCGTAATCGAACTTTCATCGTAAGCACCATTTTTTCTAAAAATCATTGTTATTGATATTAATTCTGATATGTAAAGCTCTACATTTACGATTTACAGGACAATCATGAAATTAAGCTGTTCATTTTACTTAATTGTATAATTGTGCATGCATTTCATGTGTGAGTGTGTTAAGTGTTTACCTTCTTCCGAAAGTTTTTCCGATTTTCACTGAATCTAGACGACTGAATTCCGATAGTCAAATCTGTTACATTACGATTTATATGTGTATAAATTGGAAATATACAATTAAAGTAGCATCGCCTTGAATTTGTTGATTGCGTGCGTTCATATGCATTTGAAGCTACAAACTGATCAAACGCAAATTTTGATATAGAGTAAAACACGATTGCTTCAAAATTGTATCGATCCCGATTTGTATCCAACTTACTCTTAGGGTGACGTTAATCAGGCAGAATTCAGGTGTGTATGTGTGTGTGAGAGTGACTGTGTGCATTGATCATGATTCTATGAAAAAATCACCTGATTTCGAATTCTATACTCGACGAATTCTGGTTCACCTAATTTTGATTTATATTCATCGTTTTTAGATTAACATTTGCGATTCGTGATGCGTTATCGTTGAAACATTGCAGGCAAGACGGCGGCGGCGGCGGCCGGAGATAGAACTTGCAAGAGCAAGAGCTGCGATCCGGCGAGCTGCTTCTGTTCATAACCTATCTCAAGTTCTTCGAAGCGGCGACGTTTTGTCCAGTGATATCTATCATAACCCAAGCGCGTTTTATCAGTAAGCTTCTTCGTCCCTCAGCTTACTCCATAGAATGCTTCTCAAAATTTCACTTTCAGTCCCTACTGAATTACGAAAGAACATTTTGAGTTTTGACGTGTGGAAAAAATTAACTAATTATTTATTTAATCATTAAACTTTACATAATTACAGATATGACATAATTCACATTTTCTTCTCAAAATCAAACCATGTTCCAAAAAAAATGATATTTTCAATGATAACATTAGCAATAGTCATAGATAAATGGTGTAGACGCTATTCCTCCATTAAAATAAGAAGAATAAACAAAAATGAAGATTATGTTATAGTAAAAAAAGCATAGAAACTTATAATTTAATCAAGGTTAAACATAGATAGATGATATAAGTGTATCTAGTTTATATTTCTAAAGATAATTTTGTATTATGTCTTTCAGTTCGTTTTTAGTAGTAAAAAACTAACAATAAACAAACGTCGATGAAATTAAGATGCAAAATTTCTATAGAAAGATTTAAAACTAATTATAAGCTAAATACAATTTATTTGGTTTATTAGTTTATTATAATTATAATTATAAATAAATAATAGGGAAAGCCTGGATTGCCTTTCAGAACTACTTTCCTTCTAAGTCACTACCAGAATGATAACCACAACATTCCATTCATCAAAAAAAGGGAATGTCGCTATTGTTTTTGGGTTATAATCATTAAAAGGAAATCAAAGGCCTTACTTCTAATAGACGCATTCAAGAAAATAAAAAATAAAAATCCAGTGGGTTTTTTCTTTTGTGGCAATGTCTTGTTAATTACTATCCTCTTTTTCTAGCAAAACAATTTTAGTGGAAAAGTTATAAGTATTTTGTAACTTTTCTTTATTTAGGCAACAAAACTAGCTATTACACACACATATATATATAGTGAAATCTTATATATAAGAAAATGATTAATTAAATTAAATAGGAGTTATATGGAGATGGAGAAGAGATTTAAAGTATATGTATATGAAGAGGGTGAGCTTCCAATGGTGCATGATGGACCATGCAAAAACATATACACAACAGAAGGAAGATTCATAATGGAGATGGAACGTGGAGGACAAAATTTCAGAACTAAACATGCGCACCAGGCGCATGTTTACTTCATGCCTTTCAGTGTGACGTGGATGGTCAAGTATCTGTACAAGCCTGACACGTATGACCTGACCCCACTTCGACATTTTGTATCTGATTACGTCAGACTCATCTCCACCAAACACCCTTTCTGGAATAGAACTCATGCTGCTGATCACTTCATGCTCTCTTGTCATGATTGGGTAATTACTTTTCTCCTTAAACTCTATTATCTTTAATCATATTATTATTATTATTATTATTATTATTATTCCAGCTTTACCCAAAATTAATTTACATCAACGGTCCCTGTGCTTTCAAAAATATACCACAAATGGTTCTCATGAACAATTTCAATCATCAATGCACACTTGTTATTACTCATGCCTACTAGCGTACCACCATACATTCTTTGTGGTCCTTATAATCATTTCAAATTTATCTAGTGCACAAAAATGTGACTAATATACGCATTAGTATTATTATTTCTTTTCCCATTTTCAAAACTAAGCACTTGGAATTTCTTTTGCACAAAAATATTATTATTTTATGGGCATCATACCAAAGTATTCTACCTTTTTACTTCACCATATTCTTTCTAATCATTACACGACTCTACAATAACGTGTATTTGTTATGGTCGACGTATATTTTCCAATTTTCTCAAATTAAATCATTTAAAATAAGTGACCATTCCACTAATTAAACAAGTAAATGTGAGTATAGAAGCAAAATAAACCAAATTTACTTAAGTAATTCAATTGAAGAATTATGCAACTCAAATGATAACTCTCTTTATAACCATGGCAATTTCCAATCATCTTATATATGTTCCAAAAAAAAACATTTCAGGGCCCACATGCCTCAAAAGCACACCCCAATCTTTACACAAATTCAATTCGAGTCCTATGCAACGCCAACTCATCCGAAGGATTCGACCCACAAAAAGACGTCAGTCTCCCTGAAATAAATCTCCACAGCGGAAACATCCCTTCAAAACTTGTCTTCCCTCCACCAGCCACCACCTTCAGACCCCACCTGGCATTTTTTGCAGGTGGAGTCCACGGTCCAATCAGACCCATCCTCCTTCACCATTGGATGGGTCGGGACCCAGATCTCCAAATCTTTGAGTACCTCCCAGAACACCTAGACTACTACTCTCTCATGTTAGCCTCCAAATACTGTCTTTGCCCTAGCGGCTACGAGGTCGCTAGTCCTAGGATTGTAGAATCCATTTACTCAGAGTGTGTGCCAGTGATAATATCTGAAAACTATGTTTTACCTTTTAGCGACGTGTTGAAATGGGATGCTTTTTCGGTTAATGTTAAGGTGTCGGAGGTTTCACGGTTGAAGGAGATTTTGATGGGGGTGAGGGAAGATGAGTACTTGAGGTTAAAGGAGAATTTGAGACAAGTTAGAAGACATTTTGTTTTGAATCAACCTTCCCAAAGATTTGATGTGTTTCATATGATATTGCATTCTGTTTGGCTTAGGAGATTGAACCTCAAACTAGAAGAATGAAATTTGTAGAGTTGTTATATATAGTCTATATTTTGGTTACGTATAACATACAAAAATTGTTATTGTATATTCTTAATTTATTAATACATAATTTATGATAATCGTTTTGGTATACAGGAGTGTTCAAATTTGGATGTATGAAAATCTTGAATGATGCCAAATTTTAATATTTAAATATTTATACCAACTTTAACCTATAACTCTATAGTTTGGGGACATAATCATCATCTGACACCAAAACATCAACAGTTCCTCTATTTCTCGTGTTTTCTTAGTTAGCAAGAGACGATTCTTTGTGTTGCTATGTAAATTTGTAACGCAAAATGATTTTTCTTTCCTTGAATTTCTATATAGTTTATAGGAGTTTGATTAAAATGGTAGAAAGGTTGGTTCTAACATCCAATTGGTTATTATGTGTTTTTTTTTTCACAAACGATTGTTATATTCCTTAATAACAGTTAAGTGAAAGCTGTGCGAAACGTAAAAAATGTGGGCCCTGAAAATTTAAATTTGAATGAGATAAGGAAGAATGAACCTTTCAATCTCATTTTTTAATGGATGGAAAGAACTATTTAACAAAAGAGAGGATCTAATGGAACGACGCAAAGAAACTAAGACCAAGTAATAATAAAACAAGTTTCGAACCCGGATGGAATAGAATACAACCACTAAATTTCGGGCCCTATTTTTTTGGGCCCTGTGCGGATGCACTTCTTGCTCCCTTAGGCCTCTCTGAAGCCTACATGTGTTCAGGTTAAAAAGGAGATACTTAAAATAAAATCAACGGTACATTTACATAAATCAACAAAAGATTTTTTTTTAAGTTACCAATATAACATTACCAAAATGTTAAATATATATGTTTCGTAAAGTCAAAATCATATACAATACATTTTTTTTGGTGAATTCGGTCCATGTGTGAGAAGAAATATAGAAATGCTACATGTGTTTCAAATATACAAAATGACATAAATGATCACCGGAGGAAAGAAAATTACAAAAGTGGTTCATGTGTGAGAAAAATCATAGAAATTGTTCCTATGTAAATTTTTTATAGAAATGGTCCCTCTATAAGATATACATGAAATTACAGAATTGACCATATGTAAGAGACACAGTAACAACAACAACAACAAATTCCATAAATCTCATTTTGAATGGAGCCGAGGAGATAAATGTAGTCGGTGAAATCTTCATATAATAAAAATGACATCCGACATGAACTGAAACGAGAACTTACAAAAGAGGAAATAACACTGACATATGTAAGAAAAAGTTACATAAATGATTCTTGTGTAACAAAGTTAAAGAAATGGTGTTTATTTAAGCCAAAATTAACAAAAAAAAAAAAATGGTATTTGTGTATAAGAAAAAAGTAATTAAAAATTTGGTCTCTATATTAAAAAAGATTATAAAAATAGTCAATATTGTTGCAACATGCCGGAAAATTATCATTCTTTATAATAAATGAAAGTTTTTTTTTTGCCGTTGTCATAATCTCATTTAATTTGCCAAATATCATTTTGTGGTTAATTGAAATAATTTTTTTTTTCTATATGTCATTTTATGAGTTTTTATTTTATTTTATTAAATTCCACATTATATTTTAATGTAATAATTGCAATAAATATAATAATAAATATATATCAATTTTATTCATAAACTTACCTTTTAATTTTAAAATTTTTAAAATTAAAGCTCATTAGTTTTTTTTTATTTATTTAAATGTAAAAGATAAAAAACCTTTTTATTATAACAATTCATTATTTTTCTTATTTTCTTATAAATTCCAATTTTTAAATATTTTGATATATATATATATATATATATATATATATATATATATATATATATATAAATTAACTCATATAATATATGAACCTCACAACTAGTTTAACATATATAATTAAACATACGTATTATCTATTTGGGCTAATTAACGATTTGTGTGATAGCCTTGCATATTATCTTAATTTATGCATATTATGGTGTTTTATGCAAAATATACAACAATTTTCCCTATTATTTTCAAAATGCATTCAATATCTACGTGCTACTCTTTTTCCTTGTATTATAAGTGGACAATTTATGTGTACAAAAGGTCCATCTTATCTTTTTTTTGAGCAACTGAATTTTATAAGCTATTAATAAGCTAGAAAAATGAAGAAACAAACAATTACAAAGTGACTAATAAAGAGTTTTTTAACCAAATGAGAGATCTCTAAAGCAATGCAAATGTTTCTCTTCACAGACCCAATATTAGTTTTGAGGTCTAATCTCACAATGGTTGTTTACATGGACTCATGCATGGTAGAAAATTATATGTGGTTAAATAAAAAGTTGTTTGATCTCCGATTGAATAAACTTTGTTAATAATCCAACCACATTGTTGAACTGAAATTAGAAAAAACCCTTGAGAAGGGTGTTAAGGGTGTGGAAAATTAGGAATTTGAGGCTCTTTCAGTCCTTTTCTAAATGAATAAACATGCTCAAATGTAGACGATTCATGCTCAAATGTAGGCTCTTTCAGTCTTTCTCAATTCGATATTTCCGTGAAAAAATTGACTTAATATATAGCGTTTCTAATCCTATGGAATTTTTGTGGAATGGTTGGCTTCCCATCAAGGTAAACTCTTTTACTTTACACCTTTTACTAATGAAAAATTCTAGAGTTATAAAAAGAAGTAAACAAACAAAAAATAAATAAGAAAATCCTAATCAATGACCTACCCACCCCAACGGCCCAATCCCTTATAGTTTCATCAAGGGTAAATTGGTCACGTTAGACCAAAGGCCCACTAGTTTAAAAAAAAAAAAAAATGAACCACGATGATCCCTCATGCCAATTTTTTTGAAACTTGGGCTGAAATTGCCACGTTGTGTCAACAATATGGACGATCTTTGCAATTTAAAAAGTAATTATACTTAGAAACAGAAAATAATAAAATCCTGATCAATGGCCTATCCAAATACTTACGTGTAGGTCCCTAAGTAGCAAAAAACAGAAAATATTATGACCATTTTTATAATTTACAATAAATAATTTTCTTATTTTTTTAAATCGCAGGTTGTTAAATCAATGGAGAAATTCATTTCACAGTCTCTAACCCTAATCATTCCAAATGATCCAAGAAAGCACGAACTCAAAGAACTTGAGACAAAAAAGGGCTTTATCGATCAAAAGGCCATATCGAAGGTTCGTGGTGAACTTTATTGTGGGTTGGGCTATAAAATTGGCCTGATGTGCTATATAAAATTGGGCCTAGCATGGGTCTTATTGGAATCATTAACACACTAACAAGTAACATCCATGCCGTTGTCCGAAATAAATTGGACCATGAAATAAAAATAATAAAAACCTTTTGGTAAATATATGGGCATAAAACAAATTTGAAAACCCAAAATTGAGAATAAAGTTTGATAGGATTAATCTATTAATCATTATAGAACAATGTTATAAAAAAAAAAGATGCTATGATTGTTATCTACATCAACATTGTCAATGTTACGTTACAAGTGTACATGATATAGGAGTATTATTGTGAACTGAAAAAAAGTAGAATTGATATATTTTTTTCTTTTTATTTTCAATATTTCATGGCTCCAAAAATCACAAAATCAATTTTCCATGAAAATCCCGACCTCTATTTTTCACTCAAACAAAAAGGTGGCGGGGTGCCAATCGCTATATTTCCTCCGATTCTACGGTGAATAATCCTTCCACCCTCTTCAACTTCCTAAAATTCTCATAATATTTGATTAACATCGCGTTATGTTGTTAATCAATGTAATCAACATCCAATTTTGATTGTGATTGCATTTAGGTTGTCCAAAAATTTCATCATTTTCCCTTCTTGTTTCTGATTGCGTTATGTTAATTTGAAATCAACGATAGCATTGGAATTCATTGCGTATGAACCCGTAGAAGATCTTGCTATCGATGCATCATCACTAATTTCACGTTTCTTATAATTGATTAATCAATCATGCTTTCTCAAATTGATCTGATTATGTGTATTGCTGGATTTTGATAGTTTTACTTTCTGATTCATGATCGAAGAAGAGATTATAAATTTGTTCATTTTCGCTCTGGAAATTATTTGTTCATGATCTTAATTGGATTTCTGTTGGCTGTCTGTTTTGAATTGACAGTAGTACTTGTGGTAGGAGATGTCCGGTGGGTTTGGGGAAGAGGCAAGCAGGCCAACAACCCAAAGCTCATCGTTCTCAAACAACAATGGCGATGGTGGAAACTTCGAGTGCAGCATATGCTTGGATTTAGCTCAAGATCCGGTGGTTACTTTATGTGGTCATCTCTTTTGCTGGCCTTGCATCTACAAATGGCTTCACATGCCTTCTCGTTCACAAGAATGCCCGATGTGTAAGGCCTCCATTGAAGAACAGAAATTGGTCCCTTTATACGGAAGAGGGAAGAATCCAGACGCGAGGTCTGAATCTGAATCAGTTCCAAATCGTCCCGCCGGTCAACGGCCGGAGACTTCCCGTCAACGAAATCGGAATGCGTATCATCATCATGTGCAACATCAACATGGATCTGGAATAATCGGTGGTTTTGGACCTGCGTTTACTGCGACTTATGGGAATTTTACGTTTTCATTTGGGGGTTTTATTCCGTCGATTTTCAGTCTTCATATGCATGCATTCAATGGGCCGCATATGTACGGAAATGGAGCTCATGAACTCCGGCACCACAGAGATCATCATCATGAAGTATCGCCACTTATTGTAATTGGTCTCCTGTTTCTATTTGCTCTACTTTGGGAACCCAATATCTGATTTTACATTTTTGTCCTTGAAAATATCTTCGATTGTCACTAGCTCAGCTACAAGGGTATATATGTAACTTCACTCTCGTAGCTGTGTTCCCTTTGATCATTCAAGAATTGTTTATATATATATATATAGGAAAACATCAAATTGCTTTTCTTCCTCTTAATTATGAACCTTCTCTTCTCACTTCTGATTTATCTTTTGGGTTTTTACATATTCAAATCTTGTGTGTTACAGCTGAAAAGCTAGGATACCGCTCTTTTGACTATTTTATTATGGTTAACAGAATCAGTCCTTGCAGTTTCCGATTTAGCTCCTAAGTCCTTGTAACAACCAAAGTTACACCCCACTACTTCAACTATTAGTAACGTTATACATTCTTCCTTTTCTACTTATTCTTTACAAATTAACCATGTTTCGACAAAAATTGACAAACTACCTGTTTAGGTTGCAATTATGTGGACAATAACTTTTGACATCTGAAAATCAAGCAGCTACCCGATAAAAAAACATTTGGTAAAAAAAATTAATATTTTTACATCTTTAATTATAGAATTGATAAATAAATTATTAATAACTTTACCAATTATTAGATTTTAGTTTGATTAATATTTAAAGTATATAAACATCGATCGTTAAATAATTAACTATCTTTGTATAATTATCTTATTATCAGTTTCTAATTCTACAAAAATATTTGAAATTTAATTGAATTTTACGAACATGATTAATATGAGATGTTGACTTAATTAGAGAGAACGGCGGGTTTGGCCGTTGGGGAATGAATGTGAGGAATGAGTTTTTTTTTTTTTTTTTTTTTTTTTTAAATAGATAATGAAGTGTACATTTTGATTTTTTTTTTTTTTCTTAACTTGTTGGGACGCTAGTTTGAGTATCTAAAAAAAACTATTTTATAAGTTATATTTCACTTGTCATGACAACTTAAAAAAAACTTGGGTCATAAACTAACCACAATTTATCAATTTATCAAGCATAACTAAGCATAAAGTTTTTTTATTCGTGCTAATTACAAAATGTGTTTCCAAATAAAATATGAACTCCATAAAGTTGACACATTTTTACACTAAGAACTTTTTGCTTGGACTGCGATCTCCCACGGCTATATTCTATTCTTGTCGAGGGAAATTGGTAAAAGAAGAGAAGAGATAAATATGTTAAGTTTGTTTCCATCAAACAAGAGATTCTCGATGTGGATGATATGTTCAATAAGGTTTAAATTTTATTTACTCCAAACCAATATATAAATTGAAACAATTTTTCAAACACCTGAAGTATGTTCTTCATTATAGTGATCGAACATTTCATTCCGTTTTTGGAACTGTAATTGTCGTTATCATTTCATCAACGATTCTCTTGAATCCGATTGTTTTGAATATTTAGTACACTATCTTATAAAAAATTTCAAACACTCTTTACTACGATCCTCTTGGGACCAACACATTTGATGTTTCTTGAACATGTGTTAACAAGCTCAAGTTTGTTGAAAGAATACATTTTTTGCATGACATTTTGAGGGTCAAGCAAGTTTAGGAAAGCCATTGACAAGATGCTAGTATTTTCGTTTTTTAGGAATTAATGAATAGTACAATACATGTTCCAAAAGTTTCTATGAAATCTTTTGACATCTAAGGTACATCTCAATTAACATTAGTGGTGGACATCTCCCAAGAACGTTAGTACCAACACACCTCCAAATGTGTGTTTTTGATGTTTTACTTCTATTATTAAAGATTTTTTTTATGTGAGAAGTACCTAAGCTACATTATCAAATCAAATTTGTGACTTTGACCTCTTTTGTTTGTTATAGCTCTTTCATCCGTGATACTTTGAAGAATGTACAAAGTACATTGGTTGCTATCTATGCTGGTTTCATGGAAGTGATTATATACTATGTGTAGTGTTTGTTTGTTTGTGAAAGTAATTCACAATTTTCCATCAAAGGGATAAGTATAATGTTTTTTTTTATTTCTTATTTTTGGAAATTATCATCCTACCTTAATCTAATGAGAGGCTGGATTATTGTGAATGTGTTGGGCAAAACTAGTTGTAGTTGTAGTCGGTAGAGTAGCTTTTATATATATGTAAGCCATCAACAAAAGAATTGAAGTTTTTTAAAGGTGGAAAATAACATAAAATATACAAGCTTCTAAAATTTCTCAAAAGCTATTTAAAGTAGTTTTTTTTTAATCTTTTTGTTTAAACTAAAAGATTAAGCTCGTACACCCAAAGAAACTTTTTGTTTAATTCGATTTTATTTTCTTCAAAGCTAAAGATAAAAGTTTCTATAAGCTCTCAAAAGTTATTTGACAAATAATTGATGGTATTTGCATGTTAGTCTTCATCTTAATGGCCATTTCTTTGTGTAGATTCTTGTGGCATTTGGACACATTATGATGCATTTGTCTTTGTTCCCTTTCAGGTACACAATCATCCCAGAGACTGTTCATGTTCATGTTCATGTTTCCTGAACCCATAACCTTTAATTTGTTTACAAAATCGATGCAAAGTTGGCTAAGGTAAAGAGTTCCCTGATGATTAGTAACTATTTGAATACAAGTTGAACTTGAAGGGTTTACCACTTTACCTTATCATATGTACCCCACCCCACACTTCACCCCTCGACTTTTTATAATTTGGGCACTGCCACATGGGGATAGTGCTGATGATATCTGGCTGTCCAAGAGTAATCCAAGCTTGTGTTGTCTTTATTTC
Source organism: Lactuca saligna (assembly GCF_052625555.1). Lineage (NCBI taxonomy): Eukaryota > Viridiplantae > Streptophyta > Magnoliopsida > Asterales > Asteraceae > Lactuca > Lactuca saligna. The sequence continues at coordinate 178,954,383 of NC_136422.1, read as the reverse complement.
CCATCAATAAAGTGTTCTCAAGTGGAAGAATGAATACAAATTTATGAGAAAATGACTACATACCTAATAGAAATATAAAATAAAGTGTTAATCATAAAAATGATAAAAAAAAAATAGAAAACTTAATCTCAATACAATCACAATTCTACTATTTTCATTAAATAACCATTTATTTCATGTAGTCGTATGCACCACCGTATTATTCGTGAAAAAGACATTGTTTTGTGAAATTTATATTTTCGGTATTTTTTTTTTTTTTTTTTGCAAATCATAGAATTTGTGAAATTGGGTAAAATTAGTAGTTTTATAGAGCCATGAGAATGGTCCTTACTTACGTACCTTGCGTAAGGATGATGTGGCCGTGCCATGTAGTAATAGGCGTTAATGTTGGTATGGAGTGAAGCCACTTAACAAAGCTTCACGGAAGCATTTTTTTCTCTCTTTTTCTTATATTTTTTTTTCCTATATTAATAGTTTTATAAATAATGTTTCACTGTTCATTACTTGAATAACAAGCAAATTAATGAGTTTTTGAGATTTACACTCTATGTAGTTATTACGTCCTGTGCTACTACGAGAACAAATGTTGATTTAACCTATAGGTTGCCCTCTTGTAAACTACACACAACACATGCATGCACATAAGCGACTGTTGTAATTTTTTTTTACTATAAATCTCGTTCTTTTATTAAGTGTTTGAAGCATATAATATTTATCACATATTAATTATATGTGGTTTTTAGTTGTTGCATTAACAATGTATCTTATATTGGTAGGTGAAGAACTTTTGGACGTTCAAATCTCATTCAAAATATTTGAAAGTAATTTTAAGGGAACTAAAAGATAGCTAGACTAGTGTACTTTTTTGGCAATTATTATATAGTTAAAGTACTATATACGAGTATTAATTATCAAAGACTAGCACATACAAATCCTTAAATTTTGGTCCTCACATTTCTTTGAACCATTGCACCATTTCATAAAGGTTGCAAATGTTGAGATTTAGTGTTATAAATACCAACCATTGCACCAATTTATGATAGGTTGCAACTAATACTTTTCAATATATGATGTTGGTGATTTTAGTATCACTAGGATATTTTGCGTAGTTGGAAGAAGAATATTGTTATGTTTGTTCTAGGCATCATTTATTTTTTTTTAAGTTTTTAGGGTTTTGCACTGGGACTCAACGAGTTGGGGAGCCCAACTCGACGAGTAGAGATCATATTGGACGTGGGACTCAAGGTCTACTCGACGAGTTTGAAGACCCCGACTTGACGAGTAGACACTGTAAAGGAAAACCCTAATGTTCCGGGTTTAGTACAATATATATTTAAAGAAATTAACCATTAAGGCTGGCCTCCTTACTCAGAGAAACCCTAGAACCACCTCCCCTTCTTGTTCATTGAAGTTTTGAGTATTGTGGTGTATTTTTGAAGGAACTCTTGAAGAGAGAAGTAGCAATCTTGGAGGAGTGATCTTGGATCCAGAAACTCTATATCAAGGGTTAAATTTTGAAGTTATAAAGCCATAACCTTGACATGTAGTGTTTTAGATCTCATCTTTTGGTAGTTTAAGGCTTGTTTTGGAACTTTGAGTTGGATGTCTCAAGATAAGAGGTTTCCAAAGGTTAGGAACGTAGATCTGGCCTCTATAAAATCTCTAGAGGATTAAAGTTGCAAACTTTAATAGCCTCCATGTCCTATTCATGCATTATGCCCATAATGAAGGCTAAAATGGACATTGGAGAGTATTTCACGCATGTATGGACATAAAGTTAAAGACTTTATGCGATTTGTCCACCCTTGGACATCAGATGTGTTTTGGGTCGATGGGATGTGAGTTTAAAGGCTTAACGCGTCAAGACCTTCCTCAAAGGAGCTAGGTTTTGAGTCTAAGGCATATTAGATAGTCTTTGGGTGTAAAGTTGGAAACTTGCCCCTTCTAGACGTATCTATGGTTAAGGATCTATTGTATGGAGCTTTGGATTCGACTGAAAGGACCGATCATGTTAAGACAAGGGAAAACTCGACAAGTTGCCCTGGTAACTCGGCGAGTTGGAGCAGGTTTTCTCGTTTTCGGTCTGTAAAGTAAACTCGGCGAGTTGATAAGATAACTCGACAAGATGGATCGGGTTTTTCCCGTTTTTGGTTTGACGAGTAACTCGGCGAGTTGGTTAGGTTTTCCCCGGTTTTTTGAAAACTGAAGGGACTCGACGAGTTGCTAGATGCACTCGACGAGTTGGGTCAACATTGACTGTTGACCTTGAATTTGACCATGGTTGACCAAGTTTGACCTTGAGGTTATTTTTGGTATTTTGGAATTTTGACCAAACTAGTCACATGATGATTTTAGGCAGTTGAGTTGCATCTGCGTGTTGGGACTTATCCGATCTTATATTATCTTATCGTACCAGTTCAACATTCTTGAGAGGCGAGTCTCCTTACCATACCAATGGATCGAAGGCACTAATGCCGACCCATTTAGTTAGTTGTAGTGTTTACGGTGGATTCACTACTGTTATGTCTGGTATGCATGTATATGAGAATGTGCTAGTACTTATTCACTACTGTTATGTCTGCTATACATACATGATCCTCGAAAGCCCCATCTTCACACTCTCAAACAGATTCTACGTTATGTTTGAGGCACTCTTGACCATGGGCTCCAACGACAGAAAAGTGCGGCGTTACCAACACCATCGTTGAAATCTCTTGGCTTTGGAACCTTCTTCTTGAGCTTCGTTGTCCTACGCCAAAAGCAACCATTGTATATTGTGACAATGTCAGTGCGGTCTACAAGTCAACCAACCCAATTCAACACCAAAAAACAAAACATATCGAAATCAACATTCACTTTGTTCGAGACAAAGTTGCTCTCGGCCATATATGTGTTCTTCATATTCCATCCGCCTCTCAGTATGTTGATATCTTCACCAAAGGTCAACCCACCAACTTATTATCAGATTTTCGCTCCGGTTTAATCGTCTGTCATTTATCTCTCGATCAAACTGTTGGGAGATGTTAGTGTATATTGTATACACGTGTATATTAGCCTAATATTAGAATTATTGTAATCGGCCCAACAACCTTGTAGATTGATTGCTATGCAATAATACACCCAAGTCCCAAGTTTACGATATTCTTATAATTATTTCCCTTTTTCTACGGTACCACAATATAGGCCTGACAATTGTGTCGTGTTCGAGTTGGAGAATCGCGGGTTTGCAGATTGATGGGTTAAAATATATCAACCCGAACATGACCCATTTAACTATATATTTCATGAGTTAGCGGGTCACAGGTTGGCGAGTTTGGAGCACAAACTCATATATGACCCGTCAACCCACTTATTTATACGGGTTTACAGGTTGGCGGGTTCGTGGGTTAGATTTAGGTTTATGGGCCTGATTTGGGTTCCTACGTTCGTAGGTTAGATCGCAGAAAATCAATTGCCTACTGCGTTGTGCATTTGTATCACATCCAGACGTCGACGTCATTCAATAATGATTCAATCATTCACGTCGCCATTCTTCATGAGTTCATTCTATTGTTCATCACAGAGGGGAGAGCGATAGAGGGATTATTCGATTTTGTTTGTGAGATACTGAGATTGTGATTAAATGACTTTCTTACCCTTTGGAACACAAACAATGATTTTTTTTTATTAATTAAAAAAACCCCCTCAAGTGTGGCACCACTCCTTGGGTTCCTATGTTCATAGGTTAGATCGCAGAAAATCAATTGCCTATTGCGTTGTGCATTTGTCTCACTTCCAGGCGTCGACGTCATTCAATAATGATTTAATCATTCATGTCGCCGTTCTTCGTGAGTTCGTTCTATTGTTCATCACAGAAGGGAGAGCGATAGAGGGCTTATTCGATTTTGTTTGTGAGATACTGAGATTATTCAGGGCAAATGTCAAATGTCAAATGGTCATTGGTATCGGGTATCCCATCCTAATATAAAATATAAAATGTATAGTGTATAATACTTAATACATTTGAAAATATATAATTTTTTTAATAAAATTTTAAACGGGCTGTATATTTTTTGGGAAACTCATATATGAGATGTTTAATAAACGAGTTGATGGGTTGATGGATTAACGGGTTAAAAAGCTCAACCCAAACTCGTTTATTTCGTGTCGTGTCATAGGTCGTATCGATAATTATTAGACCTACCACAAAAGAGAGAATGATGTTCCCTGTGACATCGCCAATATCTCCCCATAAATCCCTCAACATGTTGCCCACTCCCTCAGTACTAATTGTATGAATCAAACTCAGCTTAAATCTAATAAACCTTACAATAAAATATTTTTCATAACATTTCTAGTTTCTAATATAATGGGATTCATGATATTTAGGTTTTTTGTCTTTAGTTATTAATAAAAAATAATTTCATTGGATATTCATATTTTCTTATGATTGGATATTTAATCTCTTATTTCTTTATATATATATGGATTTTCTAGTATGTGCCCTAAGAGCACATATAAGAAGTATTAATTATGAAAAATATTACCATAATTAAATTCGAAATACATTTATTATGGAAATTATTAATGCACTCCACATGTAATTATGGTAATATTTCTTATTATTAATGTATTTTATAATTAATTATGATAATATATATCTTCAATTAATGCTTATTATATGTGCCCTTAGGACACATATTAGAAAATCCCATATATATATATATATATATATATATATATATATATATATATATATATATATATATATATATATATATATATATATATATATATATATATATATATATATATATATATATATATATATATAAGGTTAGGTTCATTTGAGACCACCTATATTTTGTGAGACCGTGAGACACATTTTTTTATTTTTTTTATTTCTTTTTTTATTTATTTTTTATTTTTTTTAGTTAATTCATGTTCCGAAAATAATATTTAAAAAAAGAATTTTTTGATTTTTCCATTTATTTTGCATTTTAAAATTATTTTTAGAATATGTACAGTGTAATTTCTATTTAGAATATTTCACATATTTTTCAAAAAAAAAAAGAATTATTTTTTATTTTTTTTAGTTAATTCAAGTTCCGAAAATAATATTTAAAAAAAGAATTTTTAGATTTTTCCATTTATTTTGTATTTTAAAATTATTTTTTAGAATATGTCAGTGTAATATTCTATTTAGAATATTTCACGTATTTTTAAAAAAAAAACGCAATTTTTTTATTTTTTTTATATTTTTTTTAATTAATTCAAGTTCTGAAAATAATATTTAAAAACAGAATTTTTGGATTTTTTCATTTATTTTGCATTTTAAAATTATTTTTAGATTTGGTCTCACGGTCTCACAAAATTAAAATGTTCTCAAATAAACCTGAACCTCTATATATATATATATATATATATATATATATATATATATATATATATATATATATATATATATATATATATATATATATATAAAAACCGTAAGACAAAATAGCCATAGTAGAGTTATGGGTATCGAAATAGGCGGCCATATCCCTACTTTTATGGTACATGTTTTAATGGCGATACATTCATTATTAAGGATCGTCAATTTGAGCAAATACATTGGCAAAGCATGGGCAAACACCACCACATTAATATAACATGTTATCTTGGAACATTTTGTGAAATTTGTAATTCAATGGTTATAATTGTAAATTTACACCATTATCTTTCAGAAAAGTTGAAAAATCATATAAAAAGGGTAAATCTTGTGCGACCACTTTTTGATAAGGCTGTGCATGGATCGTTTTGGGTCGGTTTTGACCTAAAACCGAACCCAAACCGAAAATGATCGGTTTCTAAAAATCCAAACCCAAACCGAGACCCAAACCAATGGGTTCAGTTTATCGGTTTTCGGTTTTAAACTTCGGTTTCATGGTTCGGTTTCGGTTTTATAATTTAAACCAAATCTCAAACTTATTTCTAAATCCCAACTCAACCATAAACTATATAATGGAGAGGCCAAGTGATATTTAGATATCACAAGCGATGTGGGACTCAATCAGATAATAGAAAGAAAGAGGTTGGAAAGCTTATATAGAAGAGAATATTGGCTGAGTTTAGTAATTGGGGCGATGTGGGATGAACTTAACTCATTGCCAAAATAAATCGAGAAAAACAACACTAGAAAGATTCAAACCTGCAACGTTTCAAACAATTGCCGAACGCGTTAACCAGTGGAGCAATGCTTCAGCTTGTGTTTATAACCCAAAAACTACATATATATACATATATAACTCACAGAATACATATAATATATGATATTCGGTTCGGTTCGGTTTCTTTCGGTTTTTTCCAAACCCAAAAACCGAACCCAACCTGAAAATTTCGGTTTTTGAAAATTCTAAACCCAAACCGTCGGTTTATGCTTCGGTTTCGGTTTTTTGGTTTCGGTTTTATCGGTTTTTTTCGGTTTTTCGGTTTTCGGGTTCGGTTTTGCTCACCCCTACTTTTTGATATATCCTTTTTATATTGAACATAGTTAAAAACACAATGAGACTCCTCAAACAACACTTAGTAAATCTTAGTCAATTTGACAAAATTAGTTTAGGAATAGATTAAAATATGTATGGATCGTCATTCTAAAATAAATAAATAAATTATCAATACATATTAAAAGTTTATTTCATGGAAAAAAACGTTTTATCATAAACTAGAGTAAATTATACGAATTGTCCCTATGGTTTGGAGTAATTTGCATATTTGTTCCATAACTCATTTTTTAACCCAGAAGGTCCGTATATTTTGTTTTTATTACACGTTTGGTCAATCTCTTATTTAAAAGACTATTTTGCCCTTAATGTTCTTTAATTTATTTAAATAAAGTGGTATAAGTAAGGTAAAGTAAGGTGAGGTGGAAGTGGGGTTGAAGTTTGTTTATTTAAATAAAATACGAAATCATGGTAAAAATAGTCTTTTTAAGTAAGACATAAAACAATCGTGCAATAAAAACAAACAATATAGACTTTCAGAATTAAAAAAATAAGTTAGAAACCAAACATGCAAATTATCCGAACCACAAGGACCATTCGTGTAATTTACTCCATAAAATATTCTCATTCTATTCTATGTAACGGGCCAAGTCATAAAACTAATGACGTGAAATTTTGCAACGTTTCATGCCATTTGATCCGACTACGTATACATGTGAAACACGTTTAGGGAATTTTTTTAATGGATTCTAATAAGTTGAATTTAATAAATTTCCAAATATTAAACAATTTGTAAGTGTTTGTTGCCATCGCACATATTTAGAAGTTGAAGTGTTGCTTTTGCTTAGAGTGGTATACGCTCTCGTGTCAGCGTGTGGTCGCTCATGTACCCCTTTCACCAAATGTTGCATCTCAACATTCGACCATGATAGTCAACAACACACAAATGTCTTAAAATGACACTTTTACCCACCCTTGTCTTTAATCTCTCCATATTATTTTCTGAAAGTTAATATTCTTATTCAAAAAATTTATATGTTAAGGTTATAAGTAGATAAAAATTCCATCCATATTAAAAATATGATGCTGAAAGCAATAATGTGTTTTATACCTTTGAATAATTGAAAATCTCTTTTTTTTTAATGATAGAGTTAGTGTTTGTCTGTTATCTCATGTTAGAAACTTTAGTTAGACATATTGTTAGCTAAGTGAGTTAATTCTAATTTATAGAAAACCTCTTTGTTATTAATTATTTTAATATGATGAAATTTGCAATTTATTTCGATAATATTTCATTGTGTTTTGTTCTAAATCTTTTTTTACCCGTTTATATTTGACATCTAGATATTTTTTTTACCAAACCATATGTTAATTAATCAAATAGCTTATGGGTTATTAACAAATATTATTGACCAACTATATTATAACACAAAAGTTAGTTTTTAAGCTAATATGCTTAACAAACCTTAAAATATAGATAAAAATAGTATATAAAATATAAAAAATGACACCTTTAATTTTAAATAGAGTTGTTATACAATATAGATTATATTGTATTTTCTAATTAACTCTATATATATCAAAATCCAAGACTCGGTTCAAACCGGCCGGCAGCTTATAGCTGCTTGTAGAGCAAGACCGGTGAAAGAAAACAATTGCTTCAACCCCAATTCACGATTCCTTTCTTGCTTTTAAATACCATAACACCTCCTCCGACATTACAGAAACACCTCCGGCCATGATTAAATTCATTCCTCTCTCCCTCCTCCTCCTCCTCCTCCTCCTCCTCCTTCTCCTCCCTTCCTCCGCCGCACCCACACCCACCCTCTCCATCTCACAACAATTCAAAGAAGCCCCACAATTCTACAATTCGCCGGAATGCCCTTCAACTGACCACACCGACGATGGTTCAACAGTACATGTCGCCATGACTCTTGACGCCACATACATCCGTGGATCAATGGCCGCCATACTCTCCGTCCTTCAGCACTCCTCCTGCCCGGAAAATATAATCTTCCACTTTGTCACCTCCGCTTCTTCCAACACGTTTCTCCTACACGACACCATTGCTAACTCTTTTCCTTATCTAAGATTCAACGTCTACCCTTTTGAGGATTCACTGGTGGCCGGACTCATCTCCACCTCCATACGCGCCGCCCTTGACTGCCCACTCAACTACGCCCGGAGCTACCTCGCTGACATACTCCCTACCCATGTCCGTAAAGTGGTGTACCTGGACTCTGACCTTGTGCTCGTCGACGACATAGCAAAGCTTGCTGCAACTCCACTCAGAGACTCCATTCTTGCCGCGCCGGAATACTGCAACGCTAACTTCACCTTCTACTTTACACCTACTTTCTGGTCAAACCCATCGCTCTCTTCAACTTTTGATGACCGGAAACCTTGCTACTTCAATACCGGAGTGATGGTTATGGACTTAGACAGGTGGCGTGACAGCGGATACACGACAAAGATAGAAGAATGGATGGAGTTGCAGAAACGTATGAGGATTTATGAACTAGGTTCTTTGCCTCCATTCTTGCTTGTTTTTGCCGGAAAGATAGCTCCGGTGGATCATCGGTGGAACCAGCATGGTCTCGGCGGGGACAATTTTCGTGGGCTTTGTAGAGATTTACATCCCGGACCGGTGAGTTTATTGCATTGGAGTGGTAAAAGTAAGCCATGGGTGAGACTTGATGCGGAGAGACCATGTCCATTGGATGCTCTTTGGGCACCTTATGATCTTTTGAAGCCTCCATTTTCGTTTGATTCTTGAACAATTGAAGTTGATATTTGTTTATCAATTATCATGTACAACATGATCAAAGAATGTACATAAACATATATACAAATGGTTCTTCGAGTAAACGTAATTATTACGACTGGCTGGTGGCTAGTAAGATGAACATTTTTGTTCAAATACTCGAAGAATGATTTGTAAATTCGTGATTTTGTAACTAGGAAAAGAAATGGTTCCATAGTGTTTGTTAAATGTGTAATAAGAACATGGATTTTTCGTTTCAAATTTGAACTTTCGTATATTAATAAATCTACTTTTTGATATCCTATCATATTTACATTTTACCTTCTTCTTCTTTGCCATTGATCCCACCCACTTTTGCCGCTCAAATACTTGATATGGACAGGCTAAAAAATCCAATGATTTAAGTAGAGTGTAATGAATAGCCATCAACATTCCATTTTTCCTACAATTATTAATGAACTAAACTTAGGAATCCATAATGTAATAATATAGATTTTAATGTATTCTCACCTTATTGTTTTACTTTTCGCACTTTTTTTTTCAGAAAAATAATCCAAAATAATAATCAATAACATAAAATTTACCTATTAGGTTACTAAAGTTTTAATTGCACTAAATAAACAAACAAACTTTCAACTTTATATTTAAAATACCATTTTGTCTCCATTTTGACCAGTTATACCCGATTACTTAGCCACGTGTCATCCACATCTAAAATTAAATTTGAATAAAAAAAGACCTTCAAACGACCTAATAGATAAGTTGTATTATTTGTTGTATTTTTGGATCATTTTTCCTTTATGAAAGCTTTAATAATTTTATTTTTTAGTTTTTTATTTTTCTTTAAGATAAATTAAGTAATATATATATTTTTTATTTAAACAACTTAATATAATTAATAATATTTTTTATTTTCATTTAAATTATTTAACATGATACGTTTATTTTTATTTGATAGTTTTTTACGTTTTGTTTAAATACAATTTATTTAAAATAGTATGTTATATATTTGTAACGTCCCAAAAATTAATATTAAAAATTTCGATTTTTAATTTAATAAAATCATTATCCAAAACAATGTCATAGAAACCATGGTTCAAAGTGTATCAATAAACATTCGAGTATATCAGAGTAATATAAAATGCGGAACGATGTGGTGTGTGCACTGCTCATCCCGAGCTCTTTCCATTCATACCAGAAGTACCTGAAACATAATCTGAAAACCGTAAGTGCATAGCTTAGCAAGTTCCCAAAAATACCACATACCATACATATCAAACATATAATGAGCCTCGCCCGACATCGAGCCCCTATCAGAACAAATCTATCAGTCATCAGGCCCCACCTGGCATCGGTCCTCGCCCGGTATACAAACAACATATAAAATCATGCATAAAAATCACAAAGATAAATAGCATACAATATAATTCATTAAGCCCCGTCGGCATCGGGCCTCGCCCGATAATCATATATTCACATAACACATGCAAGAGTCACGCAGAAAACTAGCATCCTAAACATAACAAACCATGGTGCGACATTGGTGCCTTCGACCCGTTAAGCACAATGAAACTCACCTCTAGCTGCTGAATCTCTCAAATAAAATATCGGTATACTAATCCGAAAAATCTCTACGCTATCATCATCAAATAATATCCAATCAATAATTGGATCTCGACCCATAATCAATAATCTAGATTACTTATCTAATGTCTAGTTTAAAAGACAATGCATGTTCCATTTTCTTACGTGGCCCAAAACCAAGGCCCATGCCAAAAGCTCAAAAAGTCCAATTTCCTAAATGGCATCCCACAACCTAATATAGCTCAACTTCCTAATTGGGCCCAAAAACTATCATGGACCTAATCCCAAGAAAGTCCATAGTCTATCCATGACCTAAATTCAGAAAGTCCAATGGCTCAACTAGGCCCAAACCTTAAAAACCCAAAATATAGCCCAAACCCAAGGAAGTCAACCCAAAAGTCAAACATATAAGAGCCCAAAATTTCCAATAAAATTTTTCATTTTTAAATTAAATAAATCATTCTGAAAAGACATAGTGTTTCAACCACATTGTTTATAAAAAATCTATAACATTAAATAAATTATCCGAAAACATCAGAGTGTCCCAACAAAAACACTGGAGAGTGCACATCGCGCCATCTCACCGGGCCCTTGCCCTTAGGCTCCGAAGTACTTGAAACAACCAACAAATTGTAAGCTAATGCTTAGTGAGTTTCCCAGAGCATACCCCACACAATACACATAATCATATAATTCATATCAGCTATATCAACTACACAACCCACATTAGCCATGCATATAAACAAATAAGGATGCGCTAAAAACCCTCTAGGGTCTTACTCCAGGTGCCATGGGAACCCCCACATAGTCTTAACTTAATGTCCCGGGAACCCCCGAGGTCTTTAACTAAGAATGCAATGGAAACCCTCCAAGGTCTTACACCTCAGTGCCTCGGGAACCCCCCGAGGTCTTTACCTACGATGTCGTGGAAACCCTCCAAGGTCTTACACCTAAGTGCCTCAGGACCCCCCCCCCCCCCCCCGAGGTCTTTCATGCAAGTATCATAAATATAAGTAGCATACCACATACACACATAATCAACTAGCATATCACATAGAAAATAATGGGCTGGCCTTGGTACCTTCGACCCATTAGTATGGTGAGGTGACTCACTTTTCAAGAAATGTGAACCGATAAAATAAGTCCTAATTTGCAGCTCCAACTCAACTGCCTACAACCACCATGTGACTAACTTTGTTAAAATCCTAAAATACCAAAAATACCCTTATATTCAAACTTGGTCAACCATGGTCAAAGTCAAGGTCAATAGTCCACGTTGACCGCAACTCGTCGAGTGTATCTAGCCACTCGTCGAGTTCCTTCAGAGTCCTGAAAACTGAAAACTCGAGTCAACTCGCTGAGTTACCTGAGTAACTCGTCGATTTCTTTAGTGTCCAGTAGACCGAAAACCCTAATTAACTCGCCAAGTCATCTCACCCACTCGCCGAGTTCACTCAGAATCCAGAAGGCGGGTAAACCCTGCCCAACTTGTCGAGTTAGCTATGCAACTTGTCGAGTTTCTTTAGCCTTTTTCTCATTCAGACGCTTTAAGTGAAACCAATGCTCCAAACTGTATATCTAGCCTCCTAGAGTGTGGTTACCACGTAAAGTTGCCAACTTTACATGCATGCAAGGCTTCAAGAGACTAAAATGCTAAAACCAAGCTTGATAATAGATTTATGTTAGAAATTCGGGGTAATGAAGACACTTGGATATTCTAAGAATTTTGATTCCACATTCAAATCAAAGTATTTGGGTGTTACTCCCTAATCTTTGATTGGATAAGACTCAGAAGAGAAAAAGAATAGAGAATGAAATGTATGAATTTCGTGAGTACCAGAAAACTGATCAAAAATTGGTTAAAAACCTTCTTTGTCTGAAAACTATCAAAACAATCATAAAAACGTTTTCTCAACAGCCAAAACTATCATAAATCTGTGTTTTCAATAATGATTAATGTAAAGCCAAAAACGGGTCAAATAATCAAATATTCGACCCCATCTAGGGGCTCTGCCCCTTGGACCCCGCCAGGAGCTGCCGCCCCTTGGACCCCACTCCCAGGGACGTTCCCCCCGGACCCTCGTTCATTTAGAGGCTTCACCCCTAAATGGCAGTCTACTTTTAATCTTGAATATACTTAAACAAGTATGCACTCCGCACCTTCGCTCGAACACAAATGTAGGCTAAGTAAATCACTGGGCAGTCTTGGTCCTATTGAAAATGCTAGTGAAAGTAAAGATCTGAATAGAAATGATACAGATAAAAACATTCAGGGTTGGGGTGGTCATGACAATTACAATAATGTTGATCTTTTGTTTGGCGTCAAGGACATTTGGAATTTTTTCTGATGATACTTTTTTCGTGAAAGATAGTAATGGGGATAGTTATTATGTATATTTTGATATTGAAAATCATATTTTTTATACTTGTTTAATATTCATCAAGATTGATTTTTGGTCAACAAGTCAACCCATTACACTTAAATACAATTAGTGAATCAAATCACCAACAATTTAGGGTATGGAGAAGGGCCAAAGCTTGATAAAGTTGATAACTTTATGACTATAGGGGTCCTTGAGGAGTCCAGATATGAAGTTACAACTTCAAATCTTGCCCAACGTCCAAAAATGGGCACACAGTGGGCTAAAAGGAACCCTAAACTCTTGAATGGATAGATCTAGTAAGAGAATGATCAAGGTAACAACTTTTTACCTTCAAATGGTTGCTACAACTGAGTAAATGATGGATCTATAAGCTCCTTCTCACTCCAAGCTCTTTAATCTTCAAGTTCTCCAAGAAGTACACAAAACACACACACACTTAGGATCATACACACTCAATATGGAAGGTTAGCTCGGTTAGGGTTTGCTTCCGGACTGTAAAGACAATGAGAGAGGCCACAATGAGCCATAAGTTCTTTATATAGGGTGGAAATTGTAAAAAAAATTAGGGTTTTCCTTTCCAATGCCTACTCATCGAGTTGGGGCCTTCCAACTCGTAGAGTAGACCCGTTATCCCGCAATCAAAATGGTCCTTACTCGACGAGTTGTAGCTCCCCAACTCGTCAAGTCCCAGTCTAAAACCCTAAAATGTTAGAGGAATAAGTGATACCTGGAACAAGTGTTACAAAATAGTTAAGTACGATGGGCGTACTAAGGTTTACATTTGGCGTACTCCTTCTAGGGCCAGTACGCTCAGCATACGAGCTGAGTACGCCCCGCGTACTCGGAAAACAGTCAACCTAACTCATTAAGCACTTATTTGGTTAAGACATGCCAAACTCTCAGATCCGATTCTAGAAGGTTACTTGACACGTAAAGTTGGCAACTTTCCACCATTGCATGACCTAATAAGACCCAAAACTCAAAAGGAAACATAACAAAGATCCTAACTCATGCATGGACCAAAATAATTCATAAAGGTTTCATTTTTATGGACAAGGGACCTCATTTGTGTTAAGTTCTAACTTCTGGAGTAGACCATAAACTCAAATTTAGCTCAAAAGACCCAAAAATGCATAAATAACACCCTAAGTTGGATATTGCATAAAGAATCATCAAGATGAGAGATTTTTACCTTACATGGCCTGCTAAGATGAAGATGACCCGGATAGACAAGCTCAAGCTACTCCTAAGCAACATCCAAGTGCTCTTTTTCTTCTACTTCACCAAAAACACCATCAAAATCAACTTTCAAGCTCAAAACTCACAAATGATACTTAGGGTTTTGTTTTTAGGGTATAGAGTGATGGAGGCTGATCAATAGAATGTCCAAGGGTGGTATAAGTTGCTTAAATAGGATGAAAACCCTAAAAATTAAAGCAAAAAATATGGCCCAAACCTTAGGAAGTGAACCCAAAAGTCAAACAACTTAGTACGATTGGCGTAATCAGGTTTATGCTTGGCGTACTCCTTCCATGGCCAGTACACTCAACGTACGAGCTGAGTACGCCCCGCGTACTTGGTAGACAAACAACTAAACTCATTAAGCACTTATTCGGTTAAGCCAACATGCCAAACTCTCAGATCTAGTTCTAGAAGGTGACTTAACATGTAAAGTTGGAAAGTTTACACCAATACATAACCTAATAAGACCCAAAACTCAAAATGAACCATAACAAAGAACCTAACTCATGCATGGACCAAAATAACTCATAAAGGTTACATTTATGGATAAAGGACCTCATTTGTGTTAAGATCTAACCCCTAAGGCTTCTAGGGTAGACCATAAACTTAACTTTAACTCAAAAGACCCAAAAATGCATAAATAACACCCTAAGTTGGATCTAGCATAAAGAATCATCAAGATGATAGATTTTTACCTCAAATGACATGCTAAGATGAAGATGAACCTAGATGCACAAACTCAAGCTACTCCCAAGCAACCTCTATGTGCTCATCTTCTTCCACTTCACAAAAACGCCACCAAAATCCACTTTCAAGCTCAAAACTCACAAATGATACTTAGGGTTTCATTTTTAGGGTATAGAGTGATAGAGGTTGATCAATAGAATGTCGAAGGGTGGTATAAGTTTCTTAAATATGGTGCAAACCCTAAACATTAGGGTTTACCCCTGCCTGACGTACCTCGTGCGTACTCCATGTATGCCTCGTGTATGTGGGTGAATCACACATCAAGAAAATAGCTAGTACACTAAGTGTACTCATAGAATACACCCCGCGTAATAGCTAGGGACCAAAAATATAAAGATTTTGCAATGAGGGGATAAAAGGGAAACATATCAAATTATGAATGTTACAATATTTTCTATTAATATATTATTAGAATTAATACTAAATCAATAACAATTTAAATAGAATAAGAAAACATAAAATGAATTTTACCATATTATTATTCATTTGGTTTTTATTTTAACACTATTTTAATAGAAAATATATAATGGATTTTGCCATATTTTTATATAAGATATGAATTTACAGTATAATCGTTTACGTATTAGCTTATAAAAGAAATAATATAACAATAATATAAAAATTGTATTCAAACAAACAAAACATTAAAAAAAAAAAATTAATTGCAACAACAATATTGTAAAATAAAAAGTAAAATAAATAAATAAATAATAAAAACATTGCATTTAAACAAAACATAAAAAAACAATTAAATAGAGACACAAATAATAAGATTATGTTAAATAATTTAAATAATAATAATAATAAGTTTATTATTTATCTTCTTAAACAAAGAATATATATATATATATATATATATATATATATATATATATATATATATATATATATATATATATATATATATATATATATATATATATATAACACCCGTAGATCCGGGCTAGTCAATTTAGAGATAATAGAGGTCGAAAATGACTTTCCAACTAAAGATTATTTAGAATAAATAATATAAACCAAGTGGTAGTATATGTCACAGGGTTTCCATACATATAAAGAACACTGAAATCCGAATTATAACGAATAAGTTATGACCCGTTGAAGTTTCGCGACGGAACCGGCACGATACTGGGAAGCGTAAATAGTGAATTTACGATAGAGCGAGATATAGCCTTAGCGATCTAAACAAAAATCGTAGAATATGTTAAGCCAAGAACATTGATAAAAAGAACGCCCAAATCGGACCTCGTATGAAGAAGTTATGACTTTTCGAAGTTTCAGATTAGCAGTGTACAGCCCGAAATTCCAATATTAGATCGAGCGATTTTTAGCTGACACGACCTAAACGAGAATCGAAGATCTCGTTAAAAGTAGCGTAACGAGAAAAAAGATGGGCGAAAACGGACGTCGGATGAAGAAGTTATGAGGATTTAATGGACCAATCCTGTCCCGGCCCGTTAATAATATACAATTTAAAATCAATTCAAAATTAGCCGACGGAGTCTAAACGAAAGTTGTAGATTACGTTCCCACCTTCGCGTGGATATAAAAAATGTTGAAAACGGAGGTCATACGCGAAAGTTACGAATTTTTGAAGTTGTAACTCGAATTTGCGAAGCTGGTGCAATGAGTGATGACGTGGCTCGATCAGGGCCGTAGCTTGCTGATCAAGGTCTGGTCTTCGGATTCAGACACGTAGCCCTCGCATATGCCCCGCATACACAGCTCGGAACGCCCATCATTCTTCTCCCTTGTGCGGTCCGAAGTATGTCCACATCGCC
Source organism: Lactuca saligna (assembly GCF_052625555.1). Classification (NCBI taxonomy): domain Eukaryota; kingdom Viridiplantae; phylum Streptophyta; class Magnoliopsida; order Asterales; family Asteraceae; genus Lactuca; species Lactuca saligna. The sequence goes on along the minus strand of NC_136422.1, from coordinate 178,937,417 downwards.
CCACCCAGAGTGAGACACCTGCCCCTACACGCAGCGTACCACCGAGGGTACGCCCAACGTTCCGAGGAGGCTCGCACCTATAAAAACCCTGCGAGGCCAACCGATTTCTCACACCATTTTCACTTCTTTTTCTCACTACTTTCTCTCTCTAAGTGCTATAAACCCCCTAAGCCCTAGATAAAACCCCTAGCACCCTATGGAAGCCCCGAGGCTCCCAGAGTCCCGAGAAAAAGGAGTCTTTCGGTTTCGAAACGCTGCTCCAAATAAAGTTCCGGTTTTTGATAAAATTCGCTGTAAGTGTGCTACGCTTATGCAACTTTTAATATAGCTTTCAAATAATTATAGGAATGTTATTAGGTCCTTAAAATAATTATCCGGGCTATTATTATGAATTATATTGAGTGTTATTTAACACTTATATGATAATAATAATAGTCAGACTATTAATTTGTCACAGTTATCGTTAGACTAAACCCTAGTGGTGTTGATACTAGGTTTTATCAAAGGAAATTGTTTTGAGAGTATCGAAGCGTTGTTCGAGTACTAACTCACCACCTTTCAGGTGAGTGCATAGTCCCTTTCATCTTAGACATAGATATGAAGTATTTTATATAAACTACGTGCTATGTGTGCATATTATATGAATACTTGTTGTCTATCTTGTATGAACGTTTTATACATGTTTTAAATGATTTAAACTGTATACGTATTTTATATATACGAATATGTTGGGTATGACATGGGTAGATGAATGATGAGAGATAAAAGATGATGTGAGTAAACATTGGCAGCTATAGACTTAGTGCCTAATAAACATCGGCAACTATGGACTTAGTGCCTATTGGACAAACACCGGTAGCTATGGATTTAGTACCTATTAGGAATTGGTAGCAATGGACTTAGTACCTATTAGATAAACACTGGTAGCTATGGATTTAGTACCCGATGAATAGACTATAGCAGCTATGGAATTAGTGCTTTATGAACGAACATTGGCAGTTAGGAATTTAGTGTCAGTCCTATAATCCTGGAAGTAAGGACTTCGAAATAAACAAATGCAGGATAGATGACTCTTAGGATAAATCCTTAAGAGTAAAGAAGATAACGGGGATGGGTAATTGGGTTGATTGTTTGATGTTTAAACATAATAATTATATTATTGTGGGTTGAAAACCCTATGTACTCACCAGGTTTCCCAACCTGACCCACTCAGTTTATTTATATCACAGGTGTTGATATGAAGTCACATCACACTGAGAGATTTAAAGAGATGTAGATCACTAGTGTAAATAAATGTAAGTTCTGTTTATGCTTATGTTTCTGTATTAATGATGACATCCCAAACGTTTTAAAATGAATAAAATACATTTCTTCGAAAATGTTTTAATAACGTATTTGATGAGAATTTTTATCGAGAATTTAGAAAAGAAAAGATAGATTTGAACGATTTAAGATGAAGAACACAGAGAGTAAATATTAATCAGATCTCATATTGATTAAGACTGATTACAAAGTTAAGCAGAAGTGAGTTCTAGCATCGTTCTACAACTTCTAGCCTAAGTCCCTATTTATAGGGAACGAACAAAAAATATATTAAGTCTATACATTTTAACTTCGCATAAAAGATGACTTAGTAAAATAACATAAAATGTGAAACTATACAAAACACTCTATTCGACTTTTACAATATACATCAACATTCTCCCCCTTTGTAAATAGTCGATACAATTCAACTCATAAGTTTTTGAATTGCAGAGTGAATTGCCTTTCGCACTTCTCCATACCAGGAGATCACCTTCTTCAAATCTTTCTTGTCTCCTTCGTTATTATTCTTGCAATTGTTCATACGTACAATGAAGTGCGTATATTGCGAAGAATTATATCTTTCAATCTCTGAGACTTTAAACAAAAATTTCTTCGGGTTGCCTTTTGTGTCTCTGCCAGAAAACACCATGCCAAAAGGTTTTAGGCAGATTTCTCCAACAACATACTTTGACAAAGCAGATTGTGTCAAAGTCTCCTCCCATGGAACTTTCACTTCCCTTCCCACAACATGTGCTAATTCGTCATCTGTAAGGGCTAGACAATCGAAGTAATTGTCTATGAAAGTCTTCACATGTGCGAAGCCTGCTTTGAACACATCTGTATCAGAGCCTTTGAGATTGTTTTCTTCCATATGCTTCAAGATCATTGCTACTTGAATTAAGTCATTGCAGTTCATCAAAGGAAAGTCAGCAACTGTGAAGTCATATTGTTTGTTGTCAGCTCTGATACCAATTGATGAGAATTGTTATCGAGAATTTAGAAAAGAAAAGATAGATTTGAACGATTTAAGATGAAGAACACAGAGAGTAAATATTAATCAGATCTCATATTGATTAAGACTGATTACAAAGTTAAGCAGAAGTGAGTTCTAGCATCGTTCTACAACTTCTAGCCTAAGTCCCTATTTATAGGGAACGAACAAAAAATATACTAAGTCTATACATTTTAACTTCGCATAAAAGATGACTTAGTAAAATAACATAAAATGCGAAACTATACAAAATACTCTATTCGACTTTTACAATATACATCAACAGTATTTATCGTATTTTTCTTGGAACAAATTCCGCAAAAATTTTATTAAAAAAAGTACTCTGATTTTTATAAAGCATAAACAAAAAAATCGGTCTTTTCTGACCGTGAAAATGGGGATGTCACTATATATATATATATATATATATATATATATATATATATATATATATATATATATATATATATATATATATATATATATATATATATATATATCATAAAATAAAATAAATAACATAGTTATTAAAGTTTTCATATATCTAAAGGGAAATGATTCAAAATGGCAACCAATAATATAAAATGTACATATTAGGTCATTAATTTTTTTTATAAAAGTTTTAGATATGGATGTCACATAAGTAATTAAGTAACCAGGTCTAACCTTGAAAACAATGATATTTTAAAACTAAAATTGAAAATTTGTTTTCTTATATACTTGGTGCAATTAAAGCTTCATTGACCTAAGAGTATCTCCTCTTTTTAGAAGTTGTTACTATTAATTTATTAAGGGGTTTTATAATACGTGCCCTAAAGGAAAACATAAGAAGTAATAACTATAAAAAATATTACCATAATTAAATCTGAAATATATTTATTATGAAAATTATTAATGCACTTCACATTTAATTATGATAATATTTTTTATTATTAATGTATTTTATAATTAATTATGGTAATATATATATATAATTAATTAATGCTTCTTATATGTACCGGTACATATTAAAAAATCTCATTTATTAATATTGACAACTTATTCTTATTGGAATACATGATTTTATTTATTTTTATTTATTGACCATTCAATATATATCAAGTTGTCAATATAGTTTATCCATTTGTATATTTTACGCTCTCATCTTATAGTTATATTTTAGTTTACCCTGAATTATATTTTAGTTTTCAATTTATTTATTTATTTACTAGTTTATTAATTCTATCAAATAACTATTATATAATATTTTTATATTTTTTTGTAACTATGATATATATATATATATATATATATATATATATATATATATATATATATATATATATATATATATATATATTTTTGGAATACATGATTTTATTTATTTTTATTTATTGACCATTCAATATATATCAAGTTGTCAATATAGTTTATCCATTTGTATATTTTACGCTCTCATCTTATAGTTATATTTTAGTTTACCCTGAATTATATTTTAGTTTTCAATTTATTTATTTATTTACTAGTTTATTAATTCTATCAAATAACTATTATATAATATTTTTATATTTTTTTGTAACTATGATATATATATATATATATATATATATATATATATATATATATATATATATATATATATATATATATATATATATATATATATATCGTATTTTACGTTTATAAAATAAAGACTCGGTAACATATTTTTTTTCCGAAAGATGTATTTTAACATATTATTTTTCATGTATGGTAATATATTCCTTTTACAAAAATGTATTCTTGCATTTATAGTTATGTAATTATTAACGTCTAATGATAATATTTATTAGAATAGTTTGTATTAAAATATGTTAGGTGTGTAAAAATGACCTTTATTTAAATAAAGGGTGTTATATAGAATATTTTAAATAGATAAAGATAGATTAATTAAATTTAAAGAAAAAACTATTATAAAATGTTAACCATCGAAGAAATTATTTAATTAGATGTTAAAGTTCACATAATGATGAGATGATAATAACTATATAATAGACTAACAATTGAAGATGCTCTAATATATACATTTTATATTATTGGTTGTCATTTTGGATTTCGAATATTTTTTTTCTTGCACTGCATGGAGCTCTAAAATGTTAATAAAAAATATTAAAATTCTTTTTGTTACAACCTTAATATATAATATGGATTAAAAAGTTTACTTTTCCTATATACGGATTGTAGGATCCAACGGTCCAATGGTCCTAGCTATGAAAAACAAGCTGGATCGTATACGGATTTTACTTATGGTAGGATCGTAGGTATGATCGTAGAATCGGGATTCGGTCCTGCCTTCCCTTATTTTATTTATTTATTTATTTATTTTGAGAAAAATAAATTTACTACTTTATTTCTTTTATCCTTTATCAATTTACCATTTATCATTTTATGTTATGAGTTGTGACTAATGTTTTGAAGTTTTTATAGTTTTTTAACAAAAAACTGAATAGTTATGTCTTATTTTGTCGGATCTTAGGATCCCGATTTCGATCTTGCAAACCCAAACACGATTCTACATAGGATCCCGATCTTGATAACCTTGATTGAAATCCAAGATATTATTTCATTATTATGACTGAGCTTAATTTATTAAATGCAAACCATGTATTACACATTATTTAATTATTTTATTAAATTATGCATTATAGATGTTCTCAATAAAATAGATCTCTCAATTGAAAGGTCATTGATTTAGGTTTTTTGGAGACATAGATTGTAATATATATATATATATATATATATATATATATATATATATATATATATATATATATATATATATATATATATAAAGATGTATATTAGTTTGTCAGTAAAAAAAAATATATCTTATCCATTAAACATTTAATAACCGTTAAAATACAAATCCATTGAATACCATCTTTTAACATCTTATGATAGCTAAGTTAAATTGGCTACATGGACATTCTACCACATCCAACGATTCCATTAACAATACAACGCAAATGCTCTAGATAAATATTGACGATCAATATATTAATATATGTGTAGTTTTTGATTTATTTTTCATAAGAGCTGATATGAAGCATAAAATACCCCATCATATATAGAAATACGTAGGACCATGTTGTATCGATGTGTGATAAAATAATATATATATATATATATATATATATATATATATATATATATATATATATATATATATATATATATATATATATATATATATAGGGTTATTTGGAAAACAAAAAACCCTAAAAATCATAAAAATGCATAAAAAAAACTTAGAGAATAAAAATCTTTTTTGACTTTATATATACAAAATTCACAACTTTAAAAAAAAACGCTGAAAAAAAATTAAAATGTTGATTTTTTTTTTCTTCAAAAAGATTTTCAGCAAATTTGTTAATAAAGCTGCGATTTTTGTATATATATATTCAAAAAAAGATTTGTGATCTCTAAGTATTTTATTATGCATTTTTATGATTTTTAGGGGTTCTTGTTTTCTCTCTCTCTCTCTCTATATATATATATATATATATATATATATATATATATATATATATATATATATATATATATATATATAGAGAGAGAGAGAGAGAGAGAGAGAGGGTTGTGTTAGGCCATATATAGAGCTAGTAATGGATCAACCTGGGTTAGATTTGGGTTCAACCTATTTATTAATTGGGTTGAATATTTTAACCCAATCCAACCTTTTTATTTAAATGGGTGAATATTTCGAGTCAAACCCAACCTTTCAGATAAATGGGTTCTCAGTGGGTTGATCCGTTTATGTAATTCCCAACCCAACTTATTAAATAAATAGGTTAAACCTGGAACCCACTTAAAATAAAAAAGTAAATAAATTAACTTAAGATTACACCACTTAAAATAGTTCCAAACTTAAATAAACTTTGAAACTATAATAAAAGGACAATCTCAATTCACAAATACAAAGAAATTGTTCAAATAATATAAAAGATACGTAATTTCGAAATATTTTTGAAGAGTGACTAATGTTATTAGTGCAAAGAAAAAAGATAAGAATTAAGATTGCATTTAAAAAAATTACAATAGAACATTGTAATTTATAAATTAATACTTAGATTAATATATGGTAATATTTAAATAATTATTAAATTAAGTATATATTAAAGTTAAATAGGTTGGTGGGTTGAAAAATGATTGATAATTTTTACCCAATCCATCCTATTTAATTAAATGGGTTAGACAGATTAACCCATTTAACCTAAATGGGTTGAAAATCTCAACCAACATGCTAATTTTGGATTGAGTTTGGGTTGAGTTGTTGGATAGATTCTATTTTTGTCATCTCTAGTCATATGGATGCAGGGTCGGTTCTGAAAAATAAAATATTCTTAAAGGCTCAGGACGAACAAGAAAAAAATGACCCTTATCTTTATTATAATTCTGTATTTTTAAAGAAAAATATATGATAAAAAAATTAGGCTCAGTGCGGCTGCCCACTTTACCCCCTCTAAACCCCAATGTATGGATGCTTGACGTCATTTCCGGTATCATGCAAATATATGAGCAGCACTTGATGCCTTTTTGGTCTTACATTAAGAAAGAATATATTTTCTCTATGTTGTGAATAGTAACAAAGAAATCTGGAGATTTTCTTTTGTATATTATGTTCAAGCTAATAATCTTTCAAGGCTGTACATTTGTGCACTTCTATCTAGTGATTTGCATTAAAAAAAATCCTATCAATGTTGTTTAAAAAATTCTACAAGTGAAAGATTCGAACGATTATTATATATGATTTAAAACATGCAAATTCTTACACATAAAGCATGTAAACCACATAGAATTCTTTCAAGAAAACTATATCATATTAATATTTATTCAATATTCATCCTAATTTGTATTTGCAATGAATTTTCTCTTCACACCCAAATCTTTTAATTGAAAAAAGAGAAACAATATGATCCTTTCACTTGCGTATGTGATGATTGTGGCACCTTTCACATCTCTATGACAAACCTTCGACAAAAGCATCATAAAAAAGCTGAAATTGCAACCACCAACAACAACAAATGAAAGAAAAAAAGAATGCGTGATTTTATTATTATAAAGACAAAATCTACACGTGGAAAAAAAAAATGCAATTTCAATAGTGGTATACATTCTCTAATCACAAAGAAACAAAAAAAAAATGATCGAAATTTAGAAAGGAAAAGTCCCTGTCAATCGAATATGTTCCAAGGTTCTTGGAAGTCCGTACTTAATTACTGCCTGATTCCCGGCTCTAAAACCATTCCCATAAACCGGTGACATGTCAGATTCAATCTGATGCTTAAAAAACTCAGCAAGCTTTTTGTCAAATGGAGACCTTTTCCCTCCTTGCCTTGATGACGTGGCAGATGATGATGATGATGATGATGATGGCGTGGTCCCACTTGATATCAAAGCTATTTGGGATCTTAACCACATGTGAGCCAACACTTGACATATTCCTTCTTCAACATCTTGACTAAGTGTTCGATACCCTTTAAAGGAAAACAAAAAATAAATAATTTATTTGTCAAAAAAAAAAATAGTTTCAATGAAGAGTGCAAAAAAAAACCTTGAAGTCGAAGCCACGCGTGCATCATTTCATGAGCTAAGATTGATCCAGTCAGCAACCTATTCACAAATTATGTCAAACTCAAATCTTATAAGGTAGCTAAATTTGACAATTTTATAAAATTAAAAAAGAAAATAAAAAATACCTTGGAAGGCCATATAAAATGAGAATGGCTGTAACCTCACAGCGACGTGTCAATTTATACGGTTCGGTTTTCATATCCGGGACCCGGTTTCCCATCCCCATCCTTGGTCTTCTCAAAACCTGCCACATGTCAAATTATGAATAAACTAATAAATTTTTTAAAAGGGTATTTAAGGAAATACATAATTACTAAAAACAAATACATACTGTGCTGACGGTTTGCTCCTCGGAGAGGCATAGTCCACGCGTCTCAGGCATGTGGTAATGACCCTGAAATGAAAAAGATGAGGAGGGTATTTTCGTCTTTTTTTTTTTTAATTCATAGGCGAGAGATTGTGAGTGTCTACGCCGTTCTAGGCGGGATTAAAAAGGTTACTTTTGTCTCAATAGTCTGAGTCTCGGTACAATGCATATCTGAGAGACTACTGACAACAGTGTCAGATTGACAGACAGACTGATAACAGACAGTACAACCTGTTTTGTTTTGTTGTGTGTAAGATTGAATAATGGAAAGAAATGTTGACTTACATTTCTCTCTCCATCCATGGCTTCATTAAGAGCTTGTCTCTCAACCAAAAGTAAAGGAATTTTTTGTTCCACTTTCATATTTATACTTTCATAAAACATTTGAATATCAAGATAAAGTGGTTGACATTCGCTTGTATCCATCACTGAAGAGTCAAGACACTCAAGGCATAGTTTCCTCCCATCATTAAGACCAGCATAGCTTGTTTCACATGGCTAAATCAAAATTTAAATATTTAATTAAAAATAATAATAATCAAAGTAATTGTATTCAACTATTCATTATAAGTTTATAACACACCTCCATTCGCTCACAACTACAACATCTAGGAGTTCCATCATGCTCATGAAATGGGCAATACTTTTGGGCCCAAAATGGATGGGCCCTATACTCGATAAGTCCAGCAGCATTTGTTGGAATCTGTAAAAGATTTAAATTTTTTTAAAGAAAAATGGTAGTTTTAGTTTATAGTTTATTAATACTACTTACAAAGTGTTGGCAAACATCACATTTTGGATGATAGTGCTCCTTGTAGCAAGATTTGTGATAAGGATAATTTCCTGACATTGAAAACTGTAGAGAAAAAAAGTAGGATAAATTATAAATAAACAAAAGTAAATAATTACTATTTCATGAAAATATGTGTGTTGAAATGAATACCTCATAATCAGCAATTGGTTGGTTACATGCATGGCATCTAAAACACTCTGGATGCCAAACTGCACCCATGCAACTTAAAAATCTTCCATGCCCAATTTCGTAATTACAACCAGCACATATCCTACAACAAAATGATAATCACATTTTTTAATAATTGGAATTGCAATAAAGAAATAAACAAACTTACCTAAATCCTGTTGAATATGGGAATGGTATAGGTTGATAAATATTTCCATTTCCATTTCCATTTCCATTTACATGTCTATTTCTGGGTGGTGACTCAACTTTAAGACTTTCCTGTAATGCCCTTGCAAGTTGTTCATCTTCTTTCAGTTGAGAATCATCACCTACCCAATGAATTCAAGAAACATATATTTGAATCTATAGTTTTAAGAATTGAAAAAGACAATATAATTACATCACTTACTAATTACATGTTTCCCTCTCCCTTCTTCTTCTGCAAGTGATATTGCAATTGCACGATCAATATCTTCTATCTCAGACTGTGGATCCTGAAAAAGTTTTATTCATGTAAGAAAGTAAGGTTAAATTTGGACAAGGGTTTTAACTATGTGTATAAAACAAGAAAGATACTTGAAAAAAGGTCAAACATTGCATGTACAATTTGAAAAGAGGAATGAATACCCTTCAAATTACAATATTAAAGATTGCATACATTATTATGTCTCAAAAAGGGAGTGAAAATATGGATTTTACCCAAGATGTAGAAGGGTGATTTCCTGCTGATGTTGTATTCTCTTCATATCTCCAGTTATATTCCCCTTCTGAAACTTCATGGTTGGAGCCTTTAAAAATTCTGCTAAGCCAACCCATGGATAGTAACTACCAGCTGTACAGGTCCAAATAATACTCTACCTGAAGAAAGAAAAAAAAAGCATAAAGAATAGGTAAGATCATGATATTCAATTGGGGATTTCTCATAAATAATAGAAAAATGTGGCTTGACTCCTTAATGATAACAGGTATTATAATGGCTCTTCAGTTACGATAATGAGAAATTGAGATTAATGAGGACAAGCAACATCAATGGATTGAAATGTTCAAATGGGACGAATACTCAGTTACCAATGCGGTTCATAATGAACTTACTAATGTTCTCTACTGATTATTATAGAGTAATAGATTCGGATAGCCACAGCTGGAAAGCCAGAGTATAGCTTGATTATAAGTTTAATAACCTTAAGGTTTCAAACAAATCGGATAGTAGAAGGATTGGAAGAATCCAGAGCTACCGTATTAGAACAATCAAGCTCATATAAAACGAACACACAGAGGCATAAATAAGATAAAACGAATTTAATTAGATTAATTACTCATACGTGATAAAACCACATAAAAGACAACATTGTTTCTGCAATTCCGAATTCACAAACATCCGGACTCACCAAAAACTTCTGGTTTATGCATCAACAGTGATGATCATTACGAAAATCAAGAACAATTATAACAACTAAAACACAGTAAAGTAAAGGCAGTCGTGTGTTCTTACGATTATAATCAAGTCTTGAAGCAAAATCGTTAATCCTCCACCAAAATCGAAAGCGAAAGAGGGTGTACGATTACAAGACGAAGCTTTAACAGGATCACGGGAGTGAGAGAGAAATCGAAGATGTGTGAAGGGTTTAGGTTCGTGATTCTGGGAAATTGTTTTGACCTTGAAGAATTTGAGAATCACGAACCCAACACGGCATTAGCTTTCGCTTTAGGAAGATGTTAAGAATTCTACCAGGAAAAGTCAAAATTAAAATAAATACGCGTTCCTTAAATATTAAATAGAAGGATATTATGTGTTTTATGATCTTATTTATTAGGTAATTTATACCTAGATATAACTCAATAATACATAAGGATATTATGTGTCTTATTTATTAGGTAATTTATACCTAGATATAGCTCAATAAAGCATGTTATCATTTATGGACTGATTTAATTTTAAACAAATTTCTAATAAGTATGAAACTATATAAATAATAAAAATACATAAAAAGTATTATAACAAACACTGAGAACTCATATTAACTCAAGTATATAATAATATAAAAAATTGAAATTATTTTCTTAATAATCAAATGTGTGTGCTCTAGAACAAAGTCGACCAAGTCAATAGGTTTAAAACTAAACAAAAAAATGCATTTGACTTTTGTTTCAAATAATGAGAAATAAAAATAATATATTATGATATTAAAAGATATTATTGATTTCTTAATGTGATAAATAAATGTAGGTTTTGTTAACATGAGAAAGCAAAATCCATATTGAGATCTTAGAATTTCTGTTTAGATGTAAAATCTTATCTTAGTCTATTATTTTACTTTATTCTTTATTTTATACTCAAGTTTTCAAATCTTAGAAAATTTGCTAGATATGCTAAAAAAAATCTAATGTATTACATCAAAGAATATGCACGTTCATGTAACAACTCAAATTTTACAAAGAAGTTTTTCATTTTTAATTAATAAACACACTTGCATAAACCATGAAATTCCAACATAGTTGTTTTCAAGTCCACATTCATTATAGCTTTGTTTAAAACATCCGATTGTCCCAAAACATATTAGTGAAAAAATAAAGATAGAGTGCACGCCGCGCCATAAGACATACAAATACACAAACGCTAACTTTGAAAGCTTAGTGAGTTCCCCAGAGCATACTCACACACAAACATGTACAACATATCATGCTAGCTATCAGTTATACAAACACATAAGACATACAAAAAACACATAAGGAAGCCCTGGAAACCCTCCAGGGTCTTACTCCGGGTGCTATGGGAACCCCCACATGGTCTTATCCCAATGCCTCCGGAACCCCCCGAGGTCTTTGACTTAGGATGCTAAGGAAACCCTCCAATGTCTTACACCTAAGCGCTTCGGGAACCCCCCGAGGTGTTTGACCTAGGATGCCAAGGAAACCCTCCAAGGTATTACACCTAAGTGCCTCGGGAACCCCCGAGGTCTTCCATGCACACTACACAGAAACAACTAGCACATTACATATCAATTAATCCAAGTAGCATATACATAACAATTAATGGGTCGGCCTTGGTGCCTTCGACCCATTGGTATGGTGAGGAGACTCACCTCTGTCTGCTGAATACCAAAGTTGCTCTCCTAACAGTCCGAATCTCCCGTGCTGAATAATAATATTAATTAATGTTAGGACCTTAGGTTAGTCAAAGGAAAAACCCAAACTCCAAACCCATCCATGAGGCCTAATTATCCTTCCCTTGTTGATGGGCCCAAAATCCAAGACCAAAAATTATTAATGGGCCTCTTGGCCCAATAAGGCCCAACCAAAGTATCCATGGCCCATAACAGATGAAATAGCCCATAATTCACAAAATGCAATCAATCCAATAACCAAAATGAAGCCCAAAAGCTCAAAGACCCAAAACAGATCCGACCCAAACTGTAGAGCATACGCTCGGCGTACCATTCTGGTACTCGCATCGTACTGGGGTCTTAAGGATTACACGCGACGTACATTGGGTTACCCCCAAACATATAACCAGTTTGAGCACTTTCCACATTAAGTGCTTAATACTCGTTTCCTTTACGTCCAAAAGCTAAATCTAAGTCTGTAAAGATGTCCTAAGACATAAAGTTGGCAACTTTATGCCTTTGCATGTCTCATACACACCCAATCTCTCTATTAAGACCTTTCCAAGGTCTTTAACCGATGCATGAGGCCAAAACTCCCATCAAGCTCCCATTTTTAGGACACTAAAGGACCAAGGGACCTCAAATTTGTCTTTCCCATCTTCTGGAGTTGCTTAACTCATAATGGAGGTCCAAAATCAACCAAAAAGGGAGAGGGTAGAAAACCCTAGCTAAATCTAGAGAATTAAGATGAAAGATCCAAGCTTTTTACCTCCAGAAGCTTTGCAAGATGACTATGATGTAGGATCTTGAAGCACCAACTCGTTCCAAGCTTGTATAACCACCTACTCTTCTTGGAATGAACACTAAAAGAGTCACAATACACTTATCCAAGCTCAAATTGGTCTCACACAAGTTCTGTGGAGTATAAGGGCGTTCTAAGGCAGTGGAGGCTCTCTAGGGCTAAGTCCAAGGGACTTAAGGTCACTTAAATAGGTCTCATATCCGAAAATAAGGGTTTTGAACCCCTGGCACGTACGCTCGGCGTACGGCTTGGTACACCCAGCGTACCTCTAGTTCTTCTACGACCAACCAATTGTAGTACGCTAAGCATACACTTAAGTACGCCCAGTGTACTTAAGGGACCACTTATGCTAAAATGTAATTCTTGAGGGTTTCAAGACATACCAGATTTAGGGTATTATTGTTGGGTTTTGAGCATTCTAACACTCCTAAGTGTACATGAAACCCTATATACCTTGGATATATGTTTTCTCTATTATACATGCAAATATGAACATCCAAGGTATTATCCTAATCTAGCATACAAAACAATGAATATAACAAGATAGAATACATACCTCTTTGATGTAGAATGTTCTCAAGAAGCATGAGTGCCTAGTGCCCCAAGTGTGACACCTCAAATGGTTCACACAACATCAATTGCTTTTGGAATAACCTTGAGAGAAATGTAGAACACTTGAAATCAGCTAGCCCCTTCTCTATCTTCCATGGTGTCGATTTTGCCAAAGAATATGATCTTATATAGTTGTTACAATTAGGGTAAACCCTAATTGTCATGGCTTTTCATTTCCTTGGATCCATGGGTTCAAATACACCATGGAGCATCATATGGGTTTTAGTCCAACTTGATAATCCATAGAGCATTAGCCCACTATACAAGTATGAATGATTTACATAATCAACCCATATATTTAATTACTCTTCTTTTGATCACTTAATTAATTCTTGATCAATACTAATTAAATAATCTTATTAATATATATTATAACTTATAATATATTAACAAACCTTAAGTGTTATTTCTCTCATTATAGTCTATCCAAATGCATGATGCCATGCAACCCAAATGGACCATGCCGGGTCGGGTCAAGTCTTACCAATTATAGTTATGGACTTAGACATTAATCCAACAGTCTCCCACTTGGATAAGTCTAAAACTATTATTGTGTATGACTTCAAGAACCGACTGGCAATCGTAGCTCTCAAAAGCTTCCGTTGAACTCTGACCTTGTCGATGATCTCTGACCTTTGTCAATGACTTGTCCATTAGATAAGGGATCATATATTAATCCATTATAGATATCATATGGACTGAGACATGGATTATGAATCATTCTCTCTGTTCATTTGTTGTTTCCCGATTTCCGATTTATGACGACTGGCTGATTGAATAAATCAAATCAGTTCTGGCTTGGCCAAGCACTCACATGCGTCATCGTTAAATCATCGAGGGCCCCACATATATTGCTTTTATCCCAAAAGGTAAAAGGAATGGATAAACTTCGACTCATATGGCTTGTTCTGCTACTTGTTGAATCATATACAAAGGCACGTTTTATAACATCGAGTTACCAATGCGTTTTCATGCAATCAATGTACTATCAACTTATAGTAACAACTCATATCTCTATGTTTGAAGAATATAAGATATTATCGTCTCATGATCACTCGTGATAAAATCCATGAAGTGATTCAAATGAGCGCGGGTTGAATCCAATACTCAGAACTTATGAGCACTCATGAGTGTTGTAGCATAACTTTGTCGACCAACTTGGACCTCTACAAGCCAGCCCATGACAGTCTTGATTCATATCTACTTCCAACATATGACCGATTGTGGATGGTTTGAATAACTTAGTCATTCCGGAAGAATAACCTAGTTATTATGGAAGTTAAAACATGCAAAGTGAAACACAAGAATAAATGAATCTAATATGGTCTCAGAACTTATGAATATAAATAAAACACCTTTTATTTATCACCATATGATTGCACATTATTCATTGTATACTGTTTCAGCTATCAACTTTATTCTTGAATTTAAAACAATAGTTGTCCCATGCTCCAGGCATGTATACTATGTTTTCTAAACACTAGTCATGCCATACACCAAGTATGCACTATATGTTTATCTATGATCCTTACTTTGTGAAATAAACCAATTGACCAAACTTTCAATGATTCTAGTTTCACACTCCCAAATCGAAATCTTGTTAGGATTTAAACTTAAATGCACTACCCTCTTGCAATGAATGTGTACAAAGTCACAAAGACTTGTCAACAACCATTACAGGGTATTCCAATGAAGACCTACTCCATGGACACAAAGCCTTATATTCAAAGTATGTATTGCTTTGAACATGCTTCTTGCACTAAGTTCTTTCTAATCTTACACAGATTGCTTTTATCTATAGAGACAACTCTATATTCCCATTTTGACTACTACTTTTGAACAAGAGTTGCCTCTTTTCAGACAATGTCAATATGGCCCTTCCAACATTTGCACTATACTTTCAACTGTCCTTGAGCAACCAATCTTTGGTAAACCGTAGATTGTCCTCGACAATTGCTTAATCACTTTAGTCATATCCAATTATCGACATTTTCCTCCTTAATGCCCCAAGGCATTTGGAAAATTCAGAAAGAATAAATATTATAGCACAAGTAATCGATCTTGTACCCAAAGTAAATGGGATACGATTCATGATGTTTCACATGAAGACTTGGTTCTAGACCAGTCTTTTGCCATAATAATTTTTTGTTTGCCATATTCTCAAAAATTTACTATGAAAAGGGATGCAGTAATCATAATCGAATTTTGAGAACGCAATATATATAATTTTCTTAAGTTGAACCAATCCAACATGAAATTCATATATATATATATATATATATATATATATATATATATATATATATATATATATATATATATATATATAAAGGTGATTAAAATATCAATATAAGCTCTTTAGAATGATTATAAACTCAATCTAAGCTTTTCATAATTGAAATGAAGTATAATTTCCTCTCCCTTAATTATAGCAAAACAACTTTTTCAACCCCTGCAACCTCACAAATTGAAACTTTTGTTTTCTATAACTAACATTGCTAACTTGCAATACTTATCATAATTATCATGCTCCCACTAACATAATGATTATTAGCATAACACTTATGCTCCCACTAGCTTTGACATGTACTCAGAAATCAGCTATTGACTTTTTTTTTACCAAAGTTCAGATTTCTGATACTAGATTGCTTTGATAAGACTTTATCAAAAATCATACACCTTATCTTAGATAGCTCACAAGTATGTCTAAACAATTTCAGAACTATGAAAAAGGATGTCGTAATCATAGTCTTAATTGTTTAGACCTTTGCTATTTCTCATAAGTCCATGTTAGTGTGCCTACTAACAACTTTGAGAATGCAAAGATTACTATCTACTTACAAATCTACTTAGTGGAAGTGTTTCCTCACCATTATTTTCATGAATCGGAGAGAAACCTTATGACACTTAGATTTTTATGGTGTATGAGTTCCTACCCATATTAATTTGTCAAAACCTTAGTCACAAGAAACGGATAATGACAAATCCGAACACATATGGACTGAACTTATGCAATTTTAACTTCTTGCCACCTGGCAGTACAGGGCCTGCCATTGCTTCCAAGTTGTTATGAAACAAATTGAGAACTCTAAGAACTCATATGCAAAACCAACTTTAACTGGAATGGGCACAGAATATGTCAACACAATAGGTTATAAACCTCAAGTCGTGTGCTAGTGAAGAACCTCAGGTTTTATTCTTGATTAGTTCTTGAGACTTTCAAGACCTTTAAGACTCCCACTGTCCTCTTGACATATAAGACTCTCTTGTCACATATTCAAGGGATAGTGCGGATTCTTTATCAAGACAAACACTTCCCACAATTGGTCTAAGTTGGTCTTTGTTTTATCCAAAACATCACAACTTACCAACTTCAAATGTACAAGAGTAGGACACTTTTACTCTTACATTTGACACGTGTTTTTAAACCTTTCTTTAAGATATGTCACTCAAGTTATAGTCTTAGAGTATAACTCTAAGGATTGTTTTGGAACGAAGTATGACTCATCTTCTTGATTTAACCACTTTAATAATTCATAACTCCTCTTCTTAGCTATCAGAATGCACTTAGAGGATGAATTGTGATAAGGTCTCTTAATCATTAAGATGATCATATATCATAAAATACTCTCCCATCTTCTCAGATTTGAGAAACTTTTATCCTTCTGCCTAATTTGATTCTTCTCATTCGTTCTGCCATACATCGAGACTTTTCCAATGCTTTAGAATTATACTTAGACTTATAAGTATAACCATATTTACTAAACTTTAGTAAATCATGACGAATAGTCTTATCGACTATTTGTGGTGGGCTTGATCAGTGCACAAGACTGTGTACTCGATCCCTTAGCCCTTCACTTGACCCACACATCCATGTGAACAAGTAATTAGTCTTAATTTTCCAATGCTTGAAATTTCTCATTCATCATAGTATACAACTTGCATGATTCCAAGTTCCAGTCCAATTGAAACTTGGGTGATGAGAATCTTTCCTTATTTGGTAAATTTAGACATTACCACAAATGAAAGAATCAATTTCAAATTTCCAGTCTTGCTATTAATGGAATCTTATAAGCAACAAAAATTTTCACAGATGCCATTGTGTAACGCCCGTGTTTCTAGGCTTGCCATTTTTAGCAATGTAATAGTCTAGGTTAACCTTGTAACTCAACTTGAAATAATAAGAATGTATTATTTGTGAATTATTTGAATTATGTGATTTATGTGTGTATTTTCTTAATTTTATAATTTAATGAATTAAGAATAAAATAAGCGTCAAAATTTAAGTGTGAGATAAGCCCGACATCTTTGCATAAAGTTGTAGTGGTCGAAACAAGGATTCCGGAGATATAAGGAATGCCAAAATCCGAGTTATAACGAAGAAGTTATGACCTGTCGAAGTTTCGCGACAGAACCGGCACGACGCCGAGTGACGTAAAATATGAATTTAAGATAGAGCGATATTTAGCCTTAGTAAACTAAACGAAAGTCGTAGATTTCGTTAAACCGAGAGCGTGCATAAAAGGAACACCCAAATCTGACTTCGTATGAGGAAGTTATGATTTTATGAAGTTTCGACTTAGCAGTATACAACCCGAATACTCGATTTGAGATCGAGCGGTTTTTAGCCGAAACAATCTAAATGAGAATCGAAGATCTTGTTGTTAGTAGCGAAACGATGACAAGTTAGGCGAGGACGGACGTCAGACGAAGAAGTTATGAATTTATAACGAAGTTTTTCTGTCCCGGCCTTCTAAAAATAAATAATAAAAATAAAAGTCAAAATTAGCCGACGGAGTCTAAATGAAAGTTGTAGAGTATGGTCTGACCTTCGCGTGGATATAAAGAACGTCGAAAACGGAGCTCGTATGCGAAAGTTACGCAATTTAGAAGTTTGACAAGTCAATTACGCCCCGCGTAATTTGAGTACGCCCCGCGTACTCAGTCGGATGCAACTTGTCTGACCAATACTCGAGTGCCACCAGTCGACGCACGCAGTGACGTCAAAGTACGCCCCGCGTAACCCGAGTACGCCCCGCGTAATCCCAGACCCAGCAGCCTATAAATAGAACTCGAATTCAGCCATTTTCTCTTGTTCAAACTCTTCTTTCTCTCTAAGTTTTGCCTCGATTTGCGTGCCGTTTATACCCCAAAGCCCCGGTAATATTCCCGAGCCCCGAAGCAAGATCCGAAGCCCCGAGAATCCCGAAGAGCGTTATTCCCGAGCCGAAACGCTGCCCGCGAGGAGCCCGGTTTTGTGAAGATCTTCCAGATCTACGGAGAAACACCTCTTCTGCAAGACGTAGTGCTGCCCGATCATCTTCTGATCAAGTGAGTGTGTAGTTATTTTCATTCCAACGCAATATTATGAAGTATTTTCTATAAAATACGTGTTATGTGTATATATTTGGTTGTTATACGTGTGAGTGTATATTCACTCTCTTCTATCTTACAGATCTGATGTATTCTCTATGAAATACGTGTTATGTGTGTATGCCTCATCTGTTATGTGGAATATGTATTGCTTAAAGCATGTTATACAGGTTTTTAAACTATGTATAAAAATGTATATTTTTATCTACTAATATGTTGGGTAGAACATGGGTAGATAATTGGTGTGTAATAAACAGATGAGAGGCCTCGGTGTTATTGGTGTTATTCTAGTCATTCAGCAGAGTATGGATGACGACCACGGACTATTCTAGACTGTCCTGTGGAACACTAGCAGGCTCATTACCTGTAGGTGTTGTGAACGACGTGTTCACCGGTGTACTCTATCCCCCACATGGTTGCCTTTAGGACACTTAATGTTGAGGAAGCCCCTCTGCAGTAATGTCCGTCCCGATGAAAAATCCTGAAATAGGTTCCTTATAATAGATGTTATTTTTAGGAACGTAAGGTGAGGATAACGGGAATGGGTAATCGGGTTTATTGTTGATTGTTGAAATTAAATATAATTATTGTGGGTTGAAAACCCTATATGCTCACCAGGCTCCCAAGCCTGACCCACTCAGTTGATTTATTTTACAGGAAGTGGCGCAAGAGCTTAAGATGGGCGAACATCAAGTTGTTTTGTTTACAAGTCTGTATATGTATATATTTTTTGAATGACTTGTAATGCTATCGTTTATGATTTATGATCTGTATCGGAACATGACATCCCGTCTTTTGATTATGAAATGAAATCATATTTCTTTATGAAATGTTTTGATAAATATCTATTTTATCATGTTTTGTTTTTGGGAACAAATTCCGCATATATTTTAAAATTAAAAGGATTTACTCTGAAAATTATTTTAAAAAACATAAATGAAATCGGTCTTTTCTGGTCGAGATTTTGGGGATGTCACAGTTGGTATCAGAGCATCAGTTTAAGCGAACTAGGAATTTGTAGGATTTCTAGACTTAAACTTAGGATGCTAAGTGGAGATTGTGAGGTGTGTGTCTAATAAATTTTAGACACGAGCACTAGTTTATTTTAGGAAAGTTGCCTAAAATGCTTTTATGTGCTAAATGTTATATGTTGCCATATATGATATTATTTGTTCGGATCTACGGTTTGTTGCCAACCGGATCTGAAGGTTTATGTGTTTAGGATTCTAAGCGTATGTATACGATATTAGAACTAGCATGTAATCGTTTGGAGTAATAAGGTGAAATTATTCGGTGTATAGATCAAAATGGTGAGAACAAGAAGCGGAGTTGGAAATGCTAATGAAAACAGGAATCAACCACCTGTAATCGAGCAAGTACCTGTCATAGCTGCTGCACCTGAGCCGATAACAATGGCTGGTGTACAAATGATGATTCAAATGATGTTGGATCGTCAGATGGAAGAAACAAGACGCCTGCTTAGGCAGAATCGTGAAGAACCGGCAATTCAAGCGGAAGAGCCCGAGGAGAATGGAGGGCAGTCTGAAGGAGAAAACTTTAGTGGGATCATTGGTCAAGAAAACCCACCAATGGTTAGACGCGATAACCAGTATGGAGGAAATGATGGTCGTGGGTGCAAGTATAAGGATTTCATGGCATCCAAACCACCATGCCTATCCGGAAGCCCGACGCCGGTGCAAGTTATGGACTGGGTCTCCGAAATGGAGACTATGTTTGAAAGTTGCGAATGCAGCAACAGGCAGAAGACCGCTCTTGCGATCCCTCTGCTAAAATCTGGCGTGTTGAGTTGGTGGAAGCTGTTAGCTGACTCTATGCCCAAGGGAGAAGCAAGCAAAATGTCTTGGGAAGACTTTCTGGAACAATTAAAACTGCAATACTGCTCCGAGCAGGACCTTCTGGAAATCAGTAATGAGTTTCAGAATTTGAAGAAGGGGAAATTGAGCGTTACTGAATACGCTACAAGTTTCACGGAAAAGATGAAGTTTATCCCATATTTGGTGCCTACAGAACTCTCTAAGGTCAACAAGTTTGCCCTTGGACTACCAGCGGACTATGGTCCAATGGTTAAGCAAGCAACCACATTGAAAGCCGCCATCTGGGCTGCTAGAAATGTTGAGACCCAGATCAGGGAAAAAGGTCTAGAAAGGTCAGAGGTTGGTGAGAAAAGGAAAATCGATGGATTTTCAGGGTCCAGCAAGAAAAGTAAATTCTCGAAGTCTAGTTTGAGAGGAAGTGGAGGAAAGGTAGAGGCGAAATGGTGCGACAAGTGCAAGAAGAAGCATCATGGGAAGTGCGGCGGGGAAACCACATGCTACAAATGTGGAAAGCCAGGGCATTATACCAACGAATGCACCTTCACCAAGAATGTTTGTTATGGTTGCGGTGAGGAGGGGCACATCTTAAGGGATTGTCCGAAGAAGAAGGAGGCAGCAAGACCCAACATTCCGCCAAAGCCAAAGGGGAGAGCATTCCAGATGACACTGGAAGCTGCTAAAGATGAAGCTGATGTCGCTTCAGGTACCTTTCTCATTAACAAATTGCCTGCCCAAATTTTATTTGATTCTGGAGCCAACTACTCCTTTATATCGCATGAATTTGGTAGAAAACTAGCTTTGCCTATTGTGAGACTAGATAATGCTTTATTAGTCGAAGTTGCTAGTGGCAAGATTGTACCTGTTAGCCATCGTATGAAAAACATTTTAATTGATTTGAATGGGAATAAGTTCCACGAGGAATTATTACCTATAGAACTTAATGGTTTCGACATCGTTTTGGGAATGGATTGGCTTAGTGCCAATGATGTCGAAATTTTATGCAAGAAGAAAATAGTGAAAGTGAATTCGCCTGGAAAGGAATCGTTTATGGTGTATGGAGATAAACGCAGAGTAAATTCTGGAATCATTTCCCTAATGAAAGCCAGAAAGTGTTTGACCAAGGGATGTACATCATATTTAGCATTCGTGATCGATGCTAAGAAGGAAAATAAGGTGATGCAAAATATTCCCGTTGTGTGTGATTATCCGGAAGTATTTCCCGAAGATCTTCCTGGATTACCGCCCGATCGACAAGTAGAATTTCGTATTGACTTGTTGCCCGGAACAACGCCAATTGCAAAAGCACCTTATCGATTAGCACCGACGGAGATGAAGGAGCTAATGATGCAACTTCAGGAATTATTGGACAAAGGTTTCATTAGACCTAGTTCATCACCCTGGGGAGCTCCGGTGTTATTCGTAAAGAAGAAAGATGGAAGCATGAGGATGTGCATTGATTACCGAGAGCTGAATATGGCAACAATAAAGAATAGATATCCGTTGCCGAGGATTGATGACCTATTCGATCAGCTACAAGGTTCAAGTTATTTCTCAAAGATCGACTTGAGGTCAGGATATCATCAGCTAAAAGTAAGAGAGTAAGATATAGAGAAGACTGCATTCAGAACCCAATATGGACACTATGAGTTTTTGGTTATGTCGTTTGGACTAACCAATGCTCCAGCAGCATTCATGGATTTAATGAACAGGGTTTGTAATCCGTTCCTTGATAAATCTGTGATAGTGTTCATTGATGACATTCTGATTTATTCAAAAAGCCAAGAGGAGCATGGCAGACACTTACGAGAAGTTTTGGAAGTCTTAAAGAAGGAGAAGCTGTATGCGAAGTTCTCCAAATGTGATTTTTGGATTCGAGAAGTCCAATTCTTGGGTCACGTGGTCAACCAAGAAGGTATAATGGTTGATCCAACAAAGATTGAAGCTGTAATGAAGTGGGAACAACCAAAAAGTCCCACGGAGATTCGAAGCTTTTTAGGATTAGCCGGATATTACCGAAGGTTTATCCAAGGCTTTTCTTCGATCGCTAGTCCATTAACAGCTTTGACCCACAAAGGAGCTTCTTATGCTTGGAGTGATAAGCATAAAGAAGCATTCGAGAAGCTAAAGAAGAAACTATGCGAGGCACCGATACTTTCTCTACCCAATGGAGTTGAAGACTTCGCTGTTTATAGCGATGCGTCTGGTGTTGGATTGGGTTGTGTTTTGACCCAAAGAGATAAGGTGATCGTGTATGCATCTCGACAGCTGAAAGAGCATGAAAAGAACTACCCGACTCATGATTTGGAGTTGGCAGCGGTAGTTTTCGCTTTGAAAATATGGAGGCATTACCTCTATGGCACGAAGTGCAAACTTTTCACTGATCATAAGAGTCTCCAATATCTCTTTAGTCAGAAAGAATTGAATATGAGGCAACGACGCTGGCTGGAACTACTTAAAGACTACGACTGTGAGATACTTTACCACCCCGGTAAAGCCAATGTTGTCGCTGATGCTCTCAGTCGGAAAGTCAATCTTGAAAAGCGAAGGCCAAGAGCATTGAGAATTGAAGTTGTCTCAACCATTTTAGAAAGTATAAAGAAAGCTCAAGAGGAAGCTTCGGAGAAGAATGACCGGAAGGAAGAACGTTTGGGCAAAACGTTGGTGTTCGGTGTAAACAGTCACGGACTGAAGGTGTTCCAAGATCAGATTTGGATACCTAAGACAGGAGGAGTCAGAGATCTTCTGATGGAAGAAGCTCACAAGACCATGTACTCAATTCATCCCGGTAGCACTAAAATGTATAGGGACCTGAAACCCTATTATTGGTGGCCGACGATGAAGCTCGACATTGCGAAGTATATGGCCGAGTGTGTGACTTGTGCAAGAGTCAAGGCACAACATCAGAAACCGTACGGGAGTTTAGAACCATTGCCTGTGCCTATGGGTAAGTGGGAAGACATTACTATGGATTTTATCACTAAACTGCCCAGAACAAAGAATGATCACGACATGATTTGGGTGGTCGTCGATCGATTCACTAAGAGTGCGCATTTCATAGCAGCCAATGAGAAATGGTCTATAGAAAAGCTTGCGAATTCTTATGTGAAGGAAATTGTGAGACTTCACGGTGTTCCGCTAACAATTGTGTCGGATCGTGATAGTTGTTTCACCTCAAGATTTTGGAAAAGTCTACAAGAGGAATTGGGTACCAAGTTGTGTTTAAGTACAGCTTACCATCCGCAGACTGATGGTCAGAGTGAACGGACGATACAAACACTTGAAGATATGCTGAGAGCGTGTACCTTGGAATTCCTAGGTAATTGGGATGAACATTTACCTTTGGTAGAATTTTCCTATAATAATAGTTTTCACTCGAGCATAAAGATGGCACCTTATCAAGCTTTGTATGGACAGAAGTGTCGTACGCCGTCTTGTTGGCTTGAGGCTGGGGAAAAGCAGTTTATGGGGCCGGAGATAGTCCATCAAACTGCTGAAAAGTTGAAAATAATTAGGGAGAGAATGTTAGCAGCTCAGGATCGTCAAAAGAGTTATGCTGACAAAAAGCGAAGACCGATGACTTTTGAAGTTGGAGATTCGGTTTTGCTTAAAGTCTCGCCGTGGAAAGGACTTATAAGATTTGGAAAAAGGGGAAAATTAAGTCCAAGGTTTATTGGACCGTTTAAAGTTCTTCAGAGGATTGGGAACCAAGCTTACAAGCTCGAACTACCAGAAGAACTGAATGGAATTCATAACACTTTCCATGTGTGTTATTTGAGGAAGTTCACGGGAGAATTTCCCGATATAATTCCACTTTCAGAGTTGAGGATCGATGAGAACAAAAGGTTGATTGAGGAACCGGAGGCAATTGTTGACCGAAAGACTAAGAAATTGCGACGTAAGATGGTGGAGTTAGTGCTTGTCCGATGGAAACACACGAATGGGCCAAATCTCACCTGGGAGACGGAGAGTGACATGATGAATCGCTATCCGCATTTGTTTGCTGGTGTGTGATTCCGGGGACGAAATCATTCTAAGGTGGAGAGAATTGTAACGCCCGTGTTTCTAGGCTTGCCATTTTTAGCAATGTAATAGTCTAGGTTAACCTTGTAACTCAACTTGAAATAATAAGAATGTATTATTTGTGAATTATTTGAATTATGTGATTTATGTGTGTATTTTCTTAATTTTATAATTTAATGAATTAAGAATAAAATAAGCGTCAAAATTTAAGTGTGAGATAAGCCCGACATCTTTGCATAAAGTTGTAGTGGTCGAAACAAGGATTCTGGAGATATAAGGAATGCCAAAATTCGAGTTATAACGAAGAAGTTATGACCTGTCGAAGTTTCGCGACAGAACCGGCACGACGCCGAGTGATGTAAAATATGAATTTAAGATAGAGCGATATTTAGCCTTAGTGAACCAAACGAAAGTCGTAGATTTCTTTAAACCGAGAGCGTGCATAAAAGGAACGCCCAAATCTGACTTCGTATGAGGAAGTTATGATTTTATGAAGTTTCGACTTAGCAGTATACAACCCGAATACTCGATTTGAGATCGAGCGGTTTTTAGCCGAAACAATCTAAATGAGAATCGAAGATCTTGTTGTTAGTAGCGAAACGATGACAAGTTAGGCGAGGACGGACGTCAGACGAAGAAGTTATGAATTTATAACGAAGTTTTTCTGTCCCGGCCTTCTAAAAATAAATAATAAAAATAAAAGTCAAAATTAGCCGATGGAGTCTAAATGAAAGTTGTAGAGTATGGTCTGACCTTCGCGTGGATATAAAGAACGTCGAAAACGGAGCTCGTATGCGAAAGTTACGCAATTTAGAAGTTTGACAAGTCAATTACGCCCCGCGTAATTTGAGTACGCCCCGCGTACTCAGTCGGATGCAACTTGTCTGACCAATACTCGAGTGCCACCAGTCGATGCACGCAGTGACGTCAAAGTACGCCCCGCGTAATTTGAGTACGCCCCGCGTAATCCCAGACCCAGCAGCCTATAAATAGAACTCGAATTCAGCCATTTTCTCTTGTTCAAACTCTTCTTTCTCTCTAAGTTTTGCCTCGATTTGCGTGCCGTTTATACCCCAAAGCCCCGGTAATATTCCCGAGCCCCGAAGCAAGATCCGAAGCCCCGAGAATCCCGAAGAGCGTTATTCCCGAGCCGAAACGCTGCCCGCGAGGAGCCCGGTTTTGTGAAGATCTTCCAGATCTACGGAGAAACACCTCTTCTGCAAGACGTAGTGCTGCCCGATCATCTTCTGATCAAGTGAGTGTGTAGTTATTTTCATTCCAACGCAATATTATGAAGTATTTTCTATAAAATACGTGTTATGTGTATATATTTGGTTGTTATACGTGTGAGTGTATATTCACTCTCTTCTATCTTACAGATCTGATGTATTCTCTATGAAATACGTGTTATGTGTGTATGCCTCATCTGTTATGTGGAATATGTATTGCTTAAAGCATGTTATACAGGTTTTTAAACTATGTATAAAAATGTATATTTTTATCTACTAATATGTTGGGTAGAACATGGGTAGATAATTGGTGTGTAATAAACAGATGAGAGGCCTCGGTGTTATTGGTGTTATTCTAGTCATTCAGCAGAGTATGGATGACGACCACGGACTATTCTAGACTGTCCTGTGGAACACTAGCAGGCTCATTACCTGTAGGTGTTGTGAACGACGTGTTCACCGGTGTACTCTATCCCCCACATGGTTGCCTTTAGGACACTTAATGTTGAGGAAGCCCCTCTGCAGTAATGTCCGTCCCGATGAAAAATCCTGAAATAGGTTCCTTATAATAGATGTTATTTTTAGGAACGTAAGGTGAGGATAACGGGAATGGGTAATCGGGTTTATTGTTGATTGTTGAAATTAAATATAATTATTGTGGGTTGAAAACCCTATATGCTCACCAGGCTCCCAAGCCTGACCCACTCAGTTGATTTATTTTACAGGAAGTGGCGCAAGAGCTTAAGATGGGCGAACATCAAGTTGTTTTGTTTACAAGTCTGTATATGTATATATTTGTTGAATGACTTGTAATGCTATCGTTTATGCTTTATGATCTGTATCGGAACATGACATCCCGTCTTTTGATTATGAAATGAAATCATATTTCTTTATGAAATGTTTTGATAAATATCTATTTTATCATGTTTTGTTTTTGGGAACAAATTCCGCATCTCTTTTAAAATTAAAAGGATTTACTCTGAAAATTATTTTAAAAAGCATAAATGAAATCGGTCTTTTCTGGCCGAGATTTTGGGGATGTCACACATTGTAAGGATATTTTAAAATAAATAAAATCAGAAATTTTCCTTTTATTTTAAAAACTTTGCGGAAGAACTTATCCTTACAATCCATATGAAAAACTTGTTGTTATCTATTCCTAAGCAATATCTCATAACTCCTAAGAAGTAGCTCAAGAATCCAATCTTCAAACTATGCGATAGAAATTCATCTACGCGATCAGATTCAACATATTCTTTCTTTAAGTTTCTTTACTTTTCTTTGATTCTTAAAACACCAACATGTGACCTAGTCACATCATGTATCAAGAATCTCAGAATAGAAACTTAGCAGAGTTAGATAGTGGATTTTACCTGAAGTAGAGTCAAACTTATTGACTTTAATATCCTTAGATAAATTTGGCAGCTTCGCAACTAATGCCCATTCCTTTGGTAATGGACCCTTGATAATGGAACTATCTCAGACTTAGCCTCTCTTTACCATTTGGTCAACTGAGTTGACTATGGTTGATCCGTTTCCATTAGGAAGAGAAAGCTTTACTGGATATCCAATGTCATCATTGTCAATGTCCATAAAGTTTTGGAAGTCGATCTTCTAATCAAATTTGCTTTACTAGCCTTCCAAATCATTACTGATTCAGCAGTACCAAACAAATAGATAAGATTATTAAGGGTTGTGTCATAGTTTGTTTCATAAGAGTCCCAAAGGAACTCACTATGTGACTTAGAAAGTGATTGAACATCCAACTTTCTCAAGTCTTTGACACCCAACTCTCCCGGCTTGTCAATATGTGACTTCATCTCCAAGATGTGATCACACCTAGACCTTGCCTTGCCAATAGGGCTTGAGTGACCTTGAACTTGTGGGTTAGGGAGAATAATTAGAGGAGGTGGAGGAAGTGAAGTTCCAAGAGATTTGGGAAGATCATTGATGTCTGAACTAGACATTTTTTGGGAGATATTCAAGTTTAGTTGATTTAAAGTCCTTAATATAACACCCAATATGAAATATTAAGGCTAAGACCCGACAACCTATTTATAACTGGAAGAGGGATGCTGTAGTCCAAGTTAAAATTGTTGAAGGTAGGTAAATGATGATTTACCAATTTCCACCATGAAAAACGAAATATAATTTAGTTTTAATTGGATTTGAAACTCCTAGATCTTTTGAGATTCATTGAACTTTTCAATGATATGTTTCAATCTCGAGTGTGCCCTTCAGGTTTTGTGATTGGGATGCCGAGGATCACAAAACAAGGTGTGAAGTAACCATGTAAATTACTTGGTACTCTTAAATGTTTATCACCCAACCGATGTGCCAGTAAATCACACACGCTCCACCGGCCTATGATTAAACTTTAAGAAACCATTTGCCTACCTTGTTAAATCAAGCTAGTGTGCCGGTAAACCACACACGCTCCACCAAGCGACTTAAGCAAAGTGCCAAGTATAATTTCATGGGTTAGCACCTTATTCAAATTTTCCTAAGTAACCAAGATTGGGAATTTATAAAAGGTTTAGTTACTCAGTATTTATCATTAATACTTTTAATGAAAGGAGAACTTATAGTCTTTGTCCTACCCGTTCGGCTAACGACCCTCCACCAGTCAAGGAAGCGGTGGGTGAGAGTGGACACCCATTAAACTACCATTTTATAGGCGGTAACCTTATACCCCCCTTATAGACCGACTTTGTGAATGAGGCCTACTAACGGTAAGACTGACTTTACTCTTATATATATATATATATATATATATATATATATATATATATATATATATATATATATATATATATTATTAACTTATAATATTATGAAGTATAAGGGTTGAATTTTAATTTTTAAAATTCTAAGGGCTAGTTTGTATATATGGATGTGTTTATGTAAGCATGTTTTCTAAATAATTAGGGTTAATGACTTAGGAGGGTCATTAGGTTTCAAGTTTGTTCGTATTAGGTCTCTAAAGTTTTTTTTGTGCGTATTAGACCAATATGGTTGTTATTACCGTTTAGAAATAGTCATTTTTACCGATTTAACCGGTAAAAATGGCTATTTCTTAACGGTAATAGCAACCATATTGGTTTAATACGCACAAAAAAAAACCTTATTGATCTAATACGAACAAACTGCAAACCTTATTATCCTCAAACTACAAACCTTATTACCCTCCTAGATCATTATCCCCGTAAATTACCATAAACTCCCAAACTACAAGCAGCATTTTGTTCCCTTTACTCTTTGAAAAGGTAAACTATTCTTTGTTGCCTTTTGTACAAAACGCGAAACGCACAAATTCTTCAACCTCATATCACTCCTCTTCTTCCCAAATCGAAAGACCCTTTACTTTCTCAAAACCCTAGATACAACAAAAATGGGGAGCCGACAGGCCGAGAAGCTTATGAACCAGATCATGGAGCTCAAATTCACGGCCAAGAGCCTCCAACGTCAAGCAAGAAAATGCGAAAAAGATGAGAAATCCGAAAAACTCAAAGTCAAAAAGGCAATAGAAAAAGGTAACATGGACGGAGCTCGGATTTACGCCGAAAATGCCATCCGTAAACGCAACGAGCAGATGAATTACCTTCGTTTATCCTCCCGCTTGGATGCTGTCGTTGCCAGGCTTGATACTCAGGCGAAAATGACCACGATCAGTAAATCCATGTCGGGGATCGTCAAGTCCTTGGAGTCAACTCTAGCTACAGGGAACTTACAGAAGATGTCGGAAACGATGGATCAGTTCGAGAAACAGTTTGTGAATATGGAGGTGCAGGCTGAGTTTATGGAGAGTTCGATGGCTGGAAGTACTTCGCTTTCGACTCCGGAAGGGGAGGTTAATAGTTTGATGCACCAAGTGGCTGATGATTATGGGCTTGAGGTGTCGGTTGGATTGCCTCAGGCGGCTGGGCATGCTGTGCCGGTGAAGAATACAGAAAAGGTCGACGAGGATGATCTATCCCGGCGTCTTGCGGAGCTCAAAGCTCGTGGGTAATTATCTATCTTTCCGCCATACATTCCGATGGATCTTCTGCTAGGTAATCATCCGGAATCATGATGTTATGTAAATTTGAGTATATCACTTAATTTCTTCAATATTATAAGTGTATGTCCTTTACAGTTTAGAACTTTTAAATCCTTATGATCTTGCTGTCCATGTTCTTGAATTGGTACATCTGAAGTTGATGTATTTGAGTTTGACACTGAATTTGAATTTGTAACTCATATTATGGCTAGTTATCTTTCATGGTTGCCCATTGTCGAATTATGTAACATTTTGTCATTTCATCTCTGTTTTCTGGCCTTCCGTAGTTCCATTAAGTTGTTTTATTGCTCAAAATTTTTCCAGTTACTATTCATGTCCCATGATACTGGATAGTGGATAAGTATACTTATCTTCATGGATGGATTCATATACACGAGGATTAGTTAGATATAATCATGTCTCACTTATTACAAAAAACGACAAATTTTCTTCCACTGTATTGGAGTGCTGTGATTCTTCATTCAACCATCTTCTGTGAGAAGAGTCTTCTGAGAATTGCAACACTTGTTATAATCAAGTAACTCAATTGATGATTTAGTCTAACTGCACGAATAGGGTAAAAATGCATTGATAAACCGGTTACCCAGGGGTGTGTAATCGAGCCGAATAGTTCAAGCTCGAAACTCAGCTCGACTAAAAACTTGGCTCGTGTTCGACTCAAGCCTTCATTTTCAAGCTCGAGTTCAAGCTTGATGAAGTAATCTTGACTTTTGCGCTCGACTCGATTCGATTAGCAATTAAAATAAAGATTAAAAGTCTAAATATAAATATTCTCGATTAAGCTCGCTAGTTTCCCTAGCCGAGTATTCCAATACCCAAGCTTGACTCGATAATGTACTTAGGTAGTTTGTCTCGAACTGAATCGATTTCAAGTCGGTCTCGAATATCTCACGAATAGTTTCGATTCAGTTAGAACCCTGCCCCTATCGGTTACGAAAGTACACACTATTATGTGATTCAATAGATAAAGTTGGTATCTACTCATTTAACTGGAATATGTAAGGCAATAGTACACAGTTATGCTTATATATGAAAGTGAAATATGACCCTATTCTAGTATATATCACATTTAAGGTTATTAATTTAGCAGAACTATTTATTAATCAAACAATAATTAATAAATGATTTCTTTTTTGTTTTTACTACATGTTGCCTACTACAAACACATCAAACACTACCATTTTGTCATTTCAGTCAATCCTTAAATATGTATCGTAATTCAAGTAATTTAAATGAGATGATGAATGTTAGTTAATCACATATTCAATAATTTTCTATTTGGAATTGTATGAAATATTATTTGATGTTGACAAACCTAAATACCCTAAACGTTAAACAATAATAGACTATGGCAAACCCAAATACCCAATGGAGTTAGCGAATTCATCCTTGATGATACGTAAGGTCTAGAACCAAGATTGTTGAAACAAAAACCAATGATACGACTTTTTCAGATCCCTTCATGGCAAGTGGTGACTCTTTTAAATCCCTTACCCTTCGACTTTAAGTACCTTATATTAATAAAACAAAAGATAAACCGACTAAAAGTCCTAAACAAAACCGCTGCTTTGATGCGTATATTTTTTCAAGAAATCTGAAAAAAAAAAAAAACACATCAATGTACTTGTTTTGAGTTCAACATCATAAAGCTTAAACATATAGACAAACATATATAACATATTTTATTGTGTAAAATTAAATGTGAAAAATATCATAAAATTAACACGGTGGCCGGAACTCGGAATCCGATGTATATGTTTGGAATACGTTTTCCAGAGTTCGATGAACATGCTTGAAATACGTCTTCCGGAGTCCGATATTCTTGTTTTCATTATAAATTAAGCTAATGATATTGAAAAGAAACTTACAAAAACGTAATTAAATCTCGATAAATTAAACGTCATAAAAGCCAGGGTGTAATTTGTCTAGAAATATTTCGCTGAAGATATAATTTTTGTTCTCTAAAGATTTTTTAGTGAAAGACAGAAAGAAGATAATATAACATCTAATTATATATTTGTTTTCTTTAACTTAGTTGTGTTGTGCCCCTAGAAGGTTCTTTTAACTTATTTGTCTAGTGGCCAACTAGCACACGTATTTCCTCAAATGTCACTAACATGGTGCCACGTGTTTGACCATCTTACGATTAAATGTTGAAAAACGAACTAAGAAGAACCATTTATCTACTTAGGCAAATTAGCCCGTTACTCAATGTTCTACTGGTGTATAATAGCTGTATCAACTACCACTATATATACAATCGCCTCAAGTTTCATTACTTAATCCATATCACACCAAAAAGATAATCATGGATTTACTTCTATCATTCATAACCTTTACAGCAAGTATATCTTGTTTCCTGTTTTTTGGTCATCTGGCATGGATAAGAAGTGGAGCTAAGACGAGCAGCAAAGGATTAGGAAAGACAGTACCTGAAGCACCAGGCTCATGGCCGATAATTGGTCACCTGCATCTTTTATCTGGTTCTCAAGTTCCTCACAAACTCTTGGGCTCTATGGCCCACAAGTTTGGACCAATATTCACCATCAAACTTGGGGTTAATCGAGTCCTAGTTGTGAGCAATGCAGAAATGGCTAAAGAGTGCTTAACCACCAACGATAGAGTCTTTGCAACCAGACCAAAATCCATGGCAACTGAGCTGATGGGCTACAATTATGCTAATTTCTCCCTTTCACCACATGTATCATACTGGCGTGAGATACGGAAGATAGTTGTTCTTGAACTTGCCTCTCATCATCGCCTTCAAATGCTATCACAAATCCGAGCCTCTGAATTGAAGTCATCCATTGTAGACTTGTATAAAGATTGGAAGACAAATAAAGGGTCTTCTGAAACGATAAAGGTTGATATGAAACAGTGGTTCGGGAACTTGATTCTAAACATGACTGTGAGGGTGATCTTTGGGAACCGATTTTCACATGGCGAACAAAAGGAAGATGATCAATTTAAGATTTCTATTAGGCGGTTGTCAGAACTATTGGGTGCGTTTGTCCCTTCTGATGCGATTCCATGGTTGAGGTGGATGGATATAGGAGGGTATGAGAAGAAGATGAAGAAGACAGCTAAAGAATTGGATGTTGTAATTGAAGGATGGTTAGAAGAGCATAGAAAGAAGATGAACTCAACACAACATGTAGATGAGAGGGAAGAAGAAGAAGCCTTCATGTCCGCTTTGTTGTCTCGTGTTAAAGAAGTTAAAAAGGATAATCTTTCTGGCTTCAGCACTGATGTGATTGTGAAAGCTACATGTTTGGTACTATTTTTTGGTAATCCTTAAGTTACATATATATCAAAAGACACAGTTGTGAGTTTTTGTTGCTTTTCTCAGGCACTTTTAGCTGCAGCAACCGATACCACAACAATTACTCTAACATGGGGTTTAGCTTTACTAGTCAACAACCCTGTTGTGTTAAAGAAAGCCCAAGAAGAGATCGAGAAGCATGTAGGACAAGATAGAATGGTTGAAGAGTCGGATTTGAAGAACTTGGTCTATCTTCAAGCCATTATCAATGAAACAATGCGACTTTACCCAGCTGCGCCACTTTCTGTTCCTCATGAGTCTACACAAGACTGCATCGTAGGTGGTTACACTGTTCCTAAAGGGACTCGACTTTTGGTAAATATTTGGAAGATTCAACACGATCCTGAAATATGGGAAGATCCATTTGAATTCATACCCGAGAGATTCTTGACAAGCAAAAAGGATATCGATATCAAGGGTCAACATTTTGAGTTGATTCCATTTGGTAGTGGTAGAAGAATGTGCTTGGGAATCTCGTTCGCTGTAAATGCTTTGCAGTTGATATTGGCCAATATCATACATGGATTTGAGTTAAAAAATCCATCATCTGAAGCGGTCGACATGACTGAAAGCCCTGGATTGACAAATCTCAAAGCCACTCCACTTGAGCTTTTAATTGCCCCACGGATATTGCCGGATTTTAACTTAGTGCCGCCTTAGGGCTCCACCACTCCACTGAGCTCTTTGTTGTACAGTGATTTGAGTTGGATGCCTGTCATGTAGCGTTTATCCCTATTGTTTTTATACAACCAACCATATTATAATTGAGGTATGTACAATAATTAAAAAGAATTGCATTTAGCATCAATAGATAAGGTGGTTGTTCATGGTTCTTGAAATAAGAAAAAAAGGCTTCTACTAACACTGAAAATCATACATTTGTAGATTATTTGAAATTAAACTTACTTGAGAACGTTCAAAGAACAAAAATTTGAGCAAATCGCTCAAATACCTCAAACTACTTTACCTGAAACAACGAAAAAAAATGGTCAAGGGCATTCAAAGAGAGTGCTATTTTTTGATTTGGTTGCCACATGAAAACTTGAAAGATGTAAAAGAAAAATACCAAAGGGCCGGGTAGACGTTATCGGCGAGTTCCCAAGGGAATCCAATGTATGAATCTTGAAACAAACGAATCTTTGATAAATATGGATTGCCAGGTTGTTGGATATGTAGAGAATTTACCCAAAGCTTTTCTCATGTACTTGTTTTGAAGCTGTCAAAATTAAAAACAAAAAAAAAATTGAACTTATTTTCTTTTGTGGGGAAAAAATTAAATTTCGATATGTCAACGTATCATGTTAGCATGCCAGATTATCAAAACTGACACAACATCAAACCACGTCAGCAGGTAATCGGATTGATCGGTCAAGTGGTCAGAATTGTAAAAAATTAAAAAATACAGTGTCTCATTTGAGACAAAAAAACATAATATCAAATTAGAAATTTTGTGTAAATTTAATGTCTTTTGTGCTATTTTCATTATAGGATGCCCAACCGTCCACTAAAATAGTGGAATGCCGGCAATTTTTTTCCAATCGTACACGATATTGAGCGGTATTATAGTGTGAAAAAATTTGGCCGCCGGATATAGGGCTATCCTTGTGCAACACCAAACTTGCTTTTTCCCAATATTAAATTCAATAGAATTGGTTTAAATAAATTAAATTGAATTATAAAATAATAAGCGAAATATTTTTATAATATAACATTATTTAAATAAGTTTTTAGTATAAAAATTTAGTGTGTTTTTGGAGTGAAAATATTTTTGTGTTAAAAAGTCATATTTTTGTGTTTTTTTAGTGGTTATGGTTAGAATTGGCCTAAGCCAATTTTTCCTATATAATCATATATAGTCTACAAAACCCTATCAGTAAAAAATTGAAATCTCTATCGCTATTATAAACAAGTAGGCTTTGCGATATTAAAATTTTATAAAACATACATGATACATGATCATAATGATTGTTTTACATGCCATATCCATCCTGTTTATTATGTTGATAGTTAAATAATAACAAGGCTAAAGGCCAACCAAATCACGATAAGCTTACAACATGCAAACTAAGTTACTAAGGGCAGCCAATCAATCAGGGTTGGAGGACTAAGGTGACACTCGGTAAAAATCTGTCAAAAAGCGCGGCGCAACAAAGAGCTCAAGCGGAGTGGCTTTGTGATTTGTCAATCCAAAGCTTTCAGTCATGTCGATCTTCTCAGACAATGGATTGTGGAAATCATATGCATGTATTACGTTGGCTAATATCATCTGCATAGCTTTTAGAGCAAAAGAGATTCCCAAGCATATTCTTCTACCACTTCCAAATGGAATCAACTCAAAATGTTGACCCTTCACATCAATTTCCTTTTTGCTTGTCAAGAATCTCTCGGGTTGGAATTCAAATGGATCTTCCCATATTTCAGGATCATGTTGAATCCTCCAAATATTTACCAAAAGGCGAGTCCCTTTAGGAACAGTGTAACCACCTACGATGCAGTCTTCTGTAGATTCATGAGGAACAGAAAGTGGCGCAGCTGGGTAAAGTCGCATTGTTTCATTGATAATGGCTTGAAGATAGACCAAGTTCTTCAAGTCTGACTCTTCAACCATTCTATCTCGTCCTACATGCTTCTCGATCTCTTCTTGGGCTTTCTTTAACACAACAGGGTTGCTGACCAGTAAAGCTAAAGCCCATGTTAAAGTCACTGTTGTAGTATCAGTGGCAGCAACAAAAATTGCCTTAAAAAATCACAAATTAAGTTAATTCTCAACTGTTTATGAATGACGCCCAACAACAGGGACTAAGAACATAAGGGATTAATTACAAAGTAATACCAAGCATGTAGCTTTCACAATCGCATCAGTGCTGAAGCCATAAAGATTCTCTTTGAATTCTTCTTTAATTCGGGACAACAATGCCGCCATTAGAACTTGGTGTTCCCCTTCATCTTCCTGTTGCGTACAACTCATCTTCTTTCTGTGCTCTTCTAACCACCCATCAATTACAACGTCAAAAGCTTTTGCTGTCTGCTTCATCCGCTTCTCATAGCCTCCTAAATCTAGCCATCTCAAGGCTGGAATGGCATCAGATGGCACGAATGCACCGAATAGTTGTAAAATGCTTCTGATAGTGTTCTTAAGCTCATCTTCTTTTTGTTCACCAAGTGACAAGCAATTCCCAAATGCCACCCTCAAAGTCATGTTTAGACTTAAGTTCCCAAACCAATGCTTCATGTCAACCTTTACCGTTTCAGAAGACCCTTTATTATTTCTCATCCAATTTTTGTATATGTCTATTATGGATGCCTTCACTTCAGAGGTTCGGATATGTTGTAGCATTTGAACGCGATGTTGAGACCCCAGTTCAAGAACAATTATCTTCCGCATCTCACGCCAGTATGATACATGTGGTGAAAGTGCGAAATTAGCATAGTTGTGGCCCATCAGCTCACTTGCCATGGATTTTGGTCGGCTTGCAAAGACTCTGTCGTTTGTTGCTAAGCACTCTTTAGCCATTTCTGCATTGCTCACAACTAGGACTCGATTAACCCCAAGTTTGATGGTGAATATTGGTCCAAACTTATCTGCCATAGAGCCCAACAGTTTGTGAGGAACTTGAGAACCAGATAAAAGATACAGGTGACCAATTATTGGCAATGAGCCTGATGCTTCTGGTACTGTCTTTCCTGTTGCATTTCTGCTTCTGTGAACTCCAGTTCGAATCCATGCAAGACGAGCAAAGAGCAGAAAAGAAAACATACTAGCTATTAAGGTTATGGATAGTTGAAGTAAATCCATGATAATCTTTGTGGTGCGAATTGCGATGGATTGTTTACGGAATCTAAAGATCTAGTATAGAGGGGATTGTAGGGTTTCATATTTATCATAGACGTACACCACAAAATTATTAAGTGCTGTTGATAAACTGACTAATCAAGTTATTGGTTCTTTTCCTTAATTTTTCAAGATTTTATGATGGCCAAACACGTGTGGATATGTTGTCCCACTAAACAATAAGTCAAAAGAATTTTGTTCGACTACAAATATTATTTTGAACCATACTTTTTTAACTTTTTGCAAAAATTTATAGAAACCACATGTTGCACTTCGAGGATAGTGTTTAAATGTATGGATAATGGGTAACAAACTTCATTTTGATTAATTCAAATTTTTTTGTCACTAAACTATTGAAATTGTTCATATTTTATCCTTATAATCGGTAACCGGTCATAACGGTAAAATGTGAACAGTTTCAATAGTTCAGTGATAAATAGATAATGAAAAAAAGTTTAGTGATTAAATGTGAACAAAATCGAAAGTTTTTTCCTTCTAAAAAAAATTCAATGACTAAATGTGAACAAACTTACTCTTGTATTATATTTTAACAAATTATTTATTTTTGTTAAATTCTAACAACATTTGTTGACGAAGAAATCTATGAAATAAAAAAAAACCCCAAAAAATATATTAAAAAAAACGAAAAACCGAAACTGAAATAAAAACCAATGGTTTGGTATTTTTCAAAATAAAAAAATCAAAATTTTCATTCTGATTTTGGTTTAACAAAAAAGTGAACCATTCTCACCCATAACTATTAAGAAATTGTGTTTCATGGTCAGAAATTACGTTGTATTCTGAAAAAAAAAACCTTGTTTTTTCTAAAATAGCTATTTAAATATGAATTTGTTTTTTCTAAAACCTTTTAAAATTATGAGCGATTTTTTTGAAAAAAAAATAACGTTGTTTTAATTGTTGAATTTATAGCTATTTTTTTCTAAAAAAATATTTTTGTAAAGGTAATATGGATGAGGTGGTTTGGACGCAACATTTTATAAAACATATTAACGGTTTTACTTAACTCTATATGTGTAGTTAAATAATCATAAATTTCAATAATTATTCAAACTTTTTAAGAAAATACAATCTCAAATATAAATCAATTGTCTGGAATAATTAAAAATATCTAAATATAAATAACTTGACTTTTATTTTCGATATCATTTTTAATAGTAAATATACTAATATGATGTATGTCAATACATGGAGTATAACAATACATATAATGTATCAATGTACGTATGTATGTTTTTATAAATAATGTATATTGTTTAATGTATGTCAATTTATATGTTACATAATTTTATAACACAAAATTCATACATATAATGTTAGGATAATTTTTATACATATAATATTGCATAGTTTTGTAATATAAAACTTATACATATAATGTTGGTTTCGTTTTTCGTTTTTTATACCTTTTTCGGGGTTTTTTTTCATAGATTTATTCATCAACAATAGCAATAATACATAATTTGCTAAACCATAATACAATAAAAAACTTTCTTCACATTTAGTTATTGAATTTTTTTTAGGGGGAAATGAACTTTCAACTTTGTTCACATTTAGTTTAGTCTCTAATTTTTTTTTTCATTATCTATTTGTCACTGTATTATTGAAATTGTTCATATTTTACCCTTATAACCGGGTGTTACCGGCCATAAGGGTAAAATGTGAACAGTTTCAATTGTTCAGTGGCAAATAGAAAATAAAAAAAAGTTTAGTGACTAAATGTGAACAAAACCGAAAGTTTGTTACCCTTTCAAGTCATTATCCCTTAAATGTATGTAACAACTACAATTAAAATCAATGGTAATGCAAGAAAATCATATAGTATTTTTTTTTTCACATTTTTTAAATAAGCTATCGGAGGAAATTTGTTGACATTAGAGATGTGGATCACTTGCTAATTAATGCTTTTGTTTTTCCAGTTTTTGAGGTAATCTTTTGCTGAACCTGACAATCTAACATGTTACTATTTTTATTGTTGTTTAGTTCGTCGTTCAATCAACCTTCCCATTCGGTTGCTCTAGTAGGCAACCACCATAACCAGAAACCCATGAAACACCTATGATGAACCTTACTCTCTTACTACCTTTTTGCACCACCATCGTCTTGTTGTATTTCCGACTTGGTACACAAACAATTTGGTAACTTGTATTGCATGCTTACTTCGAATTGTTAGTGAAATTCAAGTCAATTGAGAAATAATATTGTGAATTATATGTGGATTAGTCGCAAACAATAAGTTCAATTATTTTCATCTAAAACATAATTTAATCATTTGCGATTAGATCTGATTGTAAAAATGTATTAGAAGACTATATTGTTGTCGGACAAATTAAAAATGTGAGACAAAAATCAAAACCAACCTTTATTTTTGCTTATCTCTAGTCTCTAGTATAATAGTTGAAATTGCACATAATGACTCCTATCATTAAAGGTTTCTACGTCGCTCTAGAGATGTATGTTTCAGAGTAAAATCTTAGGATATAATGCATATTATCGCTCTTTCCAACATCTATGGAAGAACTGATAAACACAAAACAAATACTTAGAAATGTGGAATTGCTAAAATCATTGAGAGAAGAGAGTAGATCTATATATTGGGGGTGAGGTGTATAACTCTTACGAGAGTTGTATTTAAAGTCGTAGAATCCCTAAGAAACTCCAAAAAAATCCAAAATTTTGACGACAACGGACCTTTCATGTCTCGCCACGTGGAACACAAAGTATATCCATATATGTGGTAGCTTGTTCTTGAAGAAAAGCGTTTCTGGAGGCTTCTAGAAGTTTCCACAAAGTCAACACTAATCAACATGCTGACCGGGTCACTCCAACCCAATATGATCTGATATGTTTTTTGTGCCTAGATAGCACCATTTCGCGAACCTCACATCCTCGACATGTGTGTCATATTTTCACATCTCTTATCCTTCACTAATGACTAAGAAGACTTACTAATAATAATATTCTCATGAAGACACTTTATGTTCTTCCCCAATAATAAGGTTCAGTGGGAAACTTGCTTACTTGCAAATAACCCATTAATTTCCAAAAATCCCTTTCGGATCGGAAAGTTTTTTTTTTTTTTTTTTTTTTTTTTTTTTTTTTTTTTTTTTCCATTCAGACATATGATCTCAAATGGGTGTCACTGAAATCAAACACATGTTTAATAATAATAAACAAGAAGAGAATGATTCAATGGTATTATGGATTTAAACCAAGAACCTAGTAATGATATGATCATGCATTATAAACCATTTTCATGACCCTCTAGAAGATAGGTCTGAAAATTCTTGACACGATCCGTGACACGAAATAAACAGGTTTGGGTTGAGTTTTTCAACCCGCCAACCCGTCAACCCATTTATTAAACGGGTCATATATGAGTTTCTAAAAAAAATGAAGAACGACAACATGAATGATTGAATCATTATCGAATGACATCGACGCCTGGATGTGAACGACGAACGCACAATGCAGTAAACAATCGATTTGTTGTGATCCAACCCATGAAAACACGAACCCAAATCTAATGTAACATCCATAAAATTTCAGTAAAATTTAAACTTTCCAAAACAATCATTTATCAATAGAAGTGTTTACAAAACCATTGTTTCCAAAACATTTATTTAAAACCGGAATCATAAAACATTCATATTATCATAGTTTCCCAAAAATCATAAATCCAAAACACAAGGATGTGTACAGTCACACCTTGGCCTTGCCAAAACATCTGAAGCACCTGAAACAATAAACTAAAACCATAAGCATAAAGCTTAGTGAGTTCACCTAAAATACCAACACCATACAAACCATAACCATATCATAACAAATAAACATCATGCATATAGAGTCTACAGTATGACTGGATTGCCCCCACCGGGCCTGCAGTCTATCTGGCCCACTCTCAGAACATTCAGCATGTCTGGTCTGCCCACTCGAGCCTTCAGCCTGTCTGGACTATTCTCCGGGCCTTCGGCCTAACTGGTATGCCCTAATGGGTCTGCAGTCTATCCGGTCCGCCCTGGGTCTGTTGGCCTTCAACACAAAGTAGGTCCCACCTCAACCCAACCACACATATATAATCAACATGCAAATATCATACACTAGCTAGAATGTACAAACAGTCAAACCGATTTAACAGATCACTCATAACATGATCCTATATACTAGGATGCCGACCTAACCGGTTACTAACATAGCATTATCATATATACCAAGATACCGACCCAACAGGTCACTAACATAACATTATCCTATATACCAAGATACTGACCTAACAGGTCACTAACATAGCATCAACATGCAATAATCAGGATAACAATCCAAAAAGGGTCGACATTGGTACCTTCGACCCTGTTAGTATATTGAGGACAAAACACCTCACAAGTAGTGCTGAACTATCCAAAATAACAAATACTAAGTCAACAATTGGAATATTAATCTTGACCAAGGGTCCTACATAGGGTAATAGTCTATTTTCCCTTTCTCTAATCTGGGCCAAGGCCCAATTCCAAATCCATAATCCAAAAGTCCAAATATAAAAGCCTATCATTGGTCCAATTTTCCCAATTGGGCCCAACTCTTTAATTGGGCCTCATCCTAAGATCCATATCCAAAACTACACCAAAACACAGCTATTCAGAAAGTCCAGCAAGGCCCATGACAAACTGGCCCAAAAGTGGCCCACTCTCGAAGCTCAAATCGCTAAAAGCCCAACAGTAGACGTACGTTAGGCATACACCGAAGCTAGACAGAGCGTACGCGGCCTCATGTTGACTGGAAAGCGGGAACGTTGACTGCGTACGGAGGGCGTACTGATTTCACGCGGGGTGTACGCAAGCTTTACCAAAACTCTAATAAGTACTTAATGGCTTAAGCACTTAAGCCCAAATTCTAGATCCACCGACCAAATGTGTCTTAGAACCATAAAGTCTCAAACTTTAAGACTTTGGACGTCCATAAAAATCTTAATGCAAGGTCTTAATCCATGAAGACCTCTCTACCACGTGCATGAGACACTTCTAGCCATTGGGACCTCATTGTTATCACTTAGGACCCTTCCTAGGGTCTGAAAGGACAACTTATCACGTCCAAAACACAACATGCACAATATTGGGACTTTTGGGACAAGAAAGATGTCATAAAGCTATTAAGGCAAGATCTACATCATACAAGCATAAAGGTTTGAGCTTTTTACCTCCTGGAGCTTCTAGAGAACAAGATAACCTCAGATCTTCAAGCTTACCTCACTTCTCCTACACCTTGATGCAATACCTTCTTCTTTAACTACTCAAAACACACACTTTTAGCTTACACACTCAAGAGAAGGGTTAGGGTTTGGGGAAAACAGCTCAAAGTTATGGAGGCTGAAATGATAAAGGGTTATAAGCTTATAAGGACACTTATATAGCACCCAAACCCTAAATATTATAGTTTTCTCCTGACGTGAGTACGCCCAGCGTACTTAGGTGTGCCTAGTATGCTCAACGTGCCCTTATATACACGCAATGTACTCCTCCTTTCCCAAAATTGTGCTATTTGCCATTAGGGCATCCCTTTGCCACTTCTTTCCAAACCAAGGGCCAAAATAACATAACTCAAAGTCCAAGGGACGAATTTGAAGTTACTTGAAAGATAAGGTGTTACAACTCTCCTCCAATTAAATTCGATTTCGTCCTCGAAATCATTTCTTACCATCCCCGACAGTCCAACATCTTGAGGGGCACATCCATAACCATGAAATACGAAGATCTTCCACGGTGACTAAACTCAACAGAATATTCCAATCCGAAGAAAATAAATCCATAATCCCACGCAGGCAATCCAACCTACATCACCTGAAAATCTACAATCCAAAAACTTGAAATTGGTCTGACTCCCCAACAGAACGCCCATACTAACCATCGCTAACTCTATTCCCTTTATTCCTTAAACGCACTACTCAACCCTCGAACCTGAGGTTCCTACCAGAAAACAGAACCACGGATCATACTCTGCTGCCGACAACTCTTTACTGGACAAAAGAGATTTGATAACCCTTCTAGGGAAAGCTAATATTGATGATAGAATTTCCTAGGATATGATGAACAATGGAGATAATGTAACACCCCAAAATCGGGACCCAAAAATTTTTGTTTGAAAATATATTACTTATAATAATATTCATTGAAAATAGCATTACAATTCCTTTCACCACAAAATCATAATTCATAAGTTTCTAAAACATTCCAATGAATAGTATAATATCAGAGTACCAATCCCAGGCTTCTCAAATGCGGAAATCATGTGCAAATGTGTGATGCACTGCTACCCGTCGGCTCCTTCCCCTTAGATGAAGAGGTACCTGAAACCAAAACTGAAAACCGTAAGCACAAAACTTAGTGAGTTCCCCCATCATACCCATACCAAATAATGCATAATCCTCGGTATCTTTCAACCGGTAACCGTTAGACATAGTCGGGAGCTGGAATCCCCCTCGGTATCTTTCAATCGGTAACTGGGAACTAACCTCCCCTTTGGTATCTTTCAATCGGTAATTGGGAGCTAACCTCCCCTTTAGGATCTTTCAACTGATAATTGGGGACTATCTCACCCGTACAACTGCTAACACACATTAAGCATAATAATCATATCAAGCACAATAATCATATCACATATCAATCCTAGATAATTATCACAAAGATAATCATCTATCCAAAACTTTCACTTGTGAGCCGGCATTGTGGTCGTAGACCCACCCCTACTAGAAGGAAAATCACCTCGAAGTCGTGTGGTGTCTGCACTGATCTCGGTGTGGAAATAGACTCTCCCCGAATCCTCAATCCCTACACGACAACTCTTCTAAGTTATCAATTCATACTCGTAACCCTTACAAGGGTCACTCAGTCCAAGTCAAAGTCAAAGTCAAATCCATGGTTAAAGTCAACATCTAGTTTACTCGACTCGTCGAGTGAGCCCGTCAACTCGTCGAGTCCTCCTATCCACAAAATGTCATAATCTCATCCCTACTCGTCGAGTCTAGCAAACGCTCGACGAGTTCGCCTTCAATAACACATTGGCAAATCTTCAACCAACTCGCCGAGTTCATCCTTGAAATCGCCGAGTTCATCTTCATCCATAAGAAGATGTTCAGTCTATGACTCGCTGAGTTCCCTTTGAACTCACCGAGTCCGTCTTTATGTGGCTGGGATATTGCCTTGAACTCGGCGAGCCTGTTCATATACTCGTCGAGTCCTATGATTTCCAGGTCCCTAGTGAACCTAAACAACTGGGGGGAACCTTTGATCTTAACAACTGGTCAAAAACAGAAAGGATTTGTCGGAAAATACACCCCGAATCGCCGAGTCCCTCTATGTCCAAAACTATACAGTCGATTATAAAGGGTCTTAACGCGTCAAAACCATAGATTTGGCCTCCTAGGGTCCATTTTATACATAAAGCTTCAAATTTTGTGTACATGCATAAG
The DNA here is from genome assembly GCF_052625555.1 of Lactuca saligna. Classification (NCBI taxonomy): domain Eukaryota; kingdom Viridiplantae; phylum Streptophyta; class Magnoliopsida; order Asterales; family Asteraceae; genus Lactuca; species Lactuca saligna. The sequence continues at coordinate 178,892,529 of NC_136422.1, read as the reverse complement.
GACATTGCTCAAAAAGCCATAAAAAGAGGTCTACAAGATACATGGGTCTCTCATGGCCATAAAGTTGGCACCTTTATGCCATGAGAACCCTCCAAGGTCCAAGATTTATAGCCATAACTCCATATTGCATCCCACAACCCAAAAATGGCTTAGAATGCCCTAAATATACCAAAAACCAAGCCCTAAAGATGATTAAACACATGGAAAGTCAAGATAGAAGCTTTTTACCTTAAATGGGTTGGAAATGGGGCACAATTTATGGATCTTCTAGTTCAACTTGAACCCCCAAACTCCTTTCCTCTTATCAAGCTTCACAATCCACCAAAATGCACAAAAATGGCCTTAGAACACTCAAACAAGGCTAGGGTTTCAGGATAATGTCTTCTGTAAGTATACAGGATGATGGAGGCTGAGATAAGTTATTTAAATAAGGTGAAAACCCTCAAATTTAGGGTTTCACTCGAACAGCATCTACTCGATAAGTTGGTCTCCCGACTCGTCAAGTAGGTCACTTAAACTTCTCGCGGATCACAAGTCTACTTAATGAGTTGGGCCCCCAACTCGTCGAGTCCTAGAGAAAATATAAGAATTACTTGAATTAAATACATACCAGGAAACAGGTGTTAAAGACAACCAGGAGATGAACCTTTTTGTACCGACCGACAATGCTTCTTTTAACTCTTGAACCAATATACCCATCATTGCCAGCTTATAACCACCAACACCCATGACTGGCCTGTTCAGCCTCAGGCTAGAATACCAACAAGTCGAATCCAACTAACCATCGGGTTGAAATTCTGAGGGTTTGTTGGCCTACCGCCGCAACCCTACCGCTCCCCCTGAGCCTCCGTGCCTACGACTTACTGTCGGTTCACACTGGGTATCTTGGCCTACTACATAGAGCAGGACTGCCTTAACCCTCCCAACATAATGTGTCGCCATAGACAATAAGGTGAAAGATATAACCTGATTCCCAAAACTTGAAAGACAGGGACATTCTAACACAACAACCCTCAATTCTACCATCGACGATATCACGCCTTTCTCCTGAAAGTCACGACTCGCACCGCCAATCAAAAGATTCCCTAATTACCATACTGACTTCCAGGGTTCATGCCTCGCACGGATACACTCACGATTTCCAGTGCGAGTTTCCACTATAAGCCATCTCGAAATGGCCATCCATGAATCCTCCCCAAGTTTCCGATTGGAGATACCACAAATCATACAGAAAAGATCCTCAAACAGGTTGATAGAAAAATTCACCTAGAACCAAATCATATGATGTACTAATACCTAAATAATACTTAACTCTCGGGTTTTCCATTACTATCCACTGATGCGACGAGCAAAGATGATCAACCAAAAATTTCCATGTTACAACCATTTCTATCAGCTCAGGTTTACCCCCACCTGAATAACCACTCGGGACATCATAAAGAGCTCTATGACTTGTGACATCATAATCAATTTCCAATATTGAAAGTCAAAATCCTAAAAACAACTTGCAAACCAATAGAAATACAGAGAAATCATTCCACAGATTCATTTTGATACCTGATTGGCACTCACAACGGCCCTTATCCAAGCTAACTGATTTATGCCTTCTCCGACTATAATCCTGACCATGTACGATTCACTTATAGAACAAGTTGTTACCCAACAAAACCTTACGAACCCATGGTCGCACCTAACCCGAGGATAGGATAACGATTGAAATCTTGACCCAATTCGAAAGCTACAACCCAACATAACCATGCATATTCTTAGAGAAACCCAACCCTCATCCAAAAGGAAAGGTTTCCCAAGATAAAGCAACACACCACTTCCATAAATAACAAAAGACATCCACATCACCGATCGAAACAAGATCACATACTTAATCAAGACTTCACGGATCCTACCCACACGAAACTTAGCCCGAGAAGACTTCCAAGGCGATCTCAAAGGTTGCCAAACCCGAGTCTGCTATGAATAGAAAATCCACTCTACCATTGAGGGCGAACTTACCTAAGGACCAAGGGAAACATAAGCACATTGTATTGGAAGGTGGGTGATGCATTCCTTGTATTAAGTATCGCCTCTTGAATCCTTCGAGGAATTCCCGCTGAAAGATGACTCAATGACCAATGGTTGAGGACATATTAACACCTAAACCAGAGAATCACAAACCCACCTGGAGCTGAACATACCCGCTTCTGGAGAGGTTCACTGATCAATATCTACCCAATAATATGAAAACAACAGTCCGAACAGTAACCGACAAATCCTTCAATGCCTGATACTCAACTTGAGAACTCCCAATTCTTCCCCACTTAGGGCTCTAACTACCATTCAATGACTCACAACTCAAACCGACTCAACCAGGTACGATCATTCCTGACCATGGAATGAATAACATACGGAAAATGATCCTCCCGCTACAGATCATTCGGAACCCAAGAGAAACCTGAATTTCAACTGAAGACTTTCGTTATACATAATGGCATATAACGAACCCCACTCATTAAAAAATAGCAGGAAGTCGACTTACCCAATCCAGCAAACCTCCAACACAATACATGTAACATCCCAAAATTCATGATTAAACATTCTATTTTTAAATAAGTTGTTATAAAGACCAATAATATAAAAATGTTCATAATATCATCCCATGTCAAAATCAGTATATCAATAATCAAAACATGTTATTATAAAACAATATCAGAGTGTAATCCCAAAGATCTCATATGCGGAAAACATAGTGTGATGCGCTGAGATCGATCTGACTCCTTTCCTTTGAAAACTTGAAACCAAAATTGAAAACCGTAAGCATGACGCTTAGTAAGTTCCTCCATCATACCACATACTATACAATAAACATACTTCCAGACATATCTGGGTGCCCGACCTACCCTGATGAGCATATTCGGGTGCTCAACTTACCCTTGTCAGGCATATTGGGGTGCCAGACCCACATCTGTCAAGCATATTTGGGTGCTCGACCTACCTTGCCAGGCATATCTGAGTGCCTGACTTACCTTCCGGTTTATTTCAATTGGTTACTAGGACTATTTCAATTTCTACCACTACCATATAATAACATAGCATAACATACTTTTAGGCATATATGGGTGCCCGACCTACCCTGTCGGTTTATCTCAACCGGATCCGGGGACTAGTCCCCATCCTACCACTATCACATAATATCATAGTATACTAGCACAAATAGTGTAACAGATAGTAGCATACCAGATAGTTATCTCAAAGACAATCATCTATACTATAATCAACTACTAGTAGGCCGACATTGGTGTCTTCGGCCCACTCCTACTGGAAGGTAACTCACATCACAATGTTGAACTCCCGCAGACAAAACTCTAGCTGCTAGATGACAGATTCCCAAAATGTCAACATCAAAATAACACCCACTTAATAAGTCATGTTTGGGGTAAAGGACTACTTTACCCCCAACTTAGCTTGATTCAAGCCCAAGGCCCAATCCAAAGGCCCAAAAGTCAAACAATGAACCAAAGCGCAACATGTGGCCCAATTTTCCAAATTGGGCCCAAACCCTTACATGGTCTTACCCTAAGGCTCAACCATTTATTCTAGTCCAAACATTCGACATTTCAGTGGTCCAACATCTCATAATCATCAAGGCCCAATTATGGGCCATCTATGGTCTAATTTTCTAAATTGGGTCCAAACCCCTCACATGGGCCTTACCCTAAAGCCCATTTAATTATTCTAGTCCATATGCTTGTTCTTGGATGGCCCATCATTAGCCCAATCACCAAAACCCAATAGTAAGGCCCAAGCAAAATTAGGGTTTTCACATAAAATAACGATTAGGGTTAAGTGTTTCTTACTTAACCCATTAAGGACTTAATCCATTAAGTCCATCACTCAACTAGATAAATCATATGGTGTGATTGAGTGTAATTTATAATTCAATTCCAATGGCCCAAAACGTGGGTCCCGATAAGTCCAAATTAAAATCTCCAAGATTAGGGTTTTCTAAACCCTAATTAGGGTTTCCAACCCAAAACACACCAATTAGGTACAAAGGCTAAGTCTTTAGATCACTTAGGGTTTCATTAGGTCAACTAGGGTGAAATGAGTCGGGCACCACCCATTACAACCTCGGGTAGTGGTGGTCAATGATGGCTTACGGCGGTAGCCACCACCTAATGGTGGTGGTTATGGCTCTAGTCCAATTATGTCCAAGCATCACCAAAGTAAACTAAACACAAGCAAAAGCACACTACCACCCAACATGGCGGCAGAAGGCGGCAGCCACCACCTTACGGTGGTGGTTATGAATTTCTTGATTATTCCGGTCACCAATTACAATAATACAACACAATATCCCTAAAATAAACACACCCAATACGTTAACCCCCCCCCCCCCCCCCACACACACACACAACCACCCTTGTCGTGGTCGGCGGTGGTACAAGGTGGTGGTGGTGGCGGCTTTTCTCGCGAATTCCGGCCAAACAACCCCACACACTCATAGTAGAAATACACACGTTTTTTGTTTGCAAAATGGACCCAGCCACCCACCTGGTGGCCTTTGGCGACGACAGTAGCATGAATGACGGCAATAGCAACGACTAATGGTGGTGTTGACGGTGGCAACCACCTTGGCCGGCTGCCATGGTGGTTATTCACGACTCCTTCTCGACAAAAAGCCCACACACACATGCATCCACATCGCAAGCCATGAACACTACCACCATTTCACTGGAATATACAATGAGCTCATTAACCCACGAGACGTCATGATTGAGCTAGTATCCGACGTATCGTGTCACCGGACATCAAGTCCAAGCTATACGTTTTTAGTTCATGATTGAGCTAGTATCCGACGTATCGTGTCACCGGACATCAAAATAGCTCCCATTATATATGGTTGAGCTAGTTTTCTATTATTGTTCACATTATAATAATATACATTGTATATAGATACAAGTCCAAGCTATACGTTTTTAAATCTTGAGAAATAGAATACATTCACTCTCGCTAAAGCTTTCTACTCTCTAATTTGTTATTCTTTTCACCAGCAAAGAATCCAAAATCCTCGATTAATCAATTTCACTACAAGAAAATTTCAATTTAGCTACGGAAAAATGCTACAAAATCATATTTTGTAGCTATTTTGCTACGAAATATACTACAAAATGATTTTCCGTAAATTTTTTGTTACGGAAATTTGTACGAAATAAAATTCCGGAACTAATTACGGAAAATTGTTACGGAATTGTAATCGGTAATTAGTTTACTATCGAATTTGCTACGAAATTAAAATACATAGCTATTTTGCTACGAAAATTACTACGAAACTAAATTCCGTAGCTATTTTGCTACAAAATGATATTGCGTAGTTATTTTGTTACGAAATTTAGTTATAGAATTGAATTACGTAGCTATTGTGCTACGAAGTGAAATGTCATAGCTATTATGTTACGGAAATTACTACGAAACTAAATTTCGTAGCTATTTTGCTACGAAATTTAGTTATGGAATAGAATTTCGTAGCAATTTTTCTACAAAGTGATATTTCATAGATATTCTGCTACGAAAATTACTATGAAACTAAATTTCGTAGCAATTTTGCTACAAAATGATTTTCCATAACTATTTTGCTACGGAATTTAGTTATGGAAACGATATCCATAACTATTTTGTTACGTAATGAAATTCCATTGCTATTATGCTACATAAATTTGATACAAAACTGATTTACATAACTATTTTGCTACAGTGGAAAAATCCATAGCTCTTTTGTTACAAAAATTTCTACGAAACTATGTAGCCACTTTGCTACATAATGAAACTTCTTAGCTATTTACCATTATCCTTAATGTTTTTTTTAAATATTTGTAATTCTTTTTACTTTTAATTTATAAAAATAGAAAACACACCCCACATTTACCATAACCACCACCCATCCCGCTTTCACCTACGCTTTCTATTTGAACATGTAAATAATAAGAAAAAAATGTTCATTGTTTTATTTGTAAAGAAATATAAATATAAATATGATTTTTTATTATAATATTTTATTGAACAATAAAACAACATACATTTGAATCATGCATTTTCTCAACCTAAACTTATTAATACATCCGGATTCTTCATTTTAACATTCAATGAAGGTAAAAGTTCTTCGATGCAGGAAATCATAGCTTGAAAATAACCCTATAAAAGAATTAAATAAATGAATAAATAACTTAAAAAAGTTGTATATATTTATCAAATTTATGCTCCCCTTGTCTTGCAAAGTCACATTTTATAACATACATACCAGATTGTATTTAATTGAAATTTCTAATGAAGCATTAGATTTTGTAAGTAAACATGTCTTTAGTACGACTTAATTCAAAAAACAAAAAAATAATGAAATTCACCAAAAAAATAAACGAAGTTGGGCTTATATATTTCCTCTTTAGAAGCGGCTACGTGATATGTAAGCAAATGAATTCTTAGCGCAAATTGGTAAAATCACATGACCAAATTATACTTCCTCCCCAAATCAAACATTTAACCTTCCGCCGATCACATCTCTCCATCTCTCAACTTGTCGCCGTCCTCAACCTCCCAATTACGCTGATCGCTGATGCTAACAAGCAATCTCTTTAATCCTCCATTTATATAACAATCCGATTTCAAGTGGTTTTCTTTCTAATCTTCTATCATAAACTACTTTCCCATTGGTTCAGAATGCTCAATACAAAAGAATTTGCTAAAAAATCTCCAGATCTTTGACTGCAGTCGGGATTTCAAACAAGAAGGATACTACAGGTTTGCCATCCATCTACTTATCTATTTGATTAATTCTCATAGGATGTTGCAGTTAACCTGTGTTTATATTGCATCTATGTATGTATAGGTTAATCATAGGCGGGACTTTTGCTCATTATTTTGCCCTATTTCCTCATTCGTCATTCTGCGGTTTTCCCCAGTCTCAACTAACGCCATTATCGACCGAACTTCACTCTATAGGGAGCTTCTCTCACTCTTTTTTGATCTGTCATTTGGCGCTTGCTCCATCAATCGGTAGATTTTTCTCGATCATCTTCCTCCCTACCAGGTAACATTCTTCTCTTTTATGTTTCCTCCATTTTCTCCTTCTATCATCCAATGACCTAAAGGATCTGTTGATCTATCCATTGAATTTGAGGCGAGTTAATGTTATGTTAATTCTACCAATCCACACACGCAGCTGGATTCAAGTTTTTATTAGTGAATTTGATTGCATTTAATGCGAATTGTGGATTTTGACTAGATAAATAATGAATTATTGATGCAACTTTACTGTCTGAGCATCATAGATTAATTAAGTTAATTTACTTCAAGTTACATCATTAACCTTCATAGGTTTTATACTCATGTACAAGTACTATATAAAGAGAGTTATGGATTAATGTGATCTAGTATTTCTTTATAGTCCTTTTTTATGTTTTGTACACGAGTTATGAATTTTAATGATCTTGCTTAAACTATTCTAATTTTTGTACACGAGTTCAACTTGATCATAGTTCTGTCAAGGTCTAGATGATATTCTCTCTTTTCAATTCATTTTTTGATTTGTTTTATTTGTTTTTCTAGTGCAAATCTTAGCTTTGCACTAATCACTTCACACAAGTTTTAGGATTGAAAGACATACGATTTCTTTTATATACTAATATTGTAATACATAGTTACCAAAAGAAATACATTAAAAATGTGTCAAATTTGAGCAAGTAGATAATAACCGTTTACATTTTCCACAAATCATCAATCAAGTCTTATGCTTTTATTTTCAACTAAATTGTTAGGTCTATTGATGGCAATCAATACACAAAAGGAAATGAATAAAATAAAATAGAGAATTAAAGTGTAAAAAGAGGCGAAAGACCATAATGCCCCGAGATGGCAAGTATTCCACCATGAAGATAAAGTAAACAAATGATGTTCACTCAACCCAATTTTGGTTATCTTTATGGAATAATGTCCATCTCTAACATCTGAGATAAAGTGATACTTGCCATTGATTTTAAAATAGTGTTTGAAGTGAGTTGCTTATGGTTTTCTTGAGTTTGCAAACATGCTTTTTAATGAATATGTTTTATTATTATTTTTTATAAGCAAGGTTGTAGGATTTGTGCATATCTTTGTTAGATGACTATGTATCATCTTTAACTTTCTTATGTCAATCTTGTTAGTCTATTAACATCTTGTGTGAAATGCACTTTTTCTGCCTATCTTTGAACTTTGATGAATACATAGTGGAGTACTTGTATTTTGATATATAAATTATTATAATGTTTATGTTGATAACTTTTATAATGTATCATTGGTTGATAGGGGCTTTACTGAATTAGGAGATTCTACTTACCAACAACTTTGCAATGAGATCACATTTCATTTAATGATTGTTCCAAACAAGTAAGCAACACATACTTCCTTATTCTCGTTTGTGAAAAAGACATAAATCCCTCCTCACCCTCATCATTGAAAAGAAATTAAGTTGATGAAAGTTTCTTCACAGGTCCTTGCATTGGAGTCTATATTGAGATCTGTTCAAGTACAGGAAAAGCACAAGCTGCATCTGGTAATTTACATACTACTACTCATATTATACTTTAGACCCTGCAAAAGACATTAATGGACCGTTTAAATGACCTGCTTAGTAACAAAAAGTATCAATTTTTGTCAAGGTACAAAATTCTTGTATAATTGAAGCTATATTTCCATTGATTGAATGTCTAAGTGACCCCTGGTATCACAACATCATCCGGATAACATTGGTATTACACCACTACTAAAAAGAAACAACACTCAGGCACTTCGAGTTAGCTATCTACATCAAGTAATGTTTGTGATTTCATCATTAAATGATCATTTATTTTGACTTAATGTATTGACTAGAATATATTTTAATATACTTTCCTTAGATCCAGAAAACATATCCAAGGTATCATATTGACTTAGTTGTGATACCGGAGGAAAATATCACAAATTAAAAAGTCGGTAGATTTACAATCTACTAGGAAAACTGTCAAAGTAAAACAAAATGGATTTCATACAAAAGATTGAAATTTAATCAAGTTGATTTTGTAAATTTCATTTTTATGATATTTTCAACTTTAGAGCATATATTCATTTTGCAGGTTTTGCCATTTTGGTCGAGCATATGTGGCTATTTGTGTGTACACCGCGGTTCAAATTTAAACTGTTGACTGTATTTGTAATTAATATTCAGTTTTGATGGTTAGATACCCTTGTAGAAGAATTTTTGATGATATATTTGTAAAATTGATGTAACTATTAAATTCATATTTACTACATTTTTATATATTTTTATGAATATTATAATTGAAAATTTTGGATTTTGTTGAATATTTTTATCGTATTGAATTTGCTTTGGAATTCATTGCTACGGGACATGTTGTTGATGAACAAACAACTACGGAAAATTGTTATGGAACAAACGATTACGGAATTTGGTACGAAACAGATTACTACGGAATTCGCTATGGAACAAATGACTATGAAATTTGCTACGGAACAGATGGCTACGAACTTTGCTATGGAACAAAAATCTATTGAATTTGCTATGAAAAATAGCTACGGAATTTGCAATAAAACTAAAATTGCAACGAAATAGATGTTGAAACTATCATAGCAAAATTGCTATGGAATTATAATTCCGTAGCTAAACATTTTGCTACAAGAAATAAAGCTACGGAGTCTAATTGATATATTGCGTAGCAAATTCCGTAGTTATTCAACTTTAGCTACGGAATTTCAGCTTTTTGCTATGAAATTTTTCCGTAGCTAAATTGGAATTTTCTTGTAGTGTTTGTTTCCTCCTTGCATATAACCCCAGGGTATTCTCTTACGTTGAATTTCATGTATGGAGATTAACCACTTAAGCACTAAACACAACGGAACCCCATGAAAAAAAAAAAAATACAACACTCAATACTTTGCCGATGGTATATGATCCAATGAAACGTCTCCATTCATGAGAGCCAATGTTTGCATGTCAGGTGCAAGCTCTGACACACTCCAAACTTTGACCGATTTATCCAAACTGCCACTATAAACCTTCCATCTTCCCTTACCGCCGTCTGACTCCGCCTCCCGCACCACCGCCAGACACTTCACCGGTCCAGAATGGCCAGTCAGCACCGACAAGCATGTATGGATAATCCCCTCACTCCTCCATACACATATCATTTTATCAGCTGATCCACTGAACACCAGATTACCAGCAGCCGAAAGACATAGAACCGCTAACTTGTGTCCATTGAGGACGCCACCATGAGCCAACTCGTTTCCTCCTTCCCAGAAGTTCACTATTCCATCCGATGTCCCGCAATACACAAACGAGCCTGTACTAGACGCTGTTAATGCCGTCACAGCACTATCTTGATTAAATAGAGTCTTCACGAAGATATGCTTCATCGATCTTCCTTTCCCTTCACGTTTCCAGACCTTCACAGACCCATCTGCAGATCCCGTGAACACATACCCTTCTACGGTGGAGATAACAGAGTTCACTGCATCATCATGCGCCTTCACGGTCTGCAAACATCTTGAGTTTGACGTTTTCCATACTTTAAAGGTCCTATCCCATGACCCTGAATAAAGCAACCCTGCTTCTTCATTCATGCTAAGACAAGAAATGGCATCACAGTGTTTGACCCAAACTGCAGTGTGCCATGGGTTTACTGAACTTTTAAGGATCGCAAAGAACGAGGGGTAGGTGCCCACACGATTGTAAAGGGTTGGCTTCCTACGGCTTGGTTTCCATACACGAACTTTTCCATCTTGATGTCCGGTGAAAATCTTTCCATTGGATATGATAATCGCCTTCACCAATCCACTGTTGGATTTAAAAGCTGCAAACTCGTTCATGTTCTTCCATACACGGACATTCTTGCTGTCTGAACCTGTGTAAAGAAGATCATCACAGGCTGCGAGTGAATAAATATGGCCTTCTTCACGTACCAAGGAGCCAACAAGACCATTTTTAGGACAATTTGGATCGTCAATGTTAGAGCTTGACCATGCAGATGGAAGGAAAGGAGTACCCTGGTTCCATGGTGACTTCATCATTGGTGAGCCCTCAATGCTTGTTCGCTGGGCATCATAGCCGGAAAAGTCGCTCCGCCGGCTGTTGAGTTCTTCATCCGTGTCTGAAAATGAGAACGAGAGGTTTGGATCAGAAAGCGTCCTTTGTTTAGGTAACCCTCCCGTACCTCCATTTCCATAACTTGTTTTCTGTTCTTTCATTATCTGTGAATTATGACTATGATTTCTTTTAACGATTTATGAAGATTCAGGTTTTTGAATTCTAACAATGGAAATCGAAACGATGAATAAAACTGAACAAATGCAATAGGAAAGATGGAACCGGTGGCCAGGAAAGAGATGGAATGTTTTTTTTGGCATGTATACGTACGTACACTTGCTTCTTACAATGGATGGGAATATGATGACATGTAATAATTTTAGGAGCTAAAACATTATCTAACGTTTGGTGAATAGAGAATTCCGGGGCTCCTTGAATTTGAGAAAAGAATCTAATGAAATAGAAATTGTTAGATACAACTTATATACATTTATATTAAGGGGGTTAATGAAAATATTTTCCGTTGAACTTTTTGAAATCGGATTAAAAAGTGTTTTTTTCTATAAAGTGGATGTTGACCTGACATATTTTTTCACCTTTATCTAAGACAACCGACATAGTATGTCATAACTATATTTGAAGCACATATGACACTCATATCATAGTTGATGTGGGGGTAATTGAATATGTGGTTGCCCATGTGTACTCATATAGATAATCCCTGCACGATCTTGGTATCGAAGGTGTTTGATGGAATAGGCTTTGCGGCATGGAAGAGATCAATGACTCTCACTCTTTCATGTAAGAACAAAATCGGTTTTTATTAATGGTTCTATGGAAAAGCCTACTATGATTCTAATCTATTTCAAAATTGGAACAGATAAACACTATTGTTATTAATTAGTTGGTTACTGAATTCAATGTCCATAGACATTGTCGAGAGTATCTTGTTTCTATCAACTACCAAAGAAATCTTGTCTAAAAAAAAATCAAAGGTATGAACAAGCTAAAGGAGCATTGATTTATCAATTTCAGAAACAATCGTTTTCCATTAATCAAGGATTGGAAAATTTCCCCACTTACACCAAAATAAAGAAACTATCTGATGGATAAGAATGATTCAAGAAATACCTAACTGTCCATGTCTTCTCTTCCTTTTAACTTGTTCTGCACCTAAGACGACAGTAACATTTCGTTCTATGACATCGGCCCTTTCATTCACCTAAAGACATTGAAGATACATAAAAAGGATGTTAACGATATGCTTGTTCATCCATCTGGGAAGTTGGTGTTGACAGCGGGGAGAGATTCGTGTTTAACTATGGTGAATTTGGTAAGAGGAAGGAGGAGTTTCTGTTGTTGCTTGGGGAAAGAAGCTTCCTTTTGAAATTTTGAAATTTGATTGTAATGGTGACAAATTCTTTATGGAATAGATGAGAAAATATACATGCATGAAGCAGAGGATGCAACCTGGTTTCTTGAATTGGAATCTAAGAAAAAAGTTATTGGCATGGCTTATGACATGGCTTATGACATGGAAAGGAACTTATTTACCCCTTCAAAATCTCCACATGGATCTTTTAAACCCCACAAATTGCACCTTATACCGCTAGAGCCAGAAAACAACGTCGAAGAGTTTTTAGAGAAATGACTTAAGAGCCCAACCAAGTTTCCAAACAGTTCAAAAAGCTACAATCATGTTATGTCTGTTCAGAAAAACCCAACAAACTTAACATTTATCTAAAAAAAAACTCAACTATGTTACATTTTTATTCAATTCTATGGAAGTTATCATATTGGAAAAATGACTTTTAGGACCAACGAAGTTTTAAAACCGTTTAAAAAAACTTCAATCATATTTTGTCTGTTAAAAAAAAACTCAATGAATTTAACATTTTGAACAAACAAAAAATGATTTGGATTTTTGAACGGTTTGGAAATTTCGTTGGGTTTTTGTAGAAAAAAGGTTAAGTTCATTAGGGTTTCTTGAACAGACAAATTATGATTGAGATTTTTGAAACGTTTTGAAAACTTAGTTGGGCTTGTAAGTCATTTTCCGGGAGTTTTTAAACCAATTTGAGACACTATGATGGGCAACAGTGACATTAATTATGGTTTTCCTTGGCTCTAACTAGTATCATGTGATTCAAAACTCATCGATGTATTTCTTGTTGTGAGTGTGTTTTCCTTGGTAAACTATTTTAAAGAACTTTTTAGGGTTTTCCACTACTAAATAAAGAGCCCATTTCCAATGAACATTTTCATCGAAAATCTGTCAATAAATGGCTTTTTCAATGAATTTTCTTAGGAACTACAAACAGATTTTTTCGTCAAAAATTTACTGACATACATAGATCACCAGTGGACTTATTATCAATAGATTACCAAAGAACCTGGCTTGGCTACATTTGACCATTTCCAACAGAGTTATTTAGATCGCCTTTGACTATTTTCATCATGTGTAATCTAGGTTGACAAATATTGAATTTTCCTACAGATTTTTGAAGGACTTTTTTTAGTTTTTAGTGTCGGATTTCAACCAGTTTAGCCACTAAACTTAGCCACTAAACTGACTTTTTTTTTTAACAATAGTTTTAAAAAATATATATATCCAAAGTTTTCTACTCAAAATGCAGAAAAAAAAAAAAAAAAAAAAAAAAAACTCAATACGTTAAACATATAATAATATTCATTTTTAACCACAAAACTAATAGAAAATACAATAAAAGTTGTCTAATAGATTATAAATGTCAAATACAATTACAAATGTTTAACTAAGTGTTAAAAACATAAAACTAATAATTATTTGGTGGATTACCAGATGAGTTGAATTATCTCATAAAGGTCATCAATTGTTCTCTAATTTGAGTAAGACTCTTATCTAGTTGAGCTTGTCATTGGTGCATTTGCAAATTTTGCTGAGTTTGTCTTCATTCTATCTCATTTTCCATACCAAGTTGAGTTTGTTGGATGGTTTGTTCCAAGCTTGGAACTTGTTCTCGCAACTTTGTACGTAAAAAATGGTTAGGTAAATATAAATAGTTAGTAAATCCACCACACTTTTAAACCAAAATAAGGGTATAATTTTCTTTATTATAAAAAAAAATATTACCAATTAATCCATAATGACAACATCTATTACCAATCGAACCATAATGACAATATCTTTACTTCTTATCAATTATATCAATCAACTGTACTTTTTTACATAATAAAAACGTAATTTACTTTTTATCCATTATAGCATCGTACTTTACATTTACGATTCATGATAGCAATATTATACTTTGTTTTTCATCCATATTAGTAATGCTCCTTACTTTTACTATATATAATAGCAACATACTTTACCATTAATTTATTAGAACATTGTATGTTATATTTATAATACATAGTAGCAATGCACTTTAACCTTACTATCCATAATAGCAAGTTAGCAACATAAGTTAATTTTCAAACATAATAGCAATGTACTTTTCCTTTAATATCCATAATATCAACATAATTTATTTTTCATCCATATTAGCAATGTAACTTACTTTTACTGTCTATAATAGCAACATATTTTTGTTTTTATCCTTATTATTGCATTATACTTCCATTTGCAATCCAAATTAGTAATGCACTTTACCTTGTTTTCTATAATTGTAAATAATTTAATTTTCATCCATAGTAGTAATGTACTTTCCCTTAGTATCTCTAATACTAACATACTTTAATTTTCAACCATATAGTAATGTACTTTACCTATAATATCTTCAATAGCAACATACTTTATTTTTCATCCATATTCGCAATATACTTTACTTATACTATCTATAATCTCAGAACCCCTAACCCTAGCATCCCTATTTTTCATCCATATTCATGATCATTATGCCTCCATCACCCTCCCAAGCTCAAAACCCCTAACCCTAGCATCCATTGTTAAGTGATGAGCTCTTTGTGGTGTTTTGTTGCATTTTAAAGGAAGAAGAAAAAGGTGTTAGCCCAAGGATCAAGCAACAACTCATATCCGTCTTCAGAATCACCCTCTGGACCATTTGTTTGTCCTCGTGTTTCCATCTTGATAATTATTTGGTTGTAGATCTAGTTTCTTAGCATATTTTGGTCCAGAA
Organism: Lactuca saligna; assembly: GCF_052625555.1. NCBI lineage: Eukaryota > Viridiplantae > Streptophyta > Magnoliopsida > Asterales > Asteraceae > Lactuca > Lactuca saligna. The sequence goes on along the minus strand of NC_136422.1, from coordinate 178,877,301 downwards.
GAAATGGTTGGTCGGTTTGAAGTGATAAAGGTTGCAGCTTTATAACTCTCGTGAGTCCTATGAGCAATATATCTTGTAGATCTAGACTTTGGTTGAGGTTCTTGATCTTACATGAGTTTTTGGTAACTTTTAGCTAATTTTGACCTAAAATGGATTCTAGACATGCATTGGACATGCATGTCTATAAAGCACCCACTTTTATGCTAGATCTGGTACTCAAAACTCTTCTAGAGTGGTTTGGTTATGGGCTTTTCGAATTAAGGGATTAATGGTTAAGTCATTGTTGTATTTTGCTTTATTTCTACCTAAGGTTTGAGATCTTAATCTCTTTGGGTGTCCCAATGGATAAAGTTGGAAAGTTTATCCATCTAGAGCATGTGAATCACCAAATATGAGCTTTGGAGCTCCTAGGATTAAAATAACAGCTTAACCCACTAAGTTGTTAGAAACCCAGTGCTCACGGCATGGCCTTAGTTTGCCATGTCATGATGATTGGGAGATGCCACATGTTTTATTGAATGAGGGCCATGGCATGGTCATGAATGGCCACGACATGGCAGTTGATTAAAGTCAATGTTTACCATTAACTTTGACCATTGAATTTTTGCTTTGAGCTAACTTTTGGTCAAACTCCTAGATTTGGAAGAAAAGCTAAGGACTCACCTAGTATAACTGTATAGGTGACACATAGCATCGAGGTGGAAGGCACCAATGTCGGCCCACTAGATTATGTTTGTAGGATGCTAACTATCTTTGAGACTCTTACATGTTATGTATTTCGGGTGGCGCCTGTTAGTCCGGGACCCGATGAATACAAGGCAGGCCCCGATGAATATCAGGGGGGGGGGAGGGGGATCAATGTCGGGCGGGGCTTGATGTATGTATGGTATGCGATATTTTGAGGAACTTACTATGCTTTGTGCTTATCATTTCATGTTTATTTTTTCAGGTACTTCTGGTTCTAGATGGAAGGACACAACGTGATCGCACTGCATCCAGTAGAGTTTATTCTGCAATGACTATTTGTGATTTTTACTCTGATGTTTGAGAAAACTCTTACTTGAGTACCTTTTAAAGAAAATCAATGAACGGTCTCATTAAATAAAAATGAATTTTTATTATGAATTTTTGGAACGTTACAAGTTGGTATCAAAGCCTTGGTTTAAGGGATTCGGACACACCCTCAGGTGTGCTTGGACGTAAATTGAGGAATTAGTAAATTTTCAAAAGAAAATGACTTCCATTTTTTTTTTATATAAAAGAAAAGGGGGTGTGATGCATGTAATAAATTCCAAAATCCATTTCGTCGTCCAGTAGCGACAACCGTATTTTTGATTGGTACCGATTGATAAATCCCAAACTTTAGCTCTTTTTTAAATTGATTCAATTGTGAAATAAAATAGTATGACGTATGTATCTAGGGAACAGTCGCTTCAAAGTAAATTCTCCCTAGATACATCTATTCAATTAAATTATGAATCTATGCCAATTCCGAATATAGTAAATTGACTTCCAAAAATTATGAACAGTCGCTTGACGTAAATTGAGGAATTAGTAAATTTTCAAAAGGAAATGACTTCCAAAAAGGTTTTTTATAAAAGAAAAGGGGGTATGATGCATGTAATTAGCCGAGCTCAAATAAGGGGGTGAAGAACCGTTATCCACTCCCGAGGATCGGTGATTTGTTTGACCAGCTTCAGGGCACATCATGGTTTTCCAAGATTGATCTGCGTTCAGGTTATCATCAGATGAGGTTCAGAGAGGAGGATATGTAGAAAACGTCCTTCCGAACTTGTTATGATCATTACCAGTTCGTGGTGATGTGTAACACCCGCAAATCCGAGCTAGTCATTTTAGAGACAATAACAATCAAAAATGACTTTTTGATAGAAGTTTATTTATAGTAAATCATCTTAACTAAGTTATAGTGTCACACCCCAAAACCAAGAACAGCGGAAACGTTCTGGGGTTGAGGACGTCATGTAAAGTATCACAACAGTGTAAAGTAGTAAACAAGCAACAACACCATCCATTGCATTAATAGTAAGATTTTAATACATGCGTGTTCTTTCATTGAAAAAGACATGAAAATAAGTAATCAAAATAAAAGACTATTTGTGACTACTCCGTCTTCTCAAAAACCTGGTCATTGTACCTGTCTACTGGTGACCTGAGAATACAAGTTATTTTGAAAGCGTAGATCAACATTTAAGCTGGTGAATTCATACGTATTTTAGTGTCATCGATTAGTAAAACTTGTAAAGAAAAGACTTTTAAATGTTTGAAGGATAAGTTTGTATAAGTATGAAAACCCTAGAAAATCCCATATTTCCTACTAGTATAAAATGTAGTCTTCTACCAAGACTCGACTGTTTTGAAGGTTTGAACCTCTACATAAATGAAGGTTTTTCCCTTGTACAACTATTATTATTAAATCTAGTCTACCTCATCGATTATTTAAATGTGTCACAAAATAAAGGTAATAAGGAAAATAATATAATTATTGAAATCATATCCTTTTGTACTAGGATAAACACGACGTGGTAACTCGCCGAACAGTACAACCGTAGACATCCGTCGATGTGCATTTTCCCACTCTAGCTAACAGCCGGGTGTAGAATGGTCAATCACGTACCGTGTGTAATATTATCTCTTCATATAGTATGTATTAGTATCTCCTTATATAGTATGTAATAGTATCTCCTCATATAGTATGTAATAGTATCTCTTCATATAGTTGTAATAGTATCTCTTCATATAGTATGTAATAGTATCTCTGCTTATAGTATGTAATATTATCTCATCATATAGTATGTAATATATTTGTATAGAGTCATGAATGAACTGACTCTTGTGTGATTCCTTGTACTAGGAATAGTAAGTAGTATCTCCTAACTATACCTATTATAGTTACTAGTAATGTATGTGTCTAACCGAAAGTATGCCTTTGCTACCCAAAGGTACTGAATTGACTGATAGAACCTTTATGTCTATGTATGTATACGTAATATATAGGCATGCATTTGGCAATATAAAAGTTTAAAAGAAGTTTGTTTGATAAGAACAATTTAAAGTATAAGAATCCTTTGATTGAAACACATCTTGAAGTACATGGAAACCTTTGTTTGAAACGTAGTTATAACAGAGTTTGAAAGGAAATATATAGTATGAAAGACAGTTTGATAAAGAGTTTAGTATGTAAAAATGTTTTGAGAAACCATTTTGAAGTAGTATGCTTGATAAAACAGCTAAAAGAGTAGTAAATCCATTTGTGTACTAGTTATTAATCACATGTAATTGATATAATAACTAATATGAATCAACTTGTATTCCCCCCCCCCCCCCATAAAAGTATTTAAAAACATTTAAAAGGTTAATTAAGGGGTATGAACTCACATGTAGTGAGTGGATTGGATGGAAGTGTCGGACAAGGTGTTAGGTGTCAAGTGAAGACTTGAACACACACAATGATCCTAGTTAACATATAATAAAACATATATGTATCCAATTAGTCATTTAATAACTGTTTAACTAAGTTAAGACACCCTAGGACATGGAAACATTTTGATTCAAGTGCTATAGGTACCAAAGGGTTGCATCTAAAGGTTTCATGGCATGGCATTGGAGTTTATGGCCCAAGGACCACTCCTTATGGAGTTTACGGCCTATGGTCATTTTCCGCATGAGTTTACGGCCGTAAACTCATTGTACTAAGTGCCATTGGGTTTTTTGAGGTCTTATAAGTCAATATTGAGCATCCATTGATCAAGTCCAAGCCTTAGTAAGCATTAGGGGCACAATTATAGAGTTTACGGCCTAAGGACCATTTCCTTATGAGTTTTCGGCCGTAAAATCTATGTGGACTTGGTTTCTTTGATGTTTAAGGTCCTAAACACTTCAAGGAAGTGATCTAGACTAGTATCCAAGGCCAAGGAAGGGACTAGGGTTCACTTTGTCCCATCTTTTAGGGTTTACGGCCCAAGAACATCCGTTGGCCGTAAACACCTTTGATCATGTGATTCATTGTGCTTTCTAGGTGAGAACAAGTCCATTTCAAGTGTATAACAAGCTAGGATAAGTGTACTTACAATCTATAAGCTTGATTGGGTGTTTAAGGTCCAAGAACACTAGTGTGTGTTCTTGGTGTTTTGAAGAATGCTTGAAGATCTAAACAAATGGAATGATTTCATGGATGAAACCTTGTAAGATCACTAGATGATGAATTAAATAAACTAATCAAGGAGGAAAACACTTACAAAGTTGAAGATCAAGAAGGAAAATCATATGCTACTTGAGAGAGAATGGCTTTTTGGTTTGAAGATGGTAAAAAGTGAATAAAATGACTAAGTGTCACTTATATAGTCCTTAGGGTTTTCGGCCCCATACCATTTGGGCCGTAAACTCCATACTCTTGGAGTGTTGGAACCTAAATGTTGCACACTTTACCCTAAAGTATCCTCTCTCCAGTTATCTCTTGCAGTACTAGGCTTTAGAACACTCAAACTGAATTTAAACCGGCTAAAAATTAGCAGAAAGTATTTAACTTTTAATTAAAGTGCTTGATTGTAAAAGATAGAAAGTTTCGGGTTGTCACATATAGTATATGTCACAGGGGTTCCATACATATAAAGAACGTTGAAATCCGAGTTATAACGAAGAAGTTATGGCTCGTTTTACGGCAAAACCGACATGACACCGTGAATCGTAAAAAGTGAGTTTGGGATAAAATACTTTTTATACTTATAGATCTAAAAAAAATTAGTGTATGCTAAACCGAGAACGTACACAAAAAGAACATCTAAATATGACTTCGTATGAAGAAGTTATGATTTTTCTAAGATTTAGCATAGCAGTGCACAGCCCGGAAATCGAATTTTAGATCGATCGATTTTTAGCCGACACAACCTAAATGAGAATTGAATATCTCATTAATAAGAGCTCAACTACATAAAGACAGTAAAAAACGGATGTCGGATGAAAAAGTTATGAATTTTTGGTGGATTTTAACTGTCTAAGTCTGTTAAAATATAACTTTAAAAATAAATTCAAAATTAGCTGATGGAATCTAAACTAAAGTTATAGATGTCGTTGATACCTACGCATTGATGTAAAGACCATCAAAAAGGAGCTCGTATGCAAAAGTTACGAATTTTAGAAGATAATTAGTTTTTTAGGTAACCAGCAAGCGACATGTAACGCGATCTGAGCCACTGCTTCCTCACCACGGCTTGAAACGAGATTGCGACACCTTGACAGAGTACGCCCAAGGTAACTCAAAGTATGACTAACTTATTAATGTTTTGTCCATTACGCCCAATGTAATTCTTGAGTACGCTCGCGTACTCGGTGCTGGCAACCTATAGATAGAGCTCGTTTTTCACTCGTTTCTCCACACTTTCTCAACCAACTCTCTCCCAAACACACCCAAAGCCTCAAGGCTTTTCTCTAGCCTTTCATAGGAGTTAGTAACAAGTCCCGAAGCACCAGAAAGATCCAATAAGAAGAGCTTTCAGCTCAGAAGTTCTATCTACGCAGAGCCCGGTTCTTCGCTAAACTTCATTGTAAGTGAGTTATACTTACACTTCTTTAAGTATAGCTTATGTTTAAGTTCAATATTGTTATTAGGAACTTATAAACCATATAAAATATAATATACAAGTTGTTATTATAATATATTTTAACTACTTGCGGTACGGGGAATCTGGTTTCAAGGGTCGCATAGGGTTGTTGGATTTCAAAAGCGCTATAATGCCAAAATGGTCCTTCCTTCCGGTGTTTCATGTATGGCCCCTGTCTGTACATAGTGGTTGAAAAGTAATGTTTAACACTTATGAAACAATATCACTCATAAATAGTCGCGATAAATTTTAGACTAAAATCTAGTGGTAATAATACTAGGTTTCGTCGAAGGAAAATACAATCGTTAGAAGCGAAGCGCTACCTGAGTTGGGAATCATCATTTTAACAGGCGAGTGCATAGTCCCTTTCATGAACATGATTTTAATATAAGTATTGATTAATGTATTAAATATATGTTTGTGTGTGAAATATTTGTTATTGCCTGAAAGACGTGTTAAGAGCATATATGATAATATATGATGATTTAGGATATAGAGCATATACGATAGCATAGATTAGACTTAGTCATTCGTCCTTAGTCCGAGAGTATAGTGAGGACATGGTTATTTGTCATTAATTTGGGAGCATGGATTGAGACATAGTCAGTTGTCCCTAGTCGGAGAGTATGGAATGGTCATAGTTATTGATATTAGAGTATGGATTAGACATACTTGATCTGGGAGTACGGATTAAGTAAAGAGGTTAATATTAGATATGAGAGTATGGATCGTGTTGTTGTAAGGATCGACGGGGTGGGATAAGAATTGCTTATATAAGATGAAATTGTATATTTTGTGAGTTCTAATATATATATATATATATATATATATATATATATATATATATATATATATATATATATATATATATATATATATATATATATATACACACACCTTAATAAGCATTTAGCCTCAAATGCTGAATTTTAAGAGGTACGCCCTTTAAAGCACCATTTAAAATAACTTTATGCTGAAAAATCAGATGTTATCTGGTCAACAAGTGTGACATCCCCAAAATCACGGCCAGAAAAGACCGATTTTCATTTATGCTTTTTAAAATAATTTCAGAGTAAATCCTTTTGATTTGAAAGAGTCGCAGAACTTGTTCCCAAAAACAAAACATGATAAAACAATGTTTACCAAAGCATTTCATAAATGAAATGTATTTTCATTATATAATCAAAACTCGGGGTGTCATGTTCCGATACCGACCAATAAGCATAAACGATAACATTACAAGTCATTCAACAAATATATACATATGCAGACTTGTAAATAAAACAACTTGATGGTTCATCCATCTTACGCCCTTGCGCCACTTCCTGTAATACAAATAAAACTGAGTGGGTCAGGCTTGGGAGCCTGGTGAGCATATAGGGTTTTCAACCCATAATAAATATATTATATTTAATTTCACCAACCAATCACTATCCCGATTACCCATTCCCGTTATCCTCACTTTACGTCCCTAAAACAACATCTATCTCAAGGGACCTAATCTAGGATTTTCATCGTGACGAACATTACTGCTAAGGGGTTTCCTCAACAATAGATATCCTAAAGGCAACCATGAGGGGGATAGAGTACACCGGTGAACACATCGTTCACAACACCTACAGGTTATGAACCTGCTAGCGTTTCACGAGACTGTCTAGAAGGAGTCTGTGGTCGGTATCCATACTCCGCTGAATAACTACGTCAACAACAACAACATCAAGGCCTCTCATCTTTTTATTACACACCAACTATCTACCCATGTTCTACCCAACATATTAGTAGATAAAAATATATATTTTTATACATACTTTAAAACATGTATAGCATTTTCATCCAATACATATTTCACATAACAGATGAGGCATACCCACATAACATGTATTTCATAGAAAACAAATAAGATCTATGAGATTGAAGAGAGTGAATATACATTCACGCACATAACAACAAAATTATACACATAACATGTATTTCGTATAAAATACTTCATAATTATGCGTTAGAAGAAATTAACTACACACTCACTTGATCAAAAGATGATCGGACAGCACTACGGCTTGTAGAAGTAGTAATCCTCAGCAGATCTGGAAGATCTCTACAAAAATCGAACTTCTCGCGGGCAGAGCTTCGGCTCGGAAACCGCACTTCTCGGGATCTTCGGGATCTCGGGACTTGCTTCGGGACTCGGGAATATTACCGGGGCTTCGGGGTACTTCTGGCACGCAAAAAGATGCAAAACGGGAGAGAGAAGAGAGAAAAATAGCAAAAGAGCCGGCTGCCCTCGCATCCTATTTATAGGAGGCTGAGGCCTCTCAGTACGTGGGGCGTACTGCCTCCGAAACGTCACTGCATGCGTCATCCGAAGTCCTCGAGTGCCAGTGTCGACATTCTTCGCTGTACGCGGGGCGTACTCCGGATGAGTCCGGTGACTCGCCTCCGGATAATACCGAGACTTAATAATTAAATTTAATTATTAATTATTTAATAAACTTCGAAAATTCATATCTTCTTCATACGAAATCCGTTTTCGACGTTCTTTATATCCATGCGAAGGTGAGACTACGCTCTACAACTTTCGTTTAGACTCCGTCGGCTAATTTTGACTTTATTTTTATTATTTATTTTTTAATAGGTCGGGACAGAAAATTTCGTTATAAATTTATAACTTCTTCGTTTGACGTCCGTTCTCGCCTAACTTTTTATCGCTTCGATACTAACAACGAGATCTTCGAATCTCATTTAGATCACTAAGGCTAAATATCGTTCTAACGTAAATTGCACTTTTTACGTCATTCATCGTTGTCGGTTCTGTCGCGAAACTTCGACAGGTCATAACTTCTTCGTTATAACTCGGATTTCGGCATTTTTTATATCCTTGGAAACCTTGCTTCAACTACTACAATATTTTCTAAAGATATCAAGTTTATTTTATACTTAAATTTTGACGCTTATTTTTATTCTTAATTAATCAAACCACATAATTAAGCAATTAAGCACAAAACACATAATACTCAAATAATACACTTCTATTATTTCAAAACGGGTTACAAAGATTAACCTAAACTATTATATCATTAATGACAGGCTAGAAACACAACCATTACAATAAGTGAGTCAATTAATGTTGAACCCGCATTCCTCAATTTCAGCCAACTGAATTGGTCAAAACTAATTGAATCCGTTAAATCCATGTTATATAGCATCCCAGTCTTCTTCAATCTTTGTATGTGTGTGTGTGTTTGTTTGTTTTGTGTTTACAGGTTCGAAGCAGCCATCAACAATACATTTACACTGCTTGTGTTCTGGCTTAAATCAGTCACCGCTCTCAATCATCCACCACTACAAACAACCCACTATTCTTCTCTTTCCCCACAACTTTATATCGCTGCCTTTTTATCTCAAGAATATAGCGTTTTAAGATAAAAATGCATGCGCTTTTTCTCTTATTGTTCAAACTTTCATATTTGTAAGAAGTATTCAAGCTTCTCTCCGCTCCTTCATCTTTTATCTTGGTCTCTACTTCATTCACTTCTCTAATTTTAATTTTCTTTCTTTTTCCAACTTCCGAGAACAAGGGTTTGGAATGATGGTATTATATTAATCAATTTTTGTGTTCTTGGGTTATGTCATCATCGTGTTGTGGTTCTGATTGGTTCTCTCTCATCGTATATGGTTATCCACCTATTTAATTTTTGTTTTTGAATAGCTTGAAGAAAAGGGCGATTTTCGTGTTGCTCAATCATCACAAGTTGAAATCCATTTACCCTTTGCAGGTTTAGTCGCAATCCATCCTCTCCCTTTTTGATTTATATGTTCTTCTGTTTTTATCTAATCTAATTGAATCGAAATTCATCTCAACATAAATATGCGTAATCGACAGTCACATCTCCTCTCCTGTCAATCTCTATATTTAAACCCTCTCTCTGAAAATCCCTACACCCACCAATTTACCCTTTCATTTTTATTAATAGAATATGATTCAAGATAATTTCGATTAGCTAATTTGTTAATTCTTTATCTCATTTAATTTTCAGGGGTGTCGTTTTTGTTGCTGTCTAAGCCGACCTTCTCCTCACTGGTAGAAAGGCTTTCCAAGGTAAAAAAAAATCCATATCTTTCTTTTTGTTTAACCACCACCACTGCCACTTTGGTTCTTTCTTTATATATATGTGTGTATGCTATATATTTGTGTGCATATTTTTTCACCATTTATGTTTGTTTTTAAAGATCGTTTCATATATTTTTTTAATTGATTAAGATGATATGGAAAATAAAACGATTTTTTATTGGTAGAGAAAAGTTTGAATTTGTTTAACAACTTTCGAAAGTGATCAACTAACAACACAAGTTTGGTGAAGATGATCCTTATCCACGCATACATAATGTAATATCTCACTTCCTTTTTGCTTACATTATATTTCCATTTGCCTGTCACGAAAATTTTATGGGCCACCCTGCTTGTATCTTAATTTATTTCTCATGTAGAATACTATGTCAATGTAGAGATATAGCAACCAAGTGCTTAAAATACATAAATTTATAACCTTTGTGGGCGTGAAAAAAATGAACATGTCTTCTTTTCTTACTTTCTAGGGTGAAAAATATGGCCGTGTACCAAGTAGAGTTCGAGTATGTGTTATAATTGTATAAAAAAAATATAAAATTGTAAATATTTTTTTAGTTAAAAGTCTGACTTCATGTTGCATATTAAGTTTAAGTTTCATTTTTTTCTTATATATAGATGTCTTATGGAAGTTAAATGGTAAGAACTTTAATATAAGACACTTCAAAGAAAAGAAAACTAAAGAAGAAAAAAAAGACCAATATGTCCCTAAGAGAGTAATAAGTGGTGTTTTGCTCTTCTCAACTTAATAATTTTACCATAAGGCCCTTACATGTATCATGCTTACTCATTCATTTGTGTTCAATTGCAGAATTTTTGGAAGGACATCCCTGGTATTGCATTTTAATAAATTTGAATGCTTTTTGGGGAATGATTAAACAAGTTATAGGGGTTTATAAATTTCAGATATTCAGAAACACATAATTATTTTAGTTTTTATTCATAAATTGTATATTATGTTTCTTAGTGGTGTTTTAGTTTTTAACCCACAAATTTTGGTTGAAATTCAAAAGTATTTGCATTATTATAGCACATCAATGGAAGGTTACAACTTTAATTGTTTTGCTTCTTGCATTTCCCATTTCCTTTTCTTAAATGTTTTTAAAATTCACTTTAAAAAGCTAAAGCAAATCTTCATTTTGTTTTAAAAAAAATATATTTTGAAATTCAAATATGATTTTAAATTCCATTTGACATAAATATATGAAGTAATGCCAATATACTAATTTTAATATTTGATCATGCAATGTATCTTTGCTTAAATTACAATGGTCCAAGTTAGGCTTCTTCATCCATGAATACAAGCTTAATAACAATCATTCAATAAAGAGTTACAGTGCAACTAAATTCATATGAGGATTTAAATGTAAATATAAGAATTAACGTGTAGTTTATAAAAATAGTTTACCGTGCATATGGAACATGAAAAAACAATTTTTTATAGAAATGATATTAATTTAAAATTTGAGTAGTTTAATAATAATTGATTACTTAAACTATTAATTAAAGGATAACTTATAAAAACAAAAAGAAAGGTTAAATTGGGTTATAGTCAATGATAATCAAACTTATAAGAGCGACACAACACGTTAATAATCATAATTTTGTAAACATTGAAACTGAATTTTACAAATAGGATCATCCTACAACCCTTTTAATGGGTTACAAGAAATCTATAAGGTTTACAAATTGTGAATTTGATATGGTATGACAAAACCAATAAAAATATAAAATATTATAAATATTAATTTACAATTTTATAGTCTCAACTTACAATTTTATAGGTCTCAACTCAGGATGGTGGTGCGACCAATTATTCAGAAATTCATTATATGTTATGTTATCGAAATAAAATCAATTCACCGACAAAAAAATTATTTGATGTTAGCTGAAAGAAAATAAATTGTCGAAGATAACATATGCAGTGACATAAACAACTCTTTATGTCACGTGCAGCTTTTAGGTCATTCATCGATTTCATTTTTTAACTAAGGATATTAATATTACCAATTTTATCCCTTGAATTTTATGAGAGTGGTAATCGATCATGGTTCTCAGACTTTCCATTATGTGTCGGTGATGGAGTTGAAGTACTAGTGCACGAAAATTTTATTTGCATCCCTGATGATATGGTGATTCCCTTCACTGTAAAAGAAAAGTCATTGAATGTTTTGATTGATGCAATCTTTCCATCCTTGAAAATTTATAGATTTGAATCAGGTTATATTATTCCACATGCAATTTTATCCACAAGAAATGATAGTGTCGATGAGATTAATAATTATTTGATCGGTCGATTCAATGGAAAAGAGATACTTTACTATAGTTTTGATGAAGCCATAGACGATATAAATAAATTCTCTCTTGTGGAATTCTTGAATACACATAGTGTTACTGATTTACCTCCATATTAACCTACGACTTAAATTTGGATGTCTGATAATACTGTTACTGAATCACAACTCATCAAATGGATTTTATAATGGCACTCGATCGATATGTAAAATTTTTCACCACAATGTTATTGATGTTGAAATAGTTGTTGGTCAACATGTTGGAAAGAGAGTATTTTTGCCAAGGATCCCTCTATATCCATCTGAAGATGACATGTTTCTCTTCCAGCTGAAGCGAAAACAATTTCCAATTCGATTATGATTCGCGATGACAATCAATAAAGATCATGGACAAACAATTCTAAGTGTATATATTTATACTACAAAATCGGTTTTCTTGCATTGACAACTTTATCTGATATTATTCAGAGGGATATCACGTACCAAAACAAAAATATTAGTGAAGTCTAACAATCAATTCAATAGTAGTGAAGTTTATAAATCAAATCTGGTGTATAAAGAAGTTTTATACGATTAATAATATACAATCAATCATGTGTTCGTACACATTTGTAAATAGTTTGAATTTTTATTCTTACTGATTTCGTAGTTACTAGCATAACTCTTATTAATAATATACAATCAATCATGTGTTCGTACACATTTGTTCAGTAGCAGTAAAGTATTTGCGTAAAAAAAACTAATCGTCTCTAGAAACTAATTTTTGAAAAAAAAAAAAAAACCATTTGCACCCGTCGCTTGACGCGGATAAACGGCTAGTATGTTTGTGTGTGTGTATGTGTGTGTGTGTGTGTGTGTATATATATATATATATATATATATATATATATATATATATATATATATATATGTGTGTGTGGGGGGGGGGGGGGGGGGGGGGGGGAGGAATATACATTACAGCCCCACCTAAGCTTAGGTACTAAACCTCTTGAAAATACATTATTTTACTATATAAAGATTACGGCTAATGGATTCACGATTAATACTTTAAGATGTAAATTCAAGATCGACACAATAGGGTTTAGGGTTTAGGGTTTAGATTAAGGGTTTAGGGTTTAGGTTTAGGTTTAGGGTTTCGGGTTTAGATTTAGGGTTTAGGGTTTAGATTTAGGGTTTAGGGTTTAAATTTAGGATTTAGGGTTTAGTAATGTTCACTTGGGTGAAGTAATAAACGATAATTGAAGAAAGAAAACAGGGATGGTAAAATGATAATGAAAGAAAGAAATGTTGTGGAGGATGATATATTTACCAAGTGAAACCAAACCAGATATATCTAGCATGTTAAAACGACAAACAAATCAATTTTCATTCTTACTTATGTTTTAATAGAATATCATTGAATTAAGTTCAATTATGGAATGTAAAAGATCAATTAAATATATTTTTATTGCAAATAATTATTGAAGTTTATAAAGAAAATAAAAAACCAATATTTTTTTTTTAATATAAATGAAGTGTTTTGTTTTTCAATTGAAAAACTATATCCAATGATTTTGTGAAAAGCTTGATTGAATTATGACATGTTCTTTTTTTATCTTTTATTCTATTAGTTTTCATTTACAATTTAGTAGAGTTGATTAAATGGTCACCATTTTTAACGCTTTAAATTCTTAGACACAATAAAGAAAAAAAACATAAATTTGATGAATTTAATACGCCACATGATTAACGAAGAATACTAAAAGATATATCATGATTAGTTTGGATATAAATTGATCAAAACTATATTGTGTGTGTGTGTGTATATATATATATATATATATATATATATATATATATATATATATATATATATATATATATATATATATATATATTCTTCTACGAACATTGTTTACACCACTATAAATGCAGACAAAAAACCGTGTATAATTTCTATAATTGTTGGTAGATAAATAGAGTGAAAGATTCTAACCTCTGCATGTTTTTTTATTGAAATATATATTCTGGGAGGAAAGCATTTGATTCCTCTATGCATGTCATAACCACAAATAGATATCGCAGGGGACCCAAATATAAACTGTGATATAAAAGCTTACGATATAAATAGATATACCCTATCTTCATTCATCTTATATAATTGAAGCAAAACCAGATTCAAAACCATATAACATCTTAAATAACTGTATGCAGTCATGATCATATGAGCGATAAAGAATATAACTTGTAAAAAATAAAACCTTATTCTCCTAAAATTAGCTTCCAAGTAGTTATGAACAAAAAGTTTGGATGAAGTAAATATCAAGTCATTTATCAAGCTCCACAGCCTTATCTGCACCCATCGATCTATAAGGCGCTATGTTGATCGTCGTTCTCAGATGAAGCAGTATCTCATTGTCAATGCAATCGTACCTGAAGTCAACAAATCAAAAGTCAAAACATGACATACTGTGTTTGACACGCACCGGACTAACAAATGACAATGAGACAAAATTTGCAATTTTTGTCCCACCCAAAAAGGTAGAACAAGGTGGAGCATGGACTCACTCTCAATCTCTCGCGTGTGCAAAAGACGTAAATACCTTTGTCATCCTCATCATCAAAATAGCCATAGAAAACTTGTTTGGTTTTGTCCTGTCCACTCGGGTCTTTATTAACAAATGCAGCGGGACGCTGCATTTGTTACAAGATGACTGGACAGGACAGGACAAAACCAGACAAGCTTTCTACGGCTATTTCGATGATGAGGATGACAGGGGCATTTACGTCTTTTGCGCACACGAGAGATCTAGAGTGAGTCCATGCTCCACCTTGTACTACCTTTTTTTTTAGGGGGAGGGGGGACAAAAATTGTAATTTTTATATGATTCACATCAGTAGACAGTAGACAGATGTACTCACAAATTCTTGCAAAGGGCATCAGTAACCTTGGAAAGCGCAATAATCCGCATTCTCGAATCCATAACTTTGTCCTCGGAAAACTCCTCAAACTCTTGTTCCAAAAAATGTGATAATTTCTCAACATGCCCTTCAAGTTGCTGCTGCTGATCCTCAAACAAGTTCTGTTTAATATTCCTTTCCAAATTTGTCATTTCATCGCTAAGAAACGTGTCACTAAACATGTAAAACGCAAACGGATACGAATAAGAAAGAATCCGCCTCGATCTAAACAGCCTTTTAGCCCCATTTCTCACCCAATCATAATCCTTTATTTCCAATTCCCTGGCTTCCATTTTCACTATTTTCCTCTCTAACTTTTCCTTCATAATGATTTCAGCCTTTAAGGAATCCGTATGTGCTTTGAATCGACTATGATAATGAGAATAACGCACAATTTCTATTTTTGCACGTTTTATGTTTCCTATTTGTTCTTCATTGAACCTTCCACATGTGTGGTTAGCTATACTATCCCATGTGTGTTGTATACCCGTTGCTCCACCACATAGCCAACTACAAAATCAAAATCAAGCTTCTCTTGTTACTTTTTTTATTTAGGGTTTAAATGTAAAAAAAAAAAAAAGGAAAAGATTCTAACCAGAATGGTTGACCACATATACATCGAACAAGGTTGCATCCACCATTTTTTTCAACTGGTTTATGACATTTTGGACAAGTTTTTGTATTAACTGTGATCCAATTACATGTCTCTGACTCATCTTGACATTTTTTTGACCAAAGTTCCCACATTTGACATGAACATGGAGAATGTGCTTCTGAAGAACAACTAAAACAAAACTGAACACCACAAGCACATTCAACCTCACAATACTCATCATCTTCAACACGAATGGCATTTCCACAATGTGGGACACTTGGACACCATTTTACCCTTTTGTTATCTTCAATATATGACTCCAAAAGGTATCTTTCAAACTTTTCAGCCAAATTAGGATCCTTTTTGCTCACATAATTTCTGATTTTATCCTCATCACAAACCACACTGCATCTAGAAGCCATGCAACTAATTCGCCTACTTTGCCCCTCGTTTATCTTCACAACAAAATGCTCCGTCCAACCTTAAAAAAAAAAAAGAAAATGTTACTTCCCTATTAAATTCTTTTGGGAAAGAATTTTTTTTACTTACAAGTGTTGCAAAAATAATGGCCACAATCCATTGTTGTCATCTTATAGAAGGGGACTTCCTCCAAGCATATTTCACAAAGTACAATAGAAGATCGATGCTTTGAAGAAACATTGGAATCATTGGGTACCATTACACATGCTTCCGTATAAAGCCTATCTTTTCCATTTTCTACAAGCACTTGAAAGACTTTATCAACATCCCATCTATGATGTATAAGTAGAGTCCTTGCTTGATGTTCCCTTAAAGATAACAAGTCCATTACTCTTTGTAGATCTTCCCTCTACACAAAGTAAAAGTCAGAGTCACAGTTAGTCAGTGCCAATTAAAATGACATAGGTAACATGCCTTACCTGTGCAGTCGATACACACTCTTTTGTGATAACCTACATGTTGATCAAAAAGAGGAATTACATTTAAATTTATAATACAACAAATGAGGATGAGGAGGGCAATTATGTCTTTTGCAGAGTTTGGTGGGTAGGACAAAAGATTGCAATTTTTGTCCCATTGACATATGTACAACCTAATGTCCCTTCATTTTTCTAAACATAGTTTCCTACATTATAGACAAAGACCTACAACTTTTCACTATGAGCAACTTCTTCATATTGACAATGATAAAACTTTTTGAGGTTTTAGAGATTGATAACTGCCTTAAACTTAAGCTAATCAATATGTTTATGGAAATATGATGGAGTTCACAAACTAAACTTTATTGGGTTAATTTTTAAACTTTAAAAGTATTAGATAGAACACGATTATTCAAAAGTTGACTGCTTTTCTTGGGAGAAAGTTGATCTATGTACACCGATTGCAAAACGTATGAGTGATCTTAGTTATTTTTTTCAAAAAGAATCAAAATTTCATGGGTTTAATGAAGCAATTCCTACCAGAATCACAAAACGTTAAAGGGTAAAAACGACAAACCCTAAACTTTGATTCTTGGGTTTCACAAAAACAGGGGATTAGAAAAGAACGCTGAAAATAAAACCTTTATTTTCGTTTTTTATTGCCATTGAATGAAAGAATCTTCACAAATATTATAATAAATATAAGATAAACATTAGCTGCTTGATTACCTTACAAGACGAACCATTGCGGCTCGTTAAAGCAACATCTGCACGACGATCACAATCATCATGGTCTTCAAAGGCATAGTACTCGTCCTCATCGCAATAATCGCCATCATCGCAGTAATCGCTATCGTACGGATCCATGTCTATGTAAAATATAGTTTTTTACAACGACCAAGTCAATTTTCGTGCAGAAGGGAAGGGGAGAGAGCTTGGTATGGAAGCAAGAAGCCAAAGAGATTTAAGGGAAGCTGTTGCTTCTGTTTTACTTGTTGCGATTGGATTGTTTGAGAAACAAAAGAGGCAATGTGTGTAGTGATTAGGAAAAGGAGTAGGAGGTGGAAGGAGATTTGGGGAAGTGGGGATGAATTTCGGCACTTCTTTTATAGGTTTAGATGAGTGTGGTAGACCCCCATTGGAGAGTGGAGACGTCGAAGTTGTGATTTGTGAGTTGTGAAAGTTGTGTGATCGCTTAATAAGTAGAGACTAGAGAGAGTCACCACATCAAATAAATCGGTCGGTTTGTTTCGATTTCTACCCCAACTGGTTTTCTTATTTCCTTATAAAAGATAGTGTTAAATAATTTAAAAAAAAAAAAAAAAAAAAATTTATATTTAACAAGAGTCCAATACTCGAAAATATATTTTATTAACTTTATCTCAATTAAATTCCTTTCCTTTTTATAAAATGGTTAACCTTGTACTCTTAAAGTTTACATCTATAATATGTTTATAATATATTGAACTGCGTATGATATATATATATATATATATATATATATATATATATATATATATATATATATATATATATATATATATATATATATATATATATATATATATATATATATATATATATATATATATATATATATATATATATTATCTTATAAAAGAAATCTAACTATTTCTAAAAATAGATTGATTATAATAATAATATTTTTTTAAGACGTCCAAATAATGAAGCTGATAGTACAACTAGCCATTAATAAAATAATATTAAATTTTAACCACATTTTGAATTCAAATATTTATCATCAAATCTCCTTATATTTCTCAGCAATATGGTTCCCTCAAATCCCGGATTTATTCAAATTTTGAACCCTTTTCGATATCCTTAAATTTAGCATGTTAATTTAAATATCCCTCCAATCGCAGATACCTCTTTGTTCCCTCGTCTGCTATAAAGCCCACCGTCTAGGAATAAAAAATGATTTCATCTCCCAAATAACACCATAGTTTGATTATTTTGTCTTCGACATGTACTTTCTTTTGTAACATAACATTTTTGTAGAGGAAACATATCACCGAAAAAATTTACACACCCCGCCGCTTTGCGCGGGTACGCTGCTAGTATATATATATATATATATATATATATATATATATATATATATATATATATATATATATATATATATATATATATATATATATATATATATATATAGGAAAAGTGAATATACTCTTAAAGGTATATAAGCTTAAATGTCCAAACTCACCATACTATGTTGTTTTGTATCATATGTGTATATTATAATTGTCCAATGTTCTTATAATTCAACTTATAACTTGATTTACTTCTAAGATTTTTATAAATTTCACATTTATCTCCTCTAATATATAATTTTTATTTTCAACTTTAATATATACCCTAATAGGTGTTCGGCAAAAAGAAGTGATATAAAACCAAAACAATAGTGAAATTTCGAAAATCTTCAAACTAAATCAAGTTAAGGTTGAAGTTTAATAACATTATAATGAATATATCAAACAAAACAACTAACTATAGTGAGTTTGGGTACCTAAGCTTATATACACTTAAGGGTATATTCACTTTTCTCTCTCTCTCTCTCTCTCTCTCTCTCTCTCTATATATATATATATATATATATATATATATATATATAAACATTGATTTATTTAAAAGAAAAAAATTAAATATAAAATTCTAAACATTTAAGAAGTTTTAATTTATAAGAAAAATGAGAAAAAACTATTGAATTATAAAAATTAAAATGTAATTAAAAGGAGAAACTCATTAAGGAAATTAATATACATTTATTATTCCATTTAAATACTATGTGAAATTTAAAAAAAAAAAAAAATAGAAGAACCATAAAATGACATCTTGAAAAAAATTAATTCAAACTAACCACAAAATGATATTTTACAATTTAAATAACAATGTGACAAATGGCAAAAAAAACATTCATTTATTATAGTAATTTTTTTTTAGGGTGGAGTGCTTAATATAGGGGTTCGACATTAAATATAATGGTTTTTGTTTAATTATAATATTTTATTTTTATTATTGGTTAGGTTACTATCATAAAAAATAAAAAAATCAAGTATATTAGGTTTTTTATAGATTAAATCTATTGATTTTTCTATTAAAAAATATCTTATATTTTTTTAATTTGATCATTTTAATATGTTTACTGATAATCTTTTGACTTTATAAAAAATATTATATATATATATATATATATATATATATATATATATATATATATATATATGTGTGTGTGTGTATGTGTGTGTGTGTGAGAGATCCATTGAGAACTCGTGGTTTTCCAAGAACCTGAAAACTAAAGGTGGAAATATTTAATGTTTAATCTTTTTTATTAGAAATATTAATAAAAAGTTTTAAAAATTAACATAATAAATCAAGTTTCAGATTTTGTTTTAAAAATGATTTTCAGTTTTTTTAATAAAAAGGAGATTTTCTAATTTTTTTTTTTCAGATAACAATATTTTTTTTAAAATTGAAAAATATATTTTTTTTAAAAAGCTACAAATTTTTCAAAAAACTAGCAACTTTTTTTTTTTAAAAATCTAGATTTTTTTAAAACTGCATTTTTTTTAAAAAAAAAGATTGAAATTAAAAAAAAAAAAAAAAAAAAACTAAATTTTTTTCAAAAAAAATGCATTTTTTTAAAAGTAAAATTTTTAAGAATCAATAAATTAAAAAAAACAAAAACTCTAATTTTTTTAAGAAAAAAAAAATCAACGTTATATATATATATATATATATATATATATATATATATATATATATATATATATATATATATATATATATATCCATATTTTTTTAAATGTATATATGCATATTTATTATACTATAATATTGTAAGTAAATCATAAAAAATCTTATTTTTATTAATCAATCTATAAACATAATATTACAAGTATATTCGATACAAAAAAAATATAAAAAAAATATAAAAACCACAAAGATTCACAGTATGATCATTTCTTCATATCAAGATTTCCATATTTTCTTCTATTTTTTACTTTTCACCTCTTCAATATTTTCCACAAATTCTTCAAAATCTACAAGAAAATTTAAAAAACAAATGATTAATGCAAGAACACTAATGTGAATCATATGTGATTCCATTGTGATTTACATGTGAATCATATGTTATTTACATGTGATTTTCATATGAATTACATTTAATTCATATGTGAATTACATGTTATTTACATGTGAATCACATGTAATTCTTATGTGATTCACTTTTGATCTACATGTGAATCACATGTAATTCATATGTGATTCATATGTAACTCATAATTGATTCACTTGTTATTTACATGTGAATAACATGTTATTTACATGTGAATCACATATAATTCATATGTGAATCACTTGTGATTTACTTGTGAATTACATGTAATCTATATGTAAATTACATATGAATAACATGTAACTCATATGTGATTCACTTGTGATTTACATGTGAATCACATATAATTCATATGTGAATGATATGTAATTTATATGTGAATCACTTGTGATTTTCTTGTGAATTACATGCGATTCATATGTAAATTACATATGAATCACATGTAACTCATATGTGATTCACTTGTGATTTACATGTGAATCACATGTAATTCATATGAGAATCACCTATGATTTACTTGTAAATTACATGTGATTAATATGTAAATTACATATGAATCACATGTAACTCATATGTGATTCATATTTTATTTACATGTGATTTACATGTGCATTACATGTAATTCATATGGGAATCACTTATGATTTACTTGTGAATTACATGTGATTCATATGTAAATTACATATGAATCACATGTAACTCATATGTGATTCACTTTTGATTTACATGTGAATCACATGTAATTCATGTGTGAATCACTTGTGATGTACTTGTGAATTACATGTAATTCATATGTGAATTACATATGAAGCACATGTAACTTATATGTGATTCACGTGTGATTTACATGTGAATTTAAGGGTGGTAAATAGGTAAATTAAATATTGGAAAATTGTTATGATGGGAATACTACAAATGTAGATATGAAAATTCAAGATTAGAATTAGAATTGGAATCAGAATGTAAAATTTTGGTTGGACGGAATGGAATTTAATACTAAAAATGAAATCTTTATTTATATTTAAATATTTTATGTTTATTGTAAATGCATAAAACAAATTTTTTTTATTTTTATTTATTTATTTCTATGTAATGAGAGCATTTTAGTCTTTAATAAAAAAGAAAAAAATGAAAATATTGAGTACCTTTGATGGAAGCAATCATGGCTATGAAAGTCTATTCCACATTGGTGGAATCTTTTGAATTGGTTTCAGGAAAGAAATTCCAAGATCAATTCACTGGAAACAAAGAACAAAAAAATTGAGTTAAGAAATTATTTTGTAACATCCATAAAATTTCAGTAAAATTTAAACTTTCCAAAACAATCCTTTTTCTATAGAAGTGTTTACAAAACCATTGTTTCCAAAATATTTATTTAAAATTGGAATCATTTACACATGGGTCTCAAAACATTCACATTATCAGAGTTTCCCAGAAACCATAAGTCCAAAACGTGAGGATGTGTACGGTCACGCCTTTGCCTTGCCAAAACATCTGAAGCACCTGAAACAATAAACTGAAACCGTAAACACAAAGCTTAGTGAGTTCTCCTAAAGTACCAAAACACAAATAGTAGCACATATACAAATAACAGCATGTAATGGGTCCACAACTTTACAGACTGGATTACCCCTAAGCCCACAACATGAGTCTGGCTTGCCTATCGGGCCTACATCTCATGTCTGGATTGCTCCCGAGCCCACATCATAAGTCTGGCTTGCCCCTTGGGCCCACAGCTTATGTCCGGTTTGCTCCTGAGCCCACAACATAAGTCTGACTTGCCCATTGGGCCCACAACTTATGTTTGGCTTGCTCCCCCAGTCCTTAGACTAGAATAGAAAAGATTAGCCCACAGTACGAGTCTGACATGCTTTGCCCGACCCTCAGCTCGAATCTGGAATGCTCATGTGTCCTCAGTATGAGTATGGCATGCCCTCCCTGGCCCTCAACTCATATCTGGCATACTCAAGGGTTGGCTACAACACGAAGCAGTACAACATTAACCCCAACCTACACAAGATGTGAAACATATAACAGATAATATCCTATACAGATAATCAGACAATATCACAGGTAGTCCTACAGGTCTACCAGAATAGCATATCAATAACTAGCATACTCATACATATCTATTCCGTACTCGGCATGTCAACAATATCAGGATATCAATCAAAAGGCCGACATTGGTGCCTTCGACCCTGTTAGTACAGTGAGGAAAACTCACTTGAAGCAAAAAAACACATACTAAGACTATCGAAGTGGCTGAGATGAATCTCCAGCTCCTTGGACACCTACAACAATATTAATAATCTTGACTTATCTCATATTTCAAGTTTTAGCTAATAATATGCCTTAAAATACTATTATTAGCATTTTATTATAAAATGTGGTAATGAGCCAAAATCCATAAACAAAAGGACTTATAAAATAAATCTCGTAGTAGATATTTATTTATTTATTAACAACAGACATGAATCTTATGTATAACTTAACATCTCAAAATATGATGTTCATGAATTACCAATACCAGCGAATACTAACAACATAAGTCATAAAATTGTCCCAACATTAACCAAGTTAACAATGCTCACTTCCATTTATTTGAATTCGTAAAGCCCATAAGAAAAATATACATATAGCCCATCGCCCAATAAATGAATAGTCCATTAGGTCAACGAGCACCACATTCATATACATCTTGTCGTACATCAGTTCCCAGTCCTAATGTTGCCGGCGACGCCTCTTCTCCAATGAAGTCTTCTTCTCCGGCGGAGCTTCCATCTCCGGAGACTCCTAGTTTTCGATGTCCAATAGTGAACACCCAAACAAGCCATCCTTCTATTACTTGAGACCGGTGATAGCCACACGCACGATTCTCCACACACCGATATCAGCTTTGTCACACCCCCAAACCGAGACGGGGGAAACGTCTGGGGGCGGAGGACGTGATGTACAGTATCATAGCAATGTATAAGTGGAATCAACGCAAACATAACCATTACATTGATAAAGTAACGTATTTACATATGTTCAACACATGTTTGTATGACATCAAAATGTATAATAAAATATAAAAGGCGTGACTCTGGAAGCTTTGTCTTCTCAAAATCCTATGGGTGTACCTATCTTATCGGTTCCCTGAGAATACAAGTGATTTTGAAAGTGTACCAACATTTAAGTTGGTGAGTTCATAAGTATGTTTTAGTGCTGGAAAACTTGTCTTTGTACTTTTAAAATACTAGTGTGTTTCTCAAGAAAATCCAATATTTTCTATAGTGAAAGTAGTGTAGTCATGTAGGTTTCTTGTATTTGTATATTGTATTAGTGTACTTTGTGTTAGAAAAACAGTGTATTGTATCTGTATTTGTATGTATTCCTAGATACCATCAATTGTAGTGAAAGTAGTGTATTGTATTAGTGTCTTTATAAAACCTTAGTATGAAAACCTGGTATTTTCCAATTGTAGAGGAAGTAGTGTACCATAGTAGTATTTGCATGAAAACCATGTATGAATGTCTGGTTATTACCAGCTGTAGTGTAAAGTAATGTACCATAGTTTTATTAATGAAAATAAAACCATTTAAAGTAGTGTTAATACCATAAACAAACGTTTTAGTTATATTGTTGTGAGTTTCATATAACCATGCTAATATGACCTAGTGGCCTCTACGACGTTCTTCAGGCGTCAGTATTATGACATTTGTCACCCCCATGCATGTCTGCCTAACTGTAACTAGCAGTTTGGGTGTGGGATTGTTAGTCTCGTATAAATCTATACACAAACCTCACGCTCTCCATCCGGGAGACTCTAGTTATAATTTATAGGACTTGAACATGTACCCCGTAGGTACCCAAAGTAGTGCCTCACAACCGTGTATCAACTAGTTTACGTGTAGTGTTATAGTGTCTTAGTGTTCTCTTGTATTAGAAAATGTATTTATTACTTTATAGTGTAAAATAATTATACTTAAATAATTATTTTAGTAGCGTATTCTTGTAGTAGTGAAGTAGAGTAGTATTTCCCAAACTATACATATTATAGTTTGAATAAATGTTTTGTTAGTGTGTGTTATTCTTAGCAAATTAATGTAGTGAATCCTAAACTATATCAATTATAGTTTATTCCTATTGTTCTATAATGTAGTGAAACATTTGCAATATATTTGTATGAAATTAAAATACCATTACGCTCAACATATTATAAATGGGTTGAAATATATAAAATATTTTTAGAAGTGTAGTGAATACTCGTTATGAAACAATTGAAAAGGTTTTAAAATATTTAAAAATATTTTTCTAACACAATAGACCTTGTGTTTTACTTGTATTCCCAACCCCCCACCCTAAAAATATTAAAAATGTTTAAAATGTAGGGGTATAAACTCACCTCGTACGTGCATTTGAGTTCCGGATAGCGAAGCGGTAGAGACAATCCTCGATTTGTTGTTGTACGAGCGAATGACGTTACCCTAAAATAATTATTTTCGACATTGTATTTGAATTAATAATAATAATAATTTAGATAAAGGGGTTAAATAATTAATTAATTGTAAGTAGACTTACTATTAAATTGGGAATAAATGGGAAATGTTGGAAATGGGGTTTACGGATGGAACAATGGGTTTACGGTTGGATCATATTAAATTATGAAGATTTGAAGTCCACTTGAAGATTTGAAGATGACTTTGAATGTTCTTGAATGAAATTATGAGGTTTTGAAGGAATAAGGGTGTAAACACTTGAAGATAGAGAGGATTTTGGGATGTTCATGTTTGAAGGTTGAGAGAGTTTTGAGGGTGTTTACGGTTGGAAATGAGTGAAATGAATTGATCCAGGGTGTAAACACACACACACATACACACACACACACACACACACACACACATATATATATATATATATATATATATATATATATATATATATATATATATATATGAACTTGACCGTGAACACATGCTCTCCTTTTGATTTAGGTTGTAAACACTCCTTGTGAGTGTCTTGTTGGTCATAAACTCCAATTAGGAGTTGTTTTGATGAATTAACTTTGAATTAACCCAAGTGTAGCCCCTTAACTTTGAACTAGTGTAAGTTTGGGTCAATCATGTGTGATGTTATACTAGGTGTTGGGCTTTTAGTACCTTACTTCTATGATTTTCTCATGTATTTGCATATAAGCTAAATGAACACACTTGGAAATAAGAGTTTTATTAAAAGGAAATAACGGGTTGTCACAAGCTTCATCCTACAGAAAATTAGCTCACACCCTTCTTAATTTTTTTTTCGTTCTCCATACCTCTTTTCTCTATCTCATCAAAAGTTCAGAAGAAGACAAAGATTTGTCGGGGAATATCAAAACAGTAACCGGAGTTCATCTCCATCCCATCCTTATTTTCTAATGACCATGACCTCACACAGGTTTTCCCTTCTAGCATCATGTTGCAATTTCAATAACTGGTTGCTTCTTCCCAACGATGCATCTCCTTCGGCGACCCAACCTCCCAGTGACGGTGTAGCAGTCCCAACATGGACCTGGCGTCGACCATGAGCACATCCAATGATTGTAGGCTACGTTAATCACCACCGAAACTCAATCCATTTTGAATGTTCCTACTAGAACTATAATTTTGATTACATAGCCTGATGTCGGGAATCAAAATTTATTGGATATACCATTATCACCATGAGCTCAAACTCGGACCTGGAAAGTTGTGGCTACATCTCCATTTAACCACCTGATACTTAACCCACCCGAGGATGCTGGAAATGATGACATCAAATCCTGGAACCACCACTTCAACCGGAGCTTAACAGTAAACACTTGTAGAAAATCCAATATGATCTATTAATTGATAACTCCCTTAATACATCCATACACTCAAGCACCCATGGTGTTTCTCTTTTTCTTTCTTTCTCTCTCTATCTCTACACAACACACAACATACACACTCTCATTATCCTTTATAGACTGTTGGATGCAGGAGAATCAACAAAATAGGAGGAGGAGCTCCATTGTTACGCAACGTCGTCATCAGGGGGGACCAGATGAAGATTTTTACAAACTGGCAGCTATGGCCCTTACAGTTTGATCACTTGACAATTATCACCCTACAATCTTAGGTTTATCTCAAACTAAGTTTTTAAAATGAACCTTTAGACCCTTGTAATCCATTCTTCGTTCATTAAGGTCATTGAAAATATAGTAGTATTATTATTTTATTATTATTATTGTTATTTAATTAATTACTTAATTATTTAATTATTTGACTGGCTAAAAGACTACAATCTTATCAATACATTTATAAATTAAAAACCCTAATAATTCTTTAATTATATAAATATAACTATTCTTTAATTTATATTTCTTCGTAGAAATAAATAAATGAAAACTGGATGTTACATATTTTTTCTTTGTGTAATTCAAGTGCTCAAAACTTGTTATATTGTGGACAAAAAGAATTTTCATTAATCATTATACATAATGATGAAGTGGTAAATCTTTAAGTTCTAAAGAAATACCTGAGAAAAGATCATTTGAGATGATAATATGAATATATGATTGTCATCTAAAACATATGATATAAAAATATCTGAGTTTTATAATGAAAATGGGTGATTCTAAAATGTTGACCTCAAACAACATGTCTATTTTATTTTATATGGATGAAAAAGGGTGATTTATCCTAAAAAATCACAAAGCACCCAAACATAATGAAGATACTATCATATATGCCATCTCTAGATCTATAAAAACTATTAATTTCAACAAAGGTAAAAGCCTTTGAATCCATTCTAAATTTCAATCGCAAGGTTACATTTAATTCATATACAGACCTTGAAATCGAACATATTTTCTATCAACCTCAGATATTATACTCAAAATTAATGTATGTTCCATTAAATTTTAGGTCACGATGTAGAGAATTGCCAAATGCCAATTTTCCAAGTTATTTTACTTATCAGAAAAACATGAACGAATTAACTAGATGAAATCATGTTTTGTTAAATAAACAAGCATGAAAGCTTTCAAAAAAATCAAATTACCTATAGAAATAGAATTCAATTCCGATGACGGATAGTTAAACATGAAATTACAGTGATTATTTTAAGTTTATCAATATTCACTGTCATTTCATTGTAATTTTGAACATTTTATGCTTATTACAACAATTATTTGCAAGGTTCATCTATGATGTGTTTTTAATGTGTAAAAATTTACCTTGTGAACAATACTAGAAAAGCATGTTGTCAAAAGCATATTATCCCTATTTTAGAAAGGAAAAGCGTTCGTGATTGTGTTGAAATTCAAGGTATTCAAGGTACATGTTAGCTTGAACAACATTTCCACTTCTTGAAACATCAACTTGAACTGAATGGTCAATCACAAGGTCTATTGGCACCTGGGAAATATGAAGATTTGAAAGAATTAAAAATTGTTGATGCTTTAAAAAAATATTTGAAGTGGATAATTAGAATATTACATACCAATGGGTTGATCTTCTTGGAGTCACCACTAAGTCTATTCATAGCATCTCATATACAACCAAGGTCAACTACATGAAAGACCCACACTTTCATACAAAACTTAAAACTACATTATATTACTCCAAAACATACTACATGCATATTCATAAAAAATATTTTACATTGATAATTTGATTACAAAAGACTGGATACAAACCGACTAAATTTTAGTAAATTACATAACTACCCAGGAATCTATTATTCATATACATACATCAACCCTAGTACAAAAGTAATAGTATAAACTATTGTAAATCTTCCAACAATATAATACTATACTGGATGTTATTGCCTGCAATTGTTAAACATTGAGAGGGGTAAGCGGTGATGCTTAGTGAGTTCAATAATAGATACAATATAATGTTATGCCATATATATATATATATATATATATATATATATATATATATATATATCCTTCAATATGGCAGAAGCAAAGAGGAACAAGGAACAACAAATGCATATGTGAATCATGTGACAAGCTTTCCATATCAATCAATGATTTGATTTAAAGATATACAATCAATAATACATAACAATTCCAATACTTGATATACATCAATAAAGCTTCAGCCCAAATGGCACAAAAGACATACACTTTCTGATTAAACATTCTGGTGGATTTCAGGCTTTCAACCCTATCTAACTTTCTGCCAATGCCATAAAGATAGAAGTCATTCTCTTACGAGACATGCTCTACACAGACAGAGGCTACATACCAATACCACTTTGAATCTAAGTCCTTTCACTGATCACATGTTTAAAGGTACAAATTTGCTACCATAATAGCACGAAATAATAACACGGAAAAGCACATAGTACATATAACACATAACATACAATTGTTCCTATATATTGAACTCACCTTGAAATAATCGATGGTTAAAATATTAATTTGGGCAGCACTTCGGCTCTGAATATGACTTTTTGTGATGAAATCGGGTATTCTAGTTGAAAAATCGGCCTCGATCAGGGAGAGTTTCGACTTGAAAATATGATTTTCTCAGGAACTTCGGAGCGTCGGGACTTGCTTTAGGTGTCGGGGATGCTACCAGGACTTCGGGGGTTAAAAGTGGGTAAAAAGGAGAGTACAAAGTGAGAGGAATAAGAAATCGTAAACCAAATACGGCAACCTTCGGTCTCTATTTATAGTGGTCTGAAGCTGCTGACTACGTTGGGCGTAAGTCCTCGGTATGTTGGGCGTACTGCGAGGCGGTCCACTACGCGAAGCGTACCGCTCGTACGCAGGGCGTACCTGCGAGGTGTCGGATGATCGGAACCAGAGCCTCGGACGTGGCTGAAATAGGACACGCTTCCATCATGCGAAGCTGCTTCGTGGCTAATACGTGTCTTCGTAGTACGTTGGGCGTACGTAAGAAGTACGCTAGGCGTACTTCTCTGGCCAGCCACGTAATTTGTGCCATAAACTTTAGAGATTCGTATCTTTTGCATACGAACTCCATTTTTGATGTTCTTTATATCGACACGTAGGTGGAATTATGCTCTACAACTTTAGTTTAGACTTCGTCGACTAATTTTTGACTTCATTTTTAATATTATATTTTTAAAAGGCTGGGACAGGATAAATCTGTTAAAAATTCATAACTTCTTCATCCGATGTCCGTTTTCGTCTGTCTTTTTACCGTTGTACTACTATTAACGAGACCTTCGATTATCGTTTACGTTGTGTCGGCTAAAAATCACTCGATCTTTATTTCGAGTTTTTAGCTATCTACTACTATACCAAAATTTAGAAAAATCATAATTTCTTCATACAAGTCATATTTTGACGTTCTTTTTATGAAAATTCTCGGTATAACGAATACTACAATTTTCATTTAGATCATAAGGGCTAAAAAGTAGTTTACCGAAAACTCACTTTTTACATCATATGATGTTGTGCCGGTTCTATCGTGAAATTCAATAAACCATATCTTCCTTGTTATAACTCGGATTTCGATGAGGTTTTCACCTAATTGTTTTTAACGAGATTTTTTACAACTTTCATTAACATTATTTTCACTTATTTCCAACTTCATATTTTCGTTAATTTCAATAACTGACATTTGATTGGAATCTCACAATACTTCCAATACTTTCTAAATGATTCTAAAATAGTTTTACTTCAATTCTAGTAAAAACTATCTGTTAGAACTCACTGCTCAAATTCATATAATATTTTATTATATTATTCACTTTTAAAATTACATAACACGATAGCTGAACGTGTATGTTACAAATACGTCATCTTTTTGAGGATTTCGTCCCCGAAATCACAACGATTTAAATAACTGGGGATATTTCGCTCTTATGTCATTCTTATTTTCTCAAGTATACTTTGGGCCTCGATGGTGTTTCCATTTGACAAGCACCAACTCCACTTCTTTAATACGCAATTCATTCGTTCTTTCATTTACGATTTTTTCAGGTTCTTCTACATATCTTAATTTATTATCCAGTTTCACCTCGAATATCTTAATTTATTATCCAGTTTCACCTCGAATACCTGCCATATCTTAATTTATTATCCAGTTTCACATGAAACACATCATGAATACCTGCCAAATCTTCCGGCAATTCCAAGCGGTATGCTTGTTTACCAATACTCTGGATGATTTTGAAAGGACTAACAAATCTGGGACTCAATTTTAATTTCTTCCCAAATTGCATGATTCCTTTCCATGGGAATACCTTTAGCATTACAAAATCACCCACCTCGAAATTCTATGGGTCGTCTCTTCTTTTTTGCATAGGACCTCTGTCGATCCCGGGCCGCTTTCATTCTTTCTTGTACAATTTGAATCTTGTCAGTGTTGTCTTGAATCATTTCAGGGCCACTAAGGAGCTTCATATACCTTCAGTATATTTTCTACTATTTACGCCCATACAGATCTTCATATACCTTCAGTATATTTTCTACTGTTTGGATTGTTTTCTCTGTCTGACCATCTATTTGGGGATAATAAGTTGTGCTAAGAGTAACACATAATCCCAATTCATATTGAATACTTGCCCAAAAGTGAGAAGTGATGCGAGTATCACGATCAGAAATAATCTTTAGTGGTACACCATGTCTCGCATCAGTTTTATCCAAGTATACTTGTGCGCATTTCTCTATTGGATCTATTTCACGCATGGCAAGAAAATGTGCACTCTTAGTCACTTGGTCGACTATTACCCAAATGCTATCATTTTGTATAGGAGTCTTTGGTAATTGGAGCAACACTAGACATAAAATCATTTCAGAATTATATTTGCCTTTCAGGGGTAATCCATGCAAATCATCGGGGAAATATCAGGATATTTATCATCAGTAGGAACGTCATTTACAGTTTTCTTCTCCTCTTTTGAGATATCAACTGTATAGACTAGATAAATAGAATACCCTTTCGATTTAAACTTACAAATTTTAGGAAAAATATTTTCTTTAAGATTTCTAGGTCTTTTTTCACTGTAGACATAAATAAGATCCTTCCCTTCGATAGGTATGTGTACCATCTTTCCGTAACACAGGAGTTCTGCATGGTTCTTTAACAACCAATTTATGCCGAGAATAATATCAAAGTTGGGCAAGAAGATAGGAATCAAATTAGCAAGAAAACTATAACCTTCAGTTTCTATGAAAAAATCTCTATAGACTTTATTAGCAAGTAATGATACACTTCTCGCGGTATCTAAATGAAATGATTGGGCGAATGTATAACAAGAAATTTGAAAAGAATGCGCAAATTTATGAGACACAAAAGAATCTGAGACATCAGAATCTAGACTTGACGAGAAATGAACTATTCACAACACTCGTGTCCTCATGTTCCTGCTATATGGTAATTTGATTTGTATGGCCTTTAGCTTTTGGTTTGTCAAACCATTCTCAAACTCTTCAAACTTCTTAATTGATTGCGGTGTTCATACCTCTACCCGCTCTTCATTCTCCATTGGGCCTTCGGTCCTAATCTCCGAGTTAAAAACTCAATTCTCATTGCAGACTCTTGGTCCTTCTTAAATTTGATTTATAGACTTAACTCAAGATAAGGTCTTCACTTTTTCTACAACAACAACTCGAATGGTCATATTCTAATGACCTTTTATTTTTGTAATGCAAAAGACACACAATGAACCAGACTCTTGTCTCTAATAGTCAAATACTAGCACGGAAGAAATCTTCCTTCATGTTCTCATGTGATATAATCTCTTCATAGCAAGTAGCATCTCTAGCTAAGATCTCTTATCTTAACAATGATCATGATACTTCTATTGATCACTTCAATTACCTTTCAGTTCAATCTTCTGAATTAAGTCAAATGCTACATCAAACTTGGTTCTCTAAACTACGTAACATACTCATCTTAGTCAGACTCGATTTGATATGACCACTGGGGTCGGAATAACAATCATCTTCTAAATCATTACCGAAATGATGGTAACAACATACTCGAACAAAAACAAAATCAATTATTAGCTTCTTGGTAAACTTGTGACTTTCCCTGATCTAAGTGTGAGTCCTGTGCTTCCAGTAGTATAGGCCTCTACTACTATCCACACCTACTCATACTCATCCCAAGTATTATCTCACAGTTTTCCAAGTCACCATTCAAAAGTTTTCACAAAGCAACTTTTCACAACTGAGTGTGTTTAAACAAATATATACAACAAATTCTACTAGAATCAACTAGGGATTTCACTTTTCTATCAAACATATCTTGGATTTCTTAAATTTCGTCTTCTAGAATCCTTTTCACGTATATGCTTGATCTAGTATATCTGAATACTTTTCCTAGGTCGATAGAAATTTCACTTCCAAATTCTTCATATAAATTTTTTCTCGGGTAATGTCTACTCTGCAAGACACACTACACCAAAATTTATTCCAACAGTGTGGAGACAAATGGTTTCCAACTACCTGCATCATCTTCTAACTCATGCAAGTCATCATCCATATTTTTTCATTTCATTACTCTTCCATGACATCGTCATTCTTGTATATGAGTAAGTCTTTTTCTCATGGTTGTATCTTTTAAGTCTACTTCATAGGAGTCTATCCTAGGAAGTCCGCATTATAGATACATCTTAGCAAACTCTACCAGCTTCAACTTGGTTCTCTGTCATTCCTAACTACAATATCTCTCCTGATACAATACTATGGGTGCATTCCTTCTTCAACTAAGCATTCTACCTTACTTAGACAAGTAAGTTACTTAGCCTTTTACCACTAAATGACTTAATTCACCATCCTAATCATGTATGTTAAAGTCGGCTTAACATATAATGGAACTTCCATAAGGATATGATAGAATTCAATCTTCACTCAGTATTATTAAATACTAAATCTGAACATCATGTATAAGGTTACTACTTGAGCTACATACTACATCAAAATGTTTAGGAAAAGTCTTAGCCTATTGAATCTGAAAACTTCATTACCCTTCCTTTGATCTTCATTTAATTCTTCTAAATTTTACACAACATCAATTACGATACCGTCGAAGTATTGATCACCATCTTCGGTTCTTCTGACTCTATAACCAATCAATGCTTCAATCTGGACAACGATGGAACAACTTCATAGATTGCACCAACACATTTATCTCTCCCAAATGTGTTTCAAACGCGCATCATTCTTCCAAAGATGTTATTATTTCATCCAACATACTTTAAATGTACAATACTACTCTATAGGTATTAAGCCACTATTTACGATAACACTTCATAAATATTATTTTACGATATCCCTCGATCGTTTATCTATAAAATTATCGATGTAAACTATTATAAGTTTCTTTATCACTTCGAAGATATACAATCAATGAGACATAACTATTCCAATACTTGATATACATCAATAAAGCTTTGACCCAAATGGAACAGAATACATACTCTTTCTGATTAAACATTCTGGTAGATTTCAGGCTTTCAACCCTATCTAACCTTCTGCCAATGCCATAAGGGTAGAAATCATTCTCTTACGAGACATGATCTACACGGCCAGAGGCTACATACCAATACCATTGTGAATCTAAGTCCTTTAACTGATCACATGGTTAAAGGTACAACTTTGCTACCATAATAGCACGAAATAATAACACAGAAAAGCACATAGCACATATAACACATAGTATATAATTGTTCCTATATACTGAACTCACACTGAAATAACCGGGGGTTAAAATATTAATTTGGGCAGCACTTCGGCTATGAATATGACTTTCTGTGATGAAATCGGGGAGTTTAGTTGAAAAATCGCCCTCAATCGGGCAGAGTTTTGACTTGAAATATGATTTTCTCGAGAACTTCGAAGCGTTGCTTCGGGTGTTGGGGATGCTACCGGGACTTCAGGGGGTTAAAAGTGTGTAAGAAGGAGAGTAGAAAGTGAGAGGAATAAGAAATTGTAAACCAAATACGGAAACCTTCGGTCTCTAATTATAGTGGTCCGAAGCTGCTGACTACACTAGGCGTAAGTCCTCGGTACGCTGCGGAGCGTACCCCTCGTACGTGGGGAGTACCTGCAAGGTGTCGGCTGATCGGAACCCGAGCCTCAGATGTGGCTGAAATAAGACACACTTCCATCATGCGAAGGTGCTTGGTGGCTGATACGTGTCTTCGTAGTACGATGGGCGTACGTAAGAAGTACGCTGGGTGTACTTCTCCGACCAGCCTCGTAATTTGTGCCATAAACTTCAGAAATTCGTATCTTTTTCATACGAACTCTGTTTTTGATGTTCTTTATATCCACGCGTAGATGGAATTATACTCTATAACTTTCTTTTAGACTTCGTCGGATAATTTTTGACTTCATTATTAATATTATATTTTTAACAGGCCGGGACATGATAAGTCTGTTAAAAAGTCATAACTTCTTCATCCGATGTCCGTTTTCGTCTATCTTTTTACCGTTGTACTACTATTAACGAGACCATCGATTCTCGTTTAGGTTGTGTCGGCTAAAAATCACTCGATCTTTATTTCGAGTTTTTAGTTGTCTACTACTATACTGAAACTAAGAAAAATCATAACTTCCTCATACAAAGTCAGATTTTGATGTTCTTTTTATGAAAATTCTTGGTTTAACGAATACTACAATTTTCATTTAGATCATAAGGGCTAAAAAGTAGTTTATCGAAAACTCACTTTTTGCGTCATACGACGTCGTGTCGGTTCTGTAGTGAAACTTCAATAAGTCATAACTTCCTCGTTATAACTCGTATTTCGATGAGGTTTTCGCCTAATTGTTTCTAAAGAGATTCTTTACAACTTTCATTAACATTATTTTCACTTATTTCCAACTTCACATTTTCGTTAATTTCAATAACTGACATTTGATTGAAATCGCATAAGACTTCAAATACTTTCTGAATGATTCTAAACATAGTTTTACTTCAATTCTAGTAAAAACTATCTATTAGAACTCATTGCTCAGATTCATATAATATTTCATTATATTATTCACTTTTAAAATTACATAACACGATAGCT